>NW_026944410.1:2798729-3498411 GCF_033458365.1 Neurospora hispaniola | reverse complement strand
TGTCCCCTCAACTGTACCACTCTCAACAAGAAGAATCCCATGGACAACTTGGCCATGGCGTTGCCTGTTATCGCAAAGGAATTGGCGACATAGCTCCAAAAGATGGATCTCGACGTGTTCTCGAGCGACAGCGACCACAGACTGGCGCCCATGCCAAAGTGGACCGAGACATGAAGGAAGGTGGCGAAGAGAAGAAGAAAGAGGCCGGTCAGGACGTAGACGTAGTCTTCGGTACCGATGAACTTGACGATGTGGATGCGAGTATACAGGCGCAGGAACATGAAGGAGAGTGAGAGAAGGGTCATGGACCAAACGGCGACGACTACTTCTAGTTGGCGATGTTCCATGATGCCAACTGGTCGTTTATCGAATCATTGTCGAAGCCGTTTGGTTGCCGTCACTGCATGCAAGTGATTGCCGTTTTCCCTCGTTCGAGTTTTGGTGGGTATGGGAAGAAGAAGAAAGAAAGAAAGAAAGAAGAAAGAACTGGTGGAGTGACTAGTCTAGCAGCGAACGATCACTGCGTGCCGAACTGAGACAAGAAACGTGGTGGGCATGTCTCAAGTTTTGGTTGACGGCCGAAGAAGAAAAGGTGGAAGTCCAGACTCTCGGAGCAACCTATCACAACATTTCTCTTCAGCAAGCAAGATTGTCCTTTTCTCATGATCTGCTCACCACTTCATCTTATCGAACCTACTGGCCTGTCAGGCCTGTTGGATTCCCCAACTGTCCCCATCGAATAGCTCTGCCTACCACGCGAGTGGCAACATCGTAGGAGCTGGATGACTGGTTCGATAGGTAACTTCGTGGGGGGTGATGATGGACATTTGGGATATCATAATCTCCAATCACCACTTCAAGACCGTCAGGAATGGCCAAAAACTCAAGCCCTACCTCTTTTCACTGGAACAGACATCAACCATTCATCTGTGTTACCTTGTCCAAGCTCCCCTGCCGTACGTGAAGATGGTGGGCTGCTGTGGGCTACTAGCACTTATACCTCCCTGTCCGCGAGCGCGGATTGGCTGGAATTGCAACAAGGACTGACCAACGGGAGAGAGCAGGGTTAACCGCTGGAGAACAGGGGTCAAGGACTGGGGATTAGCTTGGGCGTAATATAGGGCTTTTAAGCGCCTGCGCTGGGAGGGAGGTATTGAAGATGTTGATGTCATTGATAATGCTCTGGGGGGTGTTTCAGCGCGCCATTGCCGTGATGAGACAGAACTGGTAGATTGCCTTGGTGTGCAAGCCTGCCTCGGTAGGCGCTACTTTGAGCGTCTGGTGATATATGTCGTTGAACCCTAACCCTCCACTACATAGTCAGATGCAGCAAAATCTGTGCTCCACAACTCCAGGTCCTTCCCAACCCCAGACCCTGTCAAAATCGATCTCGATCGATGACAAGGACCACCACACAACACACAGCAAATTTTTTTCTTCGTTTCCCACACCCATAAGCATAGGACTAGGTACATAGGTAACTCAACCACACCGTCACTCCAACCATCCGAATAGGAATGATTGATAGCCGCTTGCCCGGCTAGCTCAATCGGTAGAGCGTGAGACTCTTAAGGAGGTACTCCGTAATCTCAAGGTTGTGGGTTCGACCCCCACGTCGGGCTCAATTCCCGTCGTTCCTTCCTCTTTTTTTTTTTTTTTTTTTCCCCCTTTTTTTTTTTCGTTGCACTCTTGTACTCCATCATCAATTAGTTATTTTCCTCGTCTTCTGTCTTGGCTGTTAGTTGCCCTTCTTCCTTTTTGGCTTTCCGGCTTTCCTGTTCTCCTCTTCAGACGCAGACGCAAATTCAATCGAGCCCGGGCGGCGTTGCGTTTGCTTGCTTCTTCTTGTTT
This sequence comes from Neurospora hispaniola, assembly GCF_033458365.1. NCBI lineage: Eukaryota > Fungi > Ascomycota > Sordariomycetes > Sordariales > Sordariaceae > Neurospora > Neurospora hispaniola. Next base: position 3,496,560 of record NW_026944410.1, on the reverse strand, counting down.
TGAGGTCGATCGTCGCCGACTTGTCCCAAGATTCCTTGTCGTGTTCATGTCAGCGAAAGTCCGTGATCTTCTCGTGTAAGGTGTCCCGCGTACATCCAACGGATGAGGAAATCATGAAAACGGTTTCGGATCCATTGTGAGTTGCCTATATAGTGGACTTCAAGTTTTCTGGCGAACAGAACATCTTTCGTCTTTGGGATACGTTGGCTCTGGTCACTGTGCACATTTAGCCCTGTGTCATAGGCAATCTTATATTTAAGCGATCATGTACCACAGCGTCTTGAAGTCATTAATCATCAACATGGTACCAGTGAACACATTTATCCAGAGTCATTAACATCATACCCAAGCCCAATCCTCCACGCCCGCCGCGTTGTCGCCTAATTACCGCCCACCCCTAACTCCATCCCCCCTCTTGCCCTCCTCCTCATCCTCACTGCTACTCAAATCATCCTCACTCATGCTCAACCTAAAATACTCCCCGTCCGCTCCCGCACCTCCATTCCTCGCCATCAGCGCATGACTCTCAACCTCCCCATCCTCCATCGTCGTCCCCTTTCCATTCTGCCCGCCATTCTCACCTGCTATCGCCTTCCTCTGTGCCGCCCTCCAAACCCACCAAGCCACCACAACCGCCTCCATACCCATGAAAATCCCGACCCCCCACACATCAACCCTACTGTGCCCGCTCAACAACAAACCCAAAACAACATTAACCCACCCGGCCACGACCGCCCACCGCCCAAGCCAGATATGTCCATGGGAGATCCACGTCCTCCTGCGGATCCTCAGGAAATCCACGTGGTGTCTCCACCCTAGAATCACCTGGACTACCAGCAGGAAAGTAACAGCGAGACCAAGCCACTGGTGAACGGTAGATGGGATGTGACGACCGGTCATGTACAAGCCTACGCCAGCGCCGGCGAGGGTGAAGATGGACGCGAGGGCTTGCACAAGCCAATGTTTCTGGAAGGCGTTGCCGGAGGAGCGGATCAAGATGACACCGAGGGGGAAGAGGATGAGGAAGGCAACGGTCATGAAGAAGGCGTGCGTTTTGGGGAGGGGGTTGGCGGTTACTTTATCAAGCCAACCCGAGGCGGAGAGGGGTTTAGTGGAGGTGCCGAGGAGGTTGGTATCGGGGACGATGGCTAGGATCTTGAGCAGGTCGTCGACGGTCGGCTTTCCCAAGTAGTTGCTGCCGCTGCTGCCGAGGATGGAGCGCGTCATGTCGGCCCAGAAAAAGCCGTATCCGCCTGTCTCGGAGCCGTGATGGCGGTGCATCTTCAGATGCGCATCGCGGGGGAAGGTTCCGCTGAAATCTTGGCGGTCGTTCCAGGCCCAGAGGAACGGCTGAGATGCAGAAGTGGCGGAGATGGAAGTCCGCCAGGACCCGGAACCGGATGACCACAGGGAACAGGAGTAACAGGCGAGTAAGACGTCGGCGATATACGTCTTGGTGCCGGCTGCGGGGATGATGGGGTGTTCGTCGTGGTCGTCGTGTCTTTTGGCTTTCACTTTGCCCTGCTCCTCCTTGCTAGCAGGGGGCACGGTACCGGCTTCTTTCCAACTCGATGCCAGAACCTGGACGTCGAATCCCTTCCCAGCTACTGTCCTGAAATCGTCGATCAACTGCGGTTGACGATGTCCTTCCACCGTTCGCACGCTCACTACCGGCTCCTTTTCGGTACCGTTTACAGGGTCGCCGTAGACGATAAACATCAAGGCTCCTGCCATGGTCTGCCCTGTGCCGATGGCCGTCCATCCATTTGCGTTCCAGCGAGTGATGGTAAGGTGGAAGTAGATGTCGTGAGAGGCAGTGGTGGTGTTGGGGAGGGAGAAGAGGGAGAGGCAGAAGTCGGCTGCTCCTGAAGTAAGACCGGTTTGGCAGTATTGGACCTTGTTGTTGTTGTTGTTGTTGTTGTTGTTGTTGTCGGTGGTTGTGGTTGTGGTAGTGGTAGTTGAAGCGCCGAGGAGGGGCTGTGTGAAGAGGGAGACGGAGAGGAGCAGCGCTCCGAGGAGGGAGGTGAGGCGCGCCATTGGGTAGATTGTAGAAGACCTGGAGTTGCTGGGCGATGCAACAACTCACTCAAGGAAAAGAATGAGAGGATGATGTGGGAAGAGGGAGAAGAGGAAAAGTTTCATGGGATGGAATGATAAAACGGGCCACTCGGGACTCGGCGTGCGCTAGTGTAGTAGCAGATCTGCTGCCCGATGGCTGGGACGGCGGGGAGGGGTGATGAGTGGGGCGCTGACGGGCCGCGTTGGTGGGTTCCATGTTCCTTGCTGAGTGACCGATGACCGATGTGGTTTTTGGTCCCCTTTCCTCTTTCCTCTTCTTTTTTTTCAACTTATTAGTTCAATGTCCCGTTCTTCCGTTTTCTTCCTCATCGTTGTCAATTCATAATGGACGCTATCACAAATTACCGAACGAGTCGAGAAGAAACCATAAGCCAACTACACTACACTACTTTGGCGCAACCACAGACATGTGACATATTTGGCGCGCACTCTTGCGGCTTTTTGGCGCGAAAAAGGTCACCTAGCTTGCCTAGAGGTACCTCGGTAGTCAGGCGCAAATCCTCACCTCAGCTTCTTTGGAACCGAGGGCGCTGTCGTGCACCGCTGCCTGACCACCACCACTGCGACGGATCACCAATCGCCGAGAGTTCCGGTAGAGGTATCTGTCCCGGCCGCTGAGTGGCTGAATCGCATGCATGGACTTCTCATTCTCCGATTGTTCGGCAGTGCGTCTATGACGTCTTCTCCACGATTATCGATACCGACTGGTGCTCGGAATAGTGGCATAAATATTCATTTCCCTTTTGTAGTGTACACAGGCCAATCCATACCAGGCCGACGGTAGCGGGTCCGGCCGCTATTGCCACTGATGTGCGCAGGGATCCCAGGGCCCGGGAGTCAGACACGCCAGGCACGCCAGGCACGCCGCGGGCCACGGAAAAGGGACGAACAAGGACGACATCTCGCGGAGAGGTAAAGGGGAGATGGGACGAACGAGTGGATCTTTGAACTGACTTCATTTTGAGCGAGGACTCATGGACAACGGACAATGGCCTCTCCTACAACCAGCACTAGCACAAACAACTATCCTATCAAAATGCCGGCCCTAGCAATCAATATACCCAAAGGTGATGATGTAAAACAAGAGGGACCTCCAAAGCCCCTAACACACCTCCAAACCCCCTTTTTGCGCCGTTCACGATACTTGACAAATGCTTACCGCAGAGCCGTTAACCTTTCTCCCGGCCTTCCTTGCGCCACCAAAAAGAGCCATCCATCAAAGCAGAACCAACCAAACGACCATGACCATGTCCAGTACAAACCTCACTCCATCCCTTTCTCCACCCTTTCATACAAACCCGTCATTTGCATACCTGACCTAATCAAAAGCACCCGCCTCAACCTCAAACTGATAAGCCCCGACGTCCATATGGTCCGGCGTCACCTGCCCCACCCCATTCCCAACCACACTCCCCGGATGCGGGCCCACGGACCCAATCTGCGGCTGCTGCTGTGCCGCTGCTGCTGGATGCGGCGCCATCCCAAACTGCGCCGGATGATGGGCCGCCACAAACTGGCCAGGCGCTCCCCACGCCGCATGCGTCCCCGTCGCCGCTGGGTGGTGCGGTGGCGGCGGGAACATGGCGTAGCTGGTGTAAAAGTAGTTGGCGGCCGGACCCGCAGAAGCCACGGAGGGGTCTTCGGCTGTCATGGTGTACCCGTTCACAGCGGACATGGCCGCCGCCGCGTGGGGGGACACGGCCATGGGGCCGTTGCCCGTGAGGGGGGAGTGGGACATGAATTGCGGTTGGTGAGTGGTGGCGGGTGAGGGGTGGCCGTAGTGGCTGTGCGAGTGCGAGTGCGAGTGGAACGGAGACGTGGGGATACCGTGCTGCGCGTACGGGTTGATTTGCTGTTGTTGTTGTTGTTGTTGGGGGTTGTTGTTCCGGGTACCGGTCCCGAGGGAGGTGGGGGCGGTGCCTGTGGTGGTGTTGCTCATCTGGTGCGAAGCGGCCGTGGCGGGCGCCGAGAGGTGCGTGGAGGAGCCGCCTACGATCGAGAGACGGTTGCGTCCACCGGGCCCGTTGGAGAGCTCCGAGGACGAGGTTTCCGTCGAGAGGTGCCCGTGTAATGAGACGTACGCTTTGAAGGTCTGTTGGACGACAGATTTGAGGCGCTCGCGGACAATGTCAGTTCCCGATGCAAAGTCAATGTCTTGAAGCTTGATTTTGTGGTCGAGGATGTCGAGAAAGAGTTTGGAGAAGGCGTCACCGTCTTTAGAGGGGGAGAAGGGCGTGATGCGCGGTTTGATGTCGTGCCCTGGCTGATGTCAGTGATCTCGATTTCGTGAGGAAAAGTGAGGGAAAAGAAAGGCATACTCACAGGGCGTTTCGGGACGTTTGGCACCGGGAAAGAGCACGTCCCAGATCTCGAACCACTTCTCCAGCTTATGCGCCTCCTGGTTCTTCTTGCGGTTTTGCCGCTCGAGAGCCGCCCATTGGACTGCGTCGATGCCTTCCTTTTTGGACGCGTCCCCCAGTTCGCACGCGTCACTTTCTTTTTGGTGTTCTGATAAGTTGGCCAGGCAAGTTGCTCGATCTGTCCCCGGGAAGATCTTGTAGCAGCGGTTACATTGGACGGGTGAATGCACCCGTTTCAGATGTTCCCTATATCACCGGCGGGTTAACTCAGAACACACACACACGCACGCACACATACACAGCGCTTAATGATAAGGTAAGTCTTCGGGACGGGAACTCACTTTAACCGCTGGATACTCTTGAACCCCGGCCCCGTACACGCCCTGTACTTGTGTTTCTTCCCATTCGCCGAGTTAGTTTGCTGAATCCCGTATTTTTCCGGATCCCGCTTGTGGAACGGACACGCCAGCATCGGTTGCGACTCCTCGTTGCCAGCCACGCCAGGGCCAGATCCCGTGTCGATGTTCTTTTCCTCGTCTTCATCGCCATCATCACCATCACCACCACCACCGCCTCCACCTCTGCCTCCGCCTCCTCCCCACTCACCACTTCCTCGTCCACCTCCTGCACCACCACCACCACCACCGCCAAACCCCCTTCCTTCCCTACCTCCTCCGTCCGAGTTAGACCGCCGCCTTCTCTTCCGCGAGTTACCATTCCCGTTACCCCCAGATCCGCCCCCAGGTGCTGAAGAATCCGTATAAGAAGACTTCCCACCCCTCGACGCATCCGAATTGCCCCTCTCTCTCAGGTTATTCCCTCCACCACCATGAGCAGCTCCGCTAGTAGTACCCGAGCCCGTATTGTTTCCAAACTGCCAACTCTCCACCTTATTCTTCACCGCCAGGTTATAATCCCGATGCAGGATCGGAATCAGATACGCAGCCAGCGGCAGATCCCCGTTGACGGCTTCAATCACCGCCGACTCCAGATTTCCGTTTTGGCCTGACCAGTCGTTGTCGTCTTCCTCTTCTTCGTCATCTTCTTCCTCTTCCTCTTCCTCGGAGAAATTGTCATCAAGGTAATCGCCCATAATGTCCATGTCGTCTTCGTCGTCTTCTGACTCGCCACTGTCGGCGTCATCGTCGTCGTCGTCATCATCATCGGACATCATGTCTTTTGCCTCTGCTGAGCGGGCATGAGGCCCATGCCCATGGCCGTGACCGCCGCCGCTGCCGCTGCCGGGAGCCGAAGAGTCGACGGCGAATAGGGCGTTCCGTAAGCTACTGGGACGTGAAGGTGAGCGCGTCCCTGACGTGCTGTTGCTGCTACTGTTGCTGCTGCTGCTTCCGCCGCCGCCGGGGCCACCGCCACCGCCGCCATTGATGCCGTTAGGTGCATTATACCGGCCCTTTTTGGCGGGACGACGGCCGCCGTTGCCGCCGCCGCCGCCGCCGGTGACGGTGAAGCGGCTGACGGGGGTGGTGTTGGTGATGGGGGATCTTGATGATAAGGTTCTGTATGTAATAGAAATCTCATTAACATATGCACACTCACTTTATGTTTACTAGACCTAGACTTGCTGTGCCATGGTCCTTTATTTTTTCAAACAAAAAAAAAAAAAAAAAAAAAAAAAAAAAAAAAAAAAAAAAACAACAAAGGAACTTGACTTACTCATCATTCCACTTATTCCCCATGCCCATGCCCACTCTCTCACTCTCACTCGGCTCCAAATCGCCCTCGGGGAAATTGCACTCGGTAGCCGTACTGGGCGGATTCGAAGTCACCCAGCTGCTGATGGACGCAGCGTAGCAATTGGACCCCAGGTCCGAATGCGTGCCCGGCGAAGGCGAGCGGGAGCTGGCGGATGTGGCCGCCGAGACCATGCTGCTGCCGCCGCTGCTTTTGCGGGCAGACCAGGCTGCTTCACTGTGACTGTGGTGGTGGTGGTGGTGGCTGTTCATGGGGGTGTGGTGTTCGGGCTTGACTAAGGAGGCTAGATTGGGGTGGTGGTGGTGATGATGTTGGGAGTGCTGGTGTTGGTGTTGGTGCTGGTGTTGATAAGTGGGCTGGGGGGAATGCCATTTTGGTTGAGGTGCTGTTAGATGTTGCTGTGTTTGTTGTTGTGGTTGTTGTTGTTGTTGCCTTCCGTGACTGACGCCGTCTCCTAGGGTGGCCGCTGAGAGCGGCCCTGTGTGATGTCGAGACATTGTTTGAGATGAGCTTATTGATAGGTATTGTTGGCAATGATAATGACGATATGCAGTGTATAGGAGGTCTGTCAAAGAGAGAGGTAGGTAGATAAGGTATAGATAGATAGATAGATAGATAGATATGAGGGGATGATGGTGGTTGCCAGTGATGACTCTCACTGATGCTACAGTTTGTTCTTCAGATTGCTTGAGATCGATCAAGGATGAGATCAAGTTATGTGGCAAAAGTGCTTTGTAAGAGGTGAAAGAAAGAATAAGTTTGGGAAGAAAAAAAGGATTTCCTTCCCCTCGGTCACGAAAAAAAAGATGTAAGTAGGGGGACCAGAACAACGATCGGGGGCATAGCCCTCCCTCCCTTTTTGATGACCAGATATGGATCAGACCACGAGCCCTACCTGTGTCAACCTGGGCCGTGTCCGCCGGTCCGTTGGCCGGGGCCCTGTCAATCTGTGTTGGATTGGATCATGCTTCCCCCCCCAATCCCCGCGGACGCGGACGCGGGACTAGGAAGGGAAAGCCGCCGCCCATTCTGTGTGCTGTGTGCTGATGTGGAATCACCAGAAACAACAACAACAACAACAACAGCAGATGCTGGGTGTGTTTTCCGCAAGTTTCCAGGTGCTCCATAGCGTCAAAGGCGCTGGCGATGATGGCCTAAAGTGCGCGCTGACGCATTTGCGATGGTGGGCAGATTATGGATGGATGCCCATTGGATTGTGACCCGAAATGGCCTCGAGTTACTTTTTTGTTTTCTGCCATCCAATGTTGCAACAAGTTAACTTGAAAGAGACACACAGTTTGGCTTGGAAAAGCAGAAAAGAACCGTCTCTTCCCTGTCCGGTTCCTGCAGCGGCCATTGGATCGATGGATGGTGCATAATACCACTGTAATACAACGCCACGTCGCCCTCTGAACCCTGAAAGGCGAAGGAACCCAAGCTGTTTTAGGTAGACCAGCCTTCAGGTTCCCGGCTCCAGCTTCTCGGGGGGACCAAGAGGCCCGCCAACGAGACGCCCGTCCTGGCATTGCGCTACAGGGGGTTGGCTTTTTAGTGTTGTTGGGCGGTGGACATAACATCACCTACAAGGGAACCCAAGGGGGACAAGAGCCGCGCGCACTTGCGATGGACTTTGTCATCTCAGACAACGCTTGTGGGGAGATGACGATGGGGAAGAAAATGTGGGTGAAAAAAGAGACAAGGCAAGTGTTTGTTTTTCCTGTCATCCTTTTTTTATGAACTGGATGGTGAGAAAGGAAACAGGAACACAACTGAACAAACACAAACATATCGTGACGGAACTCGCTCTTTATTTCCATGTCCACAAGCGAGACCTTTTGTACGCGTGCAAGGGTATCTCCAACATATGTAAATCCTACCCCTACTCCCGTCCCTCCTAGGCATTTGGGCTATTTGGGGGCGCGTCACAGTGAGCAGCCAGCTCTCGGAGAATAAAAGGGGGCGCGAGAGGGAGACCGGGGAAGCGTCAGGTTGACCGTCCGGTAGTGCAAAATGAATTGTACAGTTGATATGATGCAGACCAATATCGTTAATTCCGGCCGGGTAAGCGAAACATGACAGTCCAGCAGCAGCAGGCAAGGCGAGCCGATTCGTGCTCCATCTTGTAGGTATTCGACGCAAATGCGTTGCGTCAATGTTGGGGCTTTACCGTATCTGTGTTTGTAAACAGGGCCAGCCTACCAGAGCTCAGGGGTGAACGGACGACGGTCCGGTCCGGGGCTGGGGCACCGGGGACAGCATGCAACAACAACAAGGTGGATGGGCCTCCATGCTCCACCAACCGAACGTTGTCGACTTAATGCCGGCATGAAGCCATGGTGCCAGCCCAACCTTCTGGACAACCTCGACCATTTCTACTTGCTGTTGATCAGGATTGTGTGGTGGTGTGACCTGTCAAGGCAAGAAGAATACGAGGGGGACACACGTCTATCGTTCCGCTGGTGTTGATCGGGACTGCCACCCACCTACCCACCCACATCATGTGTTCCCGATCTTGGGAGGTGGGATGCTGTTACTACCCACGAAAACAGTCCATCTCGCATCACATCAGATGCGCAACTGAGAGTTTGATACCGCCGACCTGCGGCTCGGGCTGGTCGCAGAGAGGGCCGTAAGGGATCCACGTGGCTGGGTGACATGTCCCGGGTCCAGCGCCGACCTGCCACCGAGGGACTCAGACAAAGCCGAGCTGAGGACGTCTCCAGTGCGCCCCCCCTGGATCGAGTTACTGCAGTAACATGCGGCTCATGTCGTCTGCAGCCCCCCTGTCCTTTTCAAGTAACCAATGGGGTGAGAGGTCGGAGCTCTTCTTTTGACGACATGTCATGCCGGGTGAATATGTCCACCCCGAGCCACCAACTGCCGATGCCGTGTCTAGCTGTCCATTCTCGTTTTGTACTGAGCGATGGGTGTGATCCTTCTTACGAATGGACTCGCTAATGGTTTTCTCTAGATTTGCCCCTACCAGGCAAGCTGTTACAGGTTGGTGGTGTGGTCCATGCTGGATGTTGATGGAAAAGAACCCGGAGCAGAGGGAGGGGGTAAAGCCGGGCGTCGACAGGCTCATAGTATGGCAATATCTCTGATTTGAACATTTCCAGGACGACCAATGGTTAAAGAGGTTGTTTGTCTAGTTTGTTTCCCATCAAGGGGGCGGAATAAGTCGAGGATATGCCATCTTTGTTGACTGATGGCCTCGAAGGAGGGGGGCGGATCATGAATGTTGGTTTGCCAAGACAAATCAGGGTTAGGGCTGGACATGTGATGCTGAGTTCCCACCCAACAAGATGCGCCATCAGCGAACCCAAACATGGCCTATTAGGTGGACCTAGCTTGATAACCACGTTGAAGCCATAAGTGTCCATTTCAAGGCCGTGACAAAGAAACATTTATTGCCAAATGGGATGGCATCAAATTGACTTGTTCAAGGATCCTGACCTGGGAGTTCATGGGGCCGTATGCTTGAACTTGGACATCATGGCTGAAGGATGCCCGTTTCCTTCCGAAAGATATGACCCAAGGAACACCAAAGCCTTTGATGACAGGAAACTGAATGGATACCAGACAAGTGAGATAGAGGCGAGAGATGGGCGGTAACTGCCGGTCGGGACGTCGTCTTCCGTTCCTCAAGTCGCGTACTTTATTGGAATGTCAACTTGACGATTGTCCAAACACCTACTGAAACCGAGACGATGCCATGAAGAGAGCTGGGACTGGAAACAGTCATGTTAAATAGAGCTAAGGTTCAGTTGTAGTACTGTAGTAAAAGGACAACAGGGGTAAAGGGGCAGGGCCGTTCCGGGGCGAGGCACGTGCCAGGAACAGTGAGAGCTAGAGGACCCCGCCGCTGCCTTTTTTGCGCAAGGCTAAATTGCTAGCACTAGAGTAACTGAAAAGTACAAGAATAAAAGGACTGTGCTTGGCGCTATCAAGACTCGAGACAAGTGACGTCGAGAGGCGAAGTGCACATCTAGCGGGTGCCAACAAAATCTAGCTGACTGATTAGTAGGTAATTTACACCAAGATGTAGACTGTACAGTTCTTCATCTGTATATTCTCTCCCATCTTAAAGCTTCGTTGTAAAGAGACACTCAACATGTCTGGACTAGGTACTCAACCAACACTGTCCTTCTAAAGAGATCCCCGGCAAGCTCACCCACCGGCGTCATCACCTACTTATCCGGTGGGTGTCTGGGGCCCCACATTTGCAGCAACATCAAGCTAGTATACGCTTAGGTGCCGTGCTTGCTGGCCTATCTTCAGCGGTCATTCGCTAGAAACAGACCTGGAAAGCTGCGACATTGAACCTTCTTGATCTTCAATCATTCGCGCACCTGGATGGAACTTGCAATTTCCGCTTATCGCTCGCTCGCAATCATCTCTTTCTCGCTCCCTACAATCTTCCAACTTTTCCATTTCCCCTCCTTCTTTCGTCGAGGAACCTCGACAACCCCTCCGGATCCCTAACAGTCTGTCGCCATTCACGCCTCTTCCAAGACCGACACGCGCCATCAAGTAGCTGTCTGCTTGTCTCTCTTTTTGGATACCCATTTGCTATTCATCGCGCCTGCTCCCCACACACGGCACTCGGGCGGAGGACGGCTTCGCAATCACACCTCATCTCGGTCCTCGCCATCCCGAATAACGATTCCCCTTACATTAGCGCGACCCCGCCTATCGGCTGACGACATCATCATCAGGCGACGACAAAAACAACAACAACAACAACAACGACGACGGTCTCTCTCTTTCTCGTCTCTTCCACCCCGACCACTACAACACCGAACCAAGTTTACTTCTCCCACAGTTGACATTGAGCCACCATTAATTGCTCCCGATCCGTCCGCGGGACAACGCTCCCTTGGGGGTATTCGATGCCATCTCCCTAACCACGTCGATCCTCGCTAAACTTCGCCTGTCACATAGCCTCGCCGCACGAGCTCCTATCACATACACACACACACACACACACACACACATATATATATATATATATATATATATATACCTTTGAGGTACCCGCGAGTAGTAGCAGTCGAGATAGATGGCCCCGACAATGTTATCACGACTACATCTCCGACGACCACCTTCCACGCCGTCATCTCCCGTGCCCGGCCAAGTGAGCTCCTTGGACCTGGATACAGCATCGCAGCCTCCGACAGCTCCCGATGGCCGACCACAGCCAACCAGATCAGCTAGCTCCTCCCACCTTCCATCCACCCTCTCGACAACCCCAAAACCGATACCGAATATCAGCGACAATGGAGGCATCAGTGCAGCAGCTTCAGTTAGTGGAATGCCTCTACAGATGTATCAGTCTGCCGGAAGTTCGGCCTCCAGCCAACCTTCGGAAAGTCACAAGTCGAGAACAAGGCAGGCCCCGCCGCCCATCGACACTACCGCCGCTACTCGGGCGTCCTTGGCTACGAGACTGAGTAAGATCTCGTCCTTCGTGACCCCAACCGACCTCAATAGCAGTGGCCCTTTTGGCAAACGTCCGACGGGGAAGCGCATGGCTAGCGAGCCAGCCACCAAAGCCATCACCACCCCGGAATCCGCAAAATCCAAAAAGTCTTTGCCTTTCCTCAAGAAACACTCGGTATCCAATTTGTGGATGAGGAGGAAGACTGCGCAAAACCCACCAGATCTGCCACCTCTGTCCTCCTCGGCTGAGCCTACTTATGACCCACGTATCCGGGGCACAAAGGTCCACGACTTCAGTGCTCCTAGACCCAAGCGGACGACGTCGCAGAAGGAGGCTGCTGTCAGTCCTGTTAAGGAGTCTCCAAGTAACGATGCTACGTCAATCTCACATGCAGCGGAAGCGAGTACAGGTAGCACATTCGCGGGCACTTCACAAATTCTGACTCCTGGTCTCGATGACGTTCCCTTTTTCCCTTCATCGGGGGTGCAGGTCGTGGGACCGACCAGGGGCAACAGTGATGCGAGATCAATACCAGTAGATAGCTTACCATCACCGTCTCTTGCCAACTCTTCGCCGGTTGAACAGGATGCGCGGCCGTCAGTACAGCTCAGGGATGATCCCGTTCCCGCACAGGATCCTTCGTCATCGGTCGCATCTCAGGACACTCTGACTGTGACCAGACCCGGCCCCAACGCCAACGCTTCAGTCCGAACCGCGACATCACGCAACGTATCCAGGCGATCTATTCGAGACTCTGCCTTGTTCGGCCTTCCGAAACACATGAAGAGCACATCGTCTCGGTTCAGTTTCGACATGATGGGCTCAGCCGATGAGGAGAAGGCGTTGGAAGAACGACATCGACAGCGTCAGCGAGAGAAGGGGGGCGGCGCCGCAAGTGCGCTAAGGCAAGAACACGATTCCAGATTTGATGACCTGGAAGAGGAAGATTTCGACTATGACGCCATGATGGACGACGACGGCCTAGAAGAGCCGATCCCCGGTGTTAATGCGGATTACGAGGATGACTACATGGAGGAACCAATTCCGGGGGCTAACGCGGACTACGATGATCTAGAGGAGCCGATTCCGGGCCTCAATGCTGGTTATGAAGAGCTTTCTGGGGAAAGTCAAGGCAACGAGCATGATACGGATTCAGACCCAGACAATGATCAAGAGAACTTTGCTGGGTTTGAGTTTCAGCGATCAAACAAAGGCTCCGGCCCCATCACCCCCCGTAGCCCTCTCATTGCTTCAACGCCCAGCAATGAGACCGACCAGCCCGTCGCTTCATCCGTAACGGAGAACAGTACTCCCGATTTACCAAAATGGGCCACGATGCCTGACCAGGCGGCTCCCGCACCAGCCATTCCAGTACCACAGCAGTCTTCAAGCCCCGAAACTGCTCATGCACGAATCACGGCAGAGCCTGTCCCTATCGGGCTGCCACCGACCAACCCCACCCGCAGAGAGGATGATGGCGACATCTATTTTGACAACGGCTTGGCAGATGAACTAGACTTTCAGGGCGATGGTACCCATTTCGACGAATCCCTCTTTGATCTCGACGACACCGATCAATATGGCCGCCCCATCCCCGGTGCTTTTGCTCGGGCAGCTGAGCAGGCGCGGGCTCGGCAGCTGGCCCAACTTGCAGAGTCCAACGCCGCAGCTGCCCCTGGTGTTGACCCAGCGCAGTCGACGGCTTCTGGCTCCATGAATACCCTTGCGACTGGAGAAGACCCTTCTTCCACCCAGCTCCCTCAGATGCCTACCCAAGCCATGCAACAAATGTCGATATCTGGCCTTGATCTGGCATACCAGGCGGCCCTGGCCGAAGCGGCACAAAGAGCAGCAGAATCTGGCAAGTTCCAGAGAAGTTCGTCACCTGACATACCCGAAGAGCCTACTGTCATGTCACCCACCGATTCGGCCCAGTCGCACGACTTCGTACAACGAAACGAACTGGACGACTACGAAAACGATGATGATGGCTTTGGCGACGGCTTAGACGATTACGACTTTGACGATGAGGCCATCATTGCTGAAGCGAACGCTAGTGCACTAGCGAACGACTCTGATGGTTGGTACGGTCAAGAATTCGGCTTCTACTCTGCTCCCTTGGCCCAATCAGGCCATGGCTACGGCAGTTCATCCTCTAGTCGCAATTCCCCGGACTCAGAGGACCCCTTCCAGTATTCTTATGGTGGCTACTTCGGCCCTGTAGGCGAGGGCGTCTTCCGGTCCAAGAGTGGCCGTGTCGTATGTCGCGAACCTACTCTGACACCCATCACGGAAACGTCCGAGTACTCTAACCGTAACTCCATCATGAGTCTCAACCTTCCGCCATCCATTGATGCTCGTAACTCGGCATCTCTGCAGAGTCCTACCCTCGCTCAACTGGCCCTCATGGACGATGACGAGTTTGATTCGATTAACAAGCTGCGCAGAAAAACGTGGGCAGGCTCTCAAGCTAGTCTTATGAACTCCCGGGAGGGAAGTCCCAGGGCAGAAAGGGCGTCGTATCTCATTGACTCGACTGGTTCGCCGTTCGCTGCCACGGCTGGCGGCCATTTTGGGGCGGGCCTTGGTACATATGATCATGCTAAGAGAAGTTCCTACTCGATGTTGAATCCTTCGCAGCCAGAAGGTGAGGGAAGATCGGTCAGTCCCACGCTTACGAACAAGATTCAAGCGGTGACCATGCCGATTGGTCCTGTTCCGGGGTTTGTCCCACCCAAAGACATGGGGCTTCCCCAGCAACAACCTTCGCTTCTCGGCCCGCCTGTTATGATGCCTACGTCAGCACCGCAACAGTTCGCGGTGGAAACAGGACTAAAAAGTGGACAAGGCTATCGTCCGGTTGAGGAAAATGACGAAGCCTTGGGGGTGGTGTCGGGCAGTTCACAGAAGCCGCTTCAAGAAGTTGCTGGAGTCAATGGCGGAATAACATACGATTCATTGGGAAGAAGGACATCTGTTGTTAAAGGTGTCGAACAACAGGAGCAAAAGAAGAAGGTGGTAGGTTGGGCATAATTTGGATATGTCCTTGTTGTTGAGAAGTTGAATCATTTGCATATATACCTACCTTACTACTTGTTGGATACCATAGGGGACATATTTCAGTGTTAGTGACATATTGGATACAGTCCGTTTTTTCTGTCATGCGTTGTCCTCGCCGTTGCTCTGGTAGTGTCGGGGAAAATGTCACATCAAACTGGGTCACATGTCAATTCATAAAGGCATCACAAACTTCTCACAAGGAACACGATATGGCTTTGAACAAAACAGCAACATTCCATATTAACAGATCTAGCAAGGTGTCGACCATCAACAACCAACATCCCATATTACAACAAGATTCCCCCACTGATTTACCCCAAAACAGCAACAAATCCAAAACAAAAACAACAAGCTGAGTGCCGAGGACCCTAACAAAGTCGACCCACCCATTTACTTACCGTACCAGACAACTTACAGCACCACAACCACAGCCACAACCGGCCCCAAACACCAACAAAACCATCAACAACCTAACGGAACCCAAGATGAACCCTCGCCCTCCTCTGCACCTCCTCCCGAATCAACACCACCTTCATCCTACACTTGATACTCTCCCGATCCAAACCAGGCCACATCTCCCTTCCGCGAGCGATATCCGCCTCCGTGACGACCACAGTAGGGGGCTCAGACGGGTAAGTATTTCTTCCATTGCCACCACCACCATTACCACCACCGTTATTGCCACCATGCTGCTGATTGCTGCTGCTGCTGCTGCTGCGGGGAGGGGGTTGTTGTTGTTGTTGGCGCCGGTTAGAATCACGCCTCATATCGATCACAAGCGTGCTATCAGTTGAGAAAGTGGATCCCCCACCAGCGTCGGAATCAGCGTAGGGAAGTAATTGCGGGCCGCCCTGGTTTTGAGACTGAGTAGTCGAGGCGAGGGAAACTACCGTGGGGGCATGTGAGCCACCTTGGGCATGGAGCAGGGATAGTTCTCGCGCGGATAAGTCACGACCGCGACCGCGGGGGTGGCTGCTGCGATTCATGCCGCCCGAAGAAGAAGAAGCTCCAACTTGACTGAGGGAGTCATCGGGGCGGACGGTGGAAGCGTGGCTGGCACGGCTGGCGCGGGAGTTGGTGGATACCACGGAACCGACTTGGCTGCTGGAGTCGGAAGGGTCGACGTCACGGAGGGAGTGGTATGAGCCTTGGTGGGACTGGCGAGAGGCACGGCTGCTGATTTGGCTGGCGGGGTAGTCGATGCCTAGTTGGCCTTGTGAGTTCACGTATGTAGGACGGATGGTGGACTGGGAGGAGGCGGTCGAGGGCGCCACGGAGCCGACGGTGGAGCCGGGGCCGCGGCCGGAGTTTATGTAGTACTCGACCGGGTGGGTGTAGCCGGCGCTGCTGTAGTAGGATTCGGGCATTTTGGGCGAGAGTGTTTGGTGGAGTGGTTTTCTAAGAAGGGTCGCAGATGAAGTGAGTTGTTGTTGTTGTCGTTGTTCTTTGCTGGTTGTTGCTGCTGCTGTTGTTGCTGGCTGTTGACTTTTTCGGTTTGAACTTTTCGGAAACGAGTCGGTCCACGACCAGATTTATACCTCATTCCATCTCCTCCTCGAGACCTCTCGATCCTTCGTCTCGTCCCCTTGACAATGGAATTCTTCACCGATCTTCTTTCTTGCCAGCGCAGCGATATGGATGGATGGATGGAACAGACTCGCTGTTCACTCCCTGAACTTTGCCAGAAGTAATCGAAACAATGGGCTTCTTCACAGTTCTCTTTCGCACACAACCGTCATGCAAGGAACACACTCGGTATCTCTTTTGTGGACTCCTTGGTTCTCGGTAAATCTTCGTCGGGTAGATGGTCAAAGTCACAGACAATGCGTTTTTTTTTTATCCCGTATTCATTACCAGGTACACCAGGTATGCATTGTTTTTCTTGCTCAGATGCTCAGAAAAAGGGGGCCGGGCAGGATGGATCTGTTCACAAGACACACAAAGGCAGCTTAATTCTGCCAAGTGTGTCCAATTGTTTCCTTTACAAGGCCATTGTCTCTCTCTCTCTCACCCGGCACCGGCTCGGCAGCTTCGCAAGATTCCTCTTTTTTTCTTTGTTGACTGACTGACGGATTTCCTCTTTTGATCTGAATGTCCCTGGAAATTGAATGCTTGGCCGCCTTGGCTTTGGACCCTAACCATGCCTCTACATAGAGGTATCGTTGTCTCTTCCATCTTTCAGGATTTTTTCGACTGAGCACTCCCAAGATTAAACGGCCAACCATCCTTTTGAGGACAAGGGCTGAAGATGACAGTAGGTATGTAATGGGGACTTGTCGTGGTCGAGCGGCAGGCCAGATCACCTTTAGGCTACCTGCCTAGAGGTAGGAAATTGATTACTAGTTTATGTCCTGGCTAGTGCATCGACTTATTCATGTTGGGTTCTTTCGGGATTTCTTTCTGTTTGGATTTTTTTCTGAACTCGATACTGCTTCATGGCATTCTTTCCTCCATGAAGTTTCCATCCATCCCTGGTACATACGTCCCAAGAAGCACTCGTGTTCACTCAGTGTGGAAAGCGTACAGGCTCCTAGCAGATGACCATCAATGATGGCCCTAGTGATCAGAGTTCAAGAGGTCGGACTCCTTCATACAAGCAGACAGCGTTGGATGCTCCTCTCTACCATCGTGAGGCGAATGAGGACTCGTGGTTCTCTGCCCGAATCAGGGAAATGCTTAAAAAAGAGAGATATGTGATTCTCCCTCAGATGCCTGCGGATAGGAAGCACTGTTGTCGGGTTTACCTAGTTAGCGCCTTCATCCTTCGGCGAGAAACACGAGATAAAGCAAGATCATCCTATGTCACCATTCTATCTCTTGTGTTTTTGTGGGCTTACTCACCTTCCGCTACTTCCCTCTGATGGTGATGCAATTTGATTTTCCCGGGTTTTAGTCCGATCAGGACACCACTTTGAACATCTGGCTTGGAGAGTAACCGATCACGTACAAGAGATTGTCGATGAATGTAGGGCTGGAGACAGGGGTATGGGAACAATGTGTTTGGGTGGATGGTACAGGCATGGTGTTTTTTATATTGAGCTTCATGCTTCGTACCGGTACATGGGTAGGGGTACCTACCTGCCTTGCCACAACGTAGTCTGGACTGGTCTAATCATGTTGAATCATATCGCTTTTCTCCCATTCTTCTGCATGTTGTCCTTAATCCCACTTTGCTCGTTCGTTTCATTTTAACTAGCGGAAAGCATGCGTACTAGGCGAGTCTTGGCAGGAACCGTACCTAGGCTCGAAGACACCATCGTACAAGGCGGGCTGGCCCGCAAACACTACCTTATTTCAACCCTTGTCGTTATGTTTCATCCTGTGAAAAGGTGCCTCTATATTGCCGGCGGTCATGGGCAAACACGGACGCGGTTCGGATGGAAAGCGGAAGCATACCTACACCAACAACGCAAGAAACCGGGAATTCGGCATGCCTTGAACTGTGTGAGGGTTGCAAAAGCTGTGAAGTATGGTAGTATCTATATAAACCTAGGTCCCCCTCGCCATCGATCGAGTCAATTGCTTCTTCACCTCCCTCACCCACGCACTCTCTCAATCTCCTAATTTCCGGCAAAGAGTTCTTTCCCACGACCACTTGCGCGCAACAACTCTTTTCTCTCAACCCTCAATTCACAACAGCAACCATGCGTTCCCCCACTTGTACCAGCTCCCTCGCCTCCCTGGCCATTTTCATGGTAAGTCTCTCTCCCCCCTTCTCTCCCCACAACCTCACCATCTAACGTCCCCCCTCACAGTCCTCCCTCACTCTCATCCTCCCCGCGGTCCACGCCATCCCGACCCTGGACCTCCTCGGTCTCGACGACCTCCTCGGTTTCGACGACGATCTCGGTCTCGACGACGACCCGACTCTCAACGCTACCGCCCTCCAAATCCTCACTCCTCCCGAACCCCTCACCGTCCTTCCCCCCGACGACACAATCACCATCACCTCCAACTCCAGCACCATGAGCACCCTGAGCATCGGCACCACCGGCCCCTGGATTGCCGGCTGCATCCAAGTCGACAACATCGGCACCGGCAGCCCTGCCTCCTCCAAGCACATCCGAGAGGGCATCAAGTACCTGCGTGGCGTCCCCGGTCAGCCACAGATCACCCACTACGGGTGCTCGCAGGTGAGCTGCAGCTACAAGAGCGCCATCTTTTGGTGTAACGAGGAGCTGGGGTGGGGGTTGCGATTGAACAGTTTTGCGGATATTGCGGATGGGGCGCAGGCGATCATGGACAGGTGCGGCAAGGGGAAGGACGTGATGGGGAAGTCGACGACGGGGTGGGCGCCGGATCAGCAGAAGGGGCAGCAGTGGAGTGTTGTTGTTACGGGAGGGGATTGTTGAGGTATCAGCCGGTGGGTGGGTGAGTGGATGGTTTTGGGAAGGGTGAGTGGGATTCTAAAATGGGGATGGGGATGGAAGCTGAAGAAAGGAAAGGGGGATGGGTGGTGAATGTTGATGCTGCCCTCGGGCGTTCCTAGGAGGAATTCGTGATGGAAAAAGGAAACTGGCGTGGTTTGAGATAGAGGAAGGATGTTTCGATGGGAGAACAATAATAGAGTCTCATGGTTTTAGCCACTGAATGAGGAAGAAGCCGAAGGATAGGCAATAACAAGTACCATGAAGTAATACGATCAAAGATCCAAATGCCAGAACCTCAACCCACTACCTCAAGCACACGTATTACCCTTGACAAGAACTGACCATCCACCCGCAAAGAATACAAGATCAGCAAGCTGTGTCTCCCACATACCCTTCTCATCTCCTCAGTTAACCAAAGGATGACACTTATCAAGGTCACCAAAGGCTTCGATATATGCACCTCGATCCAAAAGCAATTACACCACGGTCATTTTTTGGATTTAGATGGCGCGCCCGAGCCACTTATCAAGAACTGTTTGTCCTTTCTGGTAGGTTCGTAGAATGACATGTCTTCCCCGACAATGGACTGTACGTTTCGTCGCTTGTCGCGCTGCTCGGGTAACGACGACGCACTGCATCCATGACCGTACCGTTGTATCCGCCGAAGTGAATACGCTCGCGGACTCAACATGTACTTGGTGTGTAGAGAATGCGGGATTTGCCATTGTGTGTCAGCATGCATCTGAGAAACGATTGGAGCACAGAGGGCTCGACCTGAGGGTTTGCTGGGATAAGTTTGGTGCTGTTTGGTGAAAGTACCTTTACACAACGTCTCCATAGAAAGAGACGAATAAGCAATATAGACATAGGCGCTGTGTGCAGCCTTCATTTCTGACATTTTCGAGTGACCGTATGGCTCCAACAATGAGGCGCAGGGCTTTGCGAACGGTTGAATTCTCTGTCGGTCTGCTTAGGCGCTTCTCATATGCATCCTTTACAGACGTTGGCAACGTCGTGAAAATATGTTCAATGCCGTCCGCCGTCTTTTTTCAAGATTGAAATCGTTCATCGTCGACAAGCAGGGCAACCCAAAGGCACGTGCAGTGTGCAGTCTTGGACAGCATATCGTGTGTTTATTCCTCAGATCAACGTGGAAGACGTTTTCTTTAGCAAACTGTCCCAACACTGTTCGATGGCAAGGATGACCTCTTACTGATATCATGGCACTGATCTTCGCCCGTAATTCGCACATATGACGGAACGACGTTTTCCAGGGAAGCAAACTGGGAGATGATTTTATAAAGGCCGGTTCTGAAGAGGAATTTGGTGTTAACAAACTTTGCCATGTTCTGATGAAGATCTGGGACCAGGGACTTTATAGGTCAGAGGTACCACATCCATCGAGCGCGTCCATGACAATTACCTTTATTGGCGCCAGCTTCAGGGTCGCGTACTGCCTGCCAAAAGATGGTCCAGAGCCACGATGGGATATTGACAAGCCCCTGAGAATCTCATAAGAGTGGATCCATGGCATACTTTTTGAGCAATATCGGTGTGTTGAAGAAGAGATGACGAAGTATAGTGTTTGAGACATTCTGGTTCATCGGGGTTCTTTGAGGAAGAAGTAGCGAATAGTATTACGCAGTAGGAGGGGTCCGGAACTTTGTTCCATCCACTGGCAAAAGCTTCGCTGTCGATCAAAACCGACCGTCTGCCACTAGTCAAGGGGTATGCAGGTAAGCCCGCTAACCATTCAGCTTAGTGCGGGCGATTTTAGCGCGTAGGGGTTTTGGTACATAGCTACACGAACTCTACTCTTTGGTCACTTTGTAGGTGTCCGTGTTTGTTGAACGTTGCTGTTGCAGGCACTCGATTTCTTTATACGACATTTCTCGCTTGTCCCTTCGCTGTGCTTCGGCTTGCTGGAACTTGTAGTGCTCAGTGAAGGCGATCAGAATTTCCTATCCAACCTGCAACTGTTTCTCGGTCGTGTTGACGATCTTTTGTTGTGGTGTTCTTGGCTTCGAGAAGCAGAGTAGAAGCGGTGACCAGCTTTACTCGTCTGGGCTAGAGGCGTTTCTAGCCCAGACAAGTAGTTCTAGGCCTTGGTTCTGTGGAGCTTTTGCCTTCTCATTGTTGGCCCGCAACTCCTTCCACGTTTTCAGCTTGAAGGTCTCCTTAACGAACGTCTTGGCAGTATGTTCATAACCCCGAAGAACTGTACGGCTCTGCACCTTTGGTAAGACATTGTAGATTATCTCAAAATACACCTCCATCACCACCTCTAGATGCAAATTCAAGGGGTTGCCCCGTAGGGGAAACAGCGGTTCGAGAGCGGAGTAGTACTGCATCTTGTGAATGGTATATGTGAAGCCTTCGCGGTTAGCTTCTTCAGCTTCGAACTGGTTGGTCAAAAGTGGGAGGATCAGACATACGGCGACCCAGGCTACTGATGTTTCGGAGAACGTGCTCACGGCTTGGTAGCGAATCCTTTGATCGTACGCAGACACTATACCGTTCCTCCCATGACATTGCCTGTGCATCCTATCACCCTCTCTTCGGTTGTCCCCAGCCGGCTGGGGTATTGAACATCGAGGTAATAGACAACCCAAGTCAAGTGTAGTCGTAAATGCCCCTGGATACTAGATCCGTCCCTTGATGGTAAACATCCTTGATGGACGCAATCGTCAAAGAACAGACAGTCTGAGTCGACAAAATAAAGCAACTCATGGAAGTCCACCTCACATAACGGTCGTCAATTGTCGCTTTTCTCCTATCGAACCATTGCTGTTTACAGGCTCCTTTCTGTCTTTGGCGTTTTCCCAATGTCGAATTGTTGATCCACGTGTCGCCGTGCTCCTCTAGCAGGCCAATAATCAACCCATTTAGAGCGAGAGGTTGACTCTCGACAGCCTCTCGGCTTTTGGGCAGATTATTTTATCATCAGCTAGTCAATCAGTCTGATCTCGGATACTTTAGCACCTGTGATGGTGAGATGTATGTGCCCCTATTCACCGAAGAACCTTGGCAGGCTTAGGTGTCGGCAACAATAACAGGCGCCGTACCCGAGGAGTTCTTGTTGCCAATTTTTCTGTTGAAAAAGCCTTGAGGCGGTGTAAGAAGTCCTGCGCGCGAGGGGTGCTCAGCGGCTTTCCGTCGAGCACACTCCTGGTGAAGTGGTCATTTCCAGGAGTTTGAATCTCCAGATTGTAACAGAGAAAATTGAGTAGTATGTATGAGAAAAGACTGGCAATGTAGTGCCAGATGAGCAGAGGGTATGGGTTAAAGTAGCGTTGGCATTTACCAGGAGTGGGGTTTCAAATGTGAGCGAGTGCTTCGAGATGTGGAAGGTAGGTAGGTACCTGCTCGGTCCAGGCCAAGGTGACACTCCTGCTGAAGCGCATCATGGGACGCAGCCGACTGATTGGATCAACGAGGAAGGATTCTATCAACCTCTGGTAGACAATTATTGCATGCATTGCCACCAGACGCTGCTCATCTTCTCGGAAGAAGTCGCACTGTATCTGACAGTCATCTCCGATTCTGAAATAACATCGGATCCCCAACTCTCCGTACGGGCTTCGCCTGGGTAGATGTAGATGGCGCTCACTGTTGTATGAGGACCTGCGTTGTTCTGGCTGCCTCCTATATCGTCACCGCTCGAGTGCACCTCAGAAGTTGGGGATGACGGCGATGAAGTCTCAATGAGCCGAAAGATCTCCTTGTATCCCGTGGACACAAAACCCAAGCGCGCGAATGTCTTCTTTCCCGCAGGCGTTGCCGTGAGTGCTGTTGATCAAGGAACCAATCCCGTCAGTCTTGATATTTCCAACCCAGTCAAAGCAACAGAGCCTTCGAGTTACTCACCAGAGAATCCCAAAACATCCCACCTCCTCTCCGCCGCCTCAGCATTGAATGCCTTGACCCTCCTCTGGATCTCTGCCAATGCCATGTCCGCAAATCGCATGCTGCCATACTCACAGCCTCCCACTGTCACCGTTGCAGGCTGCGCACCAGTCTTCTGCGAGGCGTCTCCGGCGTCCCATGCAGTGAATCGTTCGATGTGGAACACATGCAATCCGACCTCCACAGGCGCCTGCAGTTGCATCTCACTCTCCATCTCCGTGCTGCTTCCACCACCACCGCCAACACCCGCGAACATCTCTCCAGCATCAATGTCCACCTCCTTGATCTTGCCCACCAGTAAGTCCTCCCAATACTTCTTCACAAGAGGAAGGACAATGATGACGCCCAGTGGAATTTCCGAGCCATCATTGCTGGCACTGAAGCAGACTGATAACTCGGGACAGGCGTCTCTCCAACTTTGTAGGCGCTCATAGGTCAACGGAGCCGGGTACATTTCTTGGTCGGAAGCGTAGATGGTGTGGAGGAGGGCGTCGCTGATTCGACTGGTGTGGATGAGGCTGGATATGGTCATTGTGGCAGAGGGTGTCGAGGGGTGACAGGATTCAAGCGAGAGTGACCGCGGAAATGTGGAATAAACCGAAGTTGTGGAAGACTGTGGGCGACAATGACGACAAAGGTGTCCGTTGAGGATGTCCTTTTTGGCCTCTGGTGCAACGGAGTGCTGCGGTGTGACTGGTGGAAGTTAGAAATCCCAGAGTTCGACTGAAGTCCAGCAATTTGAATTCGATCTTCACTAAAAGGAGGAAAGAACTCGGCCGGCGATTAACGAGTGAACGGAGGAAGCTAGATACACAAGGAAGGAATGACAATGACAACTTGAGTGAAGAAATTGCACCCGTTATGACTCGCGAGAGGTACACGAGAAGTACTCAGTATGCCAGTCAGCGGAGATGGTGGAAGCTATCGAGTTTACGCAGTTTTAAGATGAGAATTTTTTCTAGCAGCCCAATAAAATTGAAACATCACAGCAGCCGATGAAACCTCAAGCCACACAGCTCTGGAGGCATCAAAGACATACAGAAACTACATTCCTTTGAAAGGTCATTGTACAGAAACTTGATCATCACAAGCCACAAAGGCAAAAAAGAAAGAGAAACGAGAGATACACGAAAGCGAAAGATGCAAAAAAGATGATGTTGTCCTTGAAGGAACATCGGGAATTGAGCCCGACGTGGGGGTCGAACCCACAACCTTGAGATTAAGAGTCTCACGCTCTACCGATTGAGCTAGCCGGGCAGCGCAAGCTGCCATTGGTTGATAGTTTGCATCAAAACTTTACACTATATTTGAATGTAGGTGCCACACAGCCCAAATTTCTCACTTGAAGTGAGAAACACCACCGCACAAAGGCAGCCACTCTTCGTTTTGATCGTCCAAAACCATCCACTATGTCTAGAGTCTTCTGACATTTTCATTCAATGATATAAGACGTCCTCATAAATTTGAGTTTTTCTTCCAAATGCAGGGCATGTAATGGTAGCCGCACATCACCAATCCACATCCCCGGACGGAACACAGAGCGCGCCCATCCAGCCCCCTGCAAGGCTTACTATGTACACTAGATTTCCAGAGGCCATCTATTTTCCGATAAGCGATCCGACGCCTCGGGATTTTGTCATTACCATGACAGCCATGACAGGAAGGGATCTACACGCTAACCCGATGCTGAAGTGAAGCACGACATGAACATCACGCAGGTCCCACATCCAAAGAGGCTAACTACATTCGCCGTAATATGCATACCGCTTTTTGCATATGTCGTGTTGGGTCCATTGGGCTTCAAGTTGCTGCCATCAAGGTGCGGCGGTCACGGCAGGAAGCAACTCAAAAAGAAAACTCATCATCCACGAAGCGGATCTGAATGTTTTAGAGTTGAGAGTGTGTCAATCACCAGACCTTGAGCTTAGGTGGTGACAAGTTGCCATCAAGCGGCAGAAAGTTGAAAAAGTTCATCATCATCCATGAAAGGAAAGGAACTCAAAGTTTTAGGGTTAAGAGAGTGTATTAATCACCAGGCCTTAGTGATACATAGCTATGTGTAAAAGAAAAAGGAAAATAGTAAAGCAGATCTTAACAGGAAGAGACACGCATTGTAGATATCGATCCAATCCATCAACTCATCACCTTCATCCCCCAAAACCAAATCCCAAGATTATCGGCTTCTGTTGCGTCCAGACATGCTTGTGTAGCAGCTCGTTGTGCTGCCAGTCCAGCAGAAGGGGCTCCTTGCTGCAGAAGGGGTGCTGGACTGGCAGCAGCGTTGAGAAGGCATTGCCTAGACTTTGCGCTGTTGCCGCGTAAAGACTTAGGCAACGCAGTTGGCGGCGTTGATGATGAGGAAAGAGTTGCCGGTCTTTTTTCGTCGGCACAAAAGCGAAGGTTAGCAAGGGGAACTGTTGCTGAATAGAATGCGCTGTAGTGTGGAGTGAGAAGGAGGAAAAACTTACGTTGGTAACATCGTCCTTGCAGCACTTGACGCTGGCACCACATTGGGAGCCGATGACACCGACAACGCAGCCGAGCGAGGCGCTGAGGTCGACGGGGATGAGGTTGAGGAGACCAGGGGAGCCGGCGGGGCCGGACATAGACTGGCAGCAGTAAGGCTTGTAGTCGTCGATGGAGCAGGTGTTGGGGCCGATGGTAGTGGCGCGGGGAACAACCTCAGCCGGGGCCGCAGCGGCGGTCATGGCAACGGCGAGGATGGTGAAGACGGTGGTGAACTGCATTTTGGCGGTTGGGGGTTTGCTGAAAGAAGCTGGGAGTTGGTTTTGAAGGTGGTTTGGAAGGTGAGTTGGAAGGTTGAGAAGATGTTGTGAAGTGAAGATGTTGATGCTGATGATGAGAAGATTAGAAGCTCTGAGGTGGACGAGAGACGAGGTTTATATACACTTTTGGACCTCAATCCAAACGCTGTGTTTGAAGACATCTTCCATCAAACTTGGCCAAGTTCTCCGGTATTCCTGCTTCTCCTTCCTCCTATCCGCCGTGGCTTGGTGTTGTTGATTCATCGACACTCGTCATTTCCAGATCTGGCATCCGGCCTGGCACTCATCCGGACCCAATCGACCCAGGCTCTTGGAGCTGACGATCAAGAATTGTGACAACGAGATCATGCTTTGGACTCCCAATGGGGAAAAGCAACGAGTATGCGGCGCAAACCTCCATTAGCTTGTTTGGAAATCTGGCCACGATAGCCGACATCGTGGCTCGGAATCTGGAAAGAGCAATGACGATCCTTTCACTAGAGTACCTGATGCTGCCAGATGTCAGACATGAGGAACACCAAGTCCGGACCATATCTAGATTCAGCACTGTTCTGAACTAGTGTACACGCTTAGAAGTGCGCCAATGACGAACGTGGCTCCTCCCAGGAACGGGAAAGGACATGGAGCCTCATCAGTATTTGCATTGATACAGGCAAGTGAAATCTCAGCTAAGGGATTGTCGGAATTGGGTACGAGTCTCGTAGGAAGTAATGCAACCCAGTATCTAGAGATCTGAGCC
Organism: Neurospora hispaniola; assembly: GCF_033458365.1. Lineage (NCBI taxonomy): Eukaryota > Fungi > Ascomycota > Sordariomycetes > Sordariales > Sordariaceae > Neurospora > Neurospora hispaniola. The sequence goes on along the minus strand of NW_026944410.1, from coordinate 3,470,104 downwards.
GCCAGACGCAGGGAGGTTGCAAGGTACCTGTAGATTGATGGCACGATAGCACCCATTTCCAGCGGGAATACAGCTTCCAAGTCCATTGGAGTCTGGACTCTGGGGCACCAGAGAGTAGACATCTAGCAAGCTGGGTTGCGATCTTCATGGTAATCTTGAACATCAGTAGATGCCAAGGCGATAATGGGGGACCAGATGTTTGCTGGCAGCCCGATACCGTACCTTTGACTCGGGAAGTATCTTTACCGACGGACAAGGGGTTGGGAAATGCATGGTCACATAGCAACCACGAGACTCGGTTGCCAAGTGCAAGTGAAAGACATCAAACCACGACCAACGGTGTTAACCCCGGCGGTGAGATTCGCGAGATGGCGACCTGCAGCTCGGAAAAGTAGCCAATGGTCAACATGCCAGCATCATCCTACTATCCAAGTGTTGAACATAACGGGTTCGGGCTGGAATGGACCCGAGGAGCCGCACATCATTTTCCCACCCGCGAATACTGTGTAGAAGGGTGAACATGCAGAAAGCAAGAACTACCTACTGAGTTGTACAATGGCAAGTGCAGTTATTCGGGCAAAGATCGAAGCTACTGTCGGCGCACGCTTAGCGTGAAACTTTTGTCTTTGAAACTGTTTCACTTGATTAATACTGACAGACTGGTAACGAATTTGCGGGTTTATGAGTATGGCCGGAGGAAACTTCCGGCAGGAGAAAAGGTCCAGTCGGTTACAAGGATGGCTTAGCTTGCACGCGATGATTTACGATGACAGGTGGCATTAGCTGCATTACCCCATATTTACTTGTGGGGATGCGGTTAAGGTTTAATGCCACCAGAGGTGTACACCGTTGCATGGATATGCCTAAGCGCTAGTAGTTCTACAGAAAATAAGATTGATACAGTAGCCAAAATGCTTGTTTCTTGTAAACACTGCCACCCGACCTTTAAGATGCCCGGCCACCTCCAGAGATCGCCCAGTTCACGAGGTGCCCTTTTACACCTCTGCCAGCATCAGACTGTTAGCGCGATGATTTTCAAGTGGCAATAACTCTAATGTTCGCACAGAAAATGGCTGGTTTGACTACATCTCATCCCCTGAATACTAGGTGGTGATACCACACTAACGTCAGTCTTACGAAGTCATACGTACCATATGTTCAATCTTCTTATCTACCCTAATTCCTATTTCAACCTCCTCCTTGAATTCGTTGATGAAACTCATTCAGAAAAGTGCCTGGTCCGTCTCCGTTTGGAGTCTGAGCATGCAAAGCGTGATAGTATGGATGAAAATGGAATACAGAAGCACACTGACATCACAGCAATGAGAGCCTCAGACAATACCTGGTAGGTACGTAACGGTTTTAACGTTTTCGGGATCGGGTAACGCAACCGTTCGTGTTTTCAGCCGCTCCAGTTCCAGCCACGGAACTGCAGCGTACCGCCTCTTGGTTGCGCACCCGGATGGGCGAAGAGGAATTCCCCCGTGCCCATTCGTCAGGAGCAATGTTTCCACCCGTGGATGACAGCAGCCGTCGCAGCTGCCAATGTCACGGAACTGCATAACGGTGTAACTCTCGTACCTTGATTGCCTGGCCTCCTATATTCCACGCGCCCGGGTCAAGTTGTCCTTCATCAGATCCGTCTTCACTACTTTTTCTCTTGACAATGTCTTTGCTCAAAAGAGAAGGCATCCCCAGATTTACGTGACCAGGGGCATCCGATCACAAGCTGCACCCCCCTGTAGTGTACATAGTAGCCAGGACCACGGACAAATGGTCCGGCACGGAGCTAACAGTGTCCATGTCGCTGGTGCAACCAATTATAATGGCCCTCTCCTCTTTTCTTTTTTTCTTCAATCGTCTGATCTCCCATTCTCCATGTGGACAAGATCAACCTTGATCGATCTGTTGGCAAGAGATCGATCTCGATCTTGGATGCGACCTCGAATTGACACCGTGTTTGCCTAGACCCTTCTTGGCCTAATGCTTGGAACACATCCATCTCTTATTCCCAGCAGAAAATGTTCGTCCATAAATTGCATAACTTTATGCACTCTCTCAATAAGGCGGTCTATAGAGCCAAGGATCGACGACGCAAAACCGGACATACAGTCCTGAAAATGGCAACCAACCAATCCGGGGGGGCGTCCTGTGAAACGTGCCAAACCTCCAAAAGTCATACGACGGTGCATACAATTATGATCGTCAGGGTCGCACGGCATTCAGACAGTATCCGATTGCGCCGTTTGTCCTCTCAGCGGGACGCACCAAACAGCAACAACACTTTACACTACTGTGTAGAAGTCTGATGCAGACGCACGCCACGAATCCGTTTCTGTCTAGGTCGTTCATGATCATAGCCCTTTACGGCTTGTTTGCCAGCCCAAGTCCTTGGAAATGTTGCAAGACGAGATTCCGATGGCAACATCTTTTCCGGGCTTCTCGTTTGTGGTCAATCTCACCTTGATACCTAGACTCGGCGAATGAAGGAAGCAGAAATCGTATTGACGGATGACTGAGCAATTCATTGTCATGGAGTTGAGCACTTCCACTGTGATGCTGCCAACAACAGTCCGGAAACAAGGGGCAACGCTTCACAACCTTTCTGTCCACCTGAAGGCGCAGTTGGGCTCAGCTGGAAATTGGGCAAGACCTGTTTGTCCATTACAGAAGTCTCGAGCTGAATGTTGTCATCCGCTCTCAACCTAACTCTGCGTTGTTCGGATCGCCGCATTGTGGTCTGTAAGTACGCTGTTGTCACCGCAGGTAGTGGGTCGTATGCGAACATGGTCTTGGGGTCCTGACGGTACGTACGTACAACAGAGAGCAATTGCCCCGCCAGCTGTTTTCGTTGCCTGTTTCGGACAAAGCATCCAACAAGACACTGAACAACTAGATCCCCTTCCCCCGATGGAGACGCTGATCGTTCTTTGGTGTGTTGGGGAGTGAACATCACGCGGACAATGAACTTGTAGCTCCTGAATCGCCCTCCCCAATCGTGTATATACCTGCCACAAAGTCCTTCATCCAAGCCTTCACTACCCGTTCCGTCAGCAACGGGCAAGCATCATGAGACTGACAAGCTATAGCCACACGACTCCTCGGCTGAAAGGTCTATTCGCTCACGTTACTCCCGTCTTCTCGAGCCATGGCTGTTGTTGCATGATCATTCTTGGGAAAAAGTCGTTCATGATGATGATGAGCCACCCACCCACTTACACACGACACGATGCGTCGTCACGCCGGCCATTCTCCAGACCAAGAAGCCTGGGATGCTGATCAAGTTTTCCTGCGTGCGGTGGTGCATCGGACGGGTCGGAATCTCGTTCAGCCTCCAAGCCTCGCTCAAGGTAAAGAAGACAGGAGCTTCGGGAGGTTGTAGCCTCGAAATCCGAGGGGCCCGGCATGTTGAAGGCCGTGACAGGGCATACAACCAGAAATTGGATCGAGTTCAATATTTCGGTCCCCAATAGATAATTCCGGCGCGTAAACTCCCCACCGCTCACCCTCCGCCTCAGCCGTTCGTTTTCTCTATGTCGGGAAAGACCTTCATCGGCTGCACATGACTGTCCGTTTCAAGACAATAGTTTTGAATCGTCAACGTCATAGTATTTCTCGCCAAGTTGGCGGTTGATGTTGCACATGAGGGCAATACTCATTACCAGACAAGCAAGATTCTAGTCGTTGTATTTTCTCTTTCTCAAGCCTCGAGGGAGTGGCAATGTAGTCGGCGAGGACACCTGATTTCTTTGAAGACGTGTTAAGGTGAGGCGTAAACGGAGGGAAAGCGGGCGGCGGCCGCAGTCGCAGGCGCGTGCCCGTAAGTATGAACAAGAGGATATCGGAAGAAGACCAGGTTTGCAATTGTGTTGATGGCGGGACTGGTCGCTCAACTCAATGCCAGCCGAAATCTTGCCTCTTTGCAAACAACCGAAATGAGGCCCAAAGCATCAATGTCATAATAGAAATTCAAATCTCCCCAATCCCAATGAAGTTAGTGGTTCTCCCTTCTAAGGACGCAGGCAACAAGTGGTTAAAAGTGGAGAGCTGCAGGTCACCAATCACCACTCTCGACTCTGCCAAGCAAGGACATCCTTCAGGTTTGTAAGCGCCAACAGGACCACGTCACTTTACTCCACCATAGGTGGCTGTGCCCGGCCTGGTTCCCTTGTCCAACTTGCCCAATGCTCTGTCGGCTTGCCCACCGATTTTCATTTCCTTTTTCTCCCACCCCTTCTTCATAAACCCACCTGCCAGACCAATTACCAACAACCAACTACGACAGCTGAGTAACAGTTGTACATCTTCCGTAGTATAGTGGTCAGTATGTGAGCTTGTCAAGCTTGAACATCAGTTCGATTCGCTCGAGACCCGGGTTCAATTCCCGGCGGGAGAGACCATATTCTTTTTTGGCACCTTCCTCGCTCGTTCACTTTTTTCTAGTGTTGTCTTCTTCGTAGCTAGTTAGGTATGTATGTTCACTTGCAAGATTAATTGATGTTTTTGACCGTGGTGCTTTTCTTTTTGTACCTGCTATATGTTCTTAACGTTGACATGTAATGTGATTTTAACTGACAAGTTGTTTTACGAAAACATACATGTACACTTCAGTTAGTTTCGTGAACAGAACAGTAGAGTTATAAAGTCAACAACTTTAAAAAGTTTCGTACTGTGACAGACATCTGGCTTTTACAGCAATGACAAGTGCATGATAAGAGTTTGGAAATCAATTACAGAAAATGCACAAAGGAGTTAATGATCCAGTGTCCATAAAGTATTGAGCTTTGAGAGTTCACATAACCCTGTCCTTTGCAAGACACCCAGTGTCTAGGTCGCACCGAGAAAACAATTAACATGAACTACGTAACTCCAATTGATATATCTCCTCCCTATCTTTTTCTTATTGTAGCTTCCACTTTGTCATGCTGCACATGAGAAAATCTGTCTGGATTTCTTGCTCATCTCCAAGTAGATATATCACAACGGTCATACTTAGTATCAATGACGGACGATCTGAACAATGTTCGTCCTGATCAACCTATTGTAGCTGGCCAAGATGTCTATGCTGGCGATACTCTCTTGATCAACACCATGAATGGATGCATGTAGTTGGATTGTCAGGGAACGAGATAACACAACGTCGACCCCAAGAATCAAGAATACTCGCAATTTCTACACTGTTTTCGCTTTATGGAAGCGTGATCCCAAGAGTAATAAGATAGCAATACTACAAGCCACAGATCAAGGTAATATCAAGTGATAGGAAGGAGAACGAAGGCATCAGGAATCTGGTCAGACAGATATATGTCAGATCTGCCACTCGTCGCCGCTTTCCTAATCCGTACACCAAAGCCTATCGATAAGGATAAGGATAGGAACCATCCGAGGTCTGTACCTAGGTATCATGGGTGTTCTATCCCATTGGCCAGTGGCCGGTCCGCCGGTAACCCATGTAAAACCCATCCAGCCATGCCACGACAGCACAGCGTTTAGCGGCGGACTGATATCAAAAAGACATCGTTCCTTCTCTACTATAAATCCCAACTACCTTATGTGAATCACCGATTCACGCGTTGCTTTTCGTTTACGAGCGGCTTCCTAACTATAAAATTAATCATACACACAAGTTAAACCCCCTGATGGTGAAAAGGCGGGGAAAAAAAAATATCGACTGACCATAGCCGTTACCATGCCCATTATGACTGCTTGGATAACATCTATGAGGAGCAGGAACGAGTCCGAGAGAAATCAAGCCTCAACGTCTCGCCTCGTTGGTGACGACACGACCAATGCACGACTGAACGAGATCATACAGAACCTTGGGATCCTTGTTCCATCTGTCCCAACCATTGCAAATGAGAGTGGTGATGACATCCCTCTTCTTGAGCGTGGACAATAAACTCTTCATGGTGATGGCGCGCTGGATAAACCCCGTCTCGTAGACGTCGGGCTGGACTTCTTTGTCGGGCTCAGCGATGGTGTCGAAGACATTAATTGATGAAGCCGAGGCAGTCGAGTTCGACTTCGAAGCGGTGTTCCCAATCATTAATGTTGTGCTCGCCCTCGAGATTGACGAGGCAGGATATAGAGAAAGACATGTCGGCGGTAGTGATGAGGACACAACGGTACCTTTGATTGCGGTTGGGACGGGACGAGGGACAAACGTTGAGATATATTTACCTTCTCCAACGTCCCGCCTTCTAATCTTGAAGTCAGGCGAACGAACCAACGTCGAAAACCTTTGTTTCCTCCCGGCCAGTCGCGTGAATTACCATCTCGTGAACCATGACCGTCTTTGCGGTGAGTATTAGACGCTCGCAAGCAGCTTGTGATCAACTGCTTAACCGCTGGCTGTGAGAATATGTGACTATAATTTGTATAAAGATGCGCAAGGCTTCAGCGTTCGAGGTCCGGATATCTACAATCCTACAGGTCAACGATCACCATACGTCTGAATAACACCATCACCCAATAACCACAAAGACAACCTCCACCACAGTCTTTACCACAACCCCACTCCAACAACAACCCCAAGCAAATCTCAAAGACACCACACAAGAATGTGTCTCTACTTCCCCTACCCCGGTGTCTTTGCCTGCGGATGCGATCTCGACCCCGGCTTCGTCGCCTTTTGCAACTACAACTGCCACCCCTCCCAACGTCAACGAGCCCCCTTATCTAGGGACGCGTATGGACAAGTGTTTCACAGCTTTGGCGAGATGTGTCCCCAGTGTTATCGGGATGGGTGGGTTTATGTGAGGGGAAGAGGGTGGGTAAGGAGGTTGGGACCTAAGTTGTAGGTACCCATTCGGCCCACTAAGGAGATAATGGCTGGGAGATGAGAGAAGTGGGAAGTTTCTGGCGGGGCTGGGGAGGAGGAGAGACGTTGACGGAATGAAGGATATGGAGTAGTGAGGTGGATGGATGGAAGGTTGGTTGGGTGAAGGTTTATTTCACACTGAGAGAGTGGCTGCAGAGAGGACTGGATATGGCTGAGGAGGTCACCTTACTATAAGGTACCCGCCGGAATGGGAGCTTGGGTGGAAGTAACTGGATACTGAAATGGAGAGAGATAACCGCTAGCGGCACCAACAGGCATTGTGAGAACAAAAGGAACGAGTAGCCAAACGGCACAACCGTGATCCCATATACCCTGTAAACCCTGAGAGATCCGAACGGACAGGTATCGTGAAGGACTCGCGGCACAAGCTAGTGTCCTCGGTACGTATCGCCAAGGTCTTCTAATGTCGCTGAACTTTACCGACGAAACTGAAGGAAACCTGGTCTTGAGTCTGCGTCAGAAGGTGTCCTCACAACCAGAAAGACGTGAAGTGAAGTGAGGTAGCCACGCTAGCGAAATGCCCAACTCGACAAAGTTCCGAACGTGAGTTTGATCCTCCACCTTGTCAGCGCGGCAACTAGACGCGACCCCGCGGGTTGGATGTTGGGAAGGGTGACCGGAATTGAGACGTGGTCTGACAACAACAACATGCACGACACTTGCCGCGTGACAACGAAGACAGGTCATAAATTGTCAGCGATGGGTTCAAAGGGTTGGCCACGAGGAGTTCGCCATGTGTCTTCAGTAACCAGTAAGGCGATTTCGCCAGTACTTGTGCTGACCCGTGGTCGGCACCGATGTTCGGTTCGGCTCACTTCCGTAAGGCTGAGGAGGAACCGTGCCGCCACTGTTATTGATCCAACCGCAAGTTACGGCAGCACACCCAAAATCGAGCCGTCTTACCCCAGAAGCGTGGCAGCCCGCCAGACCAAGCCACCGAAATGGGCTGTGGCATATATCTGCCAAAATGTGGTAGTGCTGTGAGGATAAACTTGGCACTCTCAGCCAGAAGACGAGTTGTTCCAGAAAGGTGGCCGATGAACATGATCAGGGGCAATTTCGCCTCGAACGATAACAGTGAAAAAGGGGGAGAAAGCAAAGAAAAAACTAGCACCCAATAGCTCCGAAGTGTGCACCCTTGGAACAGACAGAGAGAAATCCTGAGAATACTGTGGAACAAGCCCCCAATCGACCCCCGGATTTGGCAGGTGATGGAGACAAGTTAACAGCCATGCCACAGATGAACAAACGTGGTGACACAAGGCCCATTGTGGTCAGCAATCCACGCGGTTGCGCTTAGCTCCCTCAAGCCCAAGCCAATCGGAAGACGAAATGGTGATATGCATTGCGCTTATGTGTGCAAGATGGCGGCCTGAAATACAACCCAGCCAAGTCGCACGGCAGTGACGGGGCGAGTTTTTGAGGTTGACTTTTCCCTTTCTGCTCATCCAAGGGTTGCAGTGAGCCGATAGGGCTGTAAGACGCATGCGCATGGCTCGAACCATGGCGCCCTCAAACAACAGGTAGAAACCTTGGGTTCCCAATCAGGTAAAGCTCGTGGGCAAACTGGCTTTCCGATGGTGTAGGTGTTTTGTCAATGATTGGCCGAGTGGCCGCGTGTTTTGCGGGCAGAACAGCAGTAGCGCTAGGTATATCCAGATCCACGTTGAAACGCACACCTATTGCCGATGAACAAGACAAGTTGGCTATATGGCTGTTGTCAGAATGGAAGCTGAGTTCTAATTCCGCCAATTGTACTACTCGATCCAGCATCCAGTCCGAGGTACGCCATTTGAGGCATGGTTTGGTGGAGAGAGATGGGGGCCTCACGAGCCCCAGGGCGTTCTTTCTGGTAGGGGGGTCGTCGACGTCTATTGTCATCTAGGGTCTTCCGGATTCGATGCAGAAAGTAGCTGCCTTGACAACCAGATAAAAGCCACGCTGCCTGAGTTGTCAGCGCTCAACACAGGGAGGTCGGTCCCCTTTACCTCAACTCAACATTCGCAGAGAAATATTAGTGACATTTCGCTCACAATGCCCAACAGCAAGCAGTAAGACTGATATCCTTCATGACAAGTCTCGCTGATGATGACTGACATGACCTCGACAGAAGCAGCTCGTCTGCTGGAAAATCGGGTGAGTACGGGAGGAATGCCCGACTCGAAATGTTCCAGATAGAAGAGAGACAGGAGGGCAATATTCTTGTGCGGGTGCCACACAGACCTCGGAAACCGCGGGAGACTCGGCGGACTATGGCGAGGAAGATTCGACGCATCATGGAGCCCTTTGATGTGCCCAGGTAGTAAGTGATGATGGTTCCTTTTCGAATGGCCGAGGTTCGAATAACACTCAAGTTGGAAGGATGGGAGGCAACCTGGCCGATAGACGACGGTATGTCCAGCAGAATGTGTTGTTCATAACAGGGTTGAACACAACGTTCGAGATGCGACACTCCAGTTGAAATCCTTCAGCAATTGATGTCGGCGATCCTCTTGTGCCTTGTTTTGTTGTTGCCGACTGGAAGCTTGACATGGCCTGCGCTGACGAGTTCACATCCAGCTCCGCGCCCGTGTAGGGTTCATGAAAATCGGAATGAGGATGTTGACTTATCGACAAGAGGTGGTCCAAGGCCGCATGAAGTCGGATGGCATTGAACCTGCAAGATACGAGTTGGGAACGGAGTTCATCTGTTGTTGTTGCGGACACTGCAGGGAAGAAAATGTAAGCCTAAACTGAAGCTGAAGGACACTGGGACACTTTCAATTTGGAGGCTGCCTGGATTTGGACCAATATCTCTGCCCGGTCGGTGCCTTGCGCCTTCCCTCAAGACTGCCAACTTCAGGGTGATTCGGTGAGAATTAGGTAATGATTACATCCGGGGAAGGAACAGATGACCGGACTCAATACTGAGGTGGTGGACAGTACTTAGGTAGGTTGCCGCCTTCTATATGTTCGTGGTGTGTTTGTCGGTGTGGCCTCTTCTCGTTCCCTGACTCCGCTGCTAGTAGTGTTTTACATGCGGACGGCAATGGATGAGGTGCGACGTCAATGATGTGCGACAAAAAAGGCATTTGACGAGATGGTGGCGTAGCGGAATGACGGCTATTGTCAACATCCTTGGTCCAAAATGCGGAGATCTGGCGGTGATGGTGATCCATGTCTTTGGCGGTTTGGATGAAACATTGAAACACGGCAGCAGGGCTGTGGGGGACAAGAGCCCCAGGGTCGTGTTGAGTCGCGTGAGACGGATCACATGGGCTACAGGTTAATCACAGCCATGGTGGGTTTGGACTGTGTCTGCCAGCAATGAGAATGGATATTTTGTAGTGCACCCCTTGTTATCGGCCGCTCTTACCCCTGTCCAGGGAAGGGCACGGCTACCCCTCAGGATCCCCTGCCCTATTCTTGCCATGTGCTCACTTTCAGGCGCTCCTCTGAGCTAAGCGGATATCATGTGCTGTTACCGCGCCCAGCCATCACTAACAGCAACAGCCTTAATATTACAAGCCAAGGCATTAGTACAACCTGCTTGAACCAACAGTGATGGCGAAATGCAAAACAAGGGAAGCGAGGTCAGGAGCCCACCACAGCGGCTGGCAGCCCAACTGGAGCCGTTGCCATGGCCTGCGCCTCCACTTTGGCTTCCAAATGGCGATACAAGTTCCAATCATCCACTGCAACTATACCATAGTCCCCGACTTGTCAGCGAGAGACACCACCAACGACGGGACATCCGTCCTCAACGCAGTTCCATCAACAAACACAACTTACCTCCCGCCTTCTCAAAAGCTTGTTTCTAGACAAGACACCTACTACTGTCTGCTATTATATCTTCATGCGCCGCCCTGATTGAGACGGCCTGCAACATCAGTCGTCGCCAGCATCTTGAAGGGCTTTTTGTCATCCCGTCAAACCGATTCACTATCTCTTTATTTGAAGCGACCAAGACCCTGTCGCCAAACGCCCCCGGCCCGGTCTAGACGTAGCTTCCGCCATCTACGCGCCCTCGAATCTCCCATCTCTGCCCAACATCTGCTAGAGGTGCCGACCCGACAACACAAGCCATCCCGCCTGACGTGATCTCCTTTTTGCGACACGACCATTTGCCCTGAACACCACAAGCTCTATCACATCCATCAGACAGCAAGGCAGCGCAGCACATGATGAATGTCCCGGGTCCCGGCCGCCCCATGCAGCGACGCCCCCCCGCCCCGGGCACCGAACCCGGTGGTGGTGGTGGTGGTGGTGGTGGTGGTGGTGGTGGCCCGCCCCCCAACATGCCGGCCCGCTCGATATCGCCTGCCGTTGGGATGGGAGGACATATGGGTCCCCAAGCTGGCATGTCGAGGTCTTCAGCTGGCTCAAGTCGCTCAGTTCAAGGTCCCGGCGGCGGTCCCGGCGGCGGTGGGAGCACAAGGCGAAACAATGTGAGTAATCATGTTGTTACCATCGGCCTGTTTTGCGGCCCCCCCCCCCCCCCCCCCCCTTCTCTCGAGTCTTTCCATCTACATGCGCGCGTCATGATACCTCTCTCCTCTCCTCTGTTCCAATCCTCCTCTGCCGTTTGCCAGCTCGCCGCTAACCATGGCATCTGACAACAGTCATCTGGCGGCTCGTCGTCCGTCCCACTATCGCAAATCGAAAGGAGCGTCACACATCTACTTGTGGCCACCAAGCAACTGCTCGAAACCCTGACACAATGGTCCCGTGGAAATGCAACCGATACCCAGGTCTCCGACGTCTACGTACGGCTGGGCTACGAGTTTAATATGGCCTGCCGAGCCTTTACTGCCATCAATGTCGATATTGACGACTTGGGCAACGTGCCCGAGATGCTGCGCACTATCCTGGAGGCCACTCTAAGTCAAGAAGCCAGCGCTGAAAGTCTCGAGAAATACCTGCCAAAGATACGTGATATTATCATAAATCTGCTGCATGGTTTAAAAAGAAAACAGCAAAAGCTAAGGCATCGCCAGCAACGGGATAGAGAGCCGAGTATCGCAGGAGACGATGGAGGCTATGGTCCAAGTCGCGGACCTGGGCCCAGTAGCAGTGGCGTGCCCACCAGAACTACGAGTACTAGTACCATGGCTAGTGTTAATTCTGGGCTCACCAACATGTTGAACGAAGGGCTGGAGAGCAATGGCTACCGACCGGACTCTCTCAGGGATGATTCTCGGAATTCTGGTCCCACAACGGCATCACCCACCAGACGTTTTCCCACGCAACGGGACCAATCTCGCGGCTCTGTCACCTCTGACCAGTCCAGCCTGTCGAGCAACACGATGCAAAACATACCCGTTCTGGCGCCTTACCCAGGTGAAGAGACAATTCCAACGGGCCCACCGGCACCCCCGGAAATCAGCGTCGACAACTTCCCTCCGCCGCCGCCGCCGCCCAAGGAATCGGGACAGAGCGCCTTGGCGGCCCTCCAAAAAGGAGGTAATCTGGAAAGACGAGCTTCCCGCAGATATGATGCATACCAGATTTCCAAGTACCTTGGCACTATGGTCCCACCCCAGACAACGCCGATACCTGATAGGAACCGGGGCGATTTCAGAGAGTCGCTCCGGGCGATGCAATCAAGGGGAAACCCCCGCCACAGCCGCAATATTTCGAGCCAGTCCCAACGTACCATTGGCCTCGATTCCTCTCCCGTTCGAGTTCCCAGCCGGGTTCCTGAAGAGCCTGAAACCGCCGATTCGTATACATTCAGCAAGGCCGACAACTTGAATGTCCAGGCGCCAGATGACAAGTATCCTACTCCAAGCGCTACTCTTAATGGCCCGCTCGCAGATCCTATCCCGATGGTGGATGAGGTAGACTCGTCTAAGCCCGCTGCTACGAGGCCTGCTCCTGCGCCTGCCGCTCCTCAGCATCAACACAAGCCGTCCATTCGCGCCCCGACGCCCGATAAACAACCGCCTAGCTCGTTTATGCTTGAGAACTCGCCCCCCGCAACCAAGGAATTGACCCTCTTCCTGCAGTACAAGTCCAAGGTCAAGAAGTTCGTGCTCCCTGAGGGCTACGATAATCTGTCTATCGCTCGTCTTCAACTGGCCTTTATCGAGAAGTTCTCGTGGAACACACAGCAGAATGGAGCGGATCTACCGGAAATTTACATTCAAGACCCCGTCTCCGGTGTCCGCCATGAGCTCGAGGATCTGTCAGATATCAAGGACCGTACAGTACTTGTGTTGAATGTAGAGGCTTTGGACGAAGTCAAGAAGCATATTGACAAGAGCATTGGGTCCCTCAAGACCATTATCCAGCAGGTTAAACAAAATGTCGACGATCAAAACGCCACCATTCAACGTGTGTCGGAGCGCCAACAGGAGACCGCCAAGGATCTCGCTCGCATTGCCGCCACGCCACCTCCCACTATCATCGCACCGAGTGGTATGGACTCGATGGCTTCGCCACGTTCTTCGTCTTCCTCTGTCGCGGGTGCTGCTGCCCTTGCCGGTCCCTCGTCCAAGAAGCTCAGCCCAAGCCAGCTTACCGAGATCCAATCCCTTCGTCGCGACCTCGCCGTTCTTCGCCAGACCTACTCCAACTTCCAGTCCGAAGTCCAAGGGTCCATGACTGCTCTTCGCAACAAGGCCAACAATGTCAAGACCGCCGCCGCCAAGTTGTCCGTTCCCGATGGGGAAGGCGACTCGGGTCGCGCTTACGTCACCAAGGGTCGTAAACTGCTCAATGCCGATAGTGACTGGCTTGTCAACAAGGTAGACGACCTGCAAGATCTCATTGAGGACCTCCGCAAGGACGTTGTCCACCGCGGCGTCCGCCCACGCCCCAACCAGCTCGAGTCCGTCACCAAGGACATCACCACGCTCACCAAGGAGCTCAAGAAGATGGAAGAGTTTATGAAGAAGGAGAAACCCATCTGGACCAAGATCTGGGAAAAGGAGCTCGAAGAGGTCTGCCAAGGTCGCGACGAGTTGCGCCTCATGGAAGATCTGATGATCGACTTGCGCGACGACTTGGAGAAGGCCAGCGAAACCTTTGCGCTTGTCGAGCAGGCAACCAAGGAGCAGATGAAAGAGGGCGGACAGGGCAATACGGTTAACGGCTCAGTGTCCAACGGCCCCACGCCCTTTGGCGCCTTTAGTCGCGGGCTGAAGAGCATCTCGGAGAAGGTGACGCATGCGGATCCTAGCGAGGCCAAGGAGGGCGTTCTGGGCGAGGTGCGCGCCTTGCAGCCGAATCATCAGAGCCGATTGGAGGCAATTGAGAGGGCGGAGAAGCTGAGGCAGAAGGAGTTGCAGACCAGGATGGTCAACCCGCTTACGAAGGAGCTGGCCTCTTTTGTGGAGGAGGGGAAGCTGAAGAAGAGTGGTGGTGTCGAGGAGGTGGAGAGGGCGCGGAAGGCCAAGGATGATCAGATCAGACGGGAGGTGTGGGAGCGCATGAATGGCCTTATTGCGGAGAATGATGATGGTGAGGACGAGGAGGATGACGAAGAAGAGGAGGAGGAAGAGGAGGAAGAGGAGGGAGAGGAGGAGGAGGAGGAGGAGGAAGGAGAGGACCAGGAAGAAGGAGAAGAGGGCGAGGAAAAAGCGAGTGGCTCTGCTAGGGAGTCTGTCGATGGAGAGGAGGATAAGGAGGAGGCGAAGGAGAAGAACAAGGAGAACGTCAAGGTTGAAGAGAAGTTAGATGCGGATGAGGGCGAGAAGGAAAGCAAGGTGAAGGCCGAAGCCGCGAAAGAGCCTGGTGCAACTGCTTGAGGAGAACCAGTTTACCGGGGTCTGAGTACGTGGTGATGTCCGCGCGTACACAAGTGGTGGGTGAAGTAAGGGCTGTTGGAAATAACAATACATCAGTACATATCATTTCCTGTCCACGGGCTCGATGAAGGTTTGAGTAGTCTACAAGAGAAGAGAGAGAGAGAGCGTCAGGAGGCATGGAAATCTTATACCCCCCCCTTTTTTGGTCTAAACAATCATGTTTGACTTTTGTTGTAGTAACCAATTGAATAGTTTAGGTACCCAAGTCCGATGTATTCTGGTGTCATCATTTCTGAACTGGTGATTATATTTCACCGGATAATACAAACCTCATATTCGCAATATAACTCGGGAAACTATCATGGCCTCTCCTCCGGCTGTTTTTCGACCATACATATACGTAGTAGACCTACGTCCCAATTCCAGACAACTGGATGTGTATTCCCTCAAGTCTAAACCCAACTACCCAAGTTACTGTGTAAAAAAGACGGGCACCCGCCTGCTCCCATTTATGGCCTGTTCCTTTCCCTTCCCCTTCCCTTCCCCTTCGTTCCGACATTCTGCCTGGAAGCCCCAGAGGGGGGCATTAGCTTTCCGGCACCTCACTTCCCTTCCAGTCTTCCAGTTCCCGTTCCTGCCCCCCCTCGAGGCCCCTTGACGGGTATTTCCCCGCACCGCGGCACCAGCCGCACCACATCCGACAGCCCACAGCGCTTTCCTCGGGAACTAGGGAGTAGGGACTACCTAGGTAGGGACTAGGACTGGGGAAGGGTGAGACATGCATTGCATACCTACATGCATGCATGCGTAGGTAGGCTGGACTAGACTTCTGCTAGACTAAATCAACTAATTGACCCCTCTTTTCTTTCTTGGAAGTTGTCGTTCGTTCGTTCGTTCTTCGACCATTCACGACGACATCTTGGTGCGGTGTTCGAATCCGTGTGGAAACACAAGCGACGACGCAACAGACAACCGACGGCACTCGACGGTAAGTAACGAGGTGGTCAACGAGCTAAGTTAATACTCCCTCTTACTCGTCGGGTCGGTATGGAGTTGGGATTACCTGTGTCATTGGCATGGTAGATGGAGTATGGTTATATCGATGGGGTTGTGGTTGCCGGTGACCGACGGGTTCGATGGCGGGTGACTAGCGGGAGGAGGTGGGAGGTGTGAAAGATCTGCAAGCAAGTGTGTGACGGGCGAGGGCACGTATACATTAGGCTGTGTGTGTTTCGTTTCTTTCTCTCAGCCGGGAGACGGCAGATGGGAGACGGCAGAAGTTGGGGTTATAAAGACTGTTGAACCTCCTTACCTCTACTTCAATTACTGACTGTTCAGCAGCAGGATCTCATCAGGCCGGCACTTACTCGCCTTACCTTTGATAAGTACCACACACCAAAAAGCAGTACTCAACAAACACTCATTCACCATGGCACCCACCTACAACTTAGAAACCACCATCCAAAAGGCCATCGACGACGGAATCGTCCCCGGTGTAGTCCTCTACGCCCGCAACAAAGATGGTCCGTCCTTTCTTCCTCTCTTCTCTTGCTTCCCTTTCCTTCGTTCACCGTCACCGTCCGCGACTCATTCTAACCAACACCTCGACAGGAACCCTCAACTACTCCCACGCCGCCGGCTATGCCTCCCTCTGCCCTTCCAATCCGCGCCCCATGACAACGCACACCATCCTCGCCCTAGCTTCCATGACCAAACTCCTTACCTCCATCTCCATCCTCCAACTTCTCGACTCTCCCTCCTACCGTGACTCATTTCCCCTAGGCCTCGACACTCCCGTCACCGACCCCTCCTACCCTAAAACTTACCTCCCCGACCTTGCTTCGTTGCCTATTTTGTCTCCAACAACCACCGACCCCTTCGCCACCCGCTCCCGCACAAAGCATATAACAGCCAGACACCTGCTCACCCACTCCTCCGGGTGCGGGTACACCTTCCTCCACCCCTCCCTGATCGCCTGGAATGAATGGAAGCTAAAGCAGCAAGGCAAGACCCCCCATTTGCCGATAGCAACGGCCTTTGCGCAGACGGTTCCCGAACAGTTTTCCTGTCCGCTTTTGTTTGAACCGGGCGAAGGGTGGGCGTACGGGTGCGGGATAGATTGGGTCGGGTGGATGCTCGAAAAAGTGAGTGGTATGAGTTTGGATGATTGGCTGCAAGAGAATTTGGTGAAGAAGTTGGGATTGGAAAAGGGCAAGGTGACGTTCTATCCCGAGAGGGTGTGGCCGACTGAGGGGGAAGAGGGGAAGAGGGAACGAGTGGCGGAGATGGGGAAGAGGGAGGAAGGGAATGGGGTGGGGACGGCGGGAGGTGGAGGATATGCAAGAAAGACCAAACACGTTGACTCGCCGCAGCTGATGAAGCCGGCTGATCGAGGGGCGTTTGGTGGGCAGGGAGGGTTTGCGGATTTGGGGGCGTTTTGTGAGGTGGTGCATTCATTGCTGGTGGATGATGAACGACTCTTGAAGAAGGAGACGGCGCAGCTGCTTTTTGAGGGGCAGTTGAAGGAGGAAAAAGCGAAGCAAGCTATAAATGAGGGTATGAAGACGCCTGAGTGGGTGGTGGGTTATGTGGAGGTGCCAGCCGAGGCAAAGGGGTTGGTATATGATTGGAGTGCGGGTGGACTGCACGTTGTTGAACCGGGGAAGGCAGACCAAAGTGGGAGGTGGAGGAGGAAGGGGTATCTGGGGTGGGGAGGGGTATTCAACTTGAATTGGGTAAGTCTGGAGTTTTCGTTTGTTTTCTTGATTTGAACCATGACGAAGAGAAGTATTCGCTAACCTTGATATGTAAACACAGTTCGTCGATCGAGAGGCCGGTGTTTGTGGAGTGTTTGGGGCGCAGACTTTGGACCCGTGTGACCCCTTGATTGAACCCTTGATCAAGGATTTCGAGAAGGAGATCTATGAGAAGCATGGCGTGAAGTGATCAAGATAAGAACAAGAGTACTTGCTGAGTACCTTGGGGCAGCCAGGGCGTCCAGTTGTCAGATAGTGAAATGTAGCAGTTTCTGATGGAATAACAGGAAGGTTATGATAAGATGGTGGTGGAGATGTGACTGTGGTGTTATTTGAATTGATGGGTGTTGAATATCCCAGGGATGATCTCCATCATTCAAACAGAAGCGGTATCCATTCTCGCCGCGGCCCGCTCCGTCCCGTCCTGGGTCGCTGCAAGGGGTAGGTAGGTTTTATGCGGAGTCGAGCAGTTAGGTAGGTCGGAGAAAAAGACAGAGCTCAGCACTGACTGCATAAGCGATAATTAATCCGGCCTCGTAGGACAGATTTTCATGGGATGGCGGTCCGAGAAAAGGAAATCTCACATAATGAGCGGTGAAGGACCAGGAGAAAGTTGCCAGAGGTACGTCTGCGATGGCTGCCACTAGAAAAACCATTACGATCCTTAGCAGGATGCTTGGGAGACACTCAGCAGTTTTCCCCGAAACAGAAACTCTCAGCCTATTCCATACTATCATTTCGACAGCGCGACCCGAGAAAAATGCAGACACCGGGGTTTCTAGGTGGCCGCCTAAAATCTAATCCAGTTGGGATAGCTCCAATCACGAGTCACGATAGCCAACCGCACAATTCACCACCATCCCCTACAATTCTGTATCGGTTTCTTGAGCTTAAGCCAGACAATTGACCTTCAAATGGAGCACTGCGTTCACTGGAATAGTACAAGCATGTGGCAATCAATACCTGAAACCGGCGAACTAGCTCTCGGCTGCGACCACGTCGAGGTTTGGGTACGACGCGCCCCCCAACCCGTGTGTTACATCGGCTACCTATCATTCAAAAGGTAGCGTCAAATGATCTTTCTTTCGCCGGCTCTTGTTGAAGAGGGAAGGATTCTCACGCTTAAACCCCCGCTCAATCGTTTTTTTTTCTATTTCCCTCTCCTTCTCCTCATCCTCGTCGTTCAAAGCTGCTGTTTGCATGGTTTCCGAAGGTGGTTGAACCTTCAAGTCTACTACGACCTAGATACAATGCACTTTACCACTTTACTACGCCCGAAACGTCGAGTGAATGGGGCAGCGAGGGATGCCACTGGCCCTCCTGCCCTGTGTTACAATGAGTGCAGTATGTCTTTCTAGGGCTTTCTGCTCTTTGAATTGGTTCTAGTGGTGCTGTTACTAGCTGGAACTAGGCAACGCGTATATTGAAGCACAAGAAGTTGGGAAAAGTCCTAAAATATGTTCGAAGGATGGTAGCTTCATGCGCTCCTACAATAACTGCTATTCCTGCGCTCTCGCTTTATCTGAGGATCCTAGGGAAGCTGTTCATGCTTATCTTGATCCCAAAATTTCTCCGTACATTTTGTATTGCTAAGAACCAAAATCCATCGACCCAACCTGGTACACATCGACGACAACATGGGCAATAGCCACGTATGTGATCGACCATGGACCTACAACAATCGTAACCGTGTTGGTTGACACCACGGTTCTTCGTTCCGACTGGACAGGCTTCCAGACTACTACATCCTTGCCACCTTCAACAACAAAAGGTATGACCTTGCGAGAGTCCAGTAATGACAGCATATATGCCACCATGCCTAGCGGATGTATCCATTTCTTTTGAAGCAAATAGCAACCAACGCACTGACATCTCCGCCTCTTCATCACAGCAAGTCCATCATTCCAAGCCGGCACCATCACCTCCGCCTCTCAACCCCTAACTACCACCAATTTGACTCCCGACGAATCCAGCACCAGAGGGGCAAGAACACACGGCTCAAGCTCTTGGGTATGTCATCGCACTAGCAATCGTCGGGCTGGGAATCCTTCTCTACTTGTACAGAAAGGGAAAACTCCGCTTCATCAATAAGATGAAGTTGGGCATGGCGTCAGCAGCACACTCACGTTCACACGAGCTCGACGGCGATTTCGCTTGGCGAACTGGAGATAAACCGGAGTTGCACGGGGGAAATATTCTTGAGGCCGCTGCTGCTACGATACCGGCAAAAGAGCTGCCCACGCAATCCAGCGAGCCGAAGGAACTTGATTCGAATGTTGAGCCGGTTGAGTTGCCTGCTGAGGTTCATGATGGTGGACGCACAACTAGAAATTTGTCGGAGGATGGGCATGGAAGTGGAAAAGAAGCAAAGGGTGAACGTCATTGATGGTTCAAATACACCAACCAGGCTGTGATGACGGAGCCCAACTCAAATCCGCCCTACTCTCGTGCAAACTGACGGCAGTTGAGCTCATCGTGGAACTTGTGGAGCTTATCGCGTGCTTGCATGAAGCCCACCCCTACAAAAACACCGAAACCTGGCGGTTTGTCACTTGTCAGACACTCCCAGAGTCATCCTTCAAAGCAGGTAACTTTACCCATGATGGGTTCGTGGCCAGGACAGAAGACCTGACACTTCCAGTTCTGCGGGTTTTGTAGACGACCCAGACTTTTCGGCCCATGAACAGATCCAGGATGAAGGCCAATACGGCGGCCCATCTTTGGTTGGAGTTCAAGGATAAGAGTGCTCTGAACATGATGGGTTGAGACGCTGATGGGCACCATAACGCGTGATAGATGCTCCAAAGCCTGAGACTCTAAATGAATTATGCGAGTTGGGTGGTCTGGGAGTAATGATGAAGAAGAAGCTGTGCTAAGAAAGAGGAGTATCCCAACTCCAACCGCCTCCAGAATAAAGGAGGCTTACATCATCACGTTGTATAAACTTGTGAGGAATGGTGACCACATGCGAATGGCAAGCTCAACCGCGGCAGTAGACGAATGAGAAACTTGTCAGCAGCGGCAGATAAGGCTAAAAACACGGTGAGCCCTCGTCGACGAGGAGCTCCGGGAGTCTGGGGTGTGATATAATGCGAAGAAAGAGATGTAACCGGAAGAGGTGTTGGCTGATGGCAGCATCAGACTGTTTTCTTTACTTTTGGACATCAGCATTCTAAGGCTTCCATACCGAGCCAGGAGGTTGAGATAAGGTTTGGTGCGGCCGTCTCGACTTTCAAGCCACACAAAGCCACGAATGGGCGCACGAGTCGTGCAACATGGGAGAAAGCTATGATGGGAAAAAGCCATGTGATAGAAAAACGCCATGTGATGGAAGATTTGGCGGAACCTTCGGTGAGTCTTGAGCTCCGCTTGACCCCAGATGGGGTCCTCGGGACGGGTCAACGGGAGAGGGTCTGGGGACTTGGGGGAGGAGCTGGAGACATTGTCATTCCCTTGCCCCGCAAGGCGCGAAGAGCTCGAGTCAGGTCGAGCATGACAAGCTTCGCGGGTCCAGGGGGGGGGGGGGGGGTTGCCATGGGGATATCAAGGTGTTACATCAGTTGGAACTGAACCTGGAGAATAGGAGGAAGGATTGGAAAGATTTGTAGGTGATTTGGGATTATTCGCGTAGTATTCATGACCGCCAGTGCTGCCTTGCCATCGCGCTTCAACATCATGGCGACAATGATTTGAGGTTTGCGGACAAGCCGGGATGGATTGGAGTCCCGTCATGCCTGTGCTCTGCTCGAGTCAGTGGACCTGTCAACAAGGTAAGTGACAGCAACATGCGCGGGGAGGGCTTGTCATTGTGAGTGTGGCAAGCGGGGCCCCCAGACGTCATTGTCAACATTGCAATGTTTACCGCGACCCGGTGTACGTTGTAGAGTCGAAGGATTTGATGTTTCTGTTTGTAACCAACTCCCATAATTTCATCCCAAAGCTGCTGACGGATGGAGACTGACACAGTTTGGCCGAGGATAGGCGCACGAAGCACGGGCCCTGCACCAGCCGCGTGCAACTGCCGCGAGCTGGCAAAGAGCTGCTAGGTAGGTAAGGTAGGTAGGAGCTGGCTGTGCGGGCGGCAGAGCTCTCTGTCATCGGCCACCGCCTCGGCACCCAGCACGTCTCCAAAAAAACAACGGCAAAGCTGTTAGTGATTGGCTCAGGTAGGGCCGACGATGTTATCAGCGAGTCCATAATGGATCCCAATCGGTCCTAATCAGTCCTAATCAGGGCCCGTAGCGCAACAGCAGCAGAACTCGAAGGGGGGAGCTAGGTCCAGTCCCCTCGTCGGGCGGGAAGAACTTGGCAGGTGTTGCATCGTCATTTTCACAGTCCCTGAAATCGCTGCAAAATATTCCTTCTCCCAACATCATCACCAACCCACCTCATCCTCTACCGTATCCCATCCGCCGCATCCTCACCATGTTCAAGCTCGGCCGCAACCGCGCATTGGCTTCTGCCTTTGCTGCCACCTCCAGGGTTCGTCGCCGCCCCCCTCAGCCAGCCGTGATGTTGTTCTATGCACCGTCGCATCGCATCGCATCCAAAACAAAGCAACAAGCAAGCTGACAACATCTTCCAAACACACAGGCTCCCCTCGCCTCCAGACTCCCCAGCGTTTCCCAACAACAAAGGAGAGCCCTCAGCATTCACGAATACCTCTCTGCTGATCTCCTCCGTCAGGTCAGTACACACCCCCAGAGCTCTGGTGCCCATAGAATTGGCTTATCTCTCTCTCTCTCTCTACCTCTGCGTACCTACCCCGCCCCGCCCCGTCGCTATCTGACTCCATCGATCGGTCCCGATTTCTAACGCGACACCACACATAACAGTATGGCATCGGTGTTCCCAAGGGTGATGTCGCCAGGACCGGCGCCGAGGCCGAGGCCATCGCCAAGCAGATTGGCGGCGAGGACATGGTCATCAAGGCCCAGGTTCTTGCTGGTGGCCGTGGAAAGGGTACCTTCGACAACGGCCTCAAGGGCGGTGTTCGCGTCATCTACTCCCCCACCGAGGCCAAGATGTTCGCCGAGCAGATGATCGGCCACAAGCTCATCACCAAGCAGACGGGCGCCCAGGGCCGTCTCTGCAGCGCCGTCTACATTTGCGAGCGCAAGTTCGCCCGCCGCGAGTTCTACCTCGCCGTCCTCATGGACCGTGCCTCTCAGGGCCCCGTCATTGTTTCGTCGTCCCAGGGTGGCATGGACATTGAGGGCGTCGCCAAGGAGAACCCCGAAGCCATCCACACCACCTACATCGACATCAACGTCGGTGTCACCGATGAGATGGCCCGCGACATCGCCACCAAGCTCGGCTTCAGCGAGCAGTGCGTCGAGGAGGCCAAGGACACCATCCAGAAGCTCTACAAGATCTTCTGCGAGAAGGATGCCACCCAGATCGAGATCAACCCTCTTTCCGAGACCTCTGACCACAAGGTCATGGCCATGGACGCCAAGTTCGGCTTCGATGACAACGCTGATTTCAGGCAACCCGACGTCTTCAAGCTCCGCGACACCACCCAGGAGGATCCCGATGAGGTTCGCGCCGCCCAGGCCGGCCTTAACTTCATCAAGCTCGATGGTGACATTGGCTGCCTTGTCAACGGTGCCGGTCTCGCCATGGCTACCATGGACATTATCAAGCTGAACGGTGGCCAGCCCGCCAACTTCCTTGACGTCGGTGGTGGTGCTACCCCCGCGGCCATTAGGGAGGCCTTCGAGCTCATCACCAGCGACCCCAAGGTTACCGCCATCTTTGTCAACATTTTCGGTGGTATCGTCCGCTGCGACGCCATCGCCCACGGTCTCATCAACACGGTCAAGTCTCTGGACCTCAAGATCCCCATCATTGCCCGTCTCCAGGGTACCAACATGGAGGCTGCCCGCCAGCTCATCAACGACTCTGGCATGAAGATCTTCTCCATCGATGATCTCCAGAGCGCTGCTGAGAAGTCTGTCCAGCTCTCCAAGGTCGTCAAGATGGGTAAGTTCATTTTTCCCCCCCCCTTCGACTTGGCAAAGTAGAGCATGTGTGTGCTAACTCTTTTATTTTCCCAGCTCGTGACATTGATGTCGGCGTTGAGTTCACCCTTGGTATTTAAGCGAATCTCGGTCTTTGGGAATTATAGACAGGCGGGTGGTTACGGCTGACATGGATATTTCTAGCTTGATTTAGACTCTTACTATCTCTCTCTCAGCGTATGTGTGTGTGTGTGTATGTGTGGTTGGCAGGCATGATTGAAGGTTCTTTTTTTTTTCCCCGTCTCTTTTCCTGTGTACCTAATTGTTAGACGATGCACTGCACCGAGCCCTTTGATGTTGTTGTTGGTTTCTTCGGTTGCATGCATCGTCTAGTCGACAAAAAGTTCTCCGTGGTGTGTTGCATGTCGAGGGAAAAAGTGGAAGGGCCGAGCTGTCATTGTCATTGGGACCTGGGAAGATACCTCTCATTACAATACTGATGATACCATATCTTTGCTTGGCTTATACCGTGTCAAAATGCCTTCAACGCAACCAGATCTACGGATGACTGGGTATGCTAAGTGGTCGATACATCATGTCCACACACACTTTGACATTGCTCAAGACACGATAATACTTCTGCTCTTCCCCCCTCACACGTGAGTTCGTGATTGAAGCCAACACGAAGCTCTCCTCCACGCACTTCATCTTGCGCTCTTCATTGGTCAGACAATAATAGTTAGTGCTATTTGATCTCCATACTTGTATGTGTCACTGCTGCTGTGGGTCTTATGGGTGTATAAGTGGGGAATCGCGGTTTGACGCGTCCCCGGCCCAACGTCAAACGATCTTCCAAGTTCTATCATCTCATCCACTTATTCCTTTCTCTTGGTTTTCATTTTCTTGCTCAGCATCTACCTCTTTTACTCAACTCGGTGATGAAAAATCTGGCTTCTCTCCAAACAGTATGTCCAAGATCGATCGCTCTGAATGTTGCCGCGCCTTTGAACAAGAAAAGGGGGGTTACTGATCAACCAACCCCTTGGTCAAACAAATGCCGACGGAAATATGTGGTCAAATCCAGAGAGGCGCATATCGAGCCTAATTGATAGCCTTCCGTCAACTGGCAAGCTGGAACGCTAAAATCTATGGGTAGTACGATGGGGCCCGCTGAATTGTTGTATCATCTTTGTCTTCGATATGGTTGCAGTGTGCTATCGATACCTCTAGGTATGCAAGGTACGCCCCTCCTGATGTTTGCGTGTTTCCTCCGCCTCATGGCAATTGGTCTGAGCCCACGAACAGCCGACCAGGATCAGAATGGCGTTCGTCTGAATGTTTGCCCAAGTGCACCACCACCGAGTCTCAGACCCCTGTTCGACCACAATGAGTTTGCCAAACACCCTATGATTCTCCCTTGGAAACGATATGACATGCATTTGTGGAGATTGATATTACATGTCAGGACTCTGGACGAACATGAACAGTGATGAAGAACAAGCGGCCAGACGCCTCCTTTCGCTGGAAGCAGCATATCAGTGGCGGTTGGGATGGAAGACCTGGTTTTGTGGTAAATAGTTGGTGGCTAGGAGTCTTCGGTGCTATCGCCATACGGCAGGCACTACGACACCATTGTTCTAGGGATTGGGGAAACATATACCGTGGTGTGAAAGAGAGGGAGGATAGGTTTGTACATCGTGAACCCGTCCTTCTGTATTCTCAAACATTCTGTTGCTAGTTCCCGTCGTTTTTGACACAAGAACTAACTCCATGATGCTCATGTCCGAATACCTACCCTCTCCTCAGTATTGGCAAAGGCTTGCTCCCACTCTCATCCTTCGACATTTGGACGGATCATCAAGATGCGAGTTTTATCAGCACATGATATCAACAACCAACTCAGCAACCCATTCAAACGCGCCACATCCTTCCCTCGGCAATGCTCTGATTCCTGCCGTAAGCCGAATCTTTCATCCAACTGAATTTATACTACCGCAATCCAACCTATGATAAAGAGCTCTTACTATCGTCTGGACCGTAGACTAACAGAGGGAACGTCAACAGGCAATGCCCAACTAGAATGCCAACGAAACCCACTGTCCCCCGCCCTCTGCGGTCCAGGGAGCAGCTTTCTCCAGCAATATAACCAATGTCAGTCATGCATCGAAAACAACAGCAGCAATCCGGAGCTGGTCAAGGCAAGTCTGGCGATGAGGTTCATGAAGTGTACCGGGTATTGCAAGTTACAAGCAAGCACCAGTGCGCCTTCGTCAGCAACTCAAACGAAAATTCCCACTACCGGACAAGATGGAGACCTGTTTACGACAGCAACAACGAAGACTTCCAGCACTTCTTCCACTGCTGCTATACAAACAATAATAACCACGAGTTTAAATGTGGCCTACAAAGCGGAGACAACCACTTCCACGATACCTGCAACATCAAAGCCGACAGCATCCCCGACAACAAGTAACCCACCCACCTTACCCAAACCTTCAACTTCCGCTCACCCATCATCACCCACCCTCCCCTCTTCTTCTTCTTCTTTCTCCTCCTCATTGTTAGCATCAACCTCCACATCCCTCAGCACCATCCTCGACACCACCACACAAACCCAGACATCATCACTCACCTCCCCCACGGACGACAAAAGTCTTATAAATTCCACTTTACTACCTCTACAACCAAGCGCCGATACCAGCAATAACACCAGCACCAGCATCAAAACCGCACCCTGGGTCTGGGTCATCGTCGGCATAACCATCACCGTCGTCTTCCTCCTTTCCAGCGGGAGTTTCTTCTTTTTTTATAAAAAGGGGAGATCGAAACGGGGCTTGAACAGACATGAGGGAATGAAAGGAATGGTGGAGTTGAAGGAGACGACGGTGGGGAACCATGGGTTTGTTGATGGGTGGAGTGATGCTTGTTTTAGGACGGGGACCGGGAGGGCTGGGATAATGAGGGGGGTGCCAGATGAAGCGGGTGGACCTGGTAGTAACGTGATGGAATTGGAAGGCAGTGGCAGTGGCAGTGGCAGTGGCAGTGGTGGAGGGAGGGGTGTTGGGGGAATAGGAACTACTAAGGGGAATGGGAATGGGAATGTACCGCCGGTTGAGATGAGTTCTTGTGGGAATGGGTTTGCGGAGTTGCCTACGGAGTTTAATCGGAGGGAGGAGGGAGGAGGAGGTGGTGAAGTGAGGAAGGTGGGTGAGGAAGACTTGTGAGGAAGGACCGATGCTACATTGAGTTGTGCCGGGTGGTACGAGCGAACTGCATCCATGCGAAAATGCTCGAATGTGGATGCTACTTCCGTTTTGATACTGAGGTTCAAATCAGTTGCTGTGGCGGGATCCCGAATTCCAGTCATCAGCAAGTCATACGTATGGGAAAGAGCTACCCGAGAAGTGGGAACGGAAGAAAGAAATGGAGCTAGTATTGGAGATGAAAATAAACGAGTGTGAAAACAAGGAATACCCGCCCCTACCAAATTATGTTTGAGGATACCTACGCGTGCGATGAGTAATGCTGCCTCTGCCATCCATCCGTGAAGACGACTCCTTGGAAACTGAAGGAAATCTTCCGACAATAAAAGGAAGAAAAACTCACTGAAAAGGACAAGAAAACAAAAAGGAGAAGAGAACACGAGATGACAGAAATTTAAATGACCTTGCCACTGGCTGCAGTGTTGGATGTCTGTGATCCAGTGTCATCTGCAGTAACCTACCTAGGTTAAGAGTCGAGAGTACCTTGCCTTCCTTCCTTCCTCCCTTCCCTCCTTCCCTCCTTCCCTCCCAACACTAACAAAAAACCCTCCAACTCCGTCCCACGGAGGGGCATGTGCATCCTCCCCTTCCTCGTCAAAATCAACACACGCCCCCCCCCCACAGAGCCACCACAGCCTTTTGCACATTATCATCCACTCACCCCGGCCCGTTGTAAAAGATGACAGCGGCACAAGGGATGTCCAGTGTCCTGCTAGACTGCGGCTGACAGCTGGTGCCAGCTTGGATGGTCATGACTGTGTTGATATGGTTGTGTTGGTGCAGTTGGTGCAGTTGGGGAGTTGGGGGAGTTGTAGAGGTAGATGAGGGGGGTGGTTGCGGTAGATGAGGGAGGTGGCAGTGGTGAGGAAGGGATGTGGGCGGTGGTGTGTGGTAGACGAGTCATCGTGTGTGGTTTTTTTTTTCTTCTTGAGAAACTTTTGGTAAAGTCGAGACAAACGAGACAGCGGTATCTGGGCTCTGGGGTGAAGTAAGTATTCGTCGTGATTTTATTCCATCCAGTTTTCTTCTTCTCTAGATGGGTTCCAAGTTGAGAATCGCGATGAGATGACTACAGTAGTCTGATCGTGGCTGCTACTGAGTCCGAGGGGCCTCGGTCTGGTTTCAGCTCGCCTCAACATACTAGGCGTTTCATTTTCCAACACTCTGGTGAGATACCTGCATATTAAAGGACATTATGATTCGTCTTATATTGAGTGCTTACATACCGCAATGGCCCAGTTGGGAAAGACAGCTGTTGAGGACATTGACCCACAGTTCGAGTTGCAGCAGCTAGGAACGAATGGGTTGGAAGGGTGTAGAGGGTTGAGATGGGGAAATACATGTCGGGATGGATGTGTATGTAACAGAGACGCAAGAATGACGGACATGATGTTTTGTGGATTCACCAAGTGGCAAGTATTGTATTATCTTTATAGCAAAAGAGGGGGGGAATTGTCTGAAGCTAGCTATTGTCTGGAAAAAGCAATTGACGAGGAAGAAGACAAGGAAAAAAAAAAGAAACAGAGAAACAGGGGAGAAGGAAAGAGAAAGAACATGTGAGAAAAACTGGACTTCATCCTCAGCTCACCTTCATGGTGTCGAAACCTGAAGTAGTCCATCATGTCTAGTGAGGAAAGGAGAAAACAAGAAAACTTTAGGCCATACAACTAGTATTCTTCCAACATGCATCGAAATCTCCCAAAGATGCTCCAACACTCGACCCTTTAATTAACCCCAGAGACACTTGTTGCCAAGCTTAGGATCTACACCATCTTACCCACAACTCCAACCCTGGTTGTAACTTGAAGTTAATGTACGGCTCAGAGGCCGCTAATTGAAGTATGAAAAAAGACACCCGGCGATCGACCGTCGTAAATTCTTTCGAAAGTGAATTGAGCTCGGTCAGTGTAGGTTTCACCAACTCTTTTGCACCCAAAATCGCAGAGTGGCAAGCCAGGGACCTGGGCACTTCCCCGCCACTCCACATACCCAATACCAGCAGTATCCTCTTACCATCAATGTTCAAGATAAATAATAGACTGTGTGAGGGGGTCTCGGATGGCTGCCAGCCGTGGTTTGTCCACCTATTGCTCCAACGATCCGCCTCGTAAGCGTCGACCTTTGTGGCTTTGGGAGCCGTCGCAGTTCTAAGGATGACGAACCGATGTGGCTGTCTTGACAGGGGAGGACATATCATCTCCACATCGAATTTCGAATTGTCCTGCCCAGGCCATGGTGGCTCTTTCCGGAAGGCCATCTCCAAAACAAACAATGTTGACCAATCAAGAAGAACCAACAGAGAGAAATAAGATATCGCTAGCATGATAACAGGCCATATCATTCTTCAAGTACCTGAACGCCTGTTATGAGAGACTAGATACCAGAGAGTTAAAAAAAAAACCAGTATAAAGAAGGGCGCGGAGAAAAATTGATTCGTCCTTCACCCTTCAAAATTGGTACAACAGTCAAGCTCGCCAAAAGCTAGCAAGCCCGAGCTACCGCCATGCCCGTCGTTATTGAGCCGGACTCTGACCCCCAAAGCGGCAAGAACCACGACTGGGCTACGTCGTCGCCCTCAAACCTACTCTACCACACCTCGGCCAACCACTCCCACTATCCCACTCTACACTCATCGTTCAGCTCTCAGCACGATCCTAGCGGTTCCACGAACTCCCCCTTCTCCAATTGTGGGCAACAAGAATGGCTTCGTCCATACCGTCATCCGCGCCCGGTAGCACGACCTGCACCTAAGGATCCGGCCCGACGATGTGTGGCTCGCCATTCTCACCCAGTTTAGTTTCTTCACCAACAGGAACGCCGAGGCGCTCCGTCATCTCTTCGTTTCCCATCATGGTCAGCAGGAGGTCGTTGTCGATGTCGATGCCCCCTCGGTCGGGGCTGTAACCTGGTAAGTGACACTGTCTATGCCTACCACCGTATCCATCACTAATAGCAAACAATAGGCAATCGGGCTGAGGACGCGCTGGAACAAGATCTCTTCTTGCAGTGTCCATCCACAGGTAAACCAAGCGTAGAGGTAGTCTCTCCATTCGTCTCGTGGTGCTGCCAGTGTTTGATATTAATATGGGCGCCTGTTATCGACTCGTTGATATCTTGACCAAGACTCTTTGTTGAATGGATTCATTCCAGATGCTGATGCCTGGAAGCTCTGCTTGGGCGTCAATTACGAGCAGCAGCTACTATTGTGAATATTGAGAGACCTCAGCCATAAGCTGGAGCTGGGCGGCTTTGTCATTTTCGTCGTCCTGGATGATGCAGAAAGCGTGTCCACCCAGTGGTAGCGGATGCCCATGTCAGAAGGTAAATTTGATCGCAGCTAACATTGTCTGCAGTCCTAGCACTCGTTGAATATCAGCTAACTGTAGCCGATCAAGATTGTCGTGCTTCCAGGGTACTTTTGTGGCCGTTGGCTCCCCATTCGGTACATAGCTGAGAGTTACATGCTATATATCCCCAAGACGGTGCTTCGTGAACTCAGCAACTACTCAAGTACTCGTATCAATAAGGCAAGCGGTAGAAGCCGTTCTGTTCTGGCTCCTATACAGAGAATAAGCGTCCTTCGTGGTCTACCGAACAAGTACGTAGCCAGCGCCGCGGCAGGTCAGGGGCAATGTTGGCTGGCCTCTCGCGCGCCCACCAAAGAGGCTGCGTGGTATGTGGACGCTGGCATCGCCGAAATTCACGTCCTCTGCCGGATCCAGAGTCTGAAGGCAGTCGAAAAACGTAAGACTCGGCTGCCGCGTAAAGGCAGTCACTGGTACGTTCCACGTCAAGGTGCGACGGGGAGAGACAAACTAGACCTCACCGCTTTTGCTTCGCGGCCTCTTTATATCGTGTCGTTGTTGCCAGCGCATCTAGACACCTCGATCGCAGGTCCATCAACCAACCTCCTCAAAATCGTGGTGGTCGTATCCAGTCCATATATTCTAGGCAAGGTTAAAGTGGTTTAACACAAGGGACAACTGACTGCAGAGCGGTCTATGTGCGACTTGGCTTTTCGAGCTTTTGGTCTAACTTGAAGCCCGGCCTCGATAACATACTGATTGACGCCTCTTTGGGGTCCATATGGAAAGGAGTACATACTCCTCCAGGAGATCTTTTCCTTTGGTCAAAGCCTGTAAGCCTTCAATTCAAGGGTAAGGAGGCGCATCGGTTCGAAGTCGATGGATGGCTGCGCAGTATGTAGTGTAGTCGCAGAGCTCGCCCGCGTCCGGACACATTATCGGATCTTCGGCGCCGTAGCAGGGGAGTATGTACAATTCTGGGGCTTTCGCTTGTTAGCCCGGCTTTTTTTTTTTTTTTTTTTTTTTTTTTTTTTTTTTTTTTTTTTGGCGGTGTACGCAGCATCGTTTGTGGCGATGTCCATCTTGGATGATACTGAACAGACTCGTCTCCAGATCGATTTCCAAAAAAATGACCGGGAATAGAACATCATGCCATGATGCCGTTTGTGCCGTTAATGATGTCTGAAGTGGAAGTCAGACGTGAGGTGAGGTCTTGTGCGACTTGGTTACTCCCGGCCAGCCCCGTTGTTGTCTCTCATTCCAACACAACACTCTTTCCAAAGAAGTTGAGACTTCCCTTCTTCCATGCCGTCCAATCCGGTTCGATGGAATCTTTGCCGCGCAACACCCGCGTTGTGGTGTAGTGTACACTACAAACCCAGACTGCCGGATATTGCTTCTTTTTCATCCTCGGTTGTCTGGGAAATGGATCCCTTCCTTGCAGCCCTGGAAGCATTTGGACGTGGAGGGAGGAAGGTCTTCGGGCAATTACGTGCATCCTTTCGAAAGAGTTCCCACTTTAAGTCGTCACAACCGTGGCTGTGATTGGTTGATGGCGGCCCATGGACTCCTTCCCCTTTTGCCGGTCACCGAACTGCCCCCCCAGAACGGTCCCCCAAAGAGCGCCGGGATACCGGAGCATGGCATGGGTGAAAGGGAGAGATGCCCCATAAAAAAAGAACCACCCCCGCTATAATGGATCTGATGCTAAAACACGCAACCCCGCCATTTATATCTCGATCTTCAATTTCCCAAGCACATGCTATTCCTGCTGCCACCTATTGACTTGTATGTATGTAGGTAGTCTCGGGTGTCAGGATCAAGTGCCGGATCGCCGACCACCGCTGAGGGATATTTGGACTGCCTAAAATACATCGATGTGTTCTGGTAAAGGGTCAGACACGGACACACCAACCCGCCTCCAGCGCGCCGTCTGTCTGACTGACCATCTTCGGTGGAGTCTCAATTCATCAGTACAAACAGCACTGGTCAGGAGAACAAGACAAGGAACAAGAGACTAGAACAAAGAAACGGCATGTTGTCTACAGTATCGAGATGTCCAACACATGCTACATAGTAGATGCCAGCCAAGTGGGATATTGCCCGAGGGCCACACGGAAAGACTCCATCCAACCTACCATATGTACCCCATCCGATTCCCCATCAGTTTCCCCGTTCTTATTCATTCACAAGGAAGGCCAAACAAGTCCCCGGACCCGGCATGTATGTACATATGGATTAGACGGACCCTCCCATCATCATATGCTCCATTCGGGTCTTGGTGATGATGTAGAGAGGTATCCATCCCCCGCCCGTGTTGGCAGCCCTTGTTGCTTGTGGACACTCAAACCACCCAGAGCCAAGGGAGGCTGTGGGAAGGCTTTTGAGATGTTGGACGATGCTCGAGTCGCGTGCATGCATGGGTTAAGTTGTTGGGTTTGGAGAATCAAGAAATCCCTATAAGACAGGGCGTTTTCCCGGTCACCCGGTAGTATTCTTATTGTTGTTTCTTTTCCTTTTCCTTTCTTCCTTTCTTCCCTACCTACCATCCATCTTCGACATCTTCGACATCAACACCACCGAGGTGCCACCACCAACATCAACAACAACAACCACATTTGTCCAAAGCGGAGGGCATATTAACAACACCGTCCAATCATTATTATACTACCTACCTACCTACACACCCCTAAATACAAACACAATGGCTCCCATCAAGCCCCACTGGGTCCAGCCCTCCCACCCGGACCGTCTTCACCTCATCGTCAACGAGGCCGAGTTCACGTCCAAGAGCATCTCCAAGATTGCTCTGCCGCCCTTTGCGCTGTTCGCCAAGCTCGAGTTCCCCCCCTGCACGCCAGCCGACAAGCCGACGTATGCTACCGTCCAGTGTGGCCGTGACAAGCACCTGGATCTCAACAGCGACTTGCTGTACATCAACCACTCTTGCGAGCCGTCTCTTGTATGTGTAATGTTCCTGACTGCCCTTCTCCTCTCTGTTAAAACAACTGAACTCTCTGTGGGAGTACTAGTCAGTAACACAAGGTTGTTAACGAAATGTTGAAAAAAAAAATAGATCTTTGACACGGGTAACATGAACGTCATCGCCGGCCCGAAAGGGATTCAAATCGGCGAGGAATTGACTGTATTTCCCCCCTCCCCTCCTTCCCCTTCCTTCCTTTCCTTTCCCCCGGCAACAAGCAGACTAATACCCACCCCAACAACAAAGTTCTTCTACCCCTCAACCGAATGGACCATGGCCCAGCCCTTCGACTGTCTCTGCGCCAAACCCACCTGCCGCGGCCGCATCTCCGGCGCCCGCGACATGACCGACGCCCAACTTTCGGGTGCCTGGCTAAACGGCCACATCCGCGACCTTCTCGAAGAACAACGTGGTCCCACCACTACCTTTTCCTCTTCCTCTTCTATCCCTACCGCCACTACTGCCAATGCTTCCACCACCACCACCACAGCTTCTTCTTCATCATCCCTCAACGGCAGCAACTCCGCCACTTACACCATCCCCGAAAAGAACTCCTCTGAAAAAAACGGCTTCCACAAAGTCGGAGAGTTGGACCAAATTGCGCAGAGCCTTCGAGATGCATTGACGCATGCCGAAAAGGTGGTGGAAGCCGCGAGGAATGCGCTGATGAGCTATGTCGGGGCTGTCAATGATGCTGCTACTGCTGCTAACAATGGGGCGGCGAAGAAAAAGGAGGAGGAAGAGGAAGAAGAAAGTCCCGAGGGGGCGCGGAGACGGGGACCGACGAGTAGGGAGCTTAGTGGAGAGATGGGGGGTGATACGATGGAGGTTTTGGCTTAGGGGAGTGGGGGGGGGGGGGGGGGGGGGGGGGGGGGGGGAGGGGGAGGCATGTCGCTGAATACTTATACTCCTAAAGGGGAAGAAGGGGATATGAAGCACATGCCTACCTACCTGTGTTGATGGTGGAGGAGGGCTGCTACGGTCTCTTTTTCTTTTTTTGGATATGGGAGGAAAACAAAAGAAAAGAGACATGAGCGGCCTGAGGAATCTGCCGTCCTGTCGTTACTGGTTGTTTTGAATTTATATAAAACCTTGGAAACAGACAAAAACCAGTATTGGATATGATAGCCAAATACGCATTGTACATGGCGAAAGAGTGAAAAGGGGGTGAAGAAAAGGGGTGAGAAGATATCATGGATATAGAAATACATATTGTTGTACAGTAACAATGCTTGCCTTTTGTCTTTGGCACCGTGGGACCACACTTCTCGCCCTGAGAAGGTCCTTCATTATCGTCCTCATCCTCATCATGCATCCCAAAACACACCAACCCCAGGTTTCCCATTCCCAATGCCATCAAATGTCCCTCATAAACCCAGTTGCCAGCATCACCTCACCTCACCTCACCACCTGCTTCATCAGCCTGCCTTGCCGTAAAAGCCGGACATGTTCCTCCTTCCCCTTCCCTCGCCCCCTTCATCCCACCCAACAACCAATCCGTCAACCCAACCACCGTCGCACCCACCCCCTTTTCAACCTCCCCATCCTGCTGCGCATGCTCAATCGTATGACTCAATATTCTCCCCTCCCCATCAAACTCAAAGATGAACAGCCCCGTGAACTCTGACTTCTTGCTGTTATCCCTGCCCGCGGACGGTTCCGCATCGCCCACCGGCGCTTTATACTCCGTCGCCGTTCCCTTGTCCGCTGTTTCCCTGACCCCCTTCGTGTCACTTCCTGCCTCGCTGCTGCCATTGATAAAACTCAAGCCCCAATTCTTGGCGTTGCCGATGGTCCGCCAGCGCACAATCAGTTGCTCGGGATAGGCGCCGATGCGCCGGTTTTGCGACGGGGGTTTGTAAAGGGGGCGGTCGACCATGCGTTCGGACAGGATTTCGAGGCGGACGTTGCCGATGATCGGAAGGCGGTTCCAGGCCAAGGGGGCGGTCCATAGGGCGGCAATGTAGGCGACGCGGCCCCTGACGGTCGGGAGGTGCGGGTGGGTGGAGGGGAAGAGGTGGAGGGAGATTTGGGGGGAGAGGATGGAGGTGGGTAAGGGGGACTGGAGGATGGTTGGGAGGTGGGCTTGGAGGATTCGGAGGGCTGGTTGACGGAGAGGATGGTGTTAGTTTGTTCGTTGGTGAAGATGATGGAGGGATGAAGGGGCTTCGCACTTTTGCCTAGCTTGACTTTGCGCTCGTCTGGGGGCTTGTTCAGCCCGCCGGGGCCATCTGGAGGTCGGATCTCATCGCTGCTGGATTCTGATTTCGCGGGGGTTTGAATATTGTTGTTGGGGTTGAACCAGGTTTCGGGGAGGTTGCGCGGTTTTGTTTCTGGGAGGGTGGATGTTGAGCGCTTGTTGATAGTGGTGTTTGCGGATGACGATGATGCGCCACTAACTTTTGTTGTTGATGATTTGGGTGGCGGCGGCTGTGATGAGGTCGGTTGCGAATGTGTTGGAGGCTGGTTTGAGAGAAAGTAGGATCGGCATTGGGCTGGTTGTTGTTGTTTGCCCACCACGCCACCAGCAGCTATTCGTATCCTCGTGGGCGCCGACATGGTGCAGTGGGTGTTTAGACACTTTGGTGGTCGGGTACCTGGGCCGACACGAGTGGACTCGCAACGTGGGCTGTCGGAACACGCCGCGCTGAGATGGACAGTGTAAGTAGTGTATAGTATGGGGTGTGTTGTATAGGGCTGGGATCGATGCAAGATAAGGCCGGGTTGAATGCCATTTGCAAGACTGTGAAAACGCCAAGTGGTTGACTTGTCTCTCTGACGAAGAGTGCCGCACACCGGGTGGAATGATGTCAGTGACGGATTGGCTCGGATGGTTGACCACACAGCTGATAAGAGGGTCGGGCGTCTTAGTATCGGAGTATTGTACAGTACTGTGTGTCGGTATGGTAATCGGGTGGATCAGCTTCCATTTGCTCACCGGGTCTCCCCACGGACAGGGATTCCGACAGCGACGTTTTGTGGGGTTGGATCTTGATCATCAATACTCTATCCATGGACATAGCGATTGTGGTGTAGGTCAGGAGTCTTTGAGAGCAACATAGTTGCATAGAATGAAACTACCAATGCTTCATCGTGATTTTGGTTGTGGTCAAATATACAGAACCGTGAATTCCCATTTGGCACACTTGTTTCACATGAACCCTATCTTATCGGCATACATAAAAGTGAAAGGTAGGTACATACATAGGAGTGCTGGATGATGGAACCCAAGCTAGAAGCTTCCTAAAGATCAGGAGTTCGTTGGACCCGTGAATCGATGTTGCTCCCAGATCCAAAAAGGGAATCATTCATTCATTCATTCATTGGAAGCCCATGTGGACACCGCTCAGGTGGCCCAGCCTCCAAGTCCACGATAATAAAGGAAGCCATGGGAACAACGACAAAAGCACTTTCGAGGCATACCAAAACAAAAAAAAGTTTCGTAGCCGTACTTTGTTGTCGCCTCTTGGACAAACAACAACCTGGAATCTCAACCACATTTCACCATCATTGTTTTTTTGTCTTTTTTCTTTTGGGACTTGTTTGGCTGTGAAATGCACATCATCGGGACGACACCAAAATTGTTAGTGCAATACCGTACCGCAACTGAAGTGGGAAAGGGTCAGGAGGCGGCTGCTGCGTCACGTGCATCGTCACCGCTTGAGTCCCCTGTTTTGGATGGATAAGTGTCCCGCCTCTTGGCCGGCGGTCGCCAATCACCCCCCCAGTGGAGGACCGGGACCCTCTGACGCCTTGACGCAGCTGACACTGGTGGTGAGCCGCCCGGAGAGTGTGCGGGTGGTGTGGACGGGCTGCCACTGCCACTCGCTGCCAGCAGTCAGCGGCGCTCTCCCATTCCATCAACTGTTGCTCTGCGTGTTGCCCGTTCCAGGTTCTATGCTGCGTGCTGTTGCTGCCTTTCCATCCACCCACCTACACTACTAGAGTTCTACAATCCTCCACATCATCAATCAACCAACAGACCGACCTACACCTAATCTCCTTCAACGAACCTAACCATCCCTCTTTCGCTCCACACCGTCTACCATACGATACCCGCCTTAATTCTTCGCTGTCCAACTCAACCCAACACCACCTCATCGCATAGCGCGTCCCTCGTTGCCCATCATGAACCCCGAGTAGTATGTTTAATCACGTCTCCTGTTGCCCTTCTCCTGCTCTTCCCAAATCCCCGGAAGCCGCCGCCACGCTGCCGGCACCTACAATCATCGCCGCCGCCCGTATACCATGTTGTTTCCATGACCGATTGCTAACATATTTGTCCTTCAGGGTGCCCACCGCTTCCCCTCATCACCCGACGTCGTCCCCTTCCCTTTCGCGACTCGACCGATCACCGCCGCCACCACCCCAAAGAACCCTGCTGACCATGCAACCAGATACGACTACCTCTTCAAGCTCCTCCTCATCGGTGACTCCGGTGTCGGAAAGTCTTGCTTGCTCCTTCGTTTTGCCGACGATACCTACACCGAGTCCTATATCTCCACCATCGGTGTCGACTTTGTACGTCCTGCTATCCTGCCTGCGCAACACATCCGTTCGATCCCACTCAACATGCTGACCGTTTGGCTAGAAAATCCGCACTATCGAGCTTGATGGCAAGACCGTGAAGCTCCAGATCGTAAGCAACCCCCCGGCACTCCTGGACACCTTGGAAATCCAAATTCGCTGACCCAGTCGCCTATCCAGTGGGATACCGCTGGCCAAGAACGTTTCCGTACCATCACCTCTTCCTACTACCGTGGCGCCCACGGCATCTGCGTTGTCTACGATGTCACGGATATGGACTCCTTCAACAACGTGAAGCAATGGCTTCAGGAGATTGACCGTTACGCCACCGAGGGCGTCAACAAGCTCCTCGTCGGCAACAAGAGCGATATGACCGACAAGAAGGTTGTCGAGTACACAGTCGCCAAGGTACACAGCCACCCCTAACCCTCGTGTCTAAGCCACATACTTACACATCAACCAACAGGAGTTCGCCGACAGCCTGGGCATTCCCTTCCTCGAGACCTCCGCCAAGAACGCTAGCAACGTCGAGCAGGCTTTCCTTACCATGGCCCGCCAGATCAAGGAGCGCATGGGCAGCTCCATCGCCACCAACAACACGAAAGCCAGCGTCAACGTCTCCCCCGGCCACGGCGTCTCCAACAACTCTTCCGGCGGCTGCTGCTAAAGCGTCTGTGCCTTGCGGCATTGGTTGCGCTCTTGGCGTTACGGTTTCGCATCGGACGGTGTTTGACGACATGATGATGCGATTGAATGTTACGGCGTGGGCATTGGGTTGAGCTGTAATGCAAATACTGCTCCAATGGGATCTCAGTTAGGAATGTTTCGGCTCTGCTTCTGTGGTTTTGCGAGGAACATGGGAGGAGACTTGAGGCGGCTTTACATGCTACCTTGGGGATTCATCACACGGTTCCGCGGGCCCTTCCTCGCTTGCCGGGACAGGTTAGGGTGGGGCTTAAGAGGATGATGATCGAACGCACCGGAAAAGGGAGCTTAATAGTTGGCTCATCACCAGTGTTCGTCACAATTCCTGGCAAAGGGCAAGGGGGGAAAGAGTGGCTGGCTGAGACATGGGATGGGCGGCGGGCTTCTTAGAGAGCTTCCACGACCCTTGATGATTTTGGGGGTGTGTGTGTTGCGTGTGTGTATTTTCGGTCTTGGGCATAACTGAGGACGCGGCACGGTTTTTTTTTTTAACACATTTGTTACTTTTGGTTTTTTTTCAAGGAGCTAGACTACAGTTTTTGCTATTTTCTGTGTTTTGAGGCAAACCCACTGATCTTTTCCATGCTACAGCTCTCTCTCTCACAGAGGAAACCTTTCGCTTCAGAGAGATGACCGGCACATTTACACCAAGAAGAACCACACGTACAGGCACACCCATGCATAAAAACAGACGCTCACCAATATCAAGCTATGAATCAGCTCTAGACGTCCTCGATGGTCACTCGCGCTTGATGAAGTCTCTCATAGCAACGGACTTGGTTATGCTAGTAGAGTTCGATAGTCCAACTGGATCTCTAAACGTTGAGATTTTCGACGTCCTGCCGGCTGATCCAACGGCCATGATCAGACTGCTGAGGATAACCTACTCTCCAGGGTCTTGACAGCAGTATATTGATGAGAAGTCCAGTCGACGGTCGGCAAATACCCCTTGTCCCATATCACGCAAAGTATAGCGGGCCGTATCACGGTCGAGCGTTTGTTGTGTTGAAACACCCCAATTCAAAAGTAATCGCAGGTATCAACAGCGCAAAGGTTGAAGAGACACTCGGTTATAAAAGCTTGCTTCATAACCATACTGTAAACAAGATTTGACTGCCCGATGTTTGTCAAGCTCTCTTCTTCTCCGTGGTAAAATTGCATGCTATACGTACCTCTACCTACATTCTCCCATACTTACTGACCTCGGAGCTCTTCGCCTGCGTTGTTGATAGACTAACAGTAGGTTAGGTACCTCTAGATGGTGATTGCGGGCATAGTGAGTGAGTGAGTGAGTGAGTGAGTGAGTGAGTAGACGTATACGCATTTTTTCCCCTTTTCTTTCTGTCCCCCCCCTTTTTTTACTACTACTACTACTACTACTACTACTACTACTACTACTACTACTACTACTACTACTACTACTACTACTACTACTACTACTACTACTACTACTACTACTACTACTACTACTACTACTACTACTACTACTACTACTACTACTACTACTACTACTACTACTACTTCTTCTTCTTCTTCTTCTTCTCCCTTCTTTGTTTCCCTCCTTCCTTCTCTTTCTTCCTTCTTTCTCTCCCCTCTTTTCCTATTATGCCACTCACCTCCCAAGCTTACCCCCTTACTTCCTTACTCCATTACAACAAACATGTACTTGTAATGGTTTCTGGAACATCAGAGGCAAGATTTCTCCCGAAAGAGTGAAGAGAAGAAGACAGACAGACGAAACACAGAGGTAAGTGTAACGACGGGCGCCGAGTGAATCTACCAGACATCGGACGTCCATTGTTCCAAATTCAAGAATTTCCATCTGACTAGTTCGTCGACACAGAATGAAGTATCTGGCCTACTGTGGCTCTTTAAGCAGTCCTTAAAATCAAGCAGTGTTTAAAATTTTGAGTCGTCCATTTTGTGACGGACATTAGAAGCCTCACTTGCTTTCCATGTTGTTCTCAACATCAATTAACAACTCACATTTTACATGGTTGGAACGTTTAGGCTTCAATCGGTAGGTAGATACCTCGTCATATTATGTAACTTATTGATTGATTGACTTGTAAGGAGGTCGCTGTTAAACTTATGATGAAGGTCTGAAAGTTAGTACATATATAGTTATTGACGGTCCATAACAATTAACTCGCTGAAT
This sequence comes from Neurospora hispaniola, assembly GCF_033458365.1. Lineage (NCBI taxonomy): Eukaryota > Fungi > Ascomycota > Sordariomycetes > Sordariales > Sordariaceae > Neurospora > Neurospora hispaniola. The sequence continues at coordinate 3,429,873 of NW_026944410.1, read as the reverse complement.
CAGTTCAAGATATCAATACAACTCAAGGTGAGAGTCACTTTGATCGAGCTTGAGACTGTTTATGAACCCAGGATAACTCAATCAGGGCACCATCTTGAATCATCCTCTTATCCATCATGGCCCTGACTCCCGGGACAGAGTTGGAAATCAGTACGTGCTAAATACTACAGTTAGAGTACTAATTTGTATCAAGATTGTAGTACAGGTCCAATACAAGACTAGGTAGACGTAACTACCCCCAAGAATGACCGGGAGTGTATCCGGAATACCCTCCATATTCCTCCTTGCAATGGCACAGCACCGCACTACAATCGTTATATGCGGTGATTTTGGGACCCATCCAGACCCAAAAGAAATAGCACCGATTCATTACCGCCCCTCCCAGTTTCTCATATGCGCTGTGGCAACTGCAAGCATCAATGGGTACGTGAAAGTACTTGATGCAGTCGTCCTCGTCGTGCACATACTCACACCCATCTTCGACGTACAGGCCCCATTCGAGCCACCACACCTGCTTTTGGAATTTGTTCACATGGCTCACCGGCACCGATTGAATGCGGAGTTTTACCGTGAGCGGGCCCTTGAGCACCTTGCCGTGGAGCGGGCTCCCGGATCCGCAGAACCGCTTCATCTGCTCCATGGCGTCTGCGCGGCTAAACCATGTTATAGATTTACGAAGATCGCTATACTGCCAGTCAGGATAGCAATACAAGAAGTTGTCGGCGGGGTTGCCCTGGTGGTGGCCGGGTTCCGAATAGGCAGTCGACTCGATGTGGTCGAAATGGGCAAGGTCTCGAATGCTGCTGTCATAACCCAGGTGTAGCTTACTCCAGCCCGCGGCCCTGAGCTCGGCGGCAAAGTCCGTCAGGTTGACCGCTTGGAGGACAGTCGCGTCGGCAGGCATGTTTGTGGGAGCTTTGCGGGCTTCGTAGCCGCCGTCGAACGTGACACCCTTGCAAGAATTTCCAGCTTGGGCAACGATGGGGAAGAGGGCCACCAGCGACGCCAGGAGGACGGTCGCGAGGGTGACCGTGGTTTTGAACGACATCATCGTGTTGTATCGTAGTGATACCGTTGTGGGCGGTTGCTGAGATGATGTTCTGCGTTTCGAAAAGGTTAGAATTGGAGGCACACTCTGCGAGATGGGTGACGGTATCATCAAGCTATTTCGTGAATCGATGTTTCCTAGACGTACCCCTATTTCTCACAGTCCTCTGGGGCTTTTTCACCCGAATCCACGCCACACCCTCCAAGAAGAGTATTCTGTAAGAATTCGGGCCTATAATTTTCTCTCTTGAGCCTTTATCTTCTTGTTGGAATACTCATATGCAGTGTTGGAAGGTTAGTTGCATAGGAAGGCGCAGCGAATGCGATAGGGAAGCGGCTTGCTGATACCAAGATCGGAATAAGTATAGGAAGAAAAAAGGTCTTTAGTACATGGGACGAGTGCTAGGGGCTGTGGGACACGCGGTTTTGTACATGGGACGAGTGCTGGTGACTTTGGAATGAAAGGTTTTGTACAGTAATGTTGTCGTAGTGGTCGATGATCATGAAAGATCCCAAGGATAAGTGTAGGCAATCGTAGTGTATGTGTAGACTACCCCATACAGAATTCTGGTCGAGGGGAAAAAGGACAAGGACGAGAATGAGGTCAAGGAAGGTGTATGACAAGTGAAACTAGACTGATTTGCTAAGAGAGACGTACCGTTATGAACAGACACGTACCAGCAACGGGACCTTGAAAATCCAAGAAAAGAGCGAAGGCACCGGTTGATGAAGCGTTGAAGAAGAAAATGACGAAACGTGTGGAGCCAGTAGACTTGAAGTGAACGGCAAAGTGAATGCTTAATGAATAGCTGGTTGTAAGAAAAGAAGGAGGCTGACTGGATGATGAGAATGGCAGACGGCTGATCTGGTGGAAAGAAGAGGAAGATAGGCACCAAGGGGAAACGGGACAAACCTGACCTTTAATACCTCTAGGAATTACCCCAAGTAACAGGTTGCAGACGAGATGCACTTGCCTCATGTACAAAGAAGCAAGGAAAGACAGCACGTAGAAGGTCCGGATGGAAAAGACCGGCGTTCTGACCACGAATCCAGATGGCAGGTGCCAAACAGGACGATACACAGCACTATCTGCAAGCTGTTCTCGCTGTAACTCCATGGCACCCGCATACATAAGCACCGTATGCCCTTGGCCTTCCTAACCAGGAATATGCGGACAACGTGCCGGCAAAGACAGCACAACCTGTTCAGTTCGATTAGATTCCTGTCATGAGCTGAATCCGTCTGCCTACTCTGACTCTTCCCCATCATCACGACCGCCATCCTCTTCTGTCTGTTTCCCATTAACTGGCGCTCCCTCTCCGCCCTCGACCTGCGCAGCCTTTCTCCTCTTCTTCTTGTTCTTCTTCTTTTTCCTGTTTTCGTTTTCCTTCTTTTTCTTGGCCTGTTGAGACTGCCCAGAAGTTGTGCCAGGTTCGCTATCTGCTGGCTTGGGCGTATCTGTTGGCGGAGTCGTGGTGGTGGCTGTCGTCGGACTTGGTTGCTGCTTTGCGCTTGCGTCTGGTTTACGCTGGCCATCCGTGACTTCGTTCGTGGCAGCAGCAGCAGAAGCAGGATTTTCCTCTGCCTTATCCGGCTGACCCTGTCCTTCATTCACCACCTTGTTATCACCCGCCACTGCCTTGCTCCCCTGTCCAAGCATTGCCCCTGACACAGGCAAAGGCACAGCTCCCCTCCCCTTCGCATCACCACCACCAGGCTTGCCTTTTTTTCCCGCTCCTCTTCCCCCCCTTGAATTTCCATCCAAATCCGCAGAAACCACACCCCTCCTCTTCCCCCTGACAGCCCCCGCCCTGCCCACCTCCTCCTCACTCTCACTCTCCTCCTCCATCTTTTTTCTCTTCTGTCCCTGCTGCTGCTGCTGTCCGCCGGGCTGCTGCCACTTTAACCCCATCTTCCTCCTTAACTCCCTGTCTTCTTTGCTCCCCTGCATTCCTCCTTGGCTTCCACCGTTGTTGTTGTTGTCAGACTTGGACGGCGGCACCCAACCCAATCCAGCATTGGGAGGTTGGTTGAGTATCGACCTGATTTCTTCTTCGTGGTCTGGGATTTTGCGGTCTTCGTCTTTTTCTTCTCCCTCCTGCTCTGCATGTGTCGTCGTCGATGCTGATTTTTGCTGCTGCAGAAGGGTTGAGAATCCCCCGGACTTGGTGGTCGGCTTGCTTGCTGTTGTTGAACCGCTGGTGGTGGTAGTGGAAGCCGAAGGGCGATGCTTGGAGAGAGAGGCCAACAAGCCGCGGTGCTTGGACATGGAGAGGGAGATGGAGTTGAGGACTTGGTTGAGGTCGGGGGCGACGGGGGGTTTGCCTCCGTTGCCGTTGGGGCCGGACCCGTTGGATGAGGGTTTGGACATTTTGGTGTGTGCTTGGTGAATGAGGCGCAATTTTCTCTGCTAGGGGTTGGCTGAGTGGTGATTGCAGTTGAGATTCGCAATTGCAGCGCCTTCTTAGTTGGATGAGAATAATCGGAACTGAAATCCGCTTCACCAACTTGAGTGAGTAAAAGCGTGGTTCCCGCTGCGCTACGTACGATCCGATCCCGGATAGCGTGAGATTCCAGAATGAAAAGTGCAGAATCGAATGTTACTATCCCGTGACCGCGTCGTCGCAACTGGAAAAAGTTCAAAAACTCGAAAGAACGTCGTCGAACCACTCGATTCCAGAAAGAACGTCGAAGTTGGAAAGGTGCTTATCGGAAATTTCGCTGCCTTATCGGAAAGCGTTATTTCATTGGTTTTTCTCGTCAGATTTGAGACCCACCTATTGCCGCCCGCTTAGCGGAGCCCGGGCCCGGGCCCGGATGGAAGCTCACGAGCCGCACGGGCGGCCAAATGGAGGAATCTCCCCTCGGGAGGCCGGTGACTGTTGCCGTCCATGTCTTTTCTTTGTTACGTCATCGCCCTTTGTATAGTGCCGATATCGGTGTCATGTTCAAGATTCGGCAGATTGCTGCGCCGGGATGCACACAGAAGCCGCTGTCCGCGGTGCTCTGAGGTGGAGTGTTGGTTCGGTCTCAAGGTGCCCGGGATTAAGTTGATCGATGGATGTCAAGGACAGAGTAGGCACAAGACTGATGGTTGTGTTCCTGGAAACTGCAGTGGCAGTGTTTCCGTCTGAGAGCGACACACAGCCCAGATATACCTGGGAAGTACTGGTAGTTCACATCCTTGGATAACCATTTGCGTCATTCTGTAACACTCGCCCTAGTTGGGTACTTTATGCTTGATTCGATTATTGTAGCACTATACTACTGGTAAATTACTACACCCGCTCGTTTGGAGAGCCTCGCTGTCAAGGTCGGTGAGTGAACAACAGGTAGCTTCTACCAATCTCACTCTCACTGACTGCTCCAGTTTTTTCGGGAAATACCATATCTCGCCAAATTCCCGACCCGCCGTCAGCCGTACCGCCTCCATCCATTTCACCATGCTTCCCCATCCTTCCCCATGAGTAATGCAAAGCGAACAACAAGAAAAGATAGAATATAGATGAAAAGGAAAAAAAAAGAGTTTGGAGGAGACAGCCATGAACTTCAGAGTTGCCACGCAAGTATTAGGTCAGTTTAGTAGTGTAATTATCCAATAACTATCCAACGGCATCTCCTGGATCCACCGCAAGTAAAAGGAACAGATAATCTAGCAAAAGAAACAAGGAAAAAGGAAAATGATGGCGGTACGATCAGTCCGAATGTGTTTTGGTATAGTGGAAAATACTTTGATTAATGACAAGGAGGAGGAGGAGGAGGGTAACGGTGGTTGGTTATGGTGGTTTATTAGACGCTGTGTTCGACGTCTCTGATGCTTTTTATTTCCTTGAAATATTTCCAATCTCAAGATGCTGACAAAAGCTTGTACCCTGAAATCTCGAGGTTAAATCCTCTGCATTTGGTTCGGATGGTGTTGCACAGGCAGTCGATGTTTGAGAAGGTCGTTTCAACATGATTATAAAAAGGATTATATGGACAACATGACGTCTCAAGATGCGTTTTGGCAACCTCAGATCAGACGTTTTCGTTTGCGGTCTTCATCGCCTCGGGGATCCTCGTCCTCGTCGTCTCTTTCCGCAGTATCGGTTGGGTTCAGGATATGGGCCATGCTTCCTCTCCTCGTGGGCGGTGCCGAGTGATCCCTCACCGAAAGATTCTTGTTATCACGGCCAGCCGAGTTCCAAGACCAATTCCCAAAAGTGTCCCCTCCACCGTTAGTAGAGAAGGTCGGAGGAGGAGGCGGCGACGCTGGCCTGGAACGAGGATGCGAAGCAGACTGCAGAGAGTAGTGTGAAAACGAATCGCGAATACGTTGGTCTTCGGAAAACCCAGGACGATTTGGCGACGAAGGCCATTGCGAGGATGGAGGGCCAGAGAAGGTCGGAGGAGGGTTAGGAGGAGGAGGGTTGCCTTGCCAGCCGGCAGCACGGATGTCAGCAGAGGTATGTCTCCTAGCCAAGCCCGGGTGCAGGTCAACGCTCGACAGCGGATGCGGAGGTGGAGGCGGCGGGTGCGGGCGGAGGGAAGATGGCGATGTCCCTGTCGAGTTGCCGCTAGTGGAGCCAAACGGCCTACGACCCGGAGTACTTATCGACAGGTTTGAAGGGACGGCAGGACGATAATTGTTGTAAGTTGGAAGCCGAGGTGGTTGACCGGGAACCGTCAAAGTAGAGCCAGATCTTCGCGGGTCGTCTTGGGGCATCTGCCGCGGTGATACGGGGGCATTCTCCACATTGGAAAAGTAAGGACGGGTACTAGCGAAGACCGACCCGTGAGGCTCATCTAGCGAGCGGAACTCCTCCATCTGGCGCTGAACCTGCCCTTGCAAAGACGATACTGGAAAGCATATTAGAAATCCGGTCACCCGCATTCTTCCAAGTAAAGGACTTACCGTCGTGGTGTATCGGGTTGTCAGGAGAAGGAGCAAGAGCAAGAACGGCCCGGGAAAGGTCATGGTTGAACTGAAGCAAACGCGATACCGTGTCCATAATGGCCTGATGCTTGATATGCATAAACTGGGCGTTCTCTTCATGCCGCTGAAGTCGAGTGCTGAGATCATATAGAGTATGCTCGATATTGTTCAGCCGAGGATCTCCTCCTTGAACTTCCTGCATGGGAGGCATAGGCTCGGCCGGGGTACCTGGTTGTGATGGCGGAGCCTTCTGGTTGTTGCTGTACTCTCTATGTACCAGAGAATGCCGAGAAGCTCGACGCTTAATCTCCCGCAAGCTAACCAGGTCTCCGCGTTTAAAGTTGCCGTTGCCATGCTTGAACTCCCAAATGGTGGCGTCTGGAGCTCCATGGTGGAAGACATCGCTCACTTTTTGACCATGTTAGTGACTGTTGGTAACCAGCTACATCGGGTAACCAGCTACATCGGGAAACTCCTTACCTTTGTGAAATCCGTACATGTTGAGCTGGCGAACGAAGGAGGAAATGTTGGTATGTTTAAAGTATTGACTGCTGGCTGTTAGCGATCTGGTTCAGTCCAGAGCTGGTCGTGATTTTCCAACTTACGCCAAGACCTTGGAGAACTCTTGCGACGGCTGCATGACGAAGCTCTCAGAGGTGGGTGACCATGATATCAGATGCTGTATCGACTTATCCTCCAACATGTTATATAGCTTATGGATGAAGGCCGTCTGAACAATCTTGGGCTGGTGAACCGCGGGGGCAGCGGCAGCCGGTGCTGGCATGATGATGTTATCGGGAGACAACTGATCGTTTGCGGATGAGAGTTGCGGTCGGCCATTGGGGGCTGCCTGGGCGTTTAATGTATCCTCGACCGGGCTCTTGGGCGGCGGTAGGGAATCCGAATTACTTGGAGCTGCCATGGTAGCGTTGTTGTTGTTAATGCTATTGCTGTTACTGTTGCTGCTGCTGTTGCTGTTGCTGGAGGTGATATCCATTGGGTCGCCCGGGGGAGCCGACATATGGATGGTTGGTGTGATGATCGATAGGTTTCTTCCACCCATTGAGTTCTCTGGCTTGTCGGCCAGGTGGTTTCTCGGTGCGCTTTCAGTTGCGGTAGCCATCTGCACTGTACGTGGGCGACGACCGTGTCAGCAAAGCGCAACGAAGTAACATGAGAAGAGTTTGAGGAAGAAAGGATATGTTCCATCCAATCCAGCACTCCGGACCGGACCTCGGATGACACATGCTGGGTGTGCTCCGTGTAGTGAAAGGGAAGCCGGCGATAGACCGGATGATAGGCCGGCCGATAGACGGCAGACCCCGGGCCACTTTGCCCATATAGAATCCATTCTACCTCGATTGCACATTGTTTGCGCAGCGATGTTTGCGCAGCGAGCATCCCAGAAGACATGGAGGGGAGGGGGATATTAGCCTACCTCATCGCGTGGCGCAAAAGAAGCTGATGGTTCGTTGCGCGTCAATTCAGTCAAGAAAGTCCCCCACCGTGTCGAGGCTAACTTTTTTGTCTATGCTTTGTTCGCGACGGCGACTCGTCAAGAGGTTTGAGGCTTGCCCGTGTCTGTCTCCTGCTCTTTCCCGTAGCGTGTGGCCAGGACCCGCTTAAAGTGCTATTTCAAGATGGCAGTTGTTGAAATCTGTGCGAGCGACCAAGACAATGGGCGTGGTAACAGGTAGTCGGTAGCCTTGATGCAAGTCGTGGACCCAAGCTGTCCCAGACAATGGGTTCTCGTTCTGCAGCCGGGGGCGGTGGGCGGTGGGCGGCCGGGAGGTCGATCGAGAAGCGTCGGTGGCAGACAACCAGAATGTCCGTCTGTCTTGCTTGTGGTGGGAATGAGCAAGCAGCAGGGAGGGAGGGAGAAGGACGAGTTGGGCGAACGGAGATGGCGTGGGGAGGAGGAGGGAGGGGGGGGGGGGGGGGGTAAACGGGAGATGGTCGGCTCGGATTAGAAACCTGGTGGAAGAAAGTGGACTTCTAGTCCTTGCTGGTTTGATGGGTCGGCAGCACGGTCGGGGGCTAGTGAGTTGTCGGGAGAGTGGAGCGAAAAGACATTTGTGTTTTTTTTTTTTTCTTCCTCGAGCGCTCGCTCCTCTGCTGCCGGTCGGTGGCGCGACAAGGACGGAGAACGGAGTCGACTCGGGGGCTAAAGGAACCGGTGGTCGACCTCGAAACGGGGGCGGGAACAATTGTGTCGAATCTACGAATCGATGTCCAGGAAGTGGGCAAGCGGGTGGAGGACCATAGAGAGCCGTGGGAGGGCCAAAGCAGCCGATTGATTGGTTCAACAGCGGAAGCTTGGTCGGTGGTCAATCTGGGGGAGCGACTTCCTAGGCCAAGCACCACAAGGGAGACCCGGGCCTGACCACGACGGCTCCTTGTCGACGGAACTCCTCTGGACTAACTCCGCCAAGTCATCAAACCCCCTTGTGGATAGGTATGTATGTACCTAGCTAGGCTAGGTATGGAGAGGCTACCAGGCTATCTCGGGCAAGAGACCACAAAGTCGTGGGAACGTGTACAAGCAGATGTACCCACGAAGGATTGTTGACTTGGTCGACCAACCTAAGAGAGTCTTGGACAACGATGACGTTGACAAGGCCAATGGACATGAAGGTTATATGGGGAGAGGGTTCGCATGTAATCCAGGGGCTGCTGTTCCTCCGGGATTCGATGGATGCTGAACGGAGGCAATAGACTCCAAATGGAAGCACTGGCCGCTGTTGCATGGAAAATCAAACACGCATCCACCAAGCCTATCTGCGCCCTTACAGGCACGTTTGCATAAGTAGGTACTTCAGTTTGAGGCTGCATTCAACGTGTGCATAAGATGGAATGTGCAGCAGAAGAACCCAAGACGCCTTCTTCTTTTTGTGCAGCGCCCTTGCCAGTTCGAGTCCTTACAGCCTGGAACAGCTGTCGAGTGAGTGACGGAAAGAATGAATAGCTTCGAAGTGCTTCACTAATAATTGAGACACACTTCTGTGGCCCATGCAGTTAGTACAGTACCTCGCCTGTACTTTCCATAATGCCGCCGCCCAACGCTCAGGTACTAGGTATACCTAACTGAACTTCACAGTTGCCGTCTCCCCTCCGCAGACAATGTTGACTCTGAACAGGTACCCGGCTCAGGAAGTCTTCCTTTTACAACAACAACAACAATTTCCAGACATGGTCACGCCTCCGGCAAGTATGCAGCTACTAGAATAAGCAGCTATCCTACCCGCAGTCCTATAAGTCCAATTCCCTCCATACCCTCGGTATCAGGAACGGACATGCAAATTGGCAATAGAACCCCCCCTCTGAGCCCCCCCTCTGAAGCCCTGATTCCGAGGTGAAGACGGGAGGGAAAAGGCAGGAGGCAAGGTCAATCAGTCAGGAACTCGGAGCACGGCTCGCATGCATAGAGAAATGGAAATGGAAGAGGCGTTGAAACACGGCCAATCGCAGCCTAAACCCATAAACGAGAGAGACAACCAAGACCACACGGCCGAGGGGGAGATTCCAGATCAAACGGCCCTGATGAACATGTTGATCAGCACTCGAGGAACGTACAATGTGTACATAAATGGCACAAACAAAACCCATCCTTCTAGAGGTAAGCCATCCCTTCCACGCACGCAAAAAGGATCGAAAAAAGAAGCTCAAAACATCTGGAACCTCTCTTCAATCACGTTCCAGTAACATGTGTTTTGGTTCAGGTTGGAAAAGGAATGAATGTCCCTGGGGAGGAAGAATGGAACCACGACCAAAAAGAATGCTAAATAATGCGCGCAGGACACTGCATTGAGTATCACCATAGCTTCCATAACCAGTTCAGTTGCAGCACTTGTTCTAGAGTTCTTGTTCCTGTCGTATGTAACCGCGATTCTCACAAACCTATCGGCGCGATGGAGGAGGGAACCCAAACGGCCCTGCGTGCCCTCCCACGCTCCCTCTTCATGCACCTCATTTGCGTAGGGCAGCGGATCGGATAGGGACACGCGCTTGGCCAGTCTTGGCTCGTGGCAGCCATTTCCGATGGATGATTATCATGACCACCGTGAATGACCCGGACCTCCATTTGGAAACATCCCGACACCCATTTGGTTACCATCATCCGGACAGAGTTGCTGTTCTCTTTCTTTTCACCGGAGAAACCCCGTCCGCGCAAGATTCGAGACTTCACAAAGTTACACCAGAATGGTCTTGAGGGCATCTCCTGACAGTTCATTTCAGCGCCCCGTGGAGTACGGAGAGAGAGATGTGGTGAATCACCACCGTACCGCGAGGCATTGAACAGTAGGTGTGCTCGGAAATTTTCTGAACATTTCGCCAGAGGGGGGCAGATGGAGATAGGAAAACGGCAGGTTGAACCGGTTTCCGCGGCGGCTGCATGGAGTCGGAATCATGCTAACGATCCCAAACAACATTATGGGGTCCATCCATAGGCAAGCAAACTTCCGCTGACTCAGTTTCAGGTGGCATATACACTACGTACTGTGTACTATTATATGCGATCTTCATAGGGGAGGTCGTGGGGGTCGTCATGCTTTTTGGGCTTTTTTTTTTTTTTTTTTTTTTTTTTTTCCACTGAGAAAGGCAGAGAGAATGATGATGATGATGAAATGGAAAAGGCTTTAGTTCAGCTTCGGTGGTTGGACAAGTCGAACATGGCACCAGAAATGGAAGAGGCCGATATTGGATTCCGATGCTCTTATGGATGTCGCCGATGTCGATCCACCCCTCGTTTTGGTCACTTGTTCCTCTTCCCGTCGCCCGCAAGAGGAAGGCACGCATTGCACTAACAATTAAACACCACACCCTACTGTAAGCGACCTGAAACTGCTGACTTTCAGTTTCCCAACCCGTCCATCTTCAGATTCGATCTTCTCATCTTGTCTTCATTCTTCACTTCAGCTTGCACCGACCCCTCCCACACCCTGAACCACCTACGTACTCCATCATCGCCAAGCGGATAGAAATTGGCTCCCGTTTCGGACGACAGGATGCCCGCTGGGAGCTCCCCAGAGCTAGTGTACATACTTACCCCCCCCCTCCTTGACAGCACTAATCAGCCCTGCCAATCTCTGAAACCCCAGTCCAAATCCGGATTTGAATTAATAGCAGGGGCTGCTATAAGTCGATCAATCAGGGTCATTTATTACATACTACAGTCGAGCCCCCTGAAACTGCATGTAATTCAGACCTGGGATTTCTATGTACTAAGTAGCATTTATGCAGTTTCTATATTTGAGCTAGGCCTAAACAGGCAGCCAACCACTGGCCGAGATACTAAAATCCGACCTTATACTATAGATTTTCCCGCTTAAGACCAAGTCTGTAAGTGTATATGTACCAAAAACTGTCCGAGATTCGTATGCAGTATGCAGTTATACAGTTGTAGCTGGGAATTAATTCAGACTGCCGATTCTTATACTCTAACTGGCGTATATGCAGTATCTGGAGGACGCAGTTTCAGGGGGTTCGACTGTACCTCCACGTACCTAGAGGTACGCCGGGTCGAGCTACGGTCACTTGGGGCCAAATAGTCGCTCTCTCGCGCCACTACCTATGCGCGGTTTATACCTACCCGGGCGAAAGTCCTAACGATCATTCTTGGAGAAACCACACCAAATCTCCGGGAATTCATCCACGGAGTAACTCGCTGGGAAACTCTACCCGTCAGTTCCTGTTCATTCGAGTCATTCGAGGTTGTGTGTGTGGGGGTGTTGTTCGATCTTGTTTACTTCCATATGTCATGTCTGTCGGTTCTTGGCCTCCCCGTACCTGACAGATGCATATCTGCATCCACCGTATCTCTCTCACAGGACCTGGGGTCCAGTCGCTTTACGAGAAACCTCGGGTAAGAAGCAGCAGCGCCTCTACCATTATTCAATTTCAACACTTCCTTGAGCTTGTTTCAAGCAAGACACACTATGGCCTAAAGAGATGAAGATGCTATAAAGATACGACCTAGTAGCACTCCAAGACACTCGAACCGCATAATCACCTGCCCATCTCACATTACAAACCAGACGGGCGTTGATGTTTACGTACGATACGCATGATTAATGTCTGGTGATATATCTATCTCTCTCCGGGACATTCGGACCCCAGACCTCAGCTGTGTTCCTGGATCCCTACCAGGTGATCCCATGCCCACCACCTATTCTACTATGGTATAAGCCTAAGTACACTTGTATCGATACACTACAGCCTACCTACCCCTGAATGGTCAATGCATATCCCGTCGTCCCGTCGTCGATCAATTACTGCCCTAAATAACTATGCTACCCTATGTACGCAGTACCTACCTACATACTTCAAGCTCCATGTTAGCTCGGACTTTACCTACGCCGTGCCTCTACATAGTAGATGCATACATACTTCCTATGTACCTCCATACACCGGAGCATACCTACGTATGTGCAATATGTACCACGCCGTGCACGCATCTTTATACATAGCTAGACGTAGGGTGTTGTGTTGTACCTGGCAGGATATGTACAGTACATACAGGCCTCGGTAGGTATGCGGAACCTGCCGTGGCACCTTACCTGATCTTTGTACACTACATAATCTGTATGTACACTAACCTCTACCTAGAAATAGGGTAGCAAGCAACACCCGTTAGGTCTCCAGGTCCCAAGACCTCGCTTGTGTGTGGATCATCATCCATCATCACAGAGCCGGCGAGCGAGCGACGTACACTAAAGACGGAGATGGATGCTGGACTCCCCGTCAACCGGGCGCGGAACGGTCCATCAATGAACCCCGTGATCTAATATTACAAGCAAGCATACAAGCAGCTACACTAGAGCCTAACTTAACTCCCAAACCGTGGTCCATGTCGCCGATCTCTGGTCAAGGTTCAAGGTTGAGACGAGTATGTAGTGTAGTTCCCCTCTTGTAAGGTAAAGGTAAGGCGAGTAGTGTACATCGTGTAGTGTAGTGTAGTCCACCTAGGGCGGTTAATTCTTTGCTTTGCTTTGCTTTGCTTTTCTTTCATTCCGACTTTCTGTACCGATATGCTCCTAGTTGTGACTAGCACACCACCTAGTAGACAGGTAGAGAGGTAATTGGATTAACTGTCTGCATTTATTCTATTGCCTGCTCTGCCTTGCTAGGTAGGTATGTGCATATGTCATCCCCAAACACATACACCCTTCAGTGCGTCATTACACTTGGTTCGCTGATTTTCGGTTGTTTTGTTTACATCACTTAGAAGTGGGTACCTAGTGGCGTGGTATATCGGAATGAATTCTGATTGATGAACGGGTGCGGATGTGAGCAGTACATACAAAATTATTACTGGCAGTGTTCGTTGGTAAATTGTGAACTGAGTGGTAGCAGTTAGTGGTACGTTTGACTATAATGGATGATAACAAATAAGCAAGATATAAGAGCGGTATGATATCTCTCCCGTCTCTATTGAACCCTGAAGCAATGCAAGAATCTGCTAGTGGAACCTTTTCCAAACACCACCTCCAAGCGTGATTTAAGTACACGCGTAGAGGAAAAAAAAAAAAAAAAAAAAAAAAAAAAAAAAAGGCAAAGCCATGGGCTTTTACAACACCAATAAAAAGAGTGCTCACACTTCATGCCCGCTCAAAATACTTCCACATAACCCTCTAAGCAAAAGGATCCTCCTCCTCCCCTTCACTCTCGTCCTCCCCGGCCACCCTCCTCTCACCCACCTCTCTAATTTTCTCCCCCAATATCCTCCTTCCATACCTTTCCGCAACCTTACCCGCTGCTTCGATCATCCGTCCCGTCCTGTCCTTCATAAGTTTCACCACCTCCAGCGCCCTCATCCCCCTGTCCTCACCCTCGCGGCACTCAATCGCCAGCAGCTGCAGCAGAGTCTTGTCGATATCGAGCTCCAGCCTGGCCAACGCAGCGCGCTGCGAGGCCGTGGACCGGGAGCTTTCGAGCGTGTCCGAAAGTTGCGCGGCGCGCAGGGAGGAGAGAAGGAAGGATTGGGTTAAGGGGAGGGATTCCTTGGTTGTTAGGGGATCGGCGTTGGTTTCGGAATCAGAGTCGTCGGCTTCTGATGCAGAGGAATCGTTGTCCCCCTCGTCTTCACCGTCAACGTCCATTAAATCGTCACCACTGCGCGTCTTCTTTTTCCTGGATTGCTTCTTGGGCTTCGCAGAGGTAAGGGGTACGGCAAAGTCGAATTCGGAAAGCAAGGGGCGAGGGAAATAGGGGTATTGGTCGCCACCCTTGAGGATGATGCAGTGAAATTTGTTGTCGGCGACGGCAATGGGGAAGTAGGATTCTTTTTTGCGGCCGGAGGCGAGACGCGGGAGGAGACGGGTGTCGAGGAGGGGCACCCATACGGCCCGGGAGGGACGGCGCCAGTGAAGGAGCGTGAGGAGGGTGCCGGTTGAGTCGTAAATGCAGGGGTCCTGGACCGAATGTTAGTGGATGGGTAAGATACAAGGGAAGAGGGAGAGAGGGACGAAGACGTACGCCATTGTCAGAAAAGAAGACGCTCTTTACTGTCGCGCCTTCAGGGAGGGCGACGGTGTCTTCGTTCTGACAAACTTCATCCCGCTTGATGTTCTCAATGGTATACAGCAAGCGCGACATACCATCCGCACCCGCAGGCCCGTTGCCCATAGTCAGGACGTAGTCCCTCCAACTAGCGCACGTAACAATCGGTGTGCTCTTGGGCCTGTACACCCTCACGGGGATGCCGAAAAGGGTGTATATCCTCACATAGTTGCCCGTCGTTGTCACGGTAATGTATGAATCACTCAGCGACATGGCCAGCACCGCCTCACCCTTGGGCAGCTGTATGCGCCAATCATTTCTTTGCGTCCAGGTCTCATGGGGGCGGTAAAAGACCACAGCTGGGGAGCCATCCTCTTTGGGTGGGCACGAAAAAAGGCTGCCCTTGTCGTTCAAGCAGGCCTTATCGTAGAGGAAGGTATCGGTAAAGTGGAAGTCTCTGTGGAACTCGTGGTCGTAAAACTCGACGGTTACGGTATTGTGAGAGTCTTGGTCAACGGTCCAGACAAAGCCGATCAGGTTCAAGCAGAGATATTTCCGGTTGCCGCGCCATGGCGTCGATCCAGGTTGGAAGGAGGGATGGTGTTGCGGTTGGACAAAGTTGCTACGCTTGGCAGTGTGGCTCTCGTAGATAGCATCGTCTTCGGCTGGGCGTTTGCGGCCCGCGTTGAGGGTGTATCCTGCGCCGTCATCGTCCACCACGAAATCGTCGTCGTCGCCGTAGTTTTCGTCTAGGAGGTCATCGAGGTCGGCGTCCACGGAGTCTCTGCGTGGGCGAGCGTCGGGCTTAGGACCACTGACTTCTAAGCGACGGGTGTTGTTGGATAGTTCGGTGAGAGGGTCGTGGATAAAGGGGGCGGGCTGCTTCGGTAGCCTGAGAAGAGAGGCGAACTGCTCTGGGACGAAGTCGGGGCTGATGTAAAGCTCTCCGTCGGAGGTTGTGAACGAGGCAAGGTTTTTCGTGGGATGCCAGCAGATATCCGTGACATTGGGATATTCGTATCTTGCGATGACGCTCTGGTCTTTCGTTGACCAGATCAGGAGCTTCTTGTCCTTGCCAGCCGAGGCGAGCAGAGCACCGTTGGGCGACCAAGACAGGGCCGTGATATCTCCATCGTGACCGTTCCTGAAGACCCGCTGCTTTTCCCAGTCGTTCTTGGAAATAACCTGAATGTCTCGTGTAGGAGTCGGTACGGCAAAGGCGCGACCGTCGGGGTGCCAGACCGCCCTTGACGAGGCTTCGGACTCTGTCTCCAGCCTGCCAATGACACCATCCACCTTTCGAATCAGCTCAGGGTGTTCGGCAGTCAGAGAGTAGATGTATATGACGCCGTCGGTACATGATAGCGCGAGCAAGCTGCCCTTGGGATCGAAGGTCAAGTGTTTTGTCGGCTTTCCGTGTTCTTTGAGGGTACGTAGCTGGGTGTTGTCGTGGACTCCAACCAGCCTGACTGTCAGCTCGTCACTGGCAACAGCGCACCACTGGTGGTCTGGGGATATGGCGACATCGCGGACTGGTAGAGAGGTTCGCAGAAGGAAACGGTCGAAGGCATTGGTGTCGAGCGAGTACAAGCTGACGGTACCGTCTTCGGAGCCGGCCACAAAGTAGTTGTTGCTGGTGGCAAGGGCAAGATTCTGTTCCTGACAGTCGTCGATATTCGTGGGTTCGCCTTCATAGCCCGTCTTGTAGAGTCTGGTGGTGTTGTTGGACCCGACCGTCACCAGTCTGGTGCCATCGGGGGTGTAGGCGCAGTATGTTGCTCCCGGGGGATGAGCTGGTCGTGACCGTGGTCGAGATGCGATGAGGGTGGTCATGTTGGGATCTGGTTGAGTGTATCTACCCTGGGAGCATTAACCTGGGGCATTCCCTTCTTCAGTCGCAAAGAAGAAAGAGAGCAGAGAAAAGAGGAAGGGTAAAGTCGTAACGGCGTGTAAGTTACAAGATGGAAAGACGCGTCGAGCGCGTTTTCAATTTACTTGGGCACGCGCTATCAACTTATCGTGCCCCACCATGTCATCCCCACGGCAGCGAGTAGGACCCACTCATTCCACTTGGACCAGTGCTGAACTTCCCCGCCAAATGTTGGATAGGGGTAGCTCCTCCCGCGGCCGTAGGGCTTAACTGTTAAGAATCGCACTTCCTGGACCCGGATTCCTTAACAGACCGCTAACACTACTCATCGCTCCATTTGTCTGAGGTGCCTGTTGACTTCGAATCATGTGGAACACCATTTCCACTCCCGTCATTAGGCGGTCACTTACAAATCAGAGGAAATTGTTATATTCAAGAAGAGGTCACAGTACGAACCATTCACCCAACTCGTCCACCAGAGCAGCCGAACAGAAGAAGTCAATATTACACATCCTCAAGCATCAAAATGCAGTCCTCAGACCCACGCCACTTCTTCGAGACCGAGTAAGTAACCAGGGTTTCCCTCAACGTAAACAAGATGAACTAGAGCCTAACGTCTTGGAGTGCGGAGATCGCAAAGAGAGAGAGGAGGGAAGCCAAGACCAGTAACACCTATGGCAACCCCATCAAGCTCAAGTCCAAGATCCTTGGGGCCGTTGTTGACCCCCGTGCTCCCTCATCGGCCATCTTTGTAGCCGAGTCCGCCGGGTCAGTCCGGAGAGTCCAGGTCGATGGTGAGGGAGACACAAGGACAGTCTACCGCGGCCCCACGACACCCGTCAGTTGTGTAGCTGTTGGTGGCCCCGGAAACAAGACCGTCTTTGCCGGTGCCTGGGACAAGAACATCTGGTCCTGGGACATCGATACCAAGGCTCCGGGCCGCAAATATGCTGGTCACTCGGACTTCGTCAAAGCCATCGTTTGCGCAAAGCTGGGCGGAAAGGATGTTCTGGTCAGTGGTGGTGCTGACAAGAAGATCGTTGTTTGGGACATTGCAACCGGCTCCAAGCTTCATGTGCTACAGGACAGCGTGGTGAACATGCTCAGCATCCAGGACCTGGTCGTCGACCCTGCTTCTTCGTCACCGGATGAGTTGTGTATCATCAGTGCCAGCAGCGACCCGCACATCCGCCGTTGGAAGATTCGTTTAGATGGGTGGGAGCAGTTTGCGGAGCCTGACCCTGCTACCCCGGCAGCAGAGCGACATACCATTCTTGAGCACGAGACGACCGTCTATAAGCTGGTCATTGATCACGACGGCGATGAGGCCGACTTGTGGTCCGCGAGCGGTGACGGATCCGCCAAATGTCTGTCCAGAATCAAGGGCTTCACTGCTGACGACACTTTCGAGCACGGCGACCATGTCCGTGCCGTGGCGGTCACAGATCAATGGGTCATCACCGCCGGACGCGATGAAGACCTCAAGGTCTGGGACCGGACTTCAGGCAAACTTTACTGCTCCCTGGAGGGTCACTATGACGAAGTGACCGAGCTGGTCATTCTTAGGGGCTCCGTCGGATCAAGCGAGCGCGTTTGCAGTGTGAGCATTGATGGTACCATCCGGACGTGGCCCTTGGACAAGGCTAGTCTAGATGCTGCCGTCGAGGAGCAAAAGAAGCCTATCAAGCCTGCAGAGGAGGAGAAACCCGATGGTGAAGGGCTATTGACGGCTGATGAAGAGGCCGAGCTTGCCGCCCTGATGGAGGATGACGCTTAAAAGTGGACCATAACCTATGCATCATCCCATCGTGGGCTTCTGCAGGAAAAATGATAAGGCAGCCGTTTCGACGCTTACCCGTATCTCGATGCCTGACCCTTGGCCGAGTCGGTTGCGCTCCTGTCTGCATTAGCGAGATATTCTTTCTCGTGAACGGGTACACTGCGTCAGTGGTTGTCAGAACCAGACCTCCAAGGACCCCTTTCGCACTCCGTGAGTCCATCAATTTGTGGCAGCCATATGCGGTCACCCGTTCAGCTTTACGGATGCGCGCCCTGGCTGGGGCTGTGGTTGGTTCCAAGGAACATGAACAGGCTCTCGTTTGCGCCGCACGGCATCCAGAAGTTTCGAAACGAACAGGGCAGCCTTGGACCTATGATAGCCGCTTTCTCCTCCATTGCTTGGTTGTCACCGGTCTCTGGCACTTTCAACAAGCTTCAAACTCCTGTCTGGCTGCAGGGAAGCACAATTCTATGCGGCCGACCGCCACGAGGGAGAAACATCGGAGATTGCCACGTTTACACGCTTAGGAGGAGGTGAGAAAACGTGGAAAAGGAGTCACTTGAACCATCGGAGGGAGAAGCCCAGCTACCTGGTGCAACCAACAACAAGACATACCCACCCAAACACACACCGGACCCTTGTAAAGTGAACCCATGAACATGAGAGTGGACAATGCAACTGATAGTAAGCGAGAAAGAGCAGCGAGTTGCAATTTTTTTTTGCTTGCGAATTCGGGGACTTGGTCACGTCTATTGGCCAGTGAGATGAGAGTAGTAAGCAGAAAGGCATAATGCACAGTGAAAAGCATCGCCAACAAGAGGAAAGCTTCTGGGAGCAGACGGCTAGACTTGGCATAGAAGCTCCCTCGCTTCGCTAATTCCCCGTCAGTCAGCCCAGGCAGGCCGATCATTCGAACACAGTACGGGGTACCTGCAGCTTGAAGCATCCCCCTGCTTACTAGCGAGCCTTGCTGCGATCTGGCCACTGACAGAGCTGCGAATCACGGAGCTACACTCCGCCCTAGTTTGGATCCTTGATGACCATGTTGTTGTTGACTTTGTGTCAGTTTTCTTTTTTCGTCCCTTTTCACCTTGTACCGTCTACCGAGAGATCACCCAACGTCGATCAACTCGACAAAAAGACCAACAAGATATGGACCGCCCAATCCTCCACAATTCCCTGAAGCCAACGTGGCATTCATCAACAACCAGAGTTGGCACAAAGGAACCGTGGTTCATTCTTGTCTTGTCTTGGACCCTGGGACCACCTAATATAAAGGGTAATCATCAAGATGCAGGTTCCACCCTCAAAAATCGTGAGCATCCCCCGGATCTGCTAGTATCATGATCTTGATGATCTGGGTTTACCATGCCGCCATCCATGGGGACACCCGAAGAGGTTGTTCTCCTTCCATCCGGCAAGCGGTGATGCCTCTCCGGTCAGTGCTGCAAGGGGTTGTGAATCGGAAATCTTCCACTTCGAATGAAACCTGCTTCTTTCCGGCTTCTGCATTTCCCTTTTTACTCGTCCAAGTTCCCTTCCTCGAACACCATGTCTCTGGTGGGCTTCTCCAACCTGGCTTCATAAGTCTCTGCCGTGTCCGTGAAAGTCCATGCAAGCCACTCTTTCTCTACTCTCTCATCCCATTTGTCCACGCCGATTGTTGATGCAACCCAACGGTCTCACTCTTTTCGTTTACTTCTCACCAAGCCACCGAGAACGTTCACCCCCCGGAACTTGGGAACCGAAAAGCAAAACGCCATTGCCAGAAGAGCTCGCTGTACATATGTCTTGCTGTTCAACAAAACAAAGCTAAAGCCAGCCATCCTGCTGTACGCCCATCACTGCCGTGTTTCGTCTCGGACCTTCTCTAAAAACACAAACCAGCTTCCAGTTGCACACTCGAGTCAAGTGTAGTAACGGGATAATCTCTGACCGGACCGATCCACAGACGCAACCCATACCGCCAGGTCACACGCCCCGTGTTGTTGTTTCATCATCAATTCAAAAACCATCTATTTTCTTCGCATCTAATATGGCCGGCCACAACTCACCAACAGCACCCTCTCAGTCCAGGGAACGACAAAGCGGCAGTGTTATAGCACTGGAAGGTCCAGAAGAGATTGTCGCTACGCAGCTATACCTACTCCCTGCTTCACCCCAGATCATCGTCCTCCCAAAAATCGAGCATTATATACCAACATCTCCGATATCACACGACCAAGAACAGTCACGTCACAAATCCGATCCTCGAAAAATCATATCGACCATTCACAACGCAGCCAAGCGAAGGCATTCGGTGGCTATGGAGTTCCTTCAACACTCCACGGCAGAAAGAAAGCGGGCCGTTTTCCTACAAGGGGGTACATGCGGTGCTAAGCTCATGTGTCTGGATGCTATTGGAAAGGCTTACACGGCAGGCAATCTGGAAAAGGCGGCAGCCATCTTTGACCGACTAATGAGCCAGGGTCTCAAGAGCCTTGAAGACGATGGAGTTGATGTTGACTCGATCATCGACCCGATATCGAGTGACACGTGGGTCGGGAACCCCGATGCCAATAAGAATGTTCGGGCAAACAAGGGTACCACAACCAATGGAAGAGAGGA
Organism: Neurospora hispaniola; assembly: GCF_033458365.1. Classification (NCBI taxonomy): domain Eukaryota; kingdom Fungi; phylum Ascomycota; class Sordariomycetes; order Sordariales; family Sordariaceae; genus Neurospora; species Neurospora hispaniola. The sequence goes on along the minus strand of NW_026944410.1, from coordinate 3,409,155 downwards.
GGAGGACGACGACGACATGGAAGATCCAATCACAAAAGCCATGCGGGCTGCTGATGCGCTCGATAGGGAAACAGAAAACCTTCAGCCGCCGAACCATGACGCTGGCCTCGGCGTGGACTTCGAATTGATGAGGCCACGAAGCTTAAGCATGTCCGCCGTTGGATTTATGGCTGTCGCTCGCGACATGGTGATCCGTGAGAGGGAAGTCGGTTCGGACATGTCAACGGCCGCAAACACAGACGTATTCCAGTTGCTCCCATCACCACTTCTCTTCCCGTCGAACCCTGCAATCAAAACATCTTCCTTGGTAGTTTCTCCTCCGCACAACACTCAGGGACAGCTTAAGAAAGCTAGATCTTTTCCGCTTCCCGAGAACCTGAAAGACGTCAAATTCAACTTCAAAGTGGATTATGTCGGCAATGCGCAGATGGATTCCGTTGCGTCCAAAGCCTTTGCTCAACCCTGGCATGCAAGGAAGTTGACAGATGACGCAGGTATTGGCGCCGCGACCACGTTGCTGGGATCAGGTCTTGGTACCGAAGATAAAGACCGAGAATGGGACGGCACAGCGAGCGTATCTAATTACTCAACTGCCACCCCTACAGCCCACGATGCAACCCACGATGCAACACGAGATGCAACACGAGAAGCAATCCACGTGGGAAGCCACGCGAGGGTATCTTCCAAACCGCCAGGACTCAACGTCTCGCTTCGAAATTTCGAGAAGAAGCCAAAGGCCCTCGAAGGGCTGGACCATGAGGACAGTGTCATCGGAACCAAAGGTCGAACATCATCAGATGAAACGGCACCTTTTGAGCCCCTTCTACCGTTCAATGAGCATTACGTGATCCACTTGTCAAACGGCAAACCTGATGACCAGTTCGGCTTCGTGTCCGGTCGGTACAAAGACGGCTTCGACTCCATTCACCCACCTCCCACCTCGACCGATTCGCTCAATATTGATGCGACCGCCGTAAGTCCTCGTCCTGAGGAAGAGCTGAAGGACATGACTCCCAGCGGAAACAACATTTATCCCGCTTCCGAGTATGACCCTTATCGGTACGAAGAACAGCTCAGGCCGCAGTCAACCACACCTGGCTATGTCTTCCCCGCCTCCTTTCCGGTCACACCGTCAGCAAGCAGGTTCCATGACCTTTCTACCCACAACAAGACTGCCGTGTGGGTTCAAAACACCATTCGATCGGTCCTTGACGTCCATACCCCAATCGAGGAGATTGACTACCTGTCTCCGGACATTGACTCCCCGGATCCACAGTTGCGCAGTCTCTGGGAGCCTTTAATGTGCGCCGAAACGGATCAGCCAAAGGGGGAGAGGAACGTCGATCTCATCTTGGCGATTGGCGCCGAGGATGGTGTCAAAAAGAACTTCAAGCAAGGAGTTATGGCCAAAATTGAGCAGCTTGGGTTTTCTTCCCATGGTGATGGAATGTCGCGGAGCGGCCGATTGGGTTTGCGGTAAGCTTGATTCCACGATAAGTGTGGTGTGAGGAGAAACTGACCCGATTGCCTACAGATATTTGATTGGAAACGCTATGCAGACCTTTACCTCCCAGCCGCTGACCCAGCAGTCCAAGGAGAACCCATTCTCCAACCCCACACTACTGGCAAGCCTCATCATTCCCCATGTCGACACTTACTTGCGCGGAAACGACAACGTTCGCTTTCTTCTCATCGAATACCCCGTTGAGCACTTGTCTACCATGCTGGCTATGCAGAAGCTTATGGGGAGCCAAGTCATGAAGGTGGCTGGGATTTCCAAGGGGACCGACCAAACAATATTTTCGATGGCCGATTATCGAGTATCGTCCGTGGCATCTGTAGCCGAGGTTTCTGAATGTGTTGAAGCGATCCGGGACACTTTGGCCTTGATCTCGGACTTTTACAAGCCCCAGACGAGTGATGTTGTGCCAACGTCTCCAGCCACCGATGCTGTCCAGAAGGAAAAGGAGATCACAGCGAGGTCCTTGAGCACCAAGAGTAGCAACCTGACGAATCCCAGCATCGCACCTCTACTCCCACCACAACAACACTCACCACGACACAAGCCATCACCGGTTGCTATATCAGCATTTGCCGCCATGTCAACTCCCCCTCCGCCTCTTCTTCCTGCCTCTCCGGCGGACACCTACAATCACACTCACGCCTATATCCATAGTAATTGCCAGAACCATGGCCACGGGCCCGTCCATGCCTACATGCCCACAGCAGCCATTCACCTACCGACCCGCTCCATCTCCCCTCCTCCCTGCTCTCACTGCTCGTCGACTTTCAGCACGTCGATGACTCGAAGCAACACTCTCATAAGCCACGGCACAGTTTCCGTGGCAAGCCCTAGTGTCGTCCTACCACAATCTCCCCATTCCATAACCAGAGCGACTTCCCAACGCCCAAGCATCAGCGGCGGCAGCAAACCGACGCCAGCATCGCCCTCCGGATCCCACACCATCAGTCCGCGGACCAACATCCCAGCCACCATCGGCACAGCTACTACCTGTGTAGTACAGCAAAAGCCACCACCAACTCTCGTGCCCATCGTGACCACATCCTCTGCGACACCGGGCGCAGCAGCGCCGCTGACCACAACGAGACTCCAATCCCCCCTCTCCCTCTCCTCCGGCCCTTTGTCGTCTAGCGCATCCACCTCCTCGCACCTCTCGATCAGAACCGACTTCAACACCGACGACGACAATCCCGATTCTGAAGCCGAAGATGACGACGACGACCAAGTCGGATCCGACGAAGACCCCTTTGACTTCTTCGACATTGACGCTGAAGAGCGTCGACTGATGCCCATGTTTTTGAAATCACAAATCGAGGCCCATGTCGCTGCTTCCGGCGCTGCCACCGGCGGCGGAGCTACCATGGGACATCGGAGCCCCGTGGGTGGGAATAGGGAGTTGGTAGATTTGGAGACGTTGTTGGGTGCCGGAAGGAAGAATTTTGGGGAGAGGTTTGCTAGGTATGTATTTTTTGTCATTTCTTGAGGTTGAGGTTCCATTGGTTTATTTGCTAACGTGTAACGAAAAACAGTGGGCAAGGATTGCAGTTTCCCCTTCCGCCTGACGAAGTCCTTGGTGGTCGTGGCAGCGTGGACAGTGAGAAGAGAATGATCGGCGGCGAGAGACAACATGGTAGCATGGGAAAGAAGCAGCAGCAGCAGCAGCAGCACAAGAAAGGAAGCAAGAAGCCCATCACTGGTAGGAACAGTACCGAGACTGGGTCAGTCATAGGCCTAGGGGCACTGGCGACAGCGCTGGAGGCGGAAGAAGCTTGGAAACCCAGCAAAGGCTTGAAAGAGAGGAGGAAGAACAACAATCCCGCGCCCTTCAGGCCCATGACCCCGAACCCAGGTAATGGCGGCGGAAACAACATGTACACTCGCCCGATGTCAAGGAGAACGACCACATCGATGAATGACCAACGGAAAGGCTCCCTTCATTCTCCGGGAGCGATGACACATATGGGGGGAGAGCAGAGCAAGGCTTTGAAGTGGTTGGGACTGGCTTAGTCCTCTTCACTCATATCATCACAATGGGACTCATGTAGGTATTCTTCTTGTGAATTTGAAGATATGGATTACTAGATCGTATCTCGTTTTACTTATGGCCTATGGAGCAAGGAATGAAGCAGAGGGAGCAGGAACGGAAGATACCCGGGCAGAGACGGAAGTTGAGGGAGATTATGATTTTTCTTTTGTAGGGAAGGATTGAGGATCAACCTTGGTTGGGCCGGGCCAGACCAACTATGCTTGTTCGCAAACATTTTAGTTTACTGTTTTTTAATCGTAGATAATTTCACTCTCGGAGAATTCGAAACGGAATTGTGTTTATGTTATGTTCACCTTCAGATGTGGTTCATGCACGCAAGTTGAAGCGAGGATGAGAAACGGTGGGATTATGGAAACGGAAGAAAGATGATCTTGATGTCCATATTTCCAACAACGACCTTCTCCTATCCCTTCACTCCATCTCCATCCTCCATTCCTTGGTCCCCTTCTTCGCCCTTCCCTGTTCCACTTCCCCATCAAGTTGGCAGATACTATTCTCTTCTTCATCTCCCCGAAACAAAATCACCACCCTTCACTCTCTTCCATTTCCATCACTCGTGATGTATCGACAACCACGTACCTACGGCTACCACGCATCATAAATTAGCTTTGACCCTTGTTTTCTAAATAAATACATCAGATTATCTTACCCTTTTTTGTCCGTTTTGATGTCAGGATCGTAGAACGATGACCGCCGGCATCTGTATGAGGTGCAGTCTCTCTTTAGGTACATGGTGACGGCATGCATTTTGCCGAGGGTCTCGACGATGGTGCGGACTTCTTCTGTTGTGCACCTGCGTTGGTGATGTTGGTTAGACAAGCGAGCACGGATGGCTTGTAAGATGAAAGGGGAATTCGATGATGGAAGGGCAGGGCAGGGCTGGTCATGAAGATGCTTACATGGTTGATCGTTTTGCTTGGATGGCTTGGGTTATGTTGATGTTTGGGATGAATGCTGAGGATGTCCTAGATGATCTTTATTTTATGGGAAACATCGGTAGACTTTATACCTGTTTCTATCCGAGAAAAAGGTCCACTTGGTCGCTATACACCATTGTCTTTTTTCGATTTCTTAGTGAGAAAACTAAGCGCTGGGCCTTGATGGATGATCATGGTCGAGAAGAATCCCGCCCTTGTTCTCGTGCGAGGGCAGCTGACTTCGCGTCGTGGTCAAGGTTCTACGGGGATGGGTTTGATACCAGCCTAGTCTAGACTGGCCGTCTCGTTCTATCGATATGGCCGAGTGTATTTCTGAGACATTTATCAGGGTTTCACAGTATCTTGGAGTGCTTGACGCATCATCATAAGCAATGGATTGGAAGTGTCAACCTTCAACCCTATTTCTTCAGCACGTTGCACTTTCCGCCGAAACCTGAAGACATCTACCTAGATTTCCAGGATGCAACGCCCAGCTTATTCCATGTTATTCTCCTTTTCGTCTCGTCTATATCAAAGCTGTATCTCCTCGGGCTGTTGATAGTTGACGTTGATAACGACGAGGCCCAGTGTCCCGGCGTCAGTCACGACCATCACCACCACCGAGGCGATCAATCGACGTGTATCCATCCAGCTGTCGCGCGCGCATGGTGGTTTGTGACATATATAAAGCAAAGTGCAATGTTCGTCTAACACATACGACCATACCCACTGGAAAACTCGGGATCCCGTCCGCTCTCCCATAGATAAGCCAGTGAGGGCCAGACTAGTAGTTGGGTCGGTGACGACCAGCGAATCCCTGGTGTTGTATGTTCTCTTTTTTTCCTTTTTCTTTTTTTCATCCCCCCCTTTCAGGATGACCAGAACGGGTATCGCCGATCAGTTGTTTCTTTTTCGTTGGTGACGACCTTCTTTGCTTTTTGTTGGGGGGGTAGTTGTCGGGGGGTGGTGAAATTGGTGAAATTGCTTTTTTGAGGGGAAGGGAATGCGCGAATCATGCATTGTTTGCAGTTTGCTTGAATGTCGTGCATCTAGAGAGGAACACATGGTCGAAGCTCCTAGGCTTGTAACTCGACGCCACGGGAAGAGGAACAAAAGAGATTCAAACAAAAATAAAATAAGGAAGATAGAGGGATCAATGATGAAAGGAGTGAATCACAAGACATAACTCTGAAGTGGAAGAAGCCGAGACGAAGAATGAAAATATCACTGCAGCGGGTTGTTCCACTTTACCTTTTCCAGATTTGGGTCGGTTGTCTTGAAACTTGCATACATTTTGCGATCAACATCTCTCATCACAAACACAACAACAGCACATTTCTACCACCATACTTCTACTACCGGAGTTTTGTCTTCAGATCAGCTGTCATCTCTTATGTTCAAGGCCGAGTTCTTGGGACCCCTATTACTACTTCGAGATCGATCCACAACCCCCCCTCCGTCGCGAGTGTTGCCCAGCGGCTAAATTACAGATTCTGGAACAAGCGCTCACTGCCGAGCTTGGAAGCACCGAAGATCAGTTGGGGCCGCACCGTGGCGGCACAAAGCCCGATTGGGTATATCTTACTAGCATCGCCAGAATGGAAAGCTAAAGAGATAGGTAGGGAGGTAGGGTGCCCTGGCGCAACCAACCTCTGACAGCTTTGAAAGTCGATGGTTTTCTCATCCACAGATCTGTCTGGAGGCTCTAGTCTAGGACAGACAAAGATGGGTTACGCCATGCCCTAGGTACATAGCTAGCTATACGACCACCTATGCAAGATTCACACAGCGGCTTTTCCCGACACCCCCACAATAGAGAAACATGCTTTGGTTCAACAACCCTTCTTCTTGTTCACCGGCGGTGTGCTTGGGACGATCTCCGGGACACAATCAAAGACATTGATCGCACCCTCTGCTTATGTGATATGGGTCGGTGATACATACCTACCACTTGTCATATTCTTCAAGTTGTAACAAGTTAGGTAGTGCTGATACTGGACAGCCGGTGAACGTCCACCGGATTGCCCCGAAAACAATTGTGAGACTCGCGACAAAGGGCCGGAGCAGGTCGGAACTTGAGCGGAACACATTGATCACGGCCAACTAGTACGGGACACATGACGTTTGTTGGCTTGGCTGATAATGACAGAAAGTTGTGATGGAGAAGGATGGTACGTAGGTAAGGAGGTTGGTACGGTTAACATGATCGGATTTGGGACTGGAGGGAATAGTGGTAGTTGTCGAAGCAGCAGTAGTAGGAGTAAGAGTGGAGGAGGGGGAGGATGAGGGAACCGACTATTTAGCAAGAGGTCCCAGTACGGGATGTCAGTACGGGTTGTTGGACAGTGCAAGACACCTGGGGTTTGCGGTTGCAGATGCGGAAGGAGTGATTGTGTGCCAAGTATCCGCGAAGGGGGGAGAGGGGATGTTGTAGATTCAAATTCCCGGGTTTTTTTTTTTTTTTTTTTTTTTTTTTTTTTTTTTTTAATCTTATTTTTATTTTATTTTTTATAAATTTCTATTTTTTTTTTCGTTTATTCTGTATACATGTGCAATTACAATGGAGGCCATTGTCTGCTAGGTTGAACTTCACGGAGGATGTCTTTAAGCACCTCTAGATATGTCTTTCGAATTGTCGAGATTGAATGAAGAGGGTTGGAGATTACGTACAGTCAAGCGTCCCATGGTAACAACCAAGTTGACCCAGAACCACATATCTCCACAAGTATATACATCACCTACAAACATTACATATTTCCCGCACGATCTTTCTTTCGCCCAAGATTAGCCCTCATCCTTCGTAATCCCCAACCCAACCAACACTACCGTCGCCACATCCATCACCACTACCAACAGCCACAACAACCACGCCACCCCCGCCGTCACCACATTATTCTTCATATCCACCGTCCCCGTGTCATCATCATCCGCCGGCACCTGCATATACTTGGCTCGGCACGTATACCACACAATCGGAAACGTAATGGGAATCAGTGCAATCGCCAACAGATAATTACACGCCACCAACGCTTTACTCAACCCATCTTTTCCCACCGCCAACGCAATTACCAGCGCCGGAATAATCGCCACGCACCGGGTAATCAGTCTCCGCAAGAAGGGGTTCAGTCGGATATCCAACGCCCCTTCCATGATGATTTGTCCGGACATGGTGGAGACGATGCCCGCGCTGATTCCCGAGAATAAAAGGGAGACGGCGAACATGATGCCTGCTGCGGGGGCGATGGAGTCTCTGAAAAGGGAGTAGAGGGCGTAGAGGTCTTCGGAGATTTCTTCTCCTTCTTCGGAAGGATTTTCGGAGTAGAAGGCCGAGCCGGCTATTACTAGTAAAGCGGAATTGACAAAGATGGCGACGGTGAAGAGGGTGAATGTTAGTTCGGCGATGGAGTAGCCTAGACAAGATTTGATGGCGCGGAGGGAGGGGCGGTACCCGATAGTCTCCGAGCTAGAATTGGGGGACTGTTGCCGGGGAGAGAAAGAGGGAGAGGGGGAGGGGAGGTCATGCTTGCTATCGTAATCATACAACCTTGCGCGAGAGAGCGAGGTGCCGACGTAAAGGGCATGCGGCATTAGCGTGCCGCCCAAGATGGCGCACGAGGCGTATAAACCCGTGTCAACAAAGATCTCGCGTGAGGGGACGTATCCCCGTAGGATTTCGCGGGTGGTGCTGGTGCTGTGGTCTACCATGGAGAGGGCGATGCAGATGGTGACGAAGACGACGACAACGAGGACGGAGACGAAAGCTTCGAAGATGCGTACCCGGCGGAGCTCACCCGTGTCGGTATAAAATAGGAGGACGAGCAGGGTCTCGACCACGGAGATGACGCAGGCAGCGGGGAGCGGGAGCTTGGGGATGAGGATGTTTAGGGCGATGGCAGTGCCGATGACTTGACCGAGATCGGTGGCTATGATGCTTGCTTCGGCAACGACGTAGATGGAGAGGTCTAGCCACCGGGGAAGCCATCGGCGGTTCATTTGGGCCAAGTCCATGCCGGTGACAGTTCCTAACTTGACGCATAGTGACTGGGTCGGGTTAGCAAGAGGCGGGAAGGATCCCGGGGTTGCTGATGAGTCTCACTTGGATATAGATGGCTATTAGGTTCGAGACCAACACCATGAAGAGCAGCTTATACTGGAATTCGGCGCCAGCCGAGATGGCTGTTTGATAGTTATCCGGATCAACATATGCAACGCTGATGACAGCACCTGGGCCTAGAAACTTGAAAAACTTCCAGATCTTGGAGCCTATCGACGCTGACTCTGAAGACGGTGGTGGTCGCGGTTGGTATACCGGTGGGGGAGAATGACGATTTGGCCGCAGTCCGAACCAGGTTCGCAACCCGGCAACCCATGGTCTTTGAGTCTGTTCGCTGTACTCGGAGGGAGACACTTGGGGGATTGCAACTTTCTTTTCGTCCTGCTCGTAATTGTTGACCGTTGGGAATACCGGGGGAGGTCGAACCTCGGTGCTACCAGGGTCTGTCATGGTGGCCATTATAGTGCCTGCCCGGGACAATAATGGAAAGAAACAGGCGGATGAATATCAACACTTGTTGGTATAGACGAGGAGGAGGAAAGACACAGGATATTATACACCACCTTCACCAGTGAGAATGCACGATGGCGGGCTCCCGTCCCTTCATTGCAACCACATCATGCACCGCAAAGCGCGGGAGGCGGGAGGCCAGAGACTGCATACATACTGCCAGAGGCCGAACAGAGGAAGAGAGGGGTCCAGGGCTGAAGATGGAGTTGTTCCTATGAGAACGTTTAGCATCGTGTGGTGGTTGAATGGCGTTTTTGCTGGCAGCTGATTGATGGGTGGAAATGTAGTTAACAGGGGTCCCCAAGCCACTTTGAGATATCGGTGCAGACTGGCTGGCTGGAATGAAGAAGGACGTCAATCTGGCCTTCCAGTCCGTTTGACTCTCTGAATTGATGGTGAAGAGCCAAGGAGTGATAAGCAAAGAAAAAGGGACGATGGGTTGGTCTAGAAGAAGGGCCAAGAGGAAAATATTGAGGAGTGTTCGGGTTTCTGCGTGGCGTGAGAAGGTCTTCTTCTGAAAATGGCTCGAAAGGGAGAGGTTCCAAGAGCTGAGTCGGTTGTTTTTGCCTCGTGAAGGTCGGAATATTCTCATTATCACGGTCCACCACATTGTGGAGGACAAACAGAGGCCTTGGCTGGCCACTGGGATGAATGGTCAGATGCATTTCCCGTAGAGATGGAGGACATGTCTTGCTCGGATCATCCTGCCTGAGGAAGGCAGTTGAGATGTGAAAGTAGCAAAGGAAATCTCATTTAGGGCGATCCCACCAATTCTAGGATTGGTTATCCCATGCTGTGGGAGAAAAGGCATGGCAGAGGTGAAGATGGTGAAGTGGTGAAAGAGTGTGAAAGACGGGGTTTCTGCAGTGGTGACAGCCGTGACAGCTCTATGCGGGTTAGTAACCGCTTGCATCCAGCCCGCCACAGACCGGCCAGCCACTCAATGTTTGCGAGTCCCAAGCAGCTTTGGCGTTAGATGGCGTTGCCCTTAAAGTCGACGTATGTAAGGTAGGTGAAGTACGATCCATCACCACCACGATACAAAAAGTCCTCCGTGGCAGACGCTCGCGTGGAACCGAACTCTGTGAAATCGTGGCAGCTGAGTTTTGCTACCTAACATTCGGTGCGGCAATGTCCCCTGCTTTTACAACGAATCTGGCGGCCAATTTCCATGCATTTAAGGGGGATCTTCCATAGCGGGGTGACATAAGCACAGATCAGCCTAAAGCCGCTACCCACTATGGTACACTATTATGGGGAACCTTGAGCCCCCATACCTGCAAACCCTCTTTTAAGGCCTTACATATCAAGTACAGCTTCCCTCCTCAATATAGGAAATTGATTCCGATACGAGAGTTTCTTACATTCATTCAAACGTCATCTTGTGTTAAGAGATGTTTGTATGCAAGGGATGTTAGTGAAAGCAATCACCACCGTGGCGCAAAATGGGGCGATAAACACCGTTCGCAGTGGAATTAATATTAATTCGGGGAAGGCGACGACGCAATTGGCCTCACGCCGGCGTTCAGCTCTTCACAGCTGAGTGATCATTGACGGGAAGGAAGGCGCCCAACAACCAAAAGTGTCGGAATGCTGAGTGCCGTGAAGAATATGATGCTTCCCTTCCTTTGTTCAACCATCAGACTTGATAAAGACAGCGGTGCTTCCCTTTTCCTATAGAGGAGAGGTAGGTAGGTAGTGCCATCTCACCTCGGTTGGCCCACGACGATGCAGTGAGACAAGACACCATCATTTCAAGTGTTGGACCATTCCGTCCCCTCTTTTAATTTTAATTTTCTGTCCGGATTAACTCCAGTCTTTCTTTAACTCTCAACTACTGTGGAACACATCGATGGCGACCATCGACTCTCTCCTCTTCAACATCTCCTCCTTCATCGCCGGCCTGTTCCTCCTCGAATATGGCGCCGACAAGTTCATCGACCACACGGCCATCGTTGCCAAGAGACTCAATGTCTCGCCCACTCTTGTCGGACTCTTGACCTGCGGCGCCGAATGGGAAGAGCTCGTCGTGATCATCGTCGCTCTGAGCCAAAAGAACTCGAATATGGCCCTGGGCAACTTGATCGGTTCATCCGTTGCCAACATTCTCGCATCCTTTTCGCTGGGATTGCTCTTCATGAAGAAGGCCGAGTTCGATCGCAGCTCCAAGATCTACTCAACTGCTCTTCTCGGCCTGACGACCGTCTTTTTGCTCCTGCTCCTTGCCCTCAAGGGGTCCTCTTTCCAATGGTTTGGCGGTATTCTGCTGATCGTGGCCTTTGTGGTTTACGTTGTCTCTGTGGCGTCTCTCATCTACCGAGGCACGCTCACGGCCCCCGAAGACTCGGACAGCGACAGCGACAGCAGCGACGATGATGGCGATAATGACAGTGACAGCGACAGCGACGACGACGACCGAACGATCAATGCCAATGACAGCGACAGGGGGCGCCCCAGCGACGAAGAGCAAGGATGGAGTTCCGACAAGGGCCATCAGCTCAACCTGCTTAAGCCCGCGCCGAACAAGATGGTCAAGGCCAAGAAGAAGTCCAAGACCGTCAAGGTCATAAACAAACGCCCCAAGGCAATGCGTCATCATGTCTTCCAACTCGCCCTCGGCCTCGCTGCCTTGCTTGTCTCTAGTTACATCATCGCACACAGCGCATCGACTATCGGTCACGAGCTGGCGCTGTCCGGCACCGTCGTCGGCACCACGATTCTTTCGCTCGCCACCACTCTCCCAGAGAAGTTCGTTGCCATTCTCGGAGGTGCCCGACACCAACCAGGCATTATGGTTGCCAATACTGTCGGCTCCAACATCTTCCTGGTCACTCTCTGTGGCGGAGTGCTGTTTATCTGGGGAGATGCCAGTCAGCTGCAGCTCGGGTTCACTCTTTTCGAAGCCACTGTAATGTGGCTATCGGCTGTGGTTATCTTTGGCATTGTGATGATGGGCGGGAGACGGTGGATGGGCGTTGTAATGCTCATTGGCTATGTTGCTTTTTTGGTCGTGGAGATTATGAATGGTCGCGAGCTTGACGATGAATGAACATCCGCGGAAATGCCTTTTTTCTTTTCATCGTTTACTATCATCTTGGCGGGTTGTGTTTGCTTATAGAGGATGATTAGAGATTCCGTGGGAGTAATCCGGGCTTTCCCTACAAGCTTTGTATCTTTATTGACCATGTAGACGATACGCTCGTCTTATGCTTTCACGCCCACCGGATCTCCTTGTTATACTTACCCACGCAGATACAAGGCTTGTCTCTCCTCCCACTTGACAGTCTGCTTCGAGCGTCCGAGTCATCTGCCACATGTCACGTCTGCAACTGTGACCTTCCAAGTCCAGAAACGACCCTGGAAGACGTCGACATCGAACCTATTGAAGTCGGTCCTGCAAGCCAAGCCTCTTGGCTCGAGAAACAAGACTCGTCGATGAAGTTTACCCCAGATTCCTAGATTTTCTTGGCATCACCAGACACAACATGGCGTCGTCGCCAAACCCCCAAATTTTCCTTGACAATCTCACCGTTTCCTAAAAACAAGACAGCGGGGGTTATTCCGCTTTTCCTAACCCACAGAGACGATTATTCCCCACACTTTTGGCTCTCTTTCTTTCTGCGGCGAAATGGAATCTCCCCAGATCCCAAGTGGTCTAGACTCTGGAAGCTGAACGACGACCTCTTTCCTTCCTTTGTGTTTTGAGAAAGTTCCCGATGCTTTTGCTTTTCCTTCTCCAAGCACGGCAAACCCATGTTATAAAGCCAGGAGAGTTGCGCTCGTCATGGACCGACTACTTTCTTCACCTCGGCCCCTTTTGTTTGTGTATCTTCTTCTAATACAGCATATGGCAAGTCGTCCACCGATCCTATCGCGCCGCACGGCCTAATATGGATTACAAAGAGGTCAAACCCCATCCGACAAGAAGCTGGGCATTGTGCAATGTGCCAACGTGAAGTCAATTTAAGCATAGAATACCGCCTGCCGAAGCAACCTATAGCGTGGTCCAACCCCAGCCAACCTATCAGGTGTGCGGGGTTGGGGTAATCACGCCGTGTCACTACATACCACCCTTGGCTTGGAGACGCATCTCTCCCGCCCCTAAGGCCAAGGAGAAGTCTATCCGAGTCTGGAACCTGTGGCTGGCCTGGACTCATCTAATCCCGCCTTTATAGGTTCTCCCTCGCTGCCTACCTACATACCTACCTACCAACCAGTTCCATATGCCCGTGTTTGTTTCATTGTCTCCTAAGATGGATGGTAGCGTTCCTTTCTCCCGGGTTTTCTTGTCGTTTTTGCTTCTTTTCAGTCACTCCAATCATCCATGAGGTCAGCGGATTGTCACTCATTAACTGACCTTTGGCTGGAACCCCAACGATGGCTTCACCAAGATGATAAGGAGTGGCATGGAGAAGTGTCTCACGGGACCCTAGGAGAGTGGTGCCACCATCCTCCCCTTCTTACTCATTCCTCACTTCTTCTACGTACTATATAAATCGCCAAGCCCATCCTTTGTTGGTATCGCATCTCTCATGCCGTACCAGCTGAGAAGCTGATGCAGGACTAAATTGTGCCCATGGGACTCGGCTGGATGCTTGAGAGCATGTGGTTAGACTTGGCGCAGACACGCAGACACTTGCGAGGTATCCATGGTGTGAAGACTCTGGTATTAATGGGGGATGCCTTCCGGTGTTCTCTTTTGTGGTTGTCTTGCAATTCTGCATGTTCTTGTTCATTTTTGCGAATCGCAATCATTACAGCTACGTACTTACGAGTCATCAAAGACGCCTACCATTGACTGGTTGCACAGACGGCTTCATTTCTACCTCTAGATACCTCTAGTCACACGAACCCCTCAAATCATCAGCCATCAGACAAGTCGGTGGAAGCCAAAAACCCTTTCTCGAAAAGATCATCTGAGGGACAGACTAGCAGTCCAGAGAGCACAACAATACATCTCTCAATCAATCATCACTCGTCACAAACTTGACGAAAAAAAATCTCAGTCATCGTTCCCAATACTGAAGCCAAAAATGTCCTGCCCCTGCTCCCGCTGCTACAACAACCCGTCCACTCCTCATCACTCCGAACCATCATCGCCCCCTCCTTATTCCCCGTCATCACCGGGGACAACATCATCGGGAACAACATCAACCACCAACATGAAGAAAAGCAACGGATTCCCATGGTTTAAGAAGAGCACATGCAGCGCAAATCCCCCGCGATACAGCGTGGAGAGCACGGCGTCCGATTTGGTTGGGTTACTGGGTTGAGTGATGGTCGGGATGGTTGGATCGTAGGATGACAGATCGGGATACAGGGGTTGGGTCGGGGGGGTGGATGGTCTAGGAGTGGGGGGGAGGCTGTTGGGAGGTAGAACCATATATGGGTGATATTGACGGGGAGTGAGGGAGATGGGGAAAGGAGTATGGGACTGGGGGGAACGAAGGAGAGTGAGAAGGAGGGGAGAGAAGGAAGGGAAGAAAGGGGCGGGAAAGGAAGGAGCGGGTAAAGAAGGGAAGGATTAGGTATATAGGTACCTACTTGAAGACCGGTTGCGGTTGCATGAGTGAGTGGACTTGATAAAGGATGGAAAGGGGTGAAAATGATGAAGAGCGTTGAAGAGGTGCAAAGAAAGCTTGACAGGGAATGACACTGCGTTTGGGATTGCTATGTGAGATAGCTGTTCAAATAGGTGATAGACTGGCCAGTCTTTAAACCAAGACGTCAAACAAGTCGTGCTTTGGAAAGCGCAGGCAATTGGGTATTGCAGAAAGGGCAGCCATTACATGTAATGAAGCCAACATTGAACGGTGGCCCAAAGCAAGGCATTATTGTGATTCGGGCTTCGGCAGTTATTGTTTTTTTCCCGCAGACTTGTGCAGTAGGTATAGGATGTCTTCTGGCTTCTTGGGTTGAATTTCGAGGTTCTGTAGGTACGTTCCGTCTATACTATGTGTTCTAGCGTTGAGGGTTCGATAGTCAATTATTTTCGCCTCAGTGTCTTTCAAGCTGAAGTCGGGGTGTAGGAGGGCCTCGTTGGAGGAACAGAGCAGGCAAGCCCAACACCTCAACTCACTTCTCCCTTTGAGTGTTTCATGGTCCCACATGAAACACTCGCAAGAACAATGGAAGAAGAACAATATGACGACCGTGAATCCGTCTCTCACTTGCGGCCCTTTCTTTGCATTCTTTTCCGCGAGGTGCTCCCTGTTCCTTTCGTTCAAATGATACAATTTTCGGTAGCTATTTCGGCGCCATGGTCATAAATATATGCATCGTTAGCGGAAAGTATCCCCAATAAAAGAGCATGTGTTAGAAGCGATCAAGCCTCTGTCTATGATAAATCGGGCATGTGTTATTCTCCATACACAGAATGAAGTGACAAGGAAATCCGGAGAGATGGTAGGTTGGAGTTATCGCGTCGCGAACAGCACGATCCTTTGCTAAAGCCGGATGCGTCTTGCCGTATTCTCTCATGTACGCGCGATTCTTTCCCCTCACCCCGGCAGCAACTTTGACCAGAATGAACTCGACGGTTTATTCTCCGACTTGGCCGTGACTAAAGAAAGTTTTAGGTCGACGTGAAACGCTTGAAGGTCTTGTACAAGGCCCGTGTTCATATGGCCTCCTCAGAGAGGTTTACTTGTGCTAGATGCCAGCATTCCGGGCGCAAATGTAAATTTTATCTGAAATGCATTTCATGAAACCTCTACACATTATCGATCTTCACGTCTACCCTCACAGCATCCTGGGCAACGTGGTGCCAAAGGCCTATAATCAAACTCTCAACTCCGTCGCGACTACAAGAGACACCTGAAAAGGGACTCTAACTCCAAGCAAAGACAACGACCTTGGATTTCGTTTTTCGGAGGTGGAATGGGGAATTGCGCGAGTATAGGTGTATGAGTGAGGGTGAATCCGTCCTTGATCATCTTCCGCACGCCTTTGGGAATACTTTTGCTATTGTTTAGCAAGATCCTTGTGGGGTGAGTCGTGCTTGGCTATGATTCGGAGGTCTTCAAGGCTCGTGGCAGAGCAGGTGCACTCGTCTGCTCCCTTGATGTCCCAAGCACGGTTGCCGCAGATCCCCCCCTTACATTGCCGGGCATGGACACACACCCACAAAAGGAGAGCAGACGTTGATCGTTTCCCATTGCTGGGAGAAAAGACAGAAGCAAAGGTTTTCTGAGCCTTCAGTACGCAACAGGAGCAAGAGAAGAGTTCCTGGAGAAGTAAAAAGGTCAGCAAAAAGAATGAGAGGACAAACGGAATCACCGGCTTTCACGACGTGACGATGCCTGTTTATACGGGCGCGCATGCCTTGTGGGACAGCGGTACCGGAGCCAACATAGATGTGATCCGGATGGCCGTCTTTCTCAAAGATGAGGCAGTAGACACCCCACTCCGTTTATCTTGGGTCTCGTTTGTAAGGCGGTTCTTCTAGCATACTACGGACATTACACGTCGAACGAGGGGTGGTCGGTAGATACGTCAAGTGAGTGAAGGCGTATGCACAACCCTCAACCGAGGGTATGCCATCACTCACTATGGAAAACTCGCATCAGCGCCACTCCCATCAAAGCATGCGGACACCATACGAGCTTTGATGATAGCCATCGAAGCCGCTTTCCACTGATTTCTCTGGTCTCGTGTGGTGAATATACAGAAATATTGGAAGGTTGGAAAACTGACGAGTCCAACATAGAAGTAACCGGCCTCTTATCGCCTAACGTGTTGGGTTCGTCATCTCTACTAACCCTGTCTAGCAATAAATGCGCTCCGTCACATCATATATCTCCTTCAAGTCTCGCTGATTTCTCATAAAGACGTGCCGCGTCCTCGTCTGATCTTCATATGAGGAAAGCGATAGCTCAATAACGCCGCAAATTCTTTCATCCCTTTTCCTAATACACCAAAGTCCAAACTCCAAACCAGTACAAGGAGTACAGCCCTTGTTCCATTTCTCGGATGATCGTCATGTTCAAGACGGGGGAAGACCACCAACATGTTGATCGTGAAGACAGCGAGCCAAACTCCGAACATGACGAGCTTGGGCATCACGACGGGCTCGGCGAGGGCCTAGAATGTCTGCCAAACAGACATGTCAGACATGTCGTAAGTGGAAGACGTGATGGGATGAGAGACCAGTGAACGGCCGGTTTCGCGGACCTCGGGCATCGCGAGATCACCCGTTTCGTACCGTACATATTCTGGAGGAGATCGGTCTAGGGCCACTGACATGGCCACGCCGAACCCGCGCTCCGGTCGGGCAAACCGAATGACGTCGGCTATGGCAGACAGCAGCAGCGACGAAGACATAGCGGACTTAGACTCACCTGCCAGCGAAGCGAACAGACGAAAGCAGCGTCGTCGGAACTCAGGAACGCGCCGAGTTTTGTTCGCGGACAATAGCGGTCCCACTGAACCTAAGCCCCTATCTACTAAAATAAATAAGTTTATTAACCGCCTTAATAAGTAATCCGCCTATGCTCGTTAACGATTCCTACCGCCCTCGGGAATAGATTTACTATTACCCTCACCTCTACTATTATTATTTAGGAAAGGGGTTAAAATTTTTACGAAGTACTTTAGTAGTATAAAAGCGAGAACGTCGGGATTAATTTAATATATTAAATATAGTAAGATATTGGGTAGTTGAGAAAGGGATAATAATTACGGTAGGACGCCGAAAATACAAAATATATAATATAAATAGCTAAATAATAAAGAAGAGGAGAATATAGCAATTATCTCTCCTAACCCTAGGAAATATTAAATAACAAATCCTCCTCGCTTAGATCTATATATATTAGGTTATACTGAGCTAGATTCGGCTCAGCGCAGCCTGATATAGTATAGAATAAGTATAGATAATTATAAAAGGATCCGTTATATTAATGGACTCTCTTCTTTAATTAATTATTATTTATAATTAGAAGTTCTTATTTAATAATATTATTTATTAATACAAAATCTAGGTTGCAATTGATTATAGTTCCTCAAAATAAATCCGTCACTCAGTAACAAATCCGCCATGCATCAATCCCTTTGACGAATCCGTTATTTACCGGATTCTTCTTTCAAAACGAATCCGTTAATAATAAATCCGTTACTTAATAGAATAGTGACTACAGTCTCAACTCCCCGTAATACCGTAGCAGTATTAGGCTAAAATATACCAATCTCCTACGCCTTCTAATTGTTATTGGCTATCCGAATATTATTAGGAAGACTAATGCTATAATAGCTTAAGGCTATAAATAATAGATTTAGAAGACCGCCGAAGGGCCCTCTACTTAGGAAAATTAGACTTTAGAAGGGAGGTAGCGGAGGCCGTCCTCCACTATAGGAACTCCTAAAGCTATTAAAATTATTAAAATTATTAAGAATACTAATAATTCCCTATTAAAGCGGTCTTCTATTACCGCAACTACCTCTTCTAAATTTAATTAAGGGAGCCAATAGACTAGTAGGGAAATTGGCCGGGTAATTAAAAATACTTAAATATTTATATAAGCCTATTCCCTATCCTAAGTAAAAGTATATTAAATAATTATAAAATAAATATATAACCCCGTAGGGATAAGTATATTTAAATTATTTTATAATATTATTAAATTACTAAAATCTAAGGAAAAAACTATTAAAAGGGAAATTTAAAGGAATTTTCGGTAATAATATACCTTAATTAACTCTTAGGAGCGTAAAACTACTATAAGTAATAGGGGCTACAAAAATATTTATAAAAACGTTATTCTAATGTCTAATCTTAATATTAGTATTTTTAATGCTTATTCCCGCTAAGTAAATAGCGGATTTACTAACTTTATTTTTAATTTTAAATATAGCCGAATCTATCGACGGTCCGGCTAAAATTTCTCCTTCGAAGTTCATTTTACTAAAAGTATCAAATAATTTATTAGGAATAGTAAAATTATTAAATAAATAATTCTTTATTATAATATTAGAATTACTTCTTTTAATATTAAATATAAAAGTATTAGATTTAATATTATTTTATACTTTAATTTCCTATAGTATTGCTTTAATAGTAGGATAGTAGTATCTACTATTAAAGGATCTAGGAACGCGTATTTCGAATATTCCTATTATAGTAAAAGATAGCGAAATTTAATATTTTACTTAAGTACGTAATAAGAATAATAAAACGGCTAGATTTACCTGGGACCTAATTCTCTAGGCAATTTAATAATTTTTTTTAATATTTTTTGAATAAAACCGGACCCTTAATACAAATTAAATTATTAACGTAAAAACTAAATATACAACCGCTAATATAATATTAATAAGGGATTGAAATACCGGTACTAATATTAAATTCTTCTACATAGTAATAATTAGTAATATTTAGAATACCGTAAGCAACGTTTAGTATAACGCCGGATCCGTCTCCTTCTTAGAATTAAATCCTTTAAAGAAAACTCTCTATATAAATCTTATTATATTTAACCAATTTCAAATACGTATAAAATCCTCTAAGTACCTTCTAACGGATTCGCTAAATTATATAAGATCAACTTACATTTATTTAGTATTAGTAAAATAAATTAGACTACTAGATAGTAAAAAGCTTACCCCTAATTATATCTAAACTTCTTTTCTTTTACCCTTAATATCCTAGGCCTAATTCATTATAGTTAAGTAAAAAGGCTTAATTTAATATAGGGTTAAAGCCGTTTCCCTCGCACTCATTCCAACTATCTCGCCTCTTATACCTTAAATAGTAAAAATTTAATTAATTTACGTATTAATAACGAATTTATTATATTTTGCGAAAATAGAATAAAAATACTTCTTAAATATTTTATAGTTAATAGTCTAATAGAGAAAGCAAATAGAATTATCGCTATCGTCGAAAGGTTTATTATTAATAATATATTTAGTATAATTATTAGGTTAGTACTAAATTTATCTACAATAATCAAAAACTTTAATATCGTAATTATTAATACCTACCTATATT
The DNA here is from genome assembly GCF_033458365.1 of Neurospora hispaniola. Taxonomy (NCBI): domain Eukaryota; kingdom Fungi; phylum Ascomycota; class Sordariomycetes; order Sordariales; family Sordariaceae; genus Neurospora; species Neurospora hispaniola. The sequence continues at coordinate 3,389,118 of NW_026944410.1, read as the reverse complement.
AAATAATAAAAATACCATTCGTATAATCTATAGAAGCTATCGGCTCTCTTAATATCGGCCTCTATCTAAATAAACGCTATTTTACTTTAATATTACAAAACGCAATTCCGGAGGGATAAAGAGATATAGTATAAATAAAGAATAATTTATAAATAATAAAAAAGTAAAAGATCAATTCGATTCTAAAACTATAGAAACCACTTACTATAATATTATAAGGAATTAAGACTATAGTTATTATTCTACTAAATAACGGATTCGTTACTAATGGATTCGTTTTAAGAGAAGAATCCGGTAAGTAACGGATTCGTTAAAGGGATTAATACGTAGCGGATTCGTTATTAAATAACGGATTCGTTTTAAAGAACTACGGTTAATTGCAACCTAGATCTCGTATTAGTGAATAGTATTATTAAATAAGAATTTTTGGTTATAAATAATAATTAATTGAAGAAGAGAGTCCGTTAATGTAACGGATCCTTCTATAATTATTTATACTTGCTCTATACTATATCGGGCTACGCCGAGCCGAATCCGGTTCGGCATAGCCCAGTGTGCATAGACCCAGGCGAGGAGGATTTGTTACCTAATACTAGCGTTTATAAATAAGAAATTAAATAAATTATTAGAATTCGTAAGGGATAACTATAAATAAATAGTATAAAGTAGTATTTACGAATATTATTAATAGGCGTAATAGTATATAGGAATATTCTTCTTAAAATTGTAAATTCTAATTTTATATTAATAATAACGGATATTATTAAAGATTTTTTTGTTTAGGGCAATAATAGAAAATATAAATTATATTTTATTTAATACCTTATTAATATCCTACATTAAATTAAATTACTTTCCCTTCTTATCTTTCGTCCTATTTAGCATTTCTACTTTATATTTCCGCTTTACATTTCTACTTTTGTATTCCTACTTTATACCTTATATTTACATCTTATATTTATATCTTACGTCTCTATTTATATCTCTACTTTATAATTTACATTTATATTTTATATTTCTACTTTATATTTTACATTTACATCTTACATCTACATTTTATATTTATATTTTATATCTATATTTTATATTTGTATTTTACGTTTTATATCTACGTTTTACGTTTACGTTTCACATTTTACGTCTATATTTTACATTTCTATTTTACGGCTTATATTTATATTTTACATTTTTACTTTATATTTTTAAATAATTACTATTTTCCTTTTATTATTTAATTAACCCTTATTAACCTAATAATCGGCCCGCTATTAATATACCACCGTTATATTTCCTTAATTTCGTAATCCTTAAGAAAGTCCGGACAATTTATATCCTTTTATAAAACCTACGAATTTTCGTCGTCCAAATACCCCTTCTATTTAACTTAGAATTAATATTAATAGCCGGATTTACAATACTTTACAATTACTTCAACTTCGTATTAAATATTATCCTCTTCAATATTTATAATTTCCCTTCGTAGTACTACTATAATAGAATTCTTATAATATAGTTCTAATAAAATAATAGGGAATATTAAATAGATTTAATAATATATAGAAAATACAAATCAATATACTATCTTCTTCTCCCTAACAATTTTAATAATTTAGAAGGGTCCTAAAAATTTATCTACTAATTTAGCGCTTAGGCGGCGTTATTTAATATATTTCATATTAAATAGAACTTAACTTTCAATATTAAATTCCTTTAATTTTTAAATTTTATTATACTATTTCGTATACCCCTAATTAATAACTTTTAAAACCGCTACGATTTTTAATTATTTACGAAATAATTTATTAATTTAATTAGTAATTACTATTAGAAGGACCGTCCTCCGCCCTTATTCCGGGTTTATTAATCCCTAAGGATAATACCCGAAGAATAATTCCGAAGGGGACTTTCTAATAATAGTATAAAAATAATTATTATACGTCTATTACACCAATATAATTTTTTCGGCCCAATCGACCTACTCTATATTATAGAAAATTCGAAGGTATAATTCTAAATTTTAATTTTACCTTTCTATTTATCCGTCTATTTAGGGGTATTAAATTATATTAAAGTATTTATAAATATTTAGGAATTTATAGTAAATCTTTTAAAATTAATTTATAAAAAGGCTACCTTTATCTAATATAATTAAATCCGGAAAATTAAATTATTAGAAAACATTCCGCTAAAAAAGGAATATAAATTACTAAGCGTCAATCGTCTTCTATATAGGGATATATAAAGCGTACTTAATAAAATAGTCGATAATAATAAGGATTATATTGTAAATTCGATTAAATGTAGAATTGAATAATTTTAATATTCTAGTAATAAAATTATATAAAATATTTTACTAAGGGATAGTAAGGATAAATAATAACCCTAATAACTTATATAGTCGGTAATTATAAAATTTAACCTTCTAATACATTAAATATTCGCAAATATATAATTCAATATTAATTACAATAGTAAATTAGTAATAGAATTAATTAATATACTTTAATATTTTCCTTTAACCTAAGTATCCTACTATTATTATATCGTAGTAAATATAAAATAATTTAGCCTACATCTATTTTAGAATATAAATTTAATATTAATACTATAGAGTTCTATCTTCCCCTATTTTCTAATTCTTCGCCCGTCTCCTCCCTTCGCCGTTCTTTTATATTTTTTTAATAATAAATAGGTCCTCCTTCTATACTTTTAATAATTACTATTCTAATAATAATAATTATTCTTTATCCTTCTACACCTTCGCTATTACTATATACCCACCTATATTTCCTATAATAATACTTTCGTCTTCCTTTTTTAATTTAATAATAACCCCGCCCGTAAATTTTACTCTCTTCTTCGCTACTCTATCCTCTCTATTATTACTCTTAACTTCCTTTCGCTTCTTTTCTTCCCTATTTAATTTACCCTCCCCCTACAAACTCTACCTTTCTTCCTACAATTCAACCCCTTTATCCTCTAATATTTAACCTTCTTCTATTTCACTTATATTCTATTATTATTCCCTCTCCTTTACTATTATCCTTTAAACTTCCTTTTTAATTAAAATTATTTATCTTACTAGTACCTTCGCTATTCGACTTTCCTTTATTACCCGACCCTTTTCTTTACCCTTTTTAATAATTTTTATTAATAAGTAATTGTCCCCTACCTTCTATTCTTCTTTTTACAATAGCGTCCGCTAGGTTAATAGAAGGATAAATCTATTCTTTTTAGAGTATTTCCGCTAATTATTTATATAATACTTCTAATTCCTTAATATTTAATATATAAATTAATCCCTAAAGCGCCGATTCCCCTTCGATTAAATTAATATAATACTTTAACCGGTTATATTAGGGTAAAAGTATAACTAAGGTTTTAAATACCGATTAGAATTCTTTATATTTTAGTAGAATAATTAATTCGGGGACGGCGAACTCGCCTTTTATTTTTTCTAGTAATTCTAGGGGTTATAATAATATTAATTCCGTAGGGGGTATTAAGGTAAAGTAAAAACTATTAAATACTATTTAAAAAACCTTTACTAGGGGAGTAGGGACCGGAGGTAATTCGGCCGATTCCGCTACAACGGGTAGGGTTATAAACTCTAATACTAAAGAAGAGGGGATTTCGAATAGGATATTTATATATATAGGAGGGTAGAAACCCTCCTTTACCTTTACTATTTCCCAAAAGTCTAATAGTAGAATTAAATCCTACTATAGCCCTACTAGGACGATTGTGGTATTGTATACTTCCTTCGTTAGTATTATATTTAATATGAAATTACCGGCTTTAATACGAAACCGAAATAATTATTACTGCTAATTAATATTAAAGTTCTATTCATAAAGCTAGGGGTAATTAAGGATAACTTTTATAGCCGGGGATTTAATTACAATAAAAATAATTCGTTTCGTCCGTTTAGTACTATAGGAATTATATATTCTAATAAAATAGGTAATCGTACTATATATAGGAATAGACTAGAGGGAGAAATTAATAAAATAATAAAATACTAAATTAATTTTCGTATTCGATGGGAATAAATACCTATTAATTAGGTTTAATTCTATATTCGAATTTATTAACCTTTGCGTACTCCGCTAATCTTTATAAATCTTTACTAATAATTTTATTTCTAAATATATTTATAATTTATCCGTATTATCCTAAACGGTTATAACTACCGTTCTAATTGCAATTAATTTAATATTTATTCTATATAAGGAGGTACTTATGGGGATAGGGTAATTCCGTATTAAATAACCGACTTAATTATAATTATAATAGGTTTAATTCGAATATACTATTATAAAATAGCCTATTATACTATATTTATAGTAGGTATTCAATAGTTTCGGTTAAGTATATTAACTATACGTATAATCTTTCTAATAATAAAAGGAATAAATAAAATTAGGATTTATTTAAAAAGTAGTAAGGGGGCGACGGGGAAAATCGGAGGGGTTGTTACTATAAAACGATTAAAAAAGAATATTCAAAAAAGAAGTAAGAAGGTACGAAGATAAAAAAAATAATAGATTATACCTTAAAAATACTTAGTATTAATAATGTAATATAAATGGTTCGATACTTTCTAAGTTTTTTAACCGTTCTACGTACGCTATTACTTCGTTTATTATATTAATATTAACTATTAAAAGAACGCCTTATTTCAAGAAGGGGCGTAATTGGTTGGTTTAAATAACGATTTAAATATATTCCGGTTAATTGTATAATAAATTAAGTTCTTTAATGTAATAGCGGTTATAGAAAGTATAAATAATTTTTGAAACGCTTTACTATATACGTTTAAATTTATTGAAAATAAATTATTTAATAGCCTAAGTATTACTATTATATTCAATCTCTAAGAAGGTACGGAGGTTGTTCTATATAGGTATATTATAAATAATATTATACTTAGGTTTATTATAGAGAATTAATATATATTTAATTTATATATTTTTGGGATTACTTTTAATATAATTAACGGCGAACGAAAGGGAAATACAGGGGTATTTTTAAAAATATATATTAATATTATAGAAGTAGTTCTGTAATTATAACAAACTTTCGCTAGTAAATTTAGTAATATTATATTTAGAACGGTATTTAATATAGGTTAATATAGCTGTAGTTAGTAAAGGGGTAATTATAGTAATAGCCGCCGACGAAGGGGTAATAAGGGGAAATACAATAGAAATACAAATTTAATTATAAAAAAGTAATTTTAATAATAAAACTTAATAGGGATAGAAGGGTAATTTCCTATTAAATTTTATTCGGTAAGGCCTATAAATACGAACTATTCCTATTAGAATATATATAAAGGGAGGTAATTAAGGAGGAGTTTGATTATGGCGAACCGAGATTCAAATAATTACTACTTACGTACGAACTTATTAACTTCCGAAATTTAGAAGTACGAACGGAGAGTCTAGGATAGTATAAGGGAGTAATTTTTATTACTATTTTCTTTAATAAACTTTATAATAAATTAATATTATTATAATAAGGATAGAGGGGATTAAATTATTTTAGTTATAATAATTATAGGGGTAATAGTATAAGAGGGATAAAGAATAACTTCGGTAGTACGAAAAGTAAACCGGCTACTACGTATATATATTTTAATAATATTAGTTTAATTCCTAGAAAAAGAACTATTAATTTATTAGAAACGTAGGTGAAAGGTAGGTTGAGGTAATTACGGTCGTGGCCATACGTAGGGGACGGTAAATTAGGGGTTAATTTAAAAATATATTAATAGTTATTAATTATAATAAGATATGCTCCGTTAAACCTCTTTTATACTTGTACAAACTCTATTCCTCCGCTAACGAGCATTATAGAGCCTTATACTAATTTAGCGCCTCAACGCGGTGCCGGATTATCCTTCCTACGAATCCGACCCGATATAAGCGTTATTATAAATAATCCTATACTTCCGTTAACGAAGGGAAGTAGCAGCCGCTAAGGTGCCTCTGTGTATAAGCTCTTAGCCTCCTAATATACTTCGCGTATATACTACCCTCTAACTTATATATAAATAAATACTAGTAATTAATTAATTAATTATATACAACCCTTTCTTATTTAAATCTACTCTTTTATATATAACCCTCTCTCTTACCCTCTTTTATTCAATTTACTTTACTAACTTTCTTTTATCCTAATACCTTATTAATTCCCCTAAATTTTCAACCTTCAACCCCCTCTTTAAAACGAAGGAATTTAATATTAAAAAAAAGATAGTAATATTTTTACCAATAATAATAAGAATTTTATTTATACGTATAAACTAGACTATAGTTGTAGCGAGTACGGTACTAAGGTAGGGAGCCCGCCGCGCAATTTATAAATCCTTCCTTTTACTCTATTGCGCCGCTACACTACCGTAGCTATACCCGGTTAATATATCGGCCTTCTAAATAATTATTATACATTATTTATTACTAACTATTATCTTTAATACCTTGCTTATAATTATTATCGCTTAAATTCGAAGGTCCTACCCCGCTTCAACTACAATATTAACCAAACCGAACCCGCAATACTTATATACTACCCGTATAATTACTATAAAACCCCCTATTATTACCTTCGCTTAACGCTAATACCTCCTTCTCTTTATCGATTAACCCCATCGAATTATCTTTTATAAAGAGACAATCCCCTAAAAAGAAGAAGGCCACCGCTACTACGTATAAAGAACGCATTATTTATAAAGTACTATAGTAGTATATTAATATAGAGTATAAAACTATTATTAAATGCTTTAACCTAATTATAAGGTTAGTAATCCCCCAATTAAAATTTATCGGTATTCAAATTCTAATTTAAAAATAGATAGGTACAATATATATACTTTACTATTAATATCCCCAGGTATAATACCTATAGTTAACGACTTATTATTCCTCCTATTATTAAAAATATTATCTTTTACTATATTAATACCCCTACAAAATCCAAATACTTCCTCACTCTAAGGGAATTCAAAAAACGTATCCCTAAACTTGCACTATACGGGGAACGCGCCATCTAAACCGCTTTGGAATAGTAAAGTATTTATTACATAAAGCAACCCATACACCTCCCCCTCAATAAGAGGACCCGTTATCTCTATTTTGAATTCACTTTATAATAGGCTAGCCTTACCCTATTTGAATAGGAATTTTGGATTTAATTTAATTAAATATAAATAAATAATATTAATAAAAGTTATTAATTTATTACCCTCTTTAAAGATGAAAATATTAATGATTTTATTAAAATTAAATTGAAACTTCGGAGATAAATGTTTTAAGTTTGTTTTATAGGTAAAATAAAGGGTATTTTTGTTTTTTAGAACTATAAAAATTAGGGTACTATTACTACTAAATTATATTAAAAATATATTATCCCTCTTTTATACTAATTTTGGTTATAAAATTCGTTTTTTTACATTATATAGGATAATACGCCGTTTTATAGTTCACAAGTAACGAAGGTATTTATAACTTAAATTTTTAATTCTATAAAAATTATTCCTTAACCCCCTTACTCCCCCGACTTCAACCCTATTAAAAATATTTAAAATTAGATAAAGAGTTAAATTAAATATAAATATCCAATATAACCAACTAAATTAACCCTTAAATCTACTATACTATAGGTATAGGAAGTTATATTAGAAGACTACCTTCTACGGCTAGTATACTCGATGCTTAAACGAATTTAGACGGTTATTAAAACGAAGGGAGGATATACCCAATACTAATTAATTATAGCGGGTACGAAAAGATATTCGGCTTTCCCTAGTTTTAGTATAGTAAATTGACTAATTTTCCGTTACTTCTTTCTCCCAGTTCAAAATCCGAAGGCTCCACATGCGCAAATCTATTGGTTTTATTCCCTGTTACCCCCCTTGTCATTCCCCTGTCAAAAACCCCTGTATGTACCGAGCTAGCAATTAAACTAGGGGTGATGTGTACGGCTTAAAATCGAGCCGTAGTGTAGTAAAGAACGTAGTTAAGAACTACCTATAGCGCTTCACCCCTATAAAATAGGGGGTCAGCGTCGCAAAGTAAAAAAAAAAAATTTTTTCTAAAGACGGTAAATGAGGCTATTCCCAACTGAAATCTACCATTTGGACTACACAGTATTTCGTACTGTATATATATTGTGGTTGTTGTAAAAAGGAAGAATTGAGATAATTACTATAGGTATAGGGGGGTAGCTTTGGTTATATAGAGGTTCCGAACACGGCTCAGTAAGGTAAAGGGTTTTGGCGTGCCTTAACCTTACATTACTGTGCAGAAGTGCAGCTATAGAATCTGCACAGTAATGCAATATCCCCCCTAACTTTTTACTGTGGTAACGAACACGCCCTAAATTTACGCGTCGGGGCCGACCACGGCGCACAGGTTGTCCCCCCTCAGGTTCACGGATGTGACTTCACTGACCTCCGTCTCTCCCTCGAAGACTTTGATAGTACCGTGCCCATCTAAGCCCAAGTCCAAATCCGCCCATCTTGTTGTAAGATCAACAATGTAGACACAGGTACATCTGCAGATCACCTGCAAGCTGCAACCTTGCTATTACACATTCCCACTTCATTCCCTGCAACCTCCCGCTCATTGCAGCGCCGCCATGTCCTTGTCGCCCAGCGAATTCACTCTGAACGGCCAATCTCTTGGTGGCGCAAAGCCACAATGGTAGAAACTTCGTCGCCAGTATAGTTGGCGACAGCGGCGTTCATAGCTAGCTGTTGTTGTTTATCAACGGACAGCGCGGCGAGATGGCGATCAATCAGGACCTAGTCGAGCCTAGCGTTCCCACACTCAATCGCCTGTGCAGTCTTGGCAAGAGGTGTGTGTGCGCGCACACACACACACCGCATTTGACAAATCTGGCCATTTGACATCGCTTTACACGACTCAACTCGATCGTTTAATATTGAAATCTAACTAAAACTGGTGTAAAAAGTCGATATTTTAATGTTCTACGTCGTGCAGTTGTTTATTTTAATATTTATATTGTCTTTTAAACTATTGTTAATATAGTATACTACCCTAATACTTATTAGAAGGTATTAATAATAATAATATTAGTAAATAACGAGTATCCTAACGATGTTATTAAAATTGTTGGTATAAGTATAAGGAGTATATAGAAATATAAATATATTCTATTAAATATTAATAAGGTATTTTTATTATTGCGAACTTCCTAGAATATTAGAAAGCTTCCTATATGGGCGCTTAAGGTACGGCGTATATTATATTGCTCCTTATATTTTATTAATTGTAATTAATATTATATAGGAAATTATAAACTTCCTTATATTGAAATCCGATTTATATTTTAATAAGATTTGTACCTTTTTAGCTAATAAATATAATATATATATTTTAATCGAAATTGTACGGCGGTACCTTTAATAGGAGAAGTAGAAGAAGAAGCGATTCTATATAAAGGTATTATAATAATCCCCTATATTAGTAGCCGAATAGATATTAAAAATCTCTTTATTTATTATAGAAATATTTGTATTTTATAATAAATTTAGTATAAATTGAAGGGACGGTATTCGTTGTATTAATTAGGTATTCTATAGTACTATTACAATAGTATTAAGTAAATTCGTATGCGGTACGCGGTATTATTTCTTCCTAACTATTATAGTAGATAGGTTATTTAATATATTGGTATTTAGAGGTGTAACGGATTCGGCCGGGGTTTAGGATTAGATAGTAAAATATTTACTCCTTAAAATAAATCTATTTCCCGATTATAATAGTATTTTAGTAATAAATAACGTTAGTTAATACCCCCGTACTAAACTCTAATATACGTATAATTAGAAGGGGGTTCTATTGTGGTATTTGCTACTGTACTTTCCCGAATTTAATTCTATTGAGGTATATTTTAATAATTTTAAACGGTAATTTAAGAGGGTATATTGTAACGAGGGTAGTAATAAAATATTAGATAATAATTTTGTTGTATTTCTTAAGTAATTAGTATAGGATGTGGGGTATAAAGTATAATAGATCTATAATTATTTTAAAAATATAAAATTAGTAATAAATTAATTTAATAATATTAATAAAGAGTATAGTAAATTATATATTAACGAGTTAGTCGAATATAGAGAAATAGGTATTATATTTAAACGGTAGTAGAGAATATAGAAGGGAGAGATAGATTTATATATGTTAAATTGAATTGTATATTAAAAATGTTAGAAATGTTAGAAATGCTAAAAGTGTTAGAAGTATTAGAAATTGTATTTATTTATATAATAATACTAAAATATTAAAAACCCCCCTCTTTCGCTATAAATCGATTTATAATATCGTTATTATTCGCTAGGACCATTAGTAGTAGTACTGTCTGCTATAGAAGCGAAAATTCTAATAATACTATATTTAAATATAATATTAAATTACGGGTTTAAAATATATATTAGTTAATTAAATTATAGTAATAGGGATTAGAGGGTATATTTATTATAATTTAACTATATTATTAGTACTGTGTGTTTAGTTTTAAGGAAGTTTTTAATACTGTCTTTAAATACTATATAAAGGTTATAATTGAACCCTAGTTTTATAAATTATTTTATTAGCTACTCTTTGAGTATAAGTATGTTAGGCGGCGCCTTCTTATTCCGGAATTTATTCTTTAAAGTAATTAGAATTCTATATACTAGTACTATTTTAATTAATAATCTAATATAATAATATTTATAGAATGCTTTAAAGAATTTAGTAATAATCTCTTTAGCCGGCCGACCAGGCGGAGCGGGGGGTAATAGTAATAAATAAAAATTAAAAATCGAGGATATAGGCGGATATAGTATAGAGAATTCTCTAGCTTCTATTAGGGAGTTTCTAGTCTCTTTACTTTTATCCTTCTTACTTACTATTAATAGCAGTACAATTAATAGCGGTATTGGTAGTTAAGTAGAGATTGTAATTATTATAAAGATAGGAGGAGGGTTAGCGTTAGTATTAATACGTTTAGTAACGAGAGTCTTACGGTCGGTCGGGTACCTATAAAATATAATAGTAAAATATTCTAACGGTGTATACGAGTTGATAGTTACTACTTTGCCCGGTAGGGGGAGAGTGCCTGCTATATTGTAATTATAGCCGCTAGCGATTGTTGAGTTAGTAATAGAGCCGCCGGCGGTATAAGGTAATTAAATTTAGGGATATTAAAAGTAGGGAGGGAAGTATTAGTATAGTAGTGGGTATAGCGGGTATAGGGGAGGAGGGTATGGCTGGTATAGACCTTTAAAATTGTCCTTCCTTAGCGTAGTTTATAGTAGACTATTTATAGTCTTTATATTAGTACTACTATTATTATTATTGATATTATTAATAATATTAATATTAATTAATAAATTATTACTTCCTCCCTTACATTTACTATTACTATTACTAGTATTAGAGGCGGCTACTACCTTATTACTTAGTATATTTCGTACTAGTTTAAATAGTAGGTTAGTTACTATAGCCTTCTCTAATAATATAGTACGTGCCTATTTACTTATATTTTTAATATTAAAGTTATAATAGGTTATATTCTTATTTATAATATAGTATATTTAGTATTTAATAACTTTATTGTAATTTTTATACTTATAATTAAAACTATACGCCTATACCTGTACTAGCTCTTAATATACAGTATTACATAGTTTTACCCTTATGCGCTCCTTTTACTACCGGTCCTCCTTTAAATTCTTCTCGATTTCTATTAGTATAGTATTTATTATAATATATTTAAACTTTTCGGTGCCAGTTAGAGTTTATAACCTTTATAATAATAGTATATCGACTGTTCGTAGAGTTGGAGTAACGAAAGGATTAATTAAACTACGAGAGGGGGTAGGAGTAGAGGGTATACTACTATGGAAGGATGGGATAGCGGGGATTTTATTGGCGGGCGGGTCGGTTAATTAAAATTTGAATAATATAGTAAAATAGTAGTGTTAATTAGTATAGTAGAAGTACAACTTTATAACAATTTTATATTTAATATTATTATACTTATTATAAAAATCTTTCTTAAGAATAGTCTTATTATATATAATAACCCGGGTGCGGCGGTTATTATAAGTAGCAGTAATATATATAATATTATATAAAAAAACTAATTACTTTATCCCTACGGCTATATTGTCGCTAATAATATCTTTTATATAATTTTACTATATATATAGGATTTTATTAAATAGTATCGTTCTAAACTACTATTTATAAAGTTTACTATTATTTTACTTAATTTTAACTTCTCTAAATAAATTACATTTTTTAATAGCGGGTAATTTAGTGCGGCTGGCGGTAATATATAAATTAATTATATTAAATTAGACTTATATTAAATTAAGGTATTTAGAATATAGCGGTAGTAGTACTATAGCGACCGGCTTACGGGCGGCGCGGGGTTAGGCCGGTAGCACTAAAGTAATTAATTTAATCGGGAAGGCTATTTCGCCGTTATTGTTACTTAATAAATAAAATAAGGTATTAAGAATTTACTTCTTAGGGGTAAGGCGGACGGAGAATTATTATTCGATTTCGTTATTGTTGCTAGTATCCTTTTTACTATTAGAAATTTTAATAAGTATTACGGGTTTAAAGGGGGACGATAACGGCTTTAAGATTGGGATTAGGATTAGCTCTAGCGTAGTAGCCTTCCCCTTTTTAATAATAATTTTAATAGCGGTTTTTTTAATAGCGGTTTTAACAATAGTCTTAATAGTAATTTTAATAGGAATAACCTTCTTCTTAAGTAGAATAATTTTGGGGATAAGTTTAATAGACTATTTGGCTTTACGACTCTTCTTTCTAGGGCGGGAGGAGGCGTATTATAGAATTATTAAATTAGGATCTTCCTAGTCTTAATCTTCATCGAAGTAGACTATTAGCGCGCTACTTCGAATATAGGATCGTTTTACGCCCGCGGGTTTTAAATTAAGGATTGTTTTGGGAGGTATTATTACAATAGATTTAATTAATTACTAGTATTATAATTACTTTGCACGTTGAAATAGCTTTAAATTGATGTAGAAATTATTATAAAATAATGAATTTTAACGAAGTTGTGCAATACAGAAGTGCGGTGTGTGTGTGTGTGTGTGCGCGCACACACACCTCTTGCCAAGACTGCACAGGCGATTGAGTGTGGGAACGGTTACTGCGTCGCTGAAGAGTTGTAGGCCGATTACACTTTCCACGCCGGAACAGCCCTGATGCAGTATACTCGTGCCAGCCAGGACAAGAAAGATTCGTCACAAAGTCCCTCGGATGCATCCGAGACATGCGCTGTTCCTCAAGGACAGCAAGCGCCTCATCTCGGTGTTGTATTCAACCATCCCGGATTCCAACATCCAAGTGACTTCTTCGCGGCCTTGGTCTCCTTTTTCCATGCGCGCCATCCCTTCCCGATTTATGAAGGTCAATATTAACGAGGATACAGACCGGACATCCTTCTATTCCGCACGGTGTCGATGTTCCTTGTTTACCAGGCGCGCCGAGGTACCACGCTATGGTGGTGAGTTCCTTCAGAGTAAGATGGCGTTCGGCAGGGTACTGTTTGAGACGATCACGCCAGACAGTGGGCAGGGTGCGAGGGCGTGGAAAAACGAGGAAGGTTTGGAGGGCGAAGTCCTTGGGGTCAGGGGTAGGATGGGGGAGGAGGGCGAGTAGGTACCTATCCACAGGGAGTGAATTCCTATGGCGGGAATGACGGACATGAGCCAATAACGCCATTGCACATCATGGCACTGACAGCAATGGCAGCGACGGTGGAAAGAAACTTAATGGTTGTGACTTTGGAAGAAATGGAATTGGGACGGTGTATACGAAGGTATGACTGAGCTGTGTGTGTGCTTGGTGGTTGACATGAACGTGAAAAGAGAAAGTGGGTTGAAAGGGGAAAAAGTTGTTACAGTTGAATGTAGGGTGGTTCCTAGGTACACTTGAAGTTCGTTTCTGAAACCCGCTTTACTGTACATGATTAAACTGGGAACGGTGCAGGAGAGAAGACAGAAAGTCATAATGCATTGCTTCTGAGTTCATGCTCACCCACTCCTCCAGCCATTTCTACAGCATGCCCGCCCCCGCATCCATGCCGGACATCCCGATCATTGAACAAGCCGAACAACCAAACTATTTGCCCCGAAGTTTCTGACCAATTCCTACGATAGCCTTATTCGTTTTGCCATAGACGCGTAGCCAGTAAAGTCTGAGCGCGGTAGTAACAACCATAAGAGTCCAACGATCACCCATTACTCCTGAACAAGCAGCCCCCTTCAACTCCAATGTGAATAAGTGATTCACGGAAATCGCATTGCGAAACGTAAGATCAGCAAGTATATCGCTCTCCTCTTGTGCCGATGAAGATGATGATGAAGGTGAAGAAGAAGAAGAAGGAGACGGTGAGGGAAATGACGTGGAAGATGAGGATGGGAGGCGAGTGAGAATGTACCGGGTGTTCTGTTGGGTGTTGGTTTCGCCCTTCCGGGTCTTCCTCCATTCGAATTCCTCCCGGATTTTCATCTTAGGGCCGACCTCGACCGAGAAGCGGAACGAGACACTACCGTCGCTGGTCTTTGTAGCGTACATAATCTCGGTGACCAAGTCACGAGGGTTCAAGTTGAACTCGACGTCGTCTTCGTCTAACGGTGGCGGCACCATAATGAGACTTTTCACGCTAAAGGTTGACATCAGAAGGGGTTCTCGCTCTTCGTCGCCGGCGGCCGCCAGGATTGGGGCCTCGGTTCCCGTCCCGTTCCGCAGGTAGAAGCCCGGCCTGAAGTTGAGCGGTCCTCTAGGGGTAAAGCCATGGTGTACCTCGACAACGTATAAGAAATCGTTCTTATCCGCACCGCACAGCTTATATGTAGTCAGTGCGCCAATGACGCCCCCAGAGGAATTGCCGTAGAGGTTCATGACTGGAGGAAACGGGCGATATCCCAGAAATTTTGCTGCTGTAGGCATCCTGCAGGTGCTCGAGAATGTCTTACGGACGACGTCGTCGTCGCCGTCGTCTAGCGACGTTTTGCTCTTGGTGCTCATGGCGAACGCGGATCGCAAACGGTTACTGACTGTGGAATGGGAGGTTTGGTGCAGGAGAAGCGAGCAACAATGCTGAAGGTCGCCCCGTGCTGGTTTTGTGGCCGAAGGCAGTCAAAAGGGTCACGCGGCAGCATGTTGAAGAGAACCCATTGCCGCTGCAACTATAAACCAACAGCCGATGCTGACATCAGGTCATCGGCAAATTGACCTACCCAAATAGGTATCCCTGCAACGGCCTGGAGCCAACGATGCCATGACGGGAAGCAGTCGAACCACACCACGAGAAAAGACGGTCTGTTAAAGTTGTATGTACGACCAACAGAGTCGGATTGCCTTCAGTCGAAGCTACCTAGAGGTAATTGCCTATCCGAGCGGCTAGGTACCTCTACATGTACACTACCTAGGTACTCTCTCAGACTACTACGGCACAAATCTTTGATTTCAAAAACCTAGAGCTGCATAGACGCAGGGATACTGCCACGCCGGAGTGAGACAAAAAAATATGCTCGCTACCCATATGTAACCGATCATTCGCGACATAGCCTGTGTAACGTGACCCGAGGATTTGGCTCGCCCGGCCAGATTCAGCCTCCTTTCCAGGGTAGTCTCTGCCCAGCATACGACGTAATTTGAAAGGAAAAAGCGAAACTCGTGCACTACATTGGATCTGTGTGTTAGAACCCAGTTCGATGCTGTGTGGCAGACTGCGGACATGACAAACATCCACAGCGCGCGAGACTCTCCGGAAATAATGCCATGTCTCAACAACTGTCGTTTTTGTTGTTCTAGCGTTGTCTGTGGTGCGCGGCTGTCAATTTCCTGAGGTGGCTAAGGTCAAGTTGTTGCCTCGCAGTCAGTCATCAGCATGCCGGTAAAAGGGAAAGACTGTACTCCTTACTTTGACGCGAATGACTATGGCCGCAAGGTAAGTTTCAAATATGGTGACGTGAAGCCGATGCCAAAACCGACCCCAGAATCGTCGGAGGGTGTACGCTTCGGTGATGTTGCCGAAGAGCGCGGGCCACTCGTCTGGCCGATCCCATTGCATAACTGACACGAACACCGCCGCGAGAAGATTGTGCGCGACAGTGAGCAGAATGTATGTGTCCCAGACCCACTGATAAGACATCAGGAGCCTCAAGATCAGGTCTCGCTTGGTGAGTGGAGGCAGAAGGCCCTGGTTGTCCGGGCCGAAATCCCAGCGACTCAGGTGAAGACCATACAGGGTTTTGGTGGTGAAAGAGGCTATGAGATGACGGATGGCCAACAACGCTATGGCGCGTCCACATCGAAGAAGAGCAAATCTAACCCGACCTGGATGGCCAGGATTCGGGCTGTCAGTACACGTATCATCCGACAGGCACAGTCCGCGAGGATTAGCCCAGATACGGAGGACGGCACGCGATCGCTGGGCGAAGGATGTAGAACTTGGGAGCTTGAGGATCTTCTTTTCCAAGAGAAGAACAGATGCTGTGTGGAGCGTGCCAATGATGGCCCATGGAACGAAAAGATGGTTGAATGGAACGAAGGAAACACTTCCCAATTGGAGGGCAACAACGACGCCGCCGATGTGCAAAATCGACAAGACAAGCCGAGTGACATCGAACTGTCGCTGTACAGCCACGTAGAATAGGATGGAGGTAAACCAAAGCATGAGTAACGGACAGGAAGCATATGCTCCTGTAATTAACCAGACTGGCGGGCGGAGGGCAGGAACGACGGGCATCTTGGTTTGCTGGTCGGTCAGAAACGTAGGGTTGACTCTGGGAGGCTGTTTTACTGAACCACCTTCACCAACGATAGGAAGCTCTTATAGGTCTCTAGGATGTGAAAATTGTCCGTCCAACTCAGTCTCAGGATCTTCCCCTCCGAGTCGAGAAATTACCTCTACCACAGTGTGCAGAAAAAGAAAAACATTCTCGACAGGAAGAAGTCAATATTACCTCTCACTAACTTGAGCTACGTGTGAACTAATCAAATAGGCCTCTGTCTAGACTGTATCGTCTGCGGCGGCGCGGATACCCCGGGGAACCGGCCGAGTGTTACGTTGTCATGCATCCCTTGAGCCTCCAGGGACTTGTACGCAGTACAGTACTTACAGGTAGTGACTCGTCCATGCAGCCAAGCAGCGCTGGCAAGCAAACTCTCAACGTACCTCTATATTGGTCGGCTCAACCCTGATTTCTCCACACAAGCCATTGCCGTTCCCTGCAGTGACCAACGTGTTGTAAAGGCTGGCATCATCCAGATATCTGCAGGGGTCGGATGTAGAGGTATAAAGCCAACCGATTGGCCAAATATTAGGTAGTGTTGGCAAAAGCAGTCAGCTTAGGTGAGCGGCTAGAGGGATACCTAGAGGTACCTACCTAGGAGGACGATTCCCATTACGTTATATAGTATCATGCTCACGGTCGCTTACTGCAAGCCTCGTAGTGTAGTAGGTATTCAATCATTGCTTGTTAGGTCTCCCCAATCGACTGTCTACTAGCGGGCGGGCCCGCCACTAGTCAGGTTCTTTACTTCGTCCACGGTCATTGGTTGGTATTGGATTCTCCTACAGTACAGTATATGGTATTCGTGCATAAGACATTCAGGTCGGCGAGACGGCATATATATATGCAGGTAAGCCCTCTGGCCGGCTTATCGTAGGCGACTTTGGCGCCAAGGGTTTAGCCTAGCCCGTACATTACAAGTCGCTCCCGCGGTACGAATCAATGAACCCGACTACCTCTAGTGGCCCGGCCCGCCCACTAGGCAGCCGTCGATTTTGTAGACCTGACGAGTACGGAAAGCTTGTCCTCGTTCCATTGGAACATCTCCAGGGGCATCAAATGTAACTCAAAGACAAAACACGCAAAATCTAAGTGGAAGGGTGTGTTCCACTCGTATTTTGGGGGGGTTTCGCCGGGTGAACAGGCTCCCGTCAGTCAAAACTGTGATCCTTCCAAGTACCTTACTTTGGTAACAGTGCGGATGCACCTGTTCACCCTGTGAACAACGACGTTCAACCCAGAGAAGAAAAAAAAGCCCAGGGACACAGTTTTTCACATGCCAACCGCCCGACCACAACGCTCACATCTATTTTCATCAAATAGGTAAACAAACAAAAGGAGCTGGGTGTTTTGCAATGTGCATCGTCCGCTGAAGACGCTGGAAAGAGTGCTAAAGCAACTTTAACCACCCAAACTTCAGCGCCAAAACAACAGCATTAGAGGTACTGGACCATTTTCACTCCAAACAGCTTCCATTTCTTTGCAATCCGGTGAAATCCCGAGGAAAATTGGCCTGTGCCACTTTCTTTTTTTTTCTTTTTTTTTTTTTTTTTTTTTTTTTTTTCTCGAAGGGCCTTTTGCTCGGTGAACACGGGCCTAAAAAAGGCGAATGGAACATACCTTAGCTTGGGCTCCGTACCCGAGAATGATGGCGGGATTCCAACTGTGAGTCTGCGAGTCGTGAAACGCACGCGAGGACCAGGCAGCCGTGGTTGGGCCTGGTATAGCTTTACTGCAACTGACACCTGCCCGATTTGAGGTAGATGAGGCTCTAGACAATATCGAAGGATGACATTTTCATGCTATGTTGTTGCGCATGGTGGTTTCCAGACCGGTTGTTGGTGATCGGACTCACGCCGTGAACCTCCGCCTCGTGAGATTAGCAATGGCCGGGATAGTTGGTCCTGACCCGTACAGCTTTACTATGGCTGTAACCTGCCGGATGAAGGTTAGATGACCTGATTCTCGAGATGACTTTTCCCGTCAGCAAGTGGATTGGATTCAAAACGCTGTCGGGCGAGGTGGGATTCAAACCGGTTGTTGGTGATCGGGCTCACGCCGTGAACCTCGGACTCATGAAATTGTGATGGCCGGGATAGTTGGTCCTGACCCGTATAGCTTTACTATGGCTGTAACCTGCCGGATGAAGGTTAGATGACCTGATTCTCGAGATGACTTCCCGTCGGTAAGTGGAATTGGACTCGACATGCTGTTGGGCGGGGTGGTTGGCAGGCGGGTGTTGGTGATCCGGATCAGATGTGGTGTCGTTTGAGGTTCCTAGACACCAGGTCTGAGTTCATTCTATCAGTCCTTCAATGCCACGCCTGGAAGCCAACTCTCCAAACATAAAAGGGGCTTGAAATCCGCTCACAAGGTCAACCTTTCGATAGACACTGCAACAACAACACCATCTTCTGTCATTGCCTTCCTACTACATCCACTTCTTTTACTACCAACCACCTATCCAGCTCTCCTCCTCATCAGCCAAGATGCCTATCATCGCGATTGCCCATGTCGTTGAGGTCCTCATGTTTGCCGGCGTCTTTGCAGGCACCATCTCGGATTATTGCAGGAAGCACCCTGGAAGGGGTTGTGTCAACAAGCGCGATCTCATGACAGAGCTTGCGTCTGCTCCTATCCTGAACGTCCGTCAAGACGTAGGCCCTTGCAATGTCCCAAGATACAACTTCGACATCTGCAACGGCCAGCTCCACGATCAGGCCAACAGGGGAATCAGGGTTCAAACCTCGATTCCCTCCGCTGGTGGTAAGTGATTCACTGGACGATGCCTTCAGACTGGCAGCAATTTTTGCTAACGAAGAACATTCATCAGTGGGCCAATTTGACAATGTGCCACCGGCCTGTATGAACCTTGCTGTGGCCTTGTCGGGCTCCTGCTCTGGCGAAGGCCCTCGCCCAACTCCTTGCGGCTCAGCCTGCCTGCAGTATACCGGACTCTCGGACGACCAGTTCCGCCAGCTCTCCAGCTACCTCCAGAGCTAAGGCAGCTGTCTGGTCCAAGAAACACTTCTGTGAGTGAACTCGAACTCTTGATTCCGAAGACATATCATACTAACCATTGAGACTTGCTTCATCAGGAGTGTCTGTCCATAGTGAGGCCGTCTGTCTTAAACTGGCCCCTTAAGATGTGCGTGCTCTTGTGGTGGTTGGGCCTCTTAAGTGCTGAGAAAGCCCGTCCTGGCCACTTCCCAAAGTTTTGGCTTGGAACGCGCGTATTCTTCAATGCTTCTCTTTGGCCTTGGTTACCATGGTCAAAGGGAAACAGTCCTTTTCTCCTTGTCAAAACAGCTGATTTTGTTTTTCCTTTTTACATTCGTTTGTCATACTTGAATTTCGATTTAGTGTACATACATAGCTGCCTCAAAAAAGTCTGGATGAGAATTTACTTCGCCTTATCAAGACCCAACTGCCAAGCTTTTGGAACACGGTCAAGTGTTTGTACATGTAGAGGTAGTCGAGAGTGGGTGTAGCTTGGCCATCAAACCGTCAAAGCCAACATCACGACCACGGGTAGCTCAAGTGCGGTGTCGTCAAGCGTGTAGTCGTCGAGCCAACTCGAGATGCATGTAGAGGTATTCTCCTGGCCTCCCACTACTCCCATGTGCAGTCAATCATCTACTAAATGAGACCTTCCCTCGAAGGTTGTCCTCGTGATGTTGCCGGTCTCATCTGCGATGTCTGATTCAGTCCGATCAGTTCTCGATAACCGCTTTCCCCCAACAAAGCATTCAAAGCTCGAAAGACGTCATCGCTACTCTTGCCCAAGGAGTCCAAGTTGATGGGATGCGATGAGAAACTCTTTTTCATATCGCTACTCCTGGACCGTTTCCAGCGACGATGATGGATAATGCTCGTTGACACCGATCAAAAGCGGGTTCGATTCTGTCTGTAGAGGTAGTAACGAATGATTGACGAAGACATCACGGCTGTTCGTTTGTTCAATGACCGCCTCATGTAAAGGATGATGGAGGAAGCCCACCGTCCGTCCCGCACATGAGTGGGTAGGTATCAGATCTCATGCCGTACGCGTTTGCTCTCATGAGTCTTGGATTCCATAGAGCATCCCACCACCTGTTCGTGGATTCTGGATGCAGTTGGCTTGAGCTTGATAGACACGGAGACTCATCGACGATGAAGTTGAGAATAAACGCATGACAGATCACTCGTCGATCCGATGTGACTTCTCAATAGTGTTGATGGTTTCATGTGTGATTGAGAGTGATTGGATTGTTGAGCTACCCCTCGTAGGAATTCGAGACGGAGACGTAGGGTACTGTAGCGTAGGTAGTTCGTCAATCGTACCTATGTACTTATATTGTAATGTAGCTTATTGTATTTGCTAATTTGGATGTCCCTCTCTTAGGTATGTTTGTGGCTAGCTCGTGTTAATCGCTTTGTAAAGTTGCGAGCCGAATATTAAGATGTTAGCCGCGTAATACGCCCTTCGGAGGTTGTAATGGCCGTTGCTGCTTACCTCTATATACCTAGATATTTCTATAACTAGGTAGGTACCTAGTTTACCTTACTAATACGCTCGGCTATCTTACTCCTTCCGGGTGTATGCTTGCCGTTATAGCCCGACTCCTGTACCCGGCAACCCGCGGGGATCAAGATCTTTTCGAAAAGGTCGAGAAAGTTCAGACGACAAGAACTAGATCCCCCTGTTGCCATAGCAGCCATAGCAAACATCTCCTGCCAAGACGACTTTCTAAAAATCCTCGATACTAACCCCTGCTTATCCTTCTTATTCGACCTATAGAAGAGTGTCTTAACGGTTCTGACGACGCCCGGGAGATACCTATCCATCAAGGTGTTCCGTCGTCAGGTCAACTGATTCTGTCTGCGACTGCACGGCTGCCTAGAGGGTTCAAAAGATCAGACGGTTTCTGTAATCTCTTCTTATTCGTGACTTGCCATGCTCCCGTTCTATTGTGTGCTTGTATTCGTCGTGTGTATGTGTGTGTGTGTGTGTGCCCCACTCTGCTCTGCTGCCTTGAGGTGTGAAAGTAAACTCCCTTTTCTTTTTTCCTATCTTTCTCTCTCTCCTCTTCTTTTAGAGAGACAACTGAACATACTAACTGTCTTCGAGAACGACGTAACGGAGATCTCTCCATACACGTAAGGAACTTGTTGCTCAAGTTGTTGTGATCATCTGCTGACATTGTTTTTGGCAGAACTCGCGTAAAGCAAAGATTCTGCCTTCTGGTTTTTTTGGTTTCTCTCTCCCGGCTGGAAAGTCTTGTAAGTACCTACGTGTCTCGTGGTTATTCATCACTGCACCATCACCGTTCCCTATACGTTCTTCGTTGTGAATGGGCGGAATCACTGACCTCTTGACTCACAACAGTACCACGCATAGCAAGGACAGCCTGCCGGCCGTTTTTTTCCCGTCTCTCTTCCCACCCCAAGATTCTCGTAAGGATTCCTGTCTCTTGCTGCCCCTCATCACCAAATCAGATCTCGAACTTCATCTCTCGCCTCGTCTGTCGCATCCCTATGGCGACGGTCCAGGAGGTTCAATTTCTTCTCGTCAAGGTCTCGCCTTAGTTTGGCACCCTTTCAGTATTCCCTCGCACGTTTTTGTGGCCGGACACTCGCTAATAATTCATGAACAGAACCGCAGAAATGGCTCCCGAGAAGAACCAGAGCACCAACCCCGTCGTCGTGTCTTCCAACAGCAAAGGCAACGACAACGGCCCTGGCACCACCGACGCCAGAGCCTGCGTCCGCGCCAGCGCCCGCGGTGACGACGGCCTTGTGTCCTCTGTTTCCTCCTCCTCCTCGGCGTCAGCGTCTTCCTCTCCCTCTCCCTCTCCGGTCTCCGCGCCCATCCCCTCCTCCGCCGCTGCCGCCAGCACGGGCAACCGTGTTGCTGCTGGTGGTGGGGGTAAAGCCAGGTGGATGAGCGCCCCGGAGCAGGCGCGGTTGAAGTACGTGCACGTGCGAGCCGCGGCCTCGTACATTGGTGTGCTCAGGTCGCCCTTCTTCCCCCAGGACGGAGCGGCGTACCTGGCGCACCTGGCGAGCGTCAAGGCGCGCGAGTTGGAGAAGATGCGAGCCAAGCTAGAGGCAAGGTTGTCGAAAGATGCCAAGACAAAGTCAAAGTCGAAGTTGAAGTCGTCCGGGGGTTTGTTGTCGTCTCGCTGGGCTCTGTTGCCTGTTGTTAGGGTCTCTGGGGGTCTTGCATCGTGCTGGGTCCCGCTTTACCATGGCGGTGGTGGTGGTGCCTCCGGGCTGCTGCTGCTGCCGTCGGTAGAGTATGGACACTATAACAATGACAATGACAATGTCGAAGGGGGTGTGAAGAGTGAGGGTGATAAGGCCAAGGGGAAGGCTGTGTCTGCTGCTGCTGCTGCTTCTTCTTCGGAGGAGGCGGCGGCGGCGGCGGCTGGAACCGAGCCGCCATCTTCTTCTTCCACCTTCGGAAACGGCCGTTCGTCTGGGGGTAACGAGGGGTCTCCCAGAGGCAACCCCAGCAATAGGGTCAACACTAGCATTGACACTCTTCCTTCTGCTTTTTCTTCTTCTGAAGCTTTTGCCGCGGCTGCCAGTACCTTCGACACCAGCATCACCTCCGACACCCCCTCCGACACCACTTCTGCCGCCAACCGTGGATTCTCCATTCGTAGAGGACTCACGCCTCCTTCATCTCCCTGCCCTCCCGCGCCTCGTCTAGCTCCCCTGCTGAAGGGCAAGACGAACTTGACGGAGGACTTCCTCTCGGTTGTCCTGGCCAAGCCGAATCCGTTCAACGGGTTTTGGACCGTCAAGTCTCCGGATTCGGATAACGTCTCCTCGCCTGGGCCTGAGAACATCCCGTTTCCAAGCGCGGCCGAGTACATGTACGAAGCCAACCGCCGCGTTAGCCAGGTTTCCCCGGGGCAACCCAGCCTGAGCGCGCGCGATAACGTTGTCGCTGCTGGTCCTGGCCACGTTCATGCCGATAAGAGGAACAAGAAGATGAAGAAGCAGAAGTGGAAGCAGGAAGGAAGCAAAGGTAGCAAGCTGCGTGCGCCCGAGTCCGTCGTGCCGCCTGTGTCCGTGGTCCGGGGTCCGCCCAGCCGTGCTTGGCCTTTGCCTCGCTGGCAAGGGCACATCAGGAACAGTGATGCTGGACACCAGAACCACAATCAGCATATGTACATGGACCTAGGCTATGTGCGCCGCCTTTGGTCGGAAAAGCTGGAGCTGCATCAGCAGTTCGCGCGCTTGAGGAAGGCCGAATTGGCTTTGTATGCCGACCAGAAGCGAGAGCTGGCTGAGTCCGGGATCGAGGGGCTCATCACCTCTCCTACCGGCAGGACTCACCATGAGCTCGAGCTGATGGTCGGTGAGGCCCAATTTGATTTCAGCAGCAGACAGGTGGTTTCGGCTCCTGATCTTGTTTATCGCAGCGGTCTCGCCTCTTCGGTGGCAGAACCAGCTCACCATCACACAGGTCCCCCCGCGGCGGCGGTTGAACCTTACACTTCCACAACGGTGGTTGATGCCATTATCGCTCCCGCTACGGTGGTTAAAGCTGTACCCTTTACCCTCTCCTCTTCCTCTTTCTCCGCAACAGCCATACCATTTGTGCCGCGGTCCCTGGCTCCCGACGCTCCCGAGTTCGTGCCCTTCGGTCGACGTATCGAAAGGGATTCGCTCTCTGCTACTGCCGAGGAATTCGTTCCGCCTTTAGTTGTCGCCCCTGCCGCTATCTACCCCCAACAGCACCAGTCACTAGCAGCTGAGCAGTCGTCGTTGTCTTCAGAAACACCCTCTTTGGTGCAGCAACGGCAGCAACAGCTCAGCGGAGAAGAGTCGTTGTCGTCTTTGGACCCCGGCCGCGTCAACTCTTGGACGGATCACCGTCGTGACCACCCTCGTGCGCCCCGGCACTTGAGGCCATCTCACCAAGGTCACCAGCGGAATCATCACCAGCCAGAGCTCGCACTTCGCCGCCCTCCCAGCGTGTCGTTTGGCTCTTGGTCGTTTCCTTCGCAGGCCTTTTTACCCCCTTGCGAACCCCAGGCTGCCACTACCACCGAGGAGAAGAAAAAGTTGCCGCCCCCGTCTTTGTTCGACCCAGCCCGTCCAGATTTCGAGGAGAACTTCCCGCCTCTTGGTCAAGCCCCTGCTCACGCCCACACCAAAGCCAAGCTGTTCAAGTCATTCAAGCAGCAGCAACAACAACAATCCAAGGCGTCCAATTCTGCTGGCTCTCCCTCCTAGTTAGAGGAGACCGGCAACTTGGAAGCTAGCAACTCTCACCACGCTGCTGTTCAAGATGACCACGGCCACAGCCAGGCGGACATCTATGCTGCCAGCCCCATTCTTCAGTCTGCATCGGCTACAGCTATCGTCAGCACCACCACTGGTAATAATACCACAAGCGAGACGAGCGAGAGGATCAAAGGCACCATCAGTAGCGATGGCTATGGTCGTAGTAATGGCACTGGCACAACTTTTGCCGGCCCTGATGAGACTGATGGCGACAACCAAACCCATGTCCATCCCGCCCAGCCCCAGCCCCAGTTCCTTCCCAACGCTCCTGAGCAGCACCACAACGACATTACCTCGGCGGAGGAGCGACGTCTGCTCCTGCAGACTTACCACTCCGGCCGTGACGATCCTGGTCCTGTCCCTGATCTTGGCTGTGGTCTGGCTCCTCTCCCTGTTTTTTCTGTGGGCACCACCCCTGGACCGCTTACTTTCCCGCTTGCGCCGCCTGCTTCCTACCCCCACGGCTACGGCTACGGCTATGATCAACCGCCTTTTGGTCCTCCTCACGCCCACGCCCACGTTCACGGGTACCATCACCAACCTCTCCAATCTCTTCACCCCCAGCGCCGCGTCCACTTCGCCGACTACAACACGGTGATCCACTTCCCTCCTTCGCCTTCGCCTTGGGGGAACATAGGCGCCGTGTGGGAGTTGGTACCTCAGCAGTGTCCAGATGGTGACAGCGCCGGTTTTGGTTCTGGTTCTGGTTCTGCTTCCAGTCCTGGGTCCAATCCCCACTCCCCTCCTGCTTTCCTCCACCACAATGACGCAGGCCTAAACCCTTTCGTTCCCCGCCGTCCGACAGCCTTGGAGCAGCAGCTCCCCCTTCCGACTCCCTACAACTACTTCTCTTTCTCTTCGCGGCTTATCCCCTCCCACCTCTTTGAGCAGGCTCAAGTCACTTTCCAGCAGCAGCAACGGCAGCAACAACCCCCTCCTGCCTTCAACTCCGGCTACCCAGCCCCTTTCCCCGCTTTCAACCCGGGTTCGGTCCCGTCGTTGTCCTGGGAGATCCTGGAGATGGTGGATGTGTTGGACTTGGTGGAGGACTTGAGGAGTGCGGGGGTGGTGGAGAGGGAGGCGGAGGCGTGGCAATTAAGGGCGCCGGTTGGGGAGAGAACGTGGGATTTGAGTTTTGGAGAGGGAAGTGGGGATGTGCGAGGGGAAGGGGAAGGGGAAGTGGAGGAGATTGGGTTGGAGGAGGTGTCTGAGGTGGTGAGGGAGTTGGTGAAGGAGATTGATGAGTTTGATGATTAGATTTGGGGGAAGGAGAGATGTGTGAAAGAGAAGGAATTTGGGATTTCCAATCCGGGTGGTGGAGGA
This sequence comes from Neurospora hispaniola, assembly GCF_033458365.1. Taxonomy (NCBI): domain Eukaryota; kingdom Fungi; phylum Ascomycota; class Sordariomycetes; order Sordariales; family Sordariaceae; genus Neurospora; species Neurospora hispaniola. Next base: position 3,362,654 of record NW_026944410.1, on the reverse strand, counting down.
TGTGGTATCTGGAAGGAGTCTTGAGCTGGAAAGACTCGGGAATTGAAAGGAAAGTTAGGTGTATCCGTGCCCTTCGCTTGCTTTCGTTGGACTACAGATGATATCTGCTGGTTTGCTGGATTCAAGAAGGTTTGCTGTGCGGGGAATGAAAGTCTGGGTGACACTAGAAAAGTTCAGACCAAATCAGGGGCAAGCACCTTGCCTGGCTTCCGAAATAACCATGATTGTTGCCGCCCAGCATTGAACCCTAATTGTGAACTTCATTCATCCAACAGTGTGTCCTGCCCCTTAATCATCTTGAAATGAAGAGTCTTGCGGCGTTTGTCGTTTACTTTACACGTCGAATTCGCAATCCCTCTCCATTCCGCACGTGCTAAAGGTAGAAACACTCGCCGAAAGGATAGATTGTGGGGCCCGGCTTCGAATCGGAGGTTTTCTTGCTGGAACCGGCTGAATGATAGGCCTTGGGCTTTACAAAGCGAACCTGGTAGCGTGGCGACTGCTTCGTGGACTAGCCGTGGTGGCCATCTCGGCAGCATAGCAATGGACGAATGGATAAATCTACATCCACCTCGAACTCGAAGTTGTCGAATGACTCGAAGAAGTCGGTTTCAAGGTCAATAACAACATCGTGGACATATTGTGAAACGATGGTTGAGCCGCTTGGGTGGATATGATGGGCGTTGAGCCAGTAGAATCCACGGCGCGGCGTCGGTTTAAGGACGAGTGAGCAAACTTGCCTCACAACGAAATGTTGACGTGGTTTGAGTGGCTCAAGATGATGGGTCGATTCAAGCTCAGCGATGGAATGCTCAGGTTCTTGAGCGCCTGGAAACCACATGGCATCATGGCCTTTTCCGTACACGGTTGGTAGAGCTATTGTTCATGGTCTCCCCTCTTGCTTGATCTTGCTGAGTTGGGCACGTGAGGCAGTGTTCCTCGCTGGAGCATCTTTAACAACTGGTGATGGTGGTTATAGGGTTTCAGGTGGGAACGACGGCAGGAGAATTATGTCCCAACCTCAGGATCCGTCCTGGCAAGGGATGGGGCTTGGTCCGTCCATTGCCACGCGGCCGAGATGGCCATCAACCAGATGCAGGAATACCCGATCGGCAATTCGTGCGTTCGTCTCTTCCAGGGCCGCCCCCAGAACATTGTAGTACTCGGCACCCTGGCCAATGCTGTTCATGGCGTAATTTTGGAAGTTGAAGCCACGTGGGATTCCAGTCGGTTGCTGGCCGCTGGTGGCCGGGATGAATGTGGAATCACGGAGTGGTAGCTGTTGGACAAGTGTTGAACCGGGTGGGCTGCAATTGAGGAAGTCGTGGGTACTCTGGGTGGGATGACGGTAGGAGAACGGCTATTCTGGTCAAGAGGTGGATGATTGGGGTACAAATTGTTGTCCAGGTTCAGGTTCAGGTTCAGGTTTGGTGATGGGAAAGGTTTGTGGCAGAGTCGATTGTCGCGCCTCGGGTGATTTGCTGCGATATCGGCATCCTCCAATCTCACGATACCTTCAAGTTTCAACAGCGGTTTCATGGGGTAAACAGGACCTCTAGCGCCAACAGCAGTAACACCAAGGTTCTGGAACAAATCGAAGTAATGTCCTCATCGAGGGCTTCATCGAAGTGCCGTCAAGGTTCTCACCTACTTACTTGTAGCCAATCAGGTCTCAATGATTACCACTTTTAGGTTTTTAAGGAGAGGATGAAAGGAATTGAAGGAAGGGAGTGAGATGTTTATCTGTCTGACAAACTCGGCACTTGTATCATGGACATAATTGGGACACTCGCCCCAGGGCTATTGCAGTTTAGACTGTGGATATTGCGAATGGCCGCCCTTGACCCCGGGAACGTGGAAGCGAAGAGAATTGAATGACTTGGGATACATGAAGTGAGATAGTGTGTTTGGCAAATATACAAACTTTGCTTGGACGTAGCTAAACGTGACACAAATTACCAAGTGATTCCCATAGTTTTGCTCTCAATCCGTGGTGTTCAGTACCTGACTTCAAGCTATGCATGTGAAAAGAGGTTGGACACCAGGAAGTGCAAATACCTCGACCCGGCCGTTTCGATATCTCAGCAGCAGCACAGGGCAGAGAGAAGCTAAAGAAAAAGAAATAAAAACGCTGACGGAATGACTTGCAGCGTCAGCACTATGTGCGTGAAGCTTTGTGTAACTTGTCAGCTGAGTGTACAACTGAATATCGAAGAGTGTCTGTCTGGTCACTGTATTGAGCCGTGTTCCGAATGTTTACATTTCGGACCCCAGTCTCTCAGCACTTGCGGAAAAGGGGGCGTCAGCCGCCAAGAATCTAACCATTACACCCACCACCCGCCAATATTTCGGGCAAGGGGACAGGGGAACACGGATAACAACGGAACAGACGATTTCTAGATTCGCTTGGTTCTTCTAGAAGGTGGCTGACCGCACAGGGCTGGCACAACGGCATCTCGGTTCTTGGCTACACTATACTATGTATGTATGTAGAAAAGGAGAGGGCAAGGCGAGGGCTTAGGCGGATCCCGAACCATGTTCGTTGCGGAGTTTTGGCGAAATAGGCAATGCCATCTTTGACATCCTGATTGTTTTGGGGATTCTATAAGGCAACGGGTATCGTGGGGTTTCCGCTGTCGATCAAGCAGACATGCCTGGTATTTGAAGTTTATCAGATGAACTATGTACGTCTGGACTCTGGAGAAGGTGGTGAAGGTGGTGTTGCAACATTGCATGTAAAGGAGGGTGGGGTGGGGGGAGTGGAGGGGGAGGAAGAAAACGGCGAAAAGCTCAAGACATCCCAATACATTTTTGCCGATGATTGGCGCATTTCGGCAGATCCATGCCCCTCCTCCGTTTCAGAAAAACCGCTGCGCATACCATTGGGGAAAACCCCCCATGTTCCCCATTCTATTCTAGACTTTTTGTCCCGCTGTGGACGCGCCATCGTGCACTTTATAGACGCCGCCAACCAGCCGATGAAGGATGTGCATCGAATCATGGCCGGCGAATGTTTGATGGAGTGAACGTGTTTGACATTTGATCGGGTGGCTTGCTTTGACTTGAATATTAGCTTCTTTGTATGTGGAGAGAGCATAAGCACAGAAAGGAGGTTTAATTGCATCTCAATGCTGTGGATGTCTTGGTTGTTATGCTGTACATAGAGATGTGTATGTATATTACTGTACGTCGGGTAAAAGTAACACAGGAACCTCAAGGGCTGCAATACTGACAGCTGCTGTCTATCGACCTCAGTACTCCCTGTAGAGAAAGATAGGTACCTAGAGGTAATGTATGTCTGTCATGTTGATAGTACCCGTCTCATCCCGTATGTAATAGTTCGTGGTGGCCCTGAGCACACGAGCAAGTGCGGTGAGGCCCTGATCGGCTGGATGTGCTCGTATCGAGCACACAGATATTTCAGTACAATCTGGCGCCCTACAGCCAAGCCAGCTAGCAGTTGTACTGTTTTTTAGGTAGTAACCGTACTGGAGCTGTACTGGGGTGACCGTATTAGTGCTTTACTAACTAGATTTGTCGTTATTAACCGTATCTAGTATGGTAAATGCCCAGAAATCCACACCGCTTTCAGAGAGAGGGGTTGACCTTATTACTTATTATCGTAATGTGAACAAAGTAAACAATGCCAGCAATCGACCAAACAATTAAATAGCCTCCCAAAATAACCTTACAAAGCCTGTCACTATCGTAGAGGGTATCGATTTGTCCTAGCTTCATACCCAACCCCCTATACTGGGTCTGGCAGTCGAAGATACTCTACTTAAGCCCATCCAAAATATATTTAGCGACCCGGTGCCCGCTAACCGTAATAATAACCAACCGCTTCCCTTCCCCTCTCTAGTTTTTATACTAATTTAATTAATAAATAAGGTAGGTTAGGAACCGCCGTTAAATCCTCCTACTACCGAAATTACTAGTATTGAAAATACTCCTCCATTAACCCAGCCCGCGCTAGTTAAAAGAAAACGTACAACCAAACTAATAGCGAGGAAGTTAGTAGTAAAGAGAGTTAGAGCCCCGCTAAAAATGCCTATACTCGATAGTATAAAATTAATAAAATTCACCCCCCGGACTACCGCTATCTTTATAGATTAGTTACTAGAATATAAAAATAAAAGATAGTTTAATAATACCCATTTTAAAAACTATAGGAAGGTATGGGACTACTTCATTGAAATATATAATAAGACGTAACTAGGTTATTGTTAGGACTTTAAACGCGTTAACGGTAAATAGAAGTTTAAAATACAATAGTATAGAGCGTAATAAAGCCTCTTCTCTCAATACTCTAATATTAGCCTCAACCTAGAGACTCAATTGCCAATTATCTCAAACAAGCACTAAAAGTCTTTCGTTAAATACTATACTATTAAAATATATAAAATCGAATAAGTCCGCCGCCAACCGCTTAGTAATATCAATATATACAAACAGGTCTTCTTTAAAGCGAAGGGGACGGGGCTTAATATTACTAAAATAGGGGAACCGTAATAAAAGGATATATTTAGCACCGGAGTTAGTCAGAGCTTTAAGGAGGATATAAACGATAGTAATTTATTTAGTAACGGAGAAGTAAATAATAAAGCGGGGGGGGATAAGTATAATGTTAGTGGGGAGAAGTTTAATGAAAATAATAAAAAGGAGGATAGTAACGAATTTAAACTATCCGTAACAACCTTAAGAAGGCGCATCGCCGTACTAGTAATAAGCTAAGTATAGCGGTATTATTATACTACCAATCCGGATAAGACCCCCGCCAATCAAGCTATTACATTTATAAATATAAATAGAGGAGGAAGTAGTAAAAAGAAGTCGGATATTATTATATTAAGTAATTCAATAGAGAAGGCGGCAGCTTTATTACAAATACTTAAACTTCCTAGTACGGCCAATATTGGTATTGCGGTTAATAATTTGCAAGCGCGCTTTATTAGTAGAGTAATAGAATTAGAGATGATAGCGTATATTAATTATCTTATAAATAATCCGCTAATCGTAATAATATAAATAAGGTTGAGTGAGGGTATGAAAAGTACGTATATAGATAGATGGAAACGAGGGATCTAGAAAGATATAGTGCTAGTTAGAAAATTAGATAATTTACAATTATTTTACTAGAATTATAGAAGTAAATACCCTTTTTTTTTAATTAGTAAAATCTTAGTAAAATCAAACACTCGATTTTATATAGATATCTCGATTTTACACAGATAATTCGATTTTACACAACTTTACTCAAATAATTCGATTTTATATAAATAATTCGATTTTACACAACTTTGCTCAGATAATTCGATTTTACATGACTTTACTCAGATAATTCGATTTTACACGACTTTACTTAGATAATTCGATTTTACATACAACAATCCCATCCCCCCTTAACCCCCCCTCTACTCTACACTCTACTCTATACTCTACGGCTCGCCTACTATTATTTATTTATTAACTAAGCTACGTTATAACGGATATTATTAAAATAAACACCCCTTACCATCTCCTTCGCTCGCCGGCGCACTATTCTCATTATCCCCTCCTCAACGGACGTTAGTACCCTTACCTCCTTCTTCAAATATACAATAATAAAATTATAAAGCCCGGTTACTACGTATATAATTTGGATTTACTTCTTTATAGAGTACTCGATGGGTACGACCCGAATAATCTTCTACCTTCGCTTTATAAAATTAAAGACTTACTTAACAACTATACGAATACGAACGTAACGTAAATTATATAACTCTTTTACTATTTCTAGGGGTTTATCTATATTTCTCCAATTTTATAAATAGTATTTAATATTCGAGAAGGGAATTATAATACCCAGTTGCGTTCCAAACCCTGTATCTATTACGTAATATCGTGACTCTAGTATACAGAAAGATCTCTTAAACGTATAAGTAGATAAAGAGGTATTATTAAAAGACCTTTTAACGCCCGCTAGTACGTACGTAAAAGTATAGTTGAATTTTATTATAGTAAATACGTTTTAGGTAATATTACCCTTTCGATTATAATACCGAAGTTGCTACTGTAGCGGTATATAAGTAGTAATATAAATTCTATTAATAGTACTAATATAACTATTAAAGGTATTAAGAATCGGATTTAGTTCGATATCCGAATTTAGATAATTATTATTTAATAATTATATAAAGTACTAGTAGAGGATAATTAACTTAGGGAATAGATTTTATACGATTATACTTATAGTGTTTTAATTAATCTGGAATTTGTATACTATAGTCCACTAGGCTTCGGCGTACGCTAGAATATATAGTAATATTATTACTTTTTGGTGTGCGGTTTAGTATCTAGTCGACTCCAATCCGGTATAGATTTGAAGCTATCTTACTAGTATATTGAAGGTATATCGATTTATATGAAAGAGGTCTTTGAATTAGGTCTTAGATTTATAGTATATAGTATTTATTAGTTTTCTGGCGTACTTTGGACCGCCCGGGTATATAGGGGTAGGAGATTTGCGCTCCTTTTTCGTATTAAAAAGAACGTGTATTGTATTAACCGCGGTATAAGTAAAGGTAGTTCGGTTGGTACTGATGTGGGGTGGTTCGTTTATTCTTTTTTCGTTTTCCTTGTATGTTCTTCTTTTCCTTGCTGTGGGCTCTTGCTTTCAAATGATAGGTGGAGGTATCTGGGCCTTGGCTCATTGCTCAGTGAGGAGCAGATCTGTTGCACTGGTCGGACGGGACCCTGGGAATGTAATGAGTAGAAAGGGGATATAAGGAGGAGATCCCGACCGAGAAGAGAGAGGAAGGCAGGGACTCTAGACCAGACTAGACAACACCTATCCTCGATAATAGACCAAAGAATCCCGCTCCTACACTACAGAATTACCGTCGAACGCCCTCGTGATAGTAAGCTTAGTAACCCTTTTATGAAAGAACTAACTCCTAGACCTATCTAGCCAACTTAAGACTAATGAGGAGAATCTTATCCTTCTCGTTGGTCTTTGGTGGTGGTTGATGAGTTGTAACTTTGCTACTCTATCTTAATTCCTAAGGACGAAAGCCATGTTCAACTCCGGATCTGCTCCTCACTACATTTAGGTGTGGTAGGGTGCTTTTCGTGTTGGTGTGGTTTTTGCTCCATTTCAGTACTATCTATATCGTTTTTATATCAGGGTTTGAGTAATTAATTTATATAGAGATTATAGTAAATAGTCGTTTCTTATATCCTACGATAAAATACTCCAAGACACAATAGAACTTTATTTATACCCTACAACCTTGCTAACTCAGCTGGATTTTCACGTTTGTACCCGCCGTGTGTGCTCCAACACTCGTGTGTTCGATTACGAGCGTAGTCTGGGAGTTCTTATCGATTCTAGTATATATTCGAGTATATAGTAGTTAAATTACCCTTAATACTATGAAAAGTGGAGATGTTTAAACCTATATAGGAAGGTAATGTACTCCGTATTAGCGTGGTACGAAATTTGGCACCCTGGTTAGTATACAGGCTGTGAGGACCAGCACACAGCGGTAATCTACTGCTAAACTTGGTCTAGCTTGCCTAAAAAATCGATCTTGGCGGTTAAAAAGCAACTCAAAAGGCGTGTGCTCGACGGAAGCACATCCAGCCGATCAGGGCCTGAACAATGACAAAAGTACGGTAAACAAACTGCGTGGATGCTGGTGGAGTGATTAGTCTGCTAGGTACCCGCGACTTGACATCGGCCCATTTAGGGCCTCAGTTAGTGCAGGCTTGGCGTACCGTGTACCCGAAAACCTCTCAGGGGACGACACACTGACCGACCATGGACATTTTGCACTTACAAGCATCAATCATTCTGCACCCAGCTCCCCTCCCACATCACAGACACACACACACGGGCAATTCGTATCACGACAACAGCAGCCAGCGGCAGCGAGTCGACCTGCCCGTCCCGCCCGACCTTGTCCCTCACTTCTTTCCTCCAGTGATTCCTGTCTTGTCTTTAAGCGGCCCCGTCATTGATCACCCATTGTCGACCAGTGGAAAGCGACTGGTCTTGTCTCGCTCTCCCTCCGTCCCTCTCCGCCAATTGAATATCCAGCAGCCAGCCAGCCAGCCAGCACTTCCACGCACTTGCTTGCTTGTGTATTTCCGTTTATCAATGGCCAGTCGCCCTGCCGCGTAAACAACCACCATTACCTACCTCTAGTACCACACCACTGCACCCACCACCACCACCACCTTACTTGTCGCCCGCTCTCGCCCGTCCTTGTGTCGCCGCCTCGTATATTGTCTAGAGCCGGAGCAGCCTGTACCTATTCCTTGGGTTTCCACCTCCCAAGAAACAACCGAAATGTCGGCATCCGAAGTACAGGAAGGGGCTGCTACCGCCCACGAGCCGGTCGCTACCAAAGAGGTCCCCACGGAGACGGTTCAGGAGGTCACCCACGAGCACGAGAAAGAGGACGCTGCTTCCTCTCCCGTAACAGAGACAAAGGACAAGGACTCCCAGCGACCAGCCTCTCTCGCTCCCACCAACCTGTCCGACCCAGACGACAAGGACACCGTAAGTCTCCCTTTCCTTCCTCCAGTTACCATGTTACCTGCCCCTAGGGAGGTACAAGGCAGTGCAACCCAAAGCAACAAGAGTACTATACGAGCGAGTGCTGACCAGCGACCACAACCATGATTATTGCCCATCATGCAGGATACGTTTGAAGATGCCATCGACACAGGTTCCGTAAGGTCCCTAACAAAACGCTCTTCCTCGTTTCACCGCCCGCGCTCCCCATCCATGGACGATTCTGCCGCCGCCGACGCCGACCACGACGCCCGCTCCCACACCACCGAGACACCCCAAGTTCCCAAGACGGCAGAGATCAAGGAAGAGGAGCAGGAAGACGTCTTCGAGACCCCGGCACAGGAGCAGGAAAACAAGTCGCTACACCGCATCTCGCATGCTTCCAAGGTTTCAGAGGCGTCCGCTTTCTCGGCTGCATCGCTGGACGATGTAAGCCTAAACGATAATTCTACAATTGGAGACAAAACAGGTACGTTGGAAGCTGTACGCACAGCCAAGCAAAACCCACCAGACTGTACTAACGAGGGATTCCAGAAAAATCCCTTGATACGGCGCCTTCGTCAACCAAGAAGCTGTCAATAAGCAGTATAGCTAGTGCCCTGCCCGCCATGCCGTGGTCACCTTCCGCTACCGACGAAGCTGTAAAAAGCCCACCCGTGGCCGCTGCCGTGGCTGCTGCCGCTCCTCCTGCGCCTGCTCCCGCTGCCCTTACTCCAGCACCACCGCCTCCCGTCACCCGAAAACTAACTAGCCCCTTTTCCTGGCTGTCCAGGAGTTCATCAAAGGAGCAAGCCAACCCACCCCCGCCGCCAGCTGCCACAACGGCTCCAAGACGGAATACCGCCAGCTCTGTTGCAACTCTCTCCAGCAACCCCGATGGGACATTAGGTAAGGTTGACGAGGAGGGCAATAAGAACACTCTCAAGGATCGCTTCAAGCAGTTGCGCCTAAGGGAGGAGGGCAGCACGCCCACGGGAGACGACGATGAGAAGAGCGCTACCCCTGAGGAGAAGGAAGCAGTCCAACCCCCTCCATCGCCGCTTCCACCAACCCCCAACCCGGCTCTCGCTCCCGGTACCGCATCCGGGGTCACTGCTGGCCCAGCAGGCTCCGATACTCCTGTGGACTGGGATCTGTGGCAGACGGTTGTGTACGAAGGTCCCGCAGCTGTTGCTCGGACAAGCCCTGAGCAGTTGAAGGAGGCCATCGCAAAGGGTATCCCCAGCGCCATCCGTGGAGTCATCTGGCAAGTTCTGGCACAAAGCAAAAATGAGGAACTGGAAACAGTCTACCGAGACTTGGTTGCGAGGGGTACAGACAAGGAAAGGAAAACTGACAGGCAGAGCAATGCCTCAATATCACTGAGTAACGGCGGCAAGCCGAGCGGCAAGGATACGCCCTCTTCTGCCTCGTCAGTTCACTCAGAAAAATCTGGGCCCAACGGAACCGGCGCTCCTTCTCCGACAGAGAAAGACGCGGAAGCCCTCGCCAAGGCCCAGGCTCTTGCCGCGGCGGAGCGCAAGAAGAAGGAAAAAGAAGACAAGGAAATGTTATCGAGGCTCGAAAAGGTCATTAGAAGGGATCTGGGCGCTCGAACGAGCTATTCCAAATTTGCCGCCGCCCAAGGGCTTCAGGAGGGCCTCTTTGGCGTGTGCAAGGCATATGCTCTCTTTGACGAAGCCGTCGGCTATGCTCAGGGCATGAACTTCCTCGTCATGCCTCTTCTCTTCAACATGCCCGAGGAGGAGGCCTTCTGCCTGCTGGTACGACTAATGAACCAATACCACCTTCGCGAGCTCTTTATCCAGGACATGCCCGGTCTGCACAAGTGCCTCTACCAATTTGAGCGCATCCTCGAGGACCTCGAGCCCGCCCTCTACTGCCACCTCCATCGGCGCGGCATCTCCCCTCACCTCTACGCCACGCAGTGGTTCCTCACCCTGTTCGCCTACCGCTTCCCCCTGCAGCTCGTTCTGCGCATCTATGACCTGATCTTCTCCGAGGGTCTGTCGGCCATCATCAAGTTCGGCATTGTGCTCATGCAAAAGAACGCGACTGCCCTCCTCGGCATGTCCGACATGTCGCAGCTCACCACCTTCCTCAAGGACCGTCTCTTCGACGTCTACATCGACGCCACCCCGTCGTCCAACTCAATCCTCGAGAACGGCTTCTTCGGCTCCAGCTCCGCTAGTATCGACAAGGAGGTCTACCGCGCCGACCAGCTCGTCCGCGACGCGTGTGACGTCAACATCACGGCCGAGCTGCTGAAGGAGTACGGCAAAGAGTGGGAGGAAAAGACCAAGGCCGAGAAGGAGCGGGAGCAGGAACTCGAAGGTCTGAAGCAGGCCAACACCAATTATACGGTCATAGTACGCCGACTCGAAGAGCGCATCGAGGCCGTGGATCGTGAGCAGGCCTCGCTTGCGACAGAACTGGTGAGGACAAAGGTGGAGAACGAAGAGCTCAGGGATGAGAATGAATCTCTCAGGGGCCAGGTGAAGGAGCTGAGGGTGGTGATTGAGCATCAATCAACGGAGCTGGAGAACAAGTGGAATCTAGAGCGGGACGATTTGATGAAGAGGAACGAGAAGGTGCATGAGGAGAATCAGAAGCTGGAGAAAGAGCTGGCGGATTTGGAGGAGCAGTTGGTGCAAACCAAGTTGCAGTATGCTGAGGTAAGTTCGTTTATTTGTCAGGGACAGGATGACGGGACAACGAAAAGAATGCTAACTCATTTTGGGAGCAGATTAACTCGGCTCATGAGACGCTTACTAGGAAGTGGGCGGATCTCAAGAGGCAGGTGCAAGCTGCTTGATCGAGGATCACGGTATGTGGTATGTGATACGTGGTATGGAATACGGTGTGGTGTCTAATAGTAGAATTCGGTGTTATTGGACAATCAGCCTTGTTGTCTTGTCATCTTCTAAGAGAGAAGGGATAGACGATTAAAAGAACCATCATAGTCGTTTTGCTTTGCGTTGCTTCTTCACATGTTGGGACATGGACGGATACCTTTAGATAGTCGTCGTCCTCAGGTTGTGTTGGTGCATTCCATACCTCCTGTTGTTTGTTTAGTACCTTGCCATGTCCTGTTCTGTTAGGAAACCGACTACCTCTCATGGCGGTTCATTTTGGAGGGAAGGAAAATCAGGGAGGGGGAGAAGAAGGGAAGAAGGGAAAGGAAGAGTGGCATTACATATAGACGACGAGAGAGACAGAGAGAGAGGGCACAAAAAGGGGGGAACGAAAGGGTTGATTGGGAGGAGATGAGAAAGCATGAGGTAGCAATGAAGAAGCATAAGAGAACAGAGCATAAGAGCAAAACAGTATAATTTACAGTTACAATGACGTCCTAACAACATACTTACTATATCCATCTTGAGTCAAGATTGCGATGCGATGTCTTTGGTGGCGTCTGGTATAACTCTAACCACGATACCCCTACTACCCCTTTCCTCCATCCCTTTCCTCGTTTTGGAAATGTCGCCTGGACTACCTACCTAGGTAGGTAGATATTCCACGATCAACTCCATCAAGCTCGGTATATGTATGTACGTAAGTGGTTAGCTGTAGGTACAGATATCTTGAAGTATAGACCACATTGATACCTCCTCGTACTACGTACGTTCAAGTTCAGGGAGGAAGAAAAAAATTACAAAAAGAATTTGTTATTTTCTTTCTTCCCCTTAGAAAAAAGGAGTTACAAGACTAGGTAGGTAGGTAGGTACCCAAACATAGGTTGTAGTTACCAAAACTAGGTATTTGAGTAGAAGATAGTTCATATCTTGGAGGAGGAGGAGGCGGCGGGTAGAAAGAAACATTCAAGGTTACTTTTTTTAGGTAGGTACTCTGTGATGAGTCGTCTATACATGTAAACTATATGAGCTAGCCTGCCTTATACTAAAGATTCCTAGGTAGGTAGTTTCAAGGAAGGACATTCATTGTCTTTGTAAGTAGTAGTGAAAGAGAACCTAATTGATGAGAGTTTGTATTAAAAAAAAAAGAAAAAAAGAAAAAAAAAAAGAAAAAGAAAAACAAGGGGGAGGGGGAGGGAGGAAATCGTCGAAAGGTCCTTAGGTAGGTACTTGACTTGACTTGGGTGGTAGGTAGGTGTGTCTTTCCAGTTCAATTCCGAGATTGGGCAAGTTGTTCTTGTCACGTTCTCGAATTTCCAGCCAGGTTCCCGAGTAATGTGAATAACAACAAGAAGGGAATGAAATTAAACTTTGGGGTTGCTTCTCTTCTTCTGTCTCTGTTTCTTTCCTTTCCGAGACCTAGGTAACCCACCGACCGACCACTATTCGGGTCCCTCCCTGCCTAACTAAGTCTAAGTAGCTCGCTTGTATACAAACTTCCTCACGACTTACGACTTACGACTGACGGCGGACTTGCCTGTTAGTCCTCGTGAGTCAGTACCTACCTACCTACCTACCTACCTACCTACCTACCTACTGTGCCTCCTTATTCTTGTCGATCATCGATTTATCTCTTCCTTCCAACCTCCATCAAACCCCCTCTTCTTTCTATCTATGTCTAGGTTTAAGACCAAGTCTAGGTCTAGATCTATCCCATGGCTATAACAAAAACTCTATACATATTAGGCTACCTACCTACCTAGATAGACTTACAAGAAAATTCCCTAGATAAAGATAGATCCATGTATCTTCTCATGTCCTTTATTCCGTCCGTCCGTCCGTCCGTCCGTGCGTCCATCATAAAAGAAAACTTCGCAGGTAGTCAAGTGTCTAAAAAGAGACCAGGAAACCAGGGACCAGGGACCAGGGACTGAAAAGTCAAGAGTTGAGAGTCCGGAACAAGGAACCGTCAACCATGTATGTGGTCGAAACACGACAGAGAATAAGAAATATCGTTAGGTGAGAGGACTTGAGGAAAGACGGAAAGGACGATAGAGTAGATAGGTAGGATTCCCCTTTTACCTTTGTGCATAGAAGGCTTCGGCTAGAAAGTTTACCTATGCGTACGTCTCCCTAAATGATGTGGGAAAAACTCAGTTGGTCAATGGAATAGGCAGGATATCCTGAAGCATCTTCTAAAAAAACAGGCGGAGGTGGTCGCTATCATATGGCAATCGATGCGTTCACCAATTGGTTTGGAAGGCGTCCAACACCTATTGCGGGATGCAAGCTGTTCGGGCTTGATGAGGATACATACAGAGATATTATTTTCATATCAGACCTCCTCTAAACCAAGATCGTACATCACAGATTACGGCGAATTTCGAGAAGTTTAGTGAAGTGAAGCTTTGGATTGACTCGGGTGGCTGTGAATTGTTATGGTATCTCTCATTATCCCGTTGCCCTATAAACCCCATTCCATGCCTTTTACCGAAGAAACGAAGCAGCGAAAGGGAATAAGCAGTGGGCCGCCATCCTTTTTCAGACGACGGGGAACCACATGTTGGTCCTCGTACCGCTGCGCATGGCTCGCACGACAACGGACACGACAGACTCGACAATCGGGCGGACAGCCGACGCGAGGCTTGACCCATCAATCCATCTTCCTCCCTGATCCTCCTGGCACAATAAACTCCTCCCGGCAAGGGCGAGACGTTTACTTGTGGAGCTTGCGCTGGTAGAAAGCGAGCTCCTCACCCTCGAGGATGTAACCGTCGCAGCGACCGGACTGGCCGGGGCGGGAAGAGATGACGGCGTAGAGACGACCAGCCTCGAACTGCTTCTCGAGAGCGGGGTCGACCTTGCCGGCGGCGGCGAAGCGCTCAGCCTGCTTCTTCTCGACAGACTTGGACTTCTTGACCTCCTCAACAACCTGACCCTGCTTCTGCTGGCGACGGCGACCGAGGGGCTGGCCGTAGTGGGCCTCGTACCACTGACGGAAGGGGGCAGCGTCGATCTGGACAACAGCGGACTTGGTGAGGGTGTTGGTACGGACGAGCTCGTTGTTGGAAGGGTGGTCTGAAAAAGGCCACAACGTCAGCTTCTGAACGTGGTTTCCTAACCTGGAACGTGGGAGCCAAAAACTTACACGCGACAACGATCACACGGGTCTTGCGAGTGCAACCCTCGGAGGCCCAGGCGAAGTTACCGGAGTCGAGACGGAGGGCACGGTACTTGTGGTTACCACCGCGGGTGCGGACGGTGTGAATGCGCTTAGCACCGATACGGGTGTTAGCGGGCTGGCGACCCGCCTCGAAGGCTCTCTTCTTCCCTGCCGCGTTTGTCAGAAATGGTTTCTTTTGTACGCGTCAAAACAGGCTCAGAACGCATGGGGTTCAGTCAAGCTCTGCATTTCTGCAAGAACATCAACCTCCCAAGCGGACCTTCGAGAATATTATAGAGTATACGTACGGTAGTAACTGCAGGCAGACACACGTTAGCTGGATTACAGACAGCACTTCAATGAGGGGCGGGATGAACATACGCGCGCTTAGCACCGGTGTGGGAGCGCTTGTGCCTGGAGTCTCTGGAGATACCCATTTTGCCGGTTCCTGAAGCGGTCGATGGTGGTTAGCTTTGCTGTCGGTCGTTGTCCGTCGTCGACTTCGAAGGGTGGTTGTGGGTGTTGCGAAAGAGGCACGCCAGCGTGCCCCTAATCACGAAACTACTAACTTTCTCCTCGTCGGGCGGTTGATGGGGATGGGGATTGGCAAAAATGCAAAAGTACTCACCTCGTCGTGGATCGTTGACGGTGCGGTTGCGAGGTTGTGATGGCGGTGCTGGCGGCGGTCTCAAAGTCGATTTTGGAAAATGTGGGTGTGGAAATTTCGCGGACTCTTTCGGCCACAAGTTTTGGCGGCACCGAAGGGACCCATAGCCCTAGGCGCTTTTCTACACTATGTACATATCACAAGTATCCTCGTACCTCTGCACGAGCCATTCTGCCAAGACACTGACGTCTCGAATCAAAGTGGGGTTTCCTTCGCCTTGCAGCTGAGTGTCAGCCCGGCCCAGGCTTCCAGCTCGAATCGCAACCTGCCGGTCGAAGCCTTGTTGGAGCGGACACTGCAGTGGATGATGTCCCCGCCAGCTTCTGCCCCAGCCGTCCGCTGAAGTGCCCGCTTTGGCTTCGTTAGAGCCTCCAACAACGTGGGGCCGACTGGTGCCTCTTGCTTGCGACGACGTGAGAAACCGGCTCAAGGTGGGGCTGAAGGGACAAGCGGAAAATTCCAGATACATACCACGAGCAACCGCAACACTGCTAGCACATTAGGAGAAGGTCGGGTATATGTAATAAAGTACAAGGTGCTCGTACTATCACGTCTTTTGTGTTTGCATGTCATAAATCTTCCACTTCGGAAGAGAGCACAAGCTTTGGACAAGCTTTCTATAGTACGTACGCGAGTTCCGAGTCGGTCGAAAGTCAACGACGTTCAGAGCCTTGCCCCACCTCTGTAATAGACCACGCTGATGGATGATGATGTATTTCTACACCTTCGACTATCTGAGTGAGCCCTTTTATATAGCACATGCCCATGATAGAGCGTTATGACATTTGTTGTGAAGGTGGAAGAGAACTGCTATGGAATATGGTTTGTATCTATTCACCTTTGCTGTCAAGAGGCTTCACATCGATTGTCCATAGTGCGTAAATTACCGTGACAATACCTAGACGTGCGCCATTGTACGACGCAGCAATCCAAGCTTTGTCCAGCTGGTACCTGCCTAGGTACCCTAGTACCTTACCTTGTCCCGATAACATAAGACAACGACAACGTGGTGACCAACAGTTGCCGTCATGTTCCTCCAGTTTTTCTCGGGCCAACGAGGAGGCTGACCAACGAAGTGGAAGTCAAGTGTAGGTAGAGGTAGTGACTTTGTTGAAATATCTATACAGTAAAAAGGTGGCTTTCTATCTTTTTTCATTGTTACAGTACGGTACGCGCGGAAGCATAGAGGTAAGTAGGTACATACTTACGGCGCCAACCCTGGACCCATCACCAGAGAAAGTTCCCGACTGGACAAGGACTTCGCTGCCCGTGACGCTTTCAACCGGATCCCGTCTCCATCGAAACTTTGCAACCACAGGTGCCCTGCCCGACCTCAACAACACCTTCCCCGACCATCACCCACTTCCACGATCACCACTCAGAGACTGACTCCCTCAATACAATTTCCCATTGTTCGCCCTTCCCTGTCTGTGTGGACGTCGCGAAAAAAACCAAAAGTTGGAGCATCCGTCTTTGCTGCACTGCAGTGGCAGAGGTAGGCACGACGAGCAAACGACGGACCGCGGCATTGTTGTAGTGATTGCCCTGCAAGTGGGACGTGCTTCTTGAGGTAAGGTAGTAGTTACCTGAGTCCCAAGGAAGTTCTGTTCTCGCCCCGCACCCGCCGCCGCAGGCTTGCCAGCCAGTTAGTTGCCTTCCAACCAAACTTCTCAGGACAGTTCGTTCGGGTTGAAGCTCTGCTCCCATATTTCGCAATAACAAGAACAACAACAACAACAACCCGCTCGCTCGCTCGCCCAACCAAAGCATCACGACGACGACGGCTGTTTAATAACCCCCACCAACATCCGTCTCTCACGCATCACCGGCATCGCGGCTTCTGCAAGATCGGAACACCAAAGGACGACCTGCACTCGTCTTTTAGAGTTCTCCAACCAGGTACGTA
Organism: Neurospora hispaniola; assembly: GCF_033458365.1. Taxonomy (NCBI): domain Eukaryota; kingdom Fungi; phylum Ascomycota; class Sordariomycetes; order Sordariales; family Sordariaceae; genus Neurospora; species Neurospora hispaniola. Next base: position 3,345,503 of record NW_026944410.1, on the reverse strand, counting down.
ATCGGTGCCAATCAACGGATTCACGGCCTCAGCCTACCACCACCACCACCACCACCACCATCATCATCATCACCCCCACTTCCCGCTTCTCCCTCTGTTTTTCCACTGCCTACGTCTTGACTGACATCTCCCGATTTAGTTGTCGCCCGCTTCCCGAAACCGTTTTTCTGTTCGATACCAAGCCGCGCAGCCTGCCTTGCTTTCCCATCGGAAGCTGCCGTCCATCAGCGGGGACGTGTTGGTAGTGGAGGGGGAGATTTCACCTTTCGTTTAGTCTAGCGGCCCGGCCGCGTCGCAGTCATGGGGAAGATTACCAAGACCATGCAACAAAAGCACAGGGACACTCTGGTAAGTTGCTGCCCGCTTCCAGCATGCCTTGTCCGTCTGTCTGCTAACTGACTCTTCTGTCGCAGTCTCCTTGGCTGAAAGAGTTTGTCGACACAGCCTCGAGTGCACCTCTGCCTCTCATCCTGCAACGACTCGACGAGTTCCCACGGAGGTGGATGTTCCCGCGCGGCGACCTATACCACTGGATCCCACTGCTCAACCGCTTCGACAACATTCTAGAATCAATATGTGCCACATACGAGCTATCCAAGGGCCCCCAAACACGCGACTTTGGACGTGATGTCCTCCTCAATAACGGCGGACCCTCACTCGAATACCGCGACGAGCCTTGGACCGCGGAGCGTCTGGCCGAGGCCGGATACAAGGAGGATGGAGATTGCCAGCTTCTCGTCGCTATACTCAAGTTTACCCGCATGTTGCTCGAGCACTGCGGTAACCGAAGCATCTACGCGAGCAGCCACCACATCGACCGTCTTCTCAACAGCCCATATCTTGAAGTTCAAGCCGCCGCCCTCGAGGTTGGCTTGGAGCTGGCCCAGAGGTATAATGCGTCCGTCAAGCGCATGCCCTCGCCTCCTCGTTCAGTAAACCCAACCTTGTTAGCCAACCACTACAACATCGACCTCGAAAAGGTGCAACTGCTTGCACGGCCATTCGTCAGGACACCCATCGTCAAGTCCCTAGAAGCATCCTCGGCTGCCCCGGCCGTTTCCGCTGGCTCGACTGCCAAGGCCAAGGACAAGGAAAAGGAAAAGGTTACTGGCCCCAAGAATGTTGCGTCCATGTATGCCAATGACCTCAAAGCCCTTGCTTCCAGCCGACCTGATGAAGAAGACTTGTGGAAGAGTTGGGGTGACCTTAAGATGTCGTATTATCCCGACACAACCAATGGCGAGCCTAGCGTGTGTGATTCCAAGGACGCTCAACCTGTGGAGCCTCGCACCACCTCGTCACCTGCTGCCCCAACGCCGCTCCGTCGTAGCTCGACAATGAACGTGTCTCAATTGTCCCGTACTCAGCGTGTCGGAAGTTCGGAAGAAGGTTCGCCTCTCAAGCCGTCGGGAGCAGCTACGGATGACCGCGATGGGCCCAAGGTGGTGGAGATCCCACGGTCTGTCATCGAGTCGAAACGCATCTATGATCTATATGAGATGTGTCCGCCCGACATGCCAAGCACCATGAGATTCGAGTTTACTAGTCGTTTGAGAACATGCAAGGCGTTATTAGGAACCCACAGAGAGCGTCAGCTGGCCTTGGCCGTTCGCCTGCTGGCCATTACCAACCTTGCCTACATCCTACCCGAGGCCGTCTTTGTTGACAAAGTTCTCAAGTACGACAAGGACGAACCGAGGAAATTTCAGCTTGTCTACCAGCTGGCCGAGCTCATTGCCCCTTCCCCAGACGGAAACCCTAGCGAGGTCCCAAAATGGCTCCAGAGCATCACGCTGGCTCTGCTTGAGGCCATCTCTCACCAACAAGAAAAGCACTCGGATGTCCTGGCGGCTTTAAATGTAAATGTTAACCATGGCATTCTCCTCTACGTCATCAGAATAGCAGTGGCGGAAATGAAAGAGGACGCCCCTGTTGATGATCAAGAAGAGCTGGATGCAGACAATTGGCGAGGCAACCTGTTCGGGTTGACCCTTCAGATAGCCATGGCTACGCGTATCGGCCAGGAGATGATGACTGCTGGGCTCATGGACTGTCTCGTCGAAATTCTTAACCTTCGGACGGCAGTTGCCAGTCGCCATTATAGCATGGTACTCGCTTTTCTGGACAGTCTGACGTATGCGTATCAAACTGCTTTCTCACAGCTAAACGCTGCCGGGGGTCTGGATGCCATCACGAACCTCATAGTCCACAGCGTTGGGGAGTCCAAGACTCTCACGGAAGCTGGCCTTGGAACAAAACCCGAACTTCACGCTTCCCTTGTGGATTATAGCATTCCATTCTACCATCAGCAGACGCTCAAGTGGCTCCTAAAGTTTATTCACCATGTCATGGCCAATACCTACTCCTTTGATGGTACCAACACTGAGCGCTTATTGAGGAACCTGGTCGACAACTCGTCTTTGCTTGGTAGCCTCTGCACGATTGCGCGCCAGAACCGCTTCTTTGGCACGGTCGTGTGGTCAAATGCTACAACCCTCCTGAGCGATTTCATTAACAACGACCCTACGAGTTTTGCAGCCATCTCGGAGTCTGGGTGGATTCAAGCCTTCCTGGAATCTGTTACCAATCGGCCGGTGTCCATACCTGCTGAGCAACCATCGCTGGAACCTAGCCAATCCAGAGCACATGACGGCAGCGAAGGGAATGACGCCGATGACGACAGTGAAGATGATGGTAGTGCGCATGAGGCCGCTCCCGACTCGGACGGTCAGGCCGCTACTCAACCCCATCCACCAACTCAAGAAATGCTCGAGGCACCTCGAGATTTTCCTCCCGCCCACGGCATCCTACCGTCCTCTGAATCCATGAATATCATTCCCACGGTACTGAACTCAATTTCACTCAATAACCGCGGCATGAAAATGGTTCTCTCGTCTGGTGCCATTCAGAGCTACATGGAGATATTCGAAAGCGCTACTCATGTTCAGTGCATGGCGCACGATCCTGAACTGGCTAGTACCATCGGTAGTAGTCTTGACGAACTCTCCCGTCATCACCCGGCGCTACGGCCTGCCATCGCTAATGCCATCATCGACATGATTGCGAGGGTCACGCACCTGGTCAAGACCATGGATGCCACTAAAGCATGCGGTGCAAGGCTTGAGGCACCTGAATCGTCTGCTGGCCCGGTTGCTGAACCAGCCAAGGCTACTGAGGTAAAGGGTAAAGGCAAAGAAAAGGCCACAGACGACACGGATGTGGAGATGGCGGAAGCGAGCTCTTCATCAACTGGCAACAACAAGCCCGCACAAGCTCCATCTGTCCCTTATATTCAAGTCCTCTCTACGTTCCTTCAGCCGATCATCAGCAACTCTCATCTTAAGGGTGCCCTCATTTCTGCTGGTGTGATTGAGATTTTATTGGACCTCGCCGAATCTCCCAGCCTTCCCTACGATTTTGGCGAGACTCCAGCCTGCCGCATGCTGGTCGCGGCCATCTCGCAGCTCATTGAGTCCGCTCAGATTGTCGGGCTACCTTCTTTACTATTCAGGATGGAGAACACTGTCAAGGTTCTCAAGCCGCGGATTAATCCCACAACTACGGAGCCTTTCTTTGCACCTTTCCTCACTTCGAATTCATCTGTGCCTCCCGTACAAGATGAGGAATCAGCGAGCGAGAAGCGCATCCCGGATGTTTCGAGCGGAACAGAGACGGTGAAGGCTTTGCTCAACATACAGACCATGATTAAGATTCTGTATCATTGTTTCCCGTTCTCCAATCGAAGCCAGATGGTCAGCATGCCAGCTGTCAACGTTTATGACTATTACATCCGTTTGATCCAAAGTCTTGGACCATTGTTGCGCGGCGTGTTGAAGGAAGAGGCAGCTGTCAATGGTGCCGTTCCACACCATTGGACACTAAAGAACAAGCCGTACCAAACCAGTCCTTTGGGCTCTCGCACCGATGTGCAGGACCTACTGACAGACTCAGCCGCTCAAGATTCTTCGGCTAGCGGTAAGAAGTTAACGCCTGAAGAGCAGTCGACTGCTGAATACAAGAACTTCCAGACCCTACGGGTTCTTCTTCATTCCTTTATGCCTTCTATCTTCCCATTCTTCCAGACTATCGGCAAGGCGCTGTTGCCTAGACGCAACAACAACGACCCGTACATCCGTTCACGTCACCTGGCAATTGCAGAGGCGTCGGCAGAGACCTTGATTCAGCAACTGCAGCAGTCAAAAGCAGAGTTGACGGTCAGAGACATCCACAACTGGATCATCATGATCCACACGTTCGGTGAAATGGTCGTTGATACGAATCACCGTACTGCCAGCGGAGGGGCTTTCCTTATCCTCCCCGTGATCACCGCCTTTAAGGAGCTTGGGGGTTTCGAGGCACTGAACGTTATGCTCAAACGGTTGGCCGACATGGTGTCGACCGGGGCCACCGAGGGTCAGGAAGCCACCAAGGCGAAGCTGTCAATGATTGGCATGAAGAAGGTCCTCGACATCTACTGCTTCATCATTAGTGGCAAGAACCTCTCGGATTCCATGGCCCAGATTGCCTTGGCACCCAAGCCCACGGAACGAACCACCCGGGAGTTTTCGCACCAACTTGTTGTTGAGTTGCGCATGTCGATATTACCGGTTGTTCGAGAAATTTGGGCTTCCAACATTATTGAAAAGTCAACAAGCACGGTAGTGAGCAAGATTATTGACATCATCAAGACTATCGCAGCCGGCGATCTGGAGTCAAATGCGCAGTCGAGATCCGACAAGGAATCGTTACCCCATCTTTTCAAGAACCGCGAGTCCGTTCCCTTCAAATGGATCTCGCGCAAGGATGCAGAAGCACTCGCAACCGAGCAGGGCGTAGACGTCGATCTAGCGTTGGAGGCACTTTATCGTGCTAACGGTAAAGAGAGTGACACCAAGGAGTACATCAAATACCAGAAGGCACACCTAGTTCGTAACCGCAACCCTGTGCCGGCTGAGGACGCTTTCAAGGAAGTGCCATCTCCCAACCTTTCGTCATCGGCAGGGATGTCTCTCAGTAACTTGTTGAACACTCCTACTTTCCCGGTGAGCGACCTGCTGGGTGCAGAGCCTATGGCTTTGGATCCGGTGCCCAACCAGCCACTCGGAGAAGCTAGTGGTGAAACAGCCCTCGGACACGCAACAGAGTCGTCAGAAGACGGCTCTGATGAAAGCCAGCCTGGCACGAGCCGTGAAACCAACGTTGGGGCCTCTACGACGGCACCACAACAACTGCCTGTACTTCCGTCACAGCAACCAGCCACCGAATCGCAATCTAACACTCCACGTATTACCAGGGAAGATCTGGCCGAGGAGAGGGCAAAACTCTACGATACCCTGATTGATCGCTCTCTTGAAGTCATAAGCTCTCATCCTGAGGCCGTGTTTGAGGTTGCGGATCTCATCCAGAACACCATTCTGAAGACCGACAATGAAGACAGGAGAGTGGAAGTGGGCGAGATCTTGGCCAATGCGCTCATGTCATTTGCCTCTGACGACGCGGATGAGTTGAAGGAGAACGGCAGTAGCATTGCTGCTTACGCCCACCTTTTGGCGCTTCTTCTCCAACAGACTGCTTTCATGCGGACTACCGTGGACATGTTGAGAGATTACGTGGGTGATTACCTTGGCTTCCTAAAGCTGCCGCCGGCAAGCTCCAACGACAACCTTCCTCCATGGATTCCCTATATTCTCCTCATCTTCGAGATCATGCTTTTCAAAGACGCGCAGCCCCCTGATATCAAATGGAAACAGCCCGTGAAGGAGGATGATCCAGTTGAGGAGCCGATCATCGAGGTGAAAGAGCCCAACTTCTCGGCCGAGCACCGCTCGTCTCTCTTGACTACTCTGTTGGACTTCCTCCCTCGCATTGGCAAGGAAGAGTCATTGGCCGTTTCGGTGTTGAGGATCCTCGTTGTGCTGACCAGAGATCACGCGGTAGCCAAGATTGTTGGGGAGAAGAAGAACCTGCAACGGCTGTTTGTTATGGCAAAGCAGTTGTGCGGTGCCGGTTCTACGCGTCTCAAGCAGACTCATATCTCAGAACACATCCGCCAGATCCTTCGACACATCATTGAAGACGAAGAGACCCTTCGGCAGATTTTTGAGACGGATATTAGGCACCTCATGACTTCGAGGCAGAGGCCCAGCACAGCCCCGGGCCTTGAACCACAGGCATACCTGCGCACTCAAGCGCATTTGGCTCTGCGGTCGCCCAAGACCTTCGTCGAGGTTAGCACGGAGCTGCTCAAGCTTAACCGGGCCGTTTCGCACTTGGGAGACGGAACGCTGCGCTCCACGCCATTTTTGGTTCTCAAGGAGCGCCCTGCAGATGCTAGTGTCTCGCCGAAGGAGAGCTCAGTCGAACCTGCAGTGCAAGCGACAGAGGATCTCACTATCAGTGACGTCAAGCCCTCAACTGAGGTGACGGACAAGGAGATGCCCGATGCCCCCAAGAACCCCGCTCAAGACCTCAAGCGGCCGATTCTCGAACATCCCGACGGTGTTGTTCACTTCTTGTTGACCGAGCTGCTCAACTATAAAGATGTTGACGAGAGGGAGAACGTTCCTGCGCCTCCTGCAGCCGCCTCCAAGCCAGAATCTGATGCCACTCCTGCGAATGAGGCTACTCCTTCTCCTTCCGGCGACGAGCAGAATTCGGAGTCGAAGGAGAAAGAGAAGAAGCTGGCAAAGTCCCCGTTCAAGGCCGAGGATCACCCTATTTTCATCTATCGTTGCTTCTTGCTTGACTGTCTTGCTGAGCTGTTGCAGAGCTACAATCGTGCCAAGGTTGAGTTTATCAACTTTAAGCGCTCCGCTCCCGTTCAGGCGAACGCTCCGGTCAAGCCTCGATCCAGTGTGCTAAACTACATTCTCAACGATCTTCTTTGCTTCAGCCCCGCAAGCGGAGTACCCGAGTCGATAGCCATGAAAAAGAAGGCGGCAACGGCAGTGCCAGCGCGCGCTGTTCTGGTTGCCCTTGTTTCCAAGACCGGCGAGAAGCCTCAGAATCGTACCCATGAGCCATTTGAGTATGACGATGAGCCGGACTTGCTCTTTATCCGCCGATTTGTCCTGGATACCATACTTCGAGCTTACAAGGATGCTTCTGTCTCCGGCGAGCCGGCTGATATTCGGTACGGAAAGATGAACGCTCTTGCAGAGCTGATGGCCCAAATGATTGGCGAAGGAGACAAGGAATCGCGCCCCAGCAACCCGCGCGGTACAGATCCGTCAATCGGACGGTCCCAAGCTCAGCTGAAGCGACTTATGTATGAGAAGGGTTACCTCACGTCCCTAACGGCGTCCATTTCCGACATTGACCTCACATTCCCGCATAACAGGGCTCCGCTCAAGCCCATCCTTGCGGTCATCAAAACACTCTCAAAGACTGCAGTCTCGATGAGTCAATTGGGGCTCATCCCTGCTTCGGGTACAGCTGGTACCGACCAAGCCGAGGACGAATTCCTGTCCGACGGGTCGTCCGTCTCCGAAGATCTCACCGATGATCGCGAGGAGACGCCCGATCTTTATCGCAACTCCACATTGGGCATGCTTGAACCCGGACGTGATGATGAGTTCTCCGACGAAGATGAGGATGACGATGAAGACATGTACGACGATGAACAGTATGACGACGAGCTTGACTATGGCGACGACATGTCACAAGACAACGAAGACAACCCTAGTGACGAAGAAGACGACCTCGGCGAGATGGGCGAAATGGGAGGAATGCCCGGTCAACCTGGCGTTGTCGAGGTCCTTATGGGTGAGAACGACGACGAAGAGGACAACGATGATATGGATGACATGGATGAGGATGATGAGATGGACGAAGATGACGAGCAGGAACTAAGTGATGAGGATGAGGACGAGGAAGTCGGCTCCGAAGACATGGATGACTTGGAGGACGATATCCACATTGTCGATGAAGAGGGCAATGCTATTGATGACGACGGTGCGTCGTGGGATGATGGCACCGACGAGGATGAAGAGGATGAGGAAGAGCTCGACTACGAAGCTGAGGCTCAGAATATGCAGGAGGCTCAACTTCACAACCGTCGGACCTTCCCCGAGATCATGCGAGCTGCCATGGAAAACGCTGGCGATGATCTTGATGCTGAGCCAATTCGCGACTTTGACGGGCACTACATCGACGATGATGAAGATGGTGAAGAAGACGGTAAGTTCCCAAGATCCTTGGGTAGAGTGAGCAAGATGGCTAACTCCAATAGATGATGAAGATGAAGGGGAAGACGACATGGATGATGACATGTACTTCGACGGCGATGGTCTTCGTAAGTATTTAGAACGAATTCCTTTACCAGACCTGGTAGCTGACATGAGAAGCAGACGATGACTTGCTTGCGCCCAACATGCCATCAGGGCTTGGCTGGGACATTGCCATCGAACCCAACCATCGACATCGGCCGTCCCGGAGCCCTTGGCCCAACAGTCCTTTCGTGGTCGGAAGACACCGTGACGCGATTGGTAAGTTCCTCAAATCCTAGGATATCATTTGCTTGTTCAGAGTGTTAACGATTTGTCAGACTTCCAAAACTTCTTCCGCCGCCCTGCCCATCTCAGCAGACATCTGCCACCTCCGGCCGACGTCATGTCTGGAACAAATCCCCTGTTGCTTCCTCAGTCTCGTCGTGAGGTTCCTCGTCATGCACACAGCCAGCTGGTTCGTCTGGGGATCACTCCGAATATGATTGGAGGCCTGGGCATGGGTATGGGGGTGGAGCCGTTGGCCTTCATCAGTGATCTCGTCCAACATCTACCCGACGTACGTCTCAGCGCTGGAGGAGGACCCTTGGCCTTGCATTTCACAGCAGACGGACCAGGCGGAATTATCCGCGAACTCAACGCCATCCCAATTCCTCCTCCGCACTCCCGCGAGTCACGCCCTACTGAAGCTCGGCGCGATACCTATCAGGAACCTCATCAAGCCGTCCAATTTTCACCGGAATCTACACATGAGAGGTGGCAACAAGAAGTCAAAATGATCTTTGGCTTCGGCTACCAGGACAAAGCTCAGAAGCTCGCACCTCTCATTGTTTCCAAGCTCACGCCGGCAGCAATCCAGGCTGAGAAGGAGGAGAAAGCTCGTAAAGCGGAGGCAGATCGCAAAGCAGAGGAAGAGAGGAAGAAGCGACAGGAAGAGGAGCGCAAGAAGAGAGAGGCCAAAGAAGCGGAAGAGAAGGCTGCGCGTGAGAAGAAGGAAGCAGAGGAGCGTGAGCGCCTTGAGCGCGAACGAGCCGAAGCTGCCGCACAGGCCGCTGCCCAAGCCGCCGCAGATCAAGAGGCAAATGCTGTGTCTCAAGAGGCGCACCCTATGGAGGGCGTTGAGACTCAAGGCGCGGGCGAAAATGCCGAGCAGCAGGCCGAAGATGAACGCCCTCGTGTCTACTACACTCTCCGTAACCAGCAGATCGATATTACTGAGCTGGGCATCGACGCCGAGTATCTTGAAGCCCTTCCTGAAGAGTTCAGGGACGAGGTGATCGCTCAGGCGATCAGCACCCGGAGATCCCAGGCGCGAGAGCAGGTTTCTCAAGAGGGCGAAAACACCGAGGTCTTCCAAGAGTTCCTTGAAGCACTCCCGGAGGAGCTTCGTAACGAGATCCTCCACCAGGAGCAGCACGAACAGCGGCGTCGGGAACGGCAAAACGCAGCAGGCGGCCAAGACCTTGGTCCAGCTGACATGGATCCCGCAAGCATCCTGTTGACTTTCCCCCCTGGACTTCGACAGCAAGTCCTACTTGACCAGGGCGAAGATATCATGGAGCACCTTGGCCCAGAGTTGGCCGCAGAAGCCCGCACTCTTGTGGCGCGTCATCGCCAACTCCACGCCCAACAAGGTGGCCAAGCTGCCTCTCGCTCCAGAGATGCTCAGCGCCCTACCGAGGCAGGTGCTGGAGCTGTCCAAAAGATCCAGAAGCGCACAGTGGTTCAGATGTTGGACAAGCAGGGAATTGCGACTCTGCTTCGCCTTATGTTCGTGTCCCAGCAAGGCTCAATCCGCTCCAGTCTGTTCAGCATCTTCGCCAACCTGTGTGAAAACCGCCAGAACCGGCTCGATGTCATATCCTCTTTGCTACAAATTCTCCAAGATGGATGCGCGAACATGGATGCCGTTGAGCGTAGCTTTGCCCAGATCTCCCACAAGGCCAAACAACTAAAGGAGAAGGATGCTAAAACGCCTCACCCCTTGAAGCGAAGTCTCACAGGCGGCACTAACAACAACGGTCAATTCCCTGCTAGCTCGGAGGTGTCGCCGCTGTTGATTGTTCAGCAATGCCTTGACCTTCTGGTGGAGCTTTCCAAGCTCAACCCGCATATACCATCTGTGTTCTTGACTGAGCATGAGACGGTGGCATCCACCCTCAAGCGAAGCCTGAGCCGCAAGGGTAAGGGCAAGGATGTCAATGGCAAGGCTCAGAAGTTCGCTATCAACTCCCTGTTGACTCTTCTGGATCGCAGTCTCGTTATGGAGAGCTCCGCAGTCATGCAGGTGCTAGCCGATCTCCTCAACAAAGTCACCATCCCGCTCCAAGCCATCGAGCGGAGGCGGAAGGAGGCTGAAGAGCAAGCGAAAAAGAAGAAGGAAGCCGAAGAAAAGGCCGCGGCTGAACGTGAAGCGGCCAACGCCCCCGAAGAGCAAGCCTCGGCCTCGACTGAGCAAACCTCCGCCCAGCAGCAGGCGACCCAACAGCCTTCTGAGTCTACTCCAGCAGCTGCTTCTGGTCAACAGCCAGTGCAGCAAGACCAAGAGAACAAGGAGCTAGAAGCACCCAAGGAAAAGGCTGATGAGATGGATGTTCAGTCCGATGAGAAGAAGATCCGTCAGCTCACGCCGCCGACAATCCCTGAGCACAATCTCAAGCTTGTGATCAATATCTTCGTGGCGCGTGAATGCAGCTCCAAGACATTCCAGAACACCATCTCCACGATCAAGAATCTTTCCAACATCCCTGGCGCGAAGAAGGTATTTGGAGATGAGCTGGTCCGCCAAGCTAGGGTCTTGAGCGAGAACATTCTCTCAGATCTTGACAACTTGCTTCCTCACATCCTGAAGGCTGAGTCCGGCACCCAAATCCAGGGCGTTGCTCTTGCCAAGTTTTCGCCAGGCGCCTCGGAGCAGAACAAGCTCCTACGTGTTCTGACAGCGCTCGATCACTTGTTTGATAGCAAGAGCAAGAAGCAGGACAAGCCTGCCGAAGGGGAGAACACTAAAGAGGACCTCCTAGGTTCTCTCTACTGGAACCCGACATTCGGCAAAATGTGGGATAAGCTAAGCGCTTGCTTGAGCGCAATAAGGCAGCGCGACAACATGCTCAACGTGGCCACAATTCTCTTGCCGCTCATCGAGTCGTTGATGGTGGTTTGCAAGAATACGACACTCTCAGATGCTTCGGCGGTGTCGAACGCAAACTCGCAGAAGGAGATGCTTCTCACCAGCCCGCCTCCAGAGGACCGCATTGCCGGCCTGTTCTTTACCTTCACCGAGGAGCACCGCCGTATCCTCAACGAGTTGGTACGACACAATCCCAAGCTCATGTCGGGCACCTTCTCGCTGCTGGTCAAGAATCCGAAGGTCCTGGAATTCGACAACAAGCGCAACTACTTCAACCGTAGCGTGCATTCCAAGTATCAACAGACAAGGCACTCTTTCCCTCCATTGCAGCTCCAAGTGCGCCGTGAGCACGTCTTCCATGATTCGTTCCGGTCTTTGTACTATAAGAAGGCCGATGAGTTGAAGTTTGGAAAGCTCAATATCCGTTTCCAGGGAGAGGAAGGCGTCGATGCTGGTGGTGTCACGCGCGAATGGTTCCAGGTGCTCTCCAGGCAAATGTTCGACCCCAACTACGTCCTTTTCGTTCCGGTGTCTTCGGACCGCACAACCTTCCACCCCAACAAGTTGAGTCCGATCAACGACGAGCATCTTCCTTTCTTCAAGTTCATTGGCAGAATCATTGGCAAGGCCCTGTACGAGGGTCGTCTGCTTGAATGCTACTTCAGCCGTGCGGTTTACAAGCGCATCCTTGGCAAGCCCGTCTCGGTCAAGGACATGGAGTCGTTTGATCCAGACTACTACAAGTCACTTGTCTGGATGCTCGAGAACGATATCACCGACATCATCACCGAGACCTTCTCGGTCGAGGACGACGTGTTTGGCGAAGTCAAGGTTGTCGATCTGATTGAGAACGGCCGCAACATCCCTGTCACGGAGGAGAACAAGCATGAGTATGTCCGTCTGATCGTCGAGCACAAGCTCATCACCTCGGTCAAGGATCAAATGAAGGCATTCCTTACTGGTACGTACAACTCCTTTGAAATGACAGATTGTAGTTCCATGATTAACAAATGAACAACAGGCTTCCACGAGATCATCCCTGAAGAGCTCATCGCCATCTTCAACGAACAAGAGCTCGAACTTCTCATTTCCGGTCTGCCTGATATCGACATCGACGACTGGAAGGCGAACACCGAGTACCACAACTACTCTGCCGGCGCCCCTCAGATCCAGTGGTTCTGGCGCGCTGTCCGGTCCTTCGACAAGGAGGAACTCGCCAAGCTTCTTCAATTCGTCACGGGCACATCCAAGGTGCCTCTGAACGGCTTCAAGGAATTGGAGGGCATGAATGGCGTCAGCCGATTCAACATTCATCGTGACTATGGCAGCAAGGATCGTCTTCCTAGCTCTCATACATGCTTCAACCGTAAGTTTTCCTTTTCCGCTCCACTAAGCATGGTATCATTGGCTAACAGATAATTGCAGAACTTGATCTTCCCGAATACGAAAACTACGAGACTCTAAGGAGCCAGCTGCTCAAGGCTATTACCGCGGGTAGCGATTACTTTGGCTTTGCGTAAAGGGATGGATGGATGGATAGTGGAGATTGAGTAGGAAAGTATACAGAGGAGGAGAGGTAAAAGGTACATAAGCCAAAACATAAGCATCACATAGGTGGAATGTCAGCATAGGGGCATAAATTGCCTGGATGGAGGAAGGAGGGGAGGTCTATTGTTTGACCCGTCATTTCTTCATCAAGGTTATAAAAGGGAAAGGTTCAAGTGCAATTGGGAGGAATGGGGAGGGGGAGTTGAAGGAACTTAGATTGGGGAGGAGAAGATTTTGTTTTGTTATTGCTACTTCTTTTGCTCTTGAGCATCCAGTCAGGCATAGGTTTTCACAAAAGGAATAGAAGGGCGGCGGGAAGTGCAGGTCTCGTCTTCCCTTTTTTTTCCCGGTCCTGGAGTCGCCGATGCTGGGTGGTTGGCTTGGAGCTAGCTTTTTTGCATGGATGAAGGCGGAAGGAAAATAATAGCAATAGGGGAGATAGAATGATTAGCGCGAATGGAGGTTATGATATGATACGATATGAATATGAATATGAATATGTGCTGGTGCCTGTGTGAACTGTGTGTGATATAGGAATTTGGAAACTCCTGGTACGATGTCGTATGATCGTTGCTCTTCCTTTTGTGCTACAAGAGATTTGGTGATGCAGTGTTGTGGACTTAGTGGCGGTTGACGAGCTACGATGACAACTTGAAGTGATGGATGTTCTCTGACTTTGTTTTTATGATTCGCATCGCTTCCATTGCTTGTCCATATGTTCTGTAAGCTTTGCTTGGCAAAAATCCGCTCATAATCTCATACATAAGAAGAAACGGTACGTTATGAAACTCTAAGTACTGCGTATAATGAATGTTTCTGATCCATTAATTTACTTGAAGTCAACAGCTTAGCGGATGTGGTCTGACCTCAATACTTCACCACCATCCAACGAGGGAGAAACATTTTCTGACCATTTTCGCGATCGATAGAAAGCAGTACATACATCTAAATATCCTGGAACTCACCACTCATCACTTGGCGTCATGATGGTCATGTTGTCCTTTTATTTTTCTTTATTTTTTTATGAGCCCAAAAAAAATCACAGACTAGCTTGACTACTATTATCCCTAAACCAGAGGGCACCGCACTAGCAAAAAAAAACATATGTATTCTTATTTAAGATGAAAGAAATAGATTAAAAAAAAAAAAAAAAAAAAAAAAAACACACAGGAAGCAGAAGAAGAAGTAGAAGAAGAAGAAGTTGAAGAAGAAAAACAGAAGGAGAGAGAGGCCAGAGATAACAACAACTAAACAAATTCCTTCTCATAGCTGACTATATGAGTGATAGTTACCTACCTACCAGGTACTATGTTGACTAACTAACTAACTAACTAACTACGTAGCTACCTAACAGATATAGAGAGAGGGAGGTGGAGGATATGATGGACGACGCTTGCTTGCATAGGTGGTCTTGCATGGTCTTCCGTTGATCAATGAAAAGAATGAGAGAAATCTATCAACGAGGACAGTTTACACAAGCAACAACATGAAGAAAGTACTTACCTACCTTAGTCTACCGTAGGTTGCCAAAGTGAGTGAGTGAGTGAGTAAGTGAGTGATCGGTACTTGGGTACCTAGGTGTACCTAGGTAAATACTCTTCTCCTTCTTTTTCTTCTATGGAAAACCTACTGACCTCTTTTTTTCCTTTTTTTTTTCTTTTTTTTCGAGCGAACTAGGTAGACTAACTGGAATTGGAACTGGAACTGGAACTGGGTGATTCGGAGGGGAAAAAAAGTTAATAAACTGAAGGGTGAGTCAGTTTGCAAGTTGGGGATTACACCAGTTACCATGGGAAAATACGAGGTGTTTGTCAAGTAGATTATATCGACAATACGAACCTAACTAACCAGGTAGGTAACTCTGTTTCTATGTATGCTTTTATGTACCATGCAGTGGACTTTCAATCAATGGAACTCAGATTCAATCATGCATTGGAATTGGTATTGTTGCGTGTGGGTTGACGAGAGCGACGAAGCATTGTATTTGATATTGAGTATTGCCAGTAGATCAATCGTGTTTTCAGTCTTCTATAGACCGAGGCCATTCTTGGAGTTCGCCACTGGACGTTAAGAATTTCTGGGCCGTCACATCTTTTGTAGGCAGATACCAGGAACTGTACGCTAGTGGACTTGAAGAATAGCAATGAGGTTTTGACAAAGAATTGCATGTGATACAATGGCATTTGCTTGCTCTTTTAGATATGAATGTCATGACAACTTTTAAAAGCCTGCTCCTTCCCGCACATTGCTTCCAAATCCTTACACGGACATGAATTCACAAAGAGAAGCGCGCCAAAGGAACCCCATATGAAGCGAACAATTCAGACCCATTGTTGATTGTGAATCTACCTCAGTTGCCTCCTTCCCCAAATATGTCAATGATCAGGCGGGAGTATTGGTATCAAAAGGGTCCCCGTCATCTTATTCCGTATAACGCGAACCCGAAGCGAAGCGCTGCTCGTTGGTTTTGGTATCAACTCATTGAAGACTCAATTCCTGGTTGGTTGTCGTGGAAAGCCCTTTTTTAATGGGTGCTCATGTACACACAACAAACATGCCCCCCGGTCGAGTCAACAGATAACCGCGCCATGACCGAATTCGTGAAAGCAACCGGATATCATCCATCACACCTGACTCCGAACGCTTACTTGCGCATGGAGGAGGCGCGGCGCTTGCGGGCATCGGCCTTCTGGACCTTGGCCTCAGCGATGCGCTTGGCGAGGATCTGGGCGTACTCAGACTGTTATGATGGTTAGCATTTCTGAAGTGCTTTTCAACGAGGGGGTTGGGTGAAACTTACAGCCTCCTCCTTGACCTTCTCGGCCTGGCGGCGCTTGAGAGCGAGACGGTGTCTCTTGTGCTGGAGGCGCTGGGGAGTGACGAGGCGCTGGATCTTGGGAGCCTTGGTGTAGGGCTTCTTGCCCTCACCCTTGGGCTGGACCTCGCGGCGAATGACGTACTTGCGGACCTATTCGTCGTAGAAAGATTGGATAATTAGCCTTTGGTGTTCATCTCAGACTCTACCCGACGAACTGCGCGAGGATCATCGCAACAGCTCGGGGGCAGGCGATGACGAGATTGCGTAGAAAAACACATACATCGTCATCCTTGCTGAGGCCGAAGAAGCGGCGGATCTTGGTGGCGCGCTTGGGGCCGAGACGCTTGGGGTGGACGACATCGGTGAGGCCGGGGATGTCCTGCTCGCCCTGCTTGACGATGGCGAGAGCAAGGACGGAGAGATCAGAGCCGACGATGCAACCGCGGACGGACTTTCTCTTGCGCTCACCGCTGCGGCGGGCACGGTAGCAGGAGTGGCCGTCGGAAAGGAGAAGGCGGACACGGTTGGGGGCAATGACACCCTGCTTCATGGGGAAACCCTGCTTGTCGTTACCGCCGGTGATGCGGAGGATGTAGCCCTTCCACTCATCACCAAGGGGGTCGGCGGGGACCTCAGCGCCCATCTATAGTCGATGTGTCAGTTTCGGGTTCGGTCATCGTGGTTGGTCTCGATGTGTCGTCGATGTACCGGGAAAACTTACGCGCTTCCTATAGTGAGGCTGTTAGCGACATGTCTTTGGATACCAAATGCAGCTTGTATGTGATTTGCAACTCACTCGATGAAGTGACGGAGCTTGCGCTCATCCTCGACCTCGATCAGCTTCTGCGAGCCGTTCGCAGGGTACGAAATGTTCAGCTGTTGGTGGGCGTGGGGTCAGCCTCATGTCCATGTCTCCATTCCCATCAACATCGTCGCTGTGGTGATGTTCTGGCTCCTCTTTTCCCTCCTCCAAGTTCCCATTTTCGCGACCTCCAGGTGTCGAAATTTGAGATTGGACGCTCGGACTCGTGAAAAAGCACAGAGACGCAGTCACGCCGTAGCCATGACGCCGTGGATATCGGGGAGTCGTCGTACCTTCATTTTGGCGGTATTTGGGGCTGAACGACCGGAGTTGGGTGTTGCGAATTGAGACGACTCGAGAAATTCCGAAGGGGAAGATTTTGTGTGGGTGGTGACCGCTTTTGCTCAGGACAATACGGTCGAAATCTTAGGGCACAATTTCCGGGGTATTGATTGGCTGCTGTCTCAGCCTGACCCGCTTAAAAATCTCCCGCTGCGCTTGGACCAACTGCCAGCCGCGAAACTTTCCACTGGCACAAGTTGACCCATGAGCCCAGGCCCAACAACCACCACCAAGCATTTGGAGAAGTGGGGCTGGATACGCTTTACCGGATTTGGGTTTTGTACCTTTGATATTCCCAAGTCTCAACGACAACGTTCACGACGACGTGCTATGGGATAAGTGGGATTGGGCCAAGCTTGACCGAATGATAGACATGGAATACGCTATGTTCAACGAATTTACAACTAAATAGCTCTTCAGACACAACATCTCGTGGTCTTTTTCTGTTGAACGTTTGTCCTTCAAGACACTGACAAACCCCAGAAGGTACTTGGCAATTTTCACTTTGGCAAATCCAACCTCACCTCACTCACTTGAGAGATATCAACCTCAGAAAGCGTGACGAGACACTCAACTTTTTCGCAACACCCTTGAGCCTTACAGACCCGAGTTTGAATATCATCATTGGGCTCGACTCAGTAATATTACACAAGCTTAACATGGAGGACGACCGCGCCCAAGTCGACCTCGGCATTGCCGCCGACATCGACGAGATGAACCCTCCCCCTCCCCCCTCCGTTCAGCAAAAACAACCCAAGAAGCGTTTCCTGGGCCGACAAAGCGCCGCCGCCGGAAAGTCCTCCTCCTCATCCAACAGCACCTCTCAACCCGCCGGGGCCAACACTTCTATCGAAGACAGCGGCGCCATCCAAGTAGCCCAACCGCGCCGTGCGCCCCGGATGCTCAACCCAGTGCCCGACTCGATCCTGCACGACGCCGCCCTAAACGAAGCCATCGCCCTTCTTCCCTCCAACTACTCCTTCGAGATCCACAAGACCATCCACCGCATCCGCACTTTGAACGCCAAGCGCGTAGCCCTGCAAATGCCCGAGGGTCTGCTCCTCTTCGCCACCACCATTTCCGACATCTTGACCCAATTCTGCCCCGGGATCGAGACGTTGATCATGGGCGACGTCACCTACGGCGCCTGCTGCATCGACGACTACACCGCTCGCGCCATGGGGTGCGACCTGCTAGTGCACTACGCGCATTCGTGCCTTATCCCCGTGGACGTCACCAAAATCAAGACCTTGTACGTCTTTGTGGACATCAGCATCGACACCTCCCACCTCTTGGCGACCTTGGAACGCAATTTCGCGCCCGGCAAGTCCATCGCCATGGTGGGCACCATCCAATTCAACGCCACCATCCACGGCGTGCGCTCGACCCTGCAAAAAGCCGGATACGAAGTCATCATCCCGCAAATCGCGCCGCTTTCCAAGGGCGAGATCCTGGGGTGCACATCCCCTAACTTGTCCCAGTTCCTCACCTCGTCCGGCAAGCAAGTCGACATGATTTTGTACTTGGGCGACGGCCGCTTCCACCTCGAGTCCATCATGATTCACAACCCATCCATCCCCGCCTACCGGTACGACCCCTACAGCCGCAAACTGACGCACGAAACGTACGGCCACGAAGAGATGCAGGATGTTCGCCGCTCTGCCATCCGCCAGGCCAAGACGGCCAAGAAATGGGGGTTGATCCTGGGAAGTCTCGGGCGGCAGGGAAATCCCAATACGCTGGGTCTCATAGAAGAGAAGTTGAAGGCCAACGGCACGCCGTTTGTCAATTTCTGTCTTTCAGAGATTTTCCCCGGAAAGCTGGCGATGATGAGCGATGTCGAGTGCTGGGTGCAGGTGGCGTGTCCGAGACTGTCGATTGATTGGGGGTATGCGTTCCCTAGACCGCTGTTGACGCCGTATGAGGCGTTGATTGCGCTGGAGGAGAAGGAGGATTGGGGGAAGGGGGCATATCCGATGGATTATTATGGCCGAGAGGGGTTGGGGAGGACGAAGCCTGCTGCTGTGGAGGTTTGAGGGTTCAGGCTTGGAGTGGGTGGATGTATCCGTACTTTGAATGAATTTTGGGATCTAGGCGTATGGCTATACAAAAAGGAGGTTTATCTGTTTTTTTCTGCATACGAAGAATGTTACTTGCAAAATATGGTAAGTGAAATGTGAACAAGTTTTGGTTGTGGTTTGGTAGTATGTATCCAATTGTTTCGCGTATACGTACACAAGGTAGGTTATGTCAACCTTTTTGTTTTAACACAGAGTACAAAAAAGCCAGTCCTTCATTGCTTAGCTTGGCTGCGTGCATATCCATCCGTCTATCCAGTCCGTCCGATGTCCTTATCCTTCCTTGTCCATTCCCTCTCTTTTTTTTTTCCGTCAATGCAATTCTACCTTTGAACAGATGCAACCCTTCTCAGGGGTAAATACGACGAGAGACCTGATCGCCAACCAAAGCCCAGTTTCCTCCTATTCATATCGCCTGCTGCTAGGTTATCATTAGCCGTGAAGGCGGAGCCCGTCTCCCTCTGCTGTTCTGTGTCCTGTTCTTGCGCTTGCACCACCCTCGGCCTGGCAGCAACAGCAGCGACCGGCTTATTCTGATAACTCCTCAGGTGATCCTTGGTCAAAGCCATCAGATGCGGCACCGTGGCCGTCTCCTTCGCACCCTGACGAATCTCAGCCGCCGTCTGCGCCGGCAACGCTTCCATAAGAATATTTGCTAGCTGGTTATCCAGTTCCTCCTTCCGAGCAAAGCACGCTGCGACTGCGTTAAGCCCCGTGTTGGGCGTGCGCATCTCCCGATCGTACTTGAGACGCTTTTCCAGGGGCACCTCGACGTCCCAGTGCTGTCGCCACAAAGTCAGGGGTCGTACGTCGCGCGGAACGGAGACGGCGAGGATGTTCATGATCTCCTCGGTCGTGGCCTTGATGGCCTTCTCGGTGGCCTCTACTTGCTCAATGAGCCAATCTAGCTTGGCTAGGCGTTGGAGTGCCCTGGCACGCTCCTCGCGCTCGACTGCGCGCGGGTTGGTAGGGCTGATAAGGTTCAGGCTGGTAATGGCACTGTCTAACCGGTGTTCAAGATGCTCGTCGGGCTGTGCTAATAGGAGGTGTTCGACCTTTGGGAGAGTCAACCTGAGCTGGAAGATGGTTTGCACCGCTTCTCTGAACCAGATGGATGTCGCAATACGGTTGAGGCGGTCATTGCCCTTGGGTAAGAGGTAGGTCGGTGACGTGGAATCTTGCAGGGCAGAGCTATGATAGAGTGACTCTGTCGACCTCGCGTACCGGATCTGGAGAACGGTGCGAAGCTTCCTTACCGTCTTTAGCGACAGGAAACTTCGCGAGAGGATCATGGTCGTGATGGCGCCAACGTGAGACAGCAGTCCGTCGACGAGCACACGAGTTGCCAGATCGTCAACAGTGTTGCAGATAGCATGTAACAGTTGATCAAAGAGTTCGGCATTGATGGTCCACCTCTGGTCGAGACAGGCAACAAACACCTTTGCGGCATGTCCGATTCTCCTGAAGTCAATGAGGGCCTCGATAATTGCTTCCATAACGGGCTGCTCCAGATTAGCACGCTCAACGACTGTGCGACCGTTGGCTAGGGCGACATCCGACTCGAGCGCCCAGCGCAAGAGTCCGCGGTCTTGGTACACATCCGAGATGGACTTGCTGCGCATATTCAGGCCTCGAGGATCGCGACCAATGAGGCGTCGGAGCAGCATGTGGAAACCCTCGGCATCTCTCTTGCAGCGGTAGTGGTGTATCAGACAGAGGATTGTGCCTTGAGTGGGTCGTAGACGGCTCTTGTGTAGGAAATTGTCCACCACGGCGCCAGCCAAAACATGCTCGCCGATCTGAGTGAAGCCTGCTATGAGCATGTTGTAGTTGTGGATACCAGGCGGCACGGTGTTGATGAGAAGGTTATGGCAGACCTTGGCCACATACTTGTCCCGGCTTCGAGGTCCCTTCCAGTCGGCCAAGATGTTGCACGTAACTTGGTTGAAGCGCCGGCGCGCCTGGATTGTCATGGTTGGATCATAATGGGCGTGGTGGAACCTGGGATAGCCGTCCTTCTTCAACATGCGCGTTATGCTCCAGGCCGACTCGGGGTGGTCCTTGGGGAGATAGGACTTGATGCCCTGCATCTCTGAAGCCTTGTAGGCGGCTTCCATAAGGTCGTCCACAAGGTTGGTGACCATGTCGATTTGCTTCTCCATCTGCTTTTCGTTTCGAGGTTCCCGGTCCTGGTCCAAGGTTTCTGCCATGCTCTCTTCGTACGCGATAGTTTTGTCGCAGCTGATGAGACCGTCTCTTCCCATACAAAAGTCCTTGCGCGGGTCCCTCCACGACATGCCGAGGGAGTCGCGCAGCTTCAGGACAGCAGCTCTCTTCTCGGCAGCACTGGACGCCAGACTCCTGACTGAATCGACATGGTAATCGCATATAGACTCAAGCACATCGATCGTAGGCTGGCTGCGGGCGCGGAAGGGTTCGGGTCGGCGGGCGGCAGGTGCTGAGCCGACAAGGCGTAGGAGGTCTCCGTCGGCGGCATCGTCGGTCATAAGGACTGCTAGGTTCTTCTTTGCTTCATGGATCTTGCGGTTGAGCTCGCGCTGGCGCCGTTCCTTGTTCTCGGTGTCGACGACGACGGCGGTGACTGCGAGAGCCGTGTAGCAGGCGGTGGCTACATTGCTGCCGAGGGCTTTCCTGGTTCGCTGGGCGGCGGCGGATCGGGCGGTGGACTGGGCGAGGCGCACAGCTTGGAAGCTGTTGAAGCTATTCGGAGCGGGCAGACAGGAGTGGCAGCGACAGCCCCGGAATTGGGCTACGGTCGACCAGATCCCCTGCATCGTCGGGGCATATCTGGTCGATGCGGCAGCGGCATCAGGGCAAGGGGAGGGCGGGATTTGTTCGTCGGTGACTTGTCGGCGGCGGGTGGATTTGAAAGATCAATTAAGAGGCCCGTCAAAGGGTGGGGCGTTTTGAAGGCATGTCCAATTCCCGTCCCCATCGCAAGCTAAAGTCTTTGCGCTGTCGGCCGGGCGTACAGTGTTGATTGCGCGCATTCGCATGGGCAGAGGGGGGAGGTCAACAAAGCTCCCCTTTAGGGTAAGGGATACTAAACCCTTAGGGTTGACATCAGTCTTCAGAAAGCTCCGGAAGCTCAGACCACCTCTGAAGCTGAAGCTGCATGTGTGGGGCTATCAGCTGAAGATCAGAGCTGAGAAGGTGCCCTGCCCCTTGAGCCCCTCCACCACCACAGCAGAAGAGCTGGCTGGCAGCTCCCAATCAGGCAGAGTCTAGAACAACAGGTCACTGAAGAATATCACCTCCTCGAAAACATCAATATAAACCGCAAACAACTCCCATAATAATCGCATATCTCACAACAGCCAAGATGTTTGCGCTTTACCTTACTGCTGAGCTTGCTGGGTGAGTGAACAAGAAGTCAGAAGAAAAACAAGAAAAAGCCAACTTACATCAAACTTCTAGAGTCACCAACCTCCGTCCTGACGACAGCGAGGGTAACCCGTTCTGGTACACCTTCAAGGTTCAGTGCACCTCCTGCAGGGAGGTCCATGACAAGCCCGTTGGCGTGAGCCGCTTCGTAAGTTCCCCTCTAAAGACCCGAAGCATTCCCTTGTTGACACATTCACCAGGAAAACAACGAGATGAGCGGCAGCCGTGGTGAGGCCAACTTTGTGTGGAAGTGCAAAAACTGCAAGAGAGAGTCGTCGGCTTCCATCAAGGCTGCCCCCGCCGCTTATGAGCAGACGGAACCTGCCAAGAAGCAAAAGCTTCTCGAGTTTGACTGCAGAGGTTTGGAGTTTGTCGAGTTCCAGCCTGAGGTTAGTCCATATTTAGTATCTTCTCGGTACAGTATACTTGCTGACATCGGATATGTAGGGCTCTTGGCTTGCCGAAGGCATTGACTCCAACACCAAGTTCACTGACATTGACCTGACCGAGGGAGAATGGTTCGATTACGACGAGAAGGCCAACGACGAAGTTAGCATCAAAGAGCTCAAGTGGGAGATCAACCGGGCTTAAATCTGTAAACTCCCTCTCCAAGCATTTCTTGACATAATCCAGTCTAACCCTAACCCTCGATTCGTAAGCTCCTTTGTAATGAACTGTTGATGCGATGTTGTTGATAAAACGGGAGTGAAGGCGGCAGGTGTCAGGGGAAAAAAGTAAAGTGACATTGAAGGGGGCTGCTTGTGTTTTGATATTCCCCTTGGCTTGAGTCCCTTGATGGGTAGATGTCGGTCTTCACCAAAGGCGAACGTTCAACCAACCGGTTGGCCCGTGCTCCAACCTTGGTTTCACGCCGTAAAAATCCAATTGAACAATTTGACTTGCATCTCTCCCACTTCCATCAACCACCGACATCCGACCTGGTGTCCTACGACACGACGGAAATCACGATGAACGGACCATCCTCAACCCAGCTCTCAGCGACGCTGGACTTTCTAACGGACGCCGCCCATCTTCTGGCGACAACAGCGCCAGAGACGTCGGCGTTTCTCATGAACCAGAGAGGCAACCTTATGTTTGAGAACGAACTGCCCCAGTCCGACGTCCATAGACAGCACGTCTGCAGTTGCTGCGGCCACATCATGATTCTTGGTCACGGCAGCACTTTGAAATCTGAACACCAAAAAGCCGTGCGCAAGAGGCTAAGAGCAGGCCAAAAGTTTACGAAAACGCCTGTCCAGGCGAAGCAACAGGATCAAGAGTCGCGCAAAGGACCAGTTAAGCGCATCACATGCGGCCACTGCACAAGGAAAACTGAGATCAAGTTCCCGGCCCCGGCTCCTGTCTCGAGGCGCAGCATCAACCCGAAGACTCAACCACAACAACAAGCGCCAAAGTCAGCAGCAACAGGGCTAAAACCAAGTGCGGCGTCTACCCTGGGGTCTCTTGCTGGGCTTTCCACACACAAGCCAACCCCTTCGTCCAGTGCAAATAGCAAAAAGCGTGCCAAATCCAGGAAAGCCGGACTTCAGGCCTTGCTCGACCAGTCCAATGCCTCCAAAGGCTCGAGGCCTGGTCTTGGACTGAGTCTCGCCGATTTTATGCAGAAATAAAGTTGCTCTCTGATATAGAGACGCATGGGCCACCAATTGTTACCGTATTGGACAGAGAGTTTCCATCAGCTCCTCCCGTCTTGGATCCTGATGGATATTGCCCTGTGATTGGTGGTTTGGGGCAATTGTGAAGTACATAAAACTACTCTGGTTTGACTGGATTGCCGCAAGGAAAATTCCAGGTCACTCGAGCGGTTGATTTCTTCAAAGATTTCCAAGCAGGTACAGTTTTCTGAAAACTCGGACAGGGCTCTTGAAATCGTCAATTCTGAAAACCATCAGATGATTATTTCCGAAGGCAAAACAACGTTCAAGGCTGGAATGTTCCCGAAGCTTTGGGCAGCGGCTCCATTGCACTGGGTACCCAATCTGGGCCAAGTCTGGGGTCAAGCTTATGTCACTTCGTTGGTTGCTTGCTCCACCCTTCCTTGCCAGAATCCCCCGCCAAACCCGATCGCCAATTGCCCCTCCAAAATTTTCTCCAAGGACCCTATAAAAGTCACCGTCTGCTGATCCATCCCAACGGCCGTTTGCGACAATCCACACAGATATACCACCACAACATACACAATGCCCGAGGAAACTTTCACCCCCATCGGCCAGAAGGTCGAGGATATCGCGCCCGCCGCCGCCGACGCCCAGGCCGAGGATGACGAGCCCCGCGGTGTCGAGGAGATTGAGTCTCTCTGCATGAACTGCCACGAGAATGTAAGTTGGAAGCTGTCGCAAACAGTCGCGCCCTTTGAATACCGGCTAACCATGGTTCTCTAGGGAACAACACGTCTTCTCCTTACCCAGATCCCCTATTTCCGCGAAATCATCATCATGTCCTTCTCTTGCGACAAGTGCGGCTTCCAGAACAATGAGATCCAGCCTGCCGGCACCTTCCAGCTCAAGGGTGTCCACGTCGAGCTTCGCCTGACCCAGATAGAGGACTTTGCCCGCCAGGTCGTCAAGTCTGATACCGCCACTGTCAAGTTCATTGAGCTGGACGTTGAGGTTCCCGCCGGCCGCGGTCAGCTTACCAACGTCGAGGGTCTCCTGACCACTATTGTCGAGGACCTCGAGGCTGGCCAGGCGGACCGCAAGGAGCAGGCCCCCGAGGTCTACGAGAAGGTTGAGGAGATCATCCAGAAGGGCCGCAAGATGCTCGCTGGCGAGGCCTTCCCCTTCCGTGTCTCCGTCGACGACCCGGCCGGCAACTCCTTCATCACCCCCGACATGCGCGACGGTGTTGGCAAGTGGGAGAAGCGCGAGTACCTCCGTACCAAGGAGCAGAACGAGGCCCTCGGTCTCACCGACACCAGCAACGAAGGCCTTACCGAGAGCGGCGACATCATCCCCGACACCGTTTACGCTTTCCCCGCCACCTGCCCCGGCTGCATGCACCCTTGCACCACCAACATGAAGATGGTCGACATCCCCCACTTCCGTCAGGTCGTCATCATGAACACCACTTGCGACGACTGCGGCTACAAGTCCAACGACGTCAAGACCGGCGGTGAGGTGCCCGAGAAGGGCAAGAAGGTCACCATCAAGGTCAGGAACTCGGTCGATCTCGCCCGCGACATTCTCAAGAGCGAGTCTTGCTTCCTCGAGTGCCCCGAGCTCAACCTTTCCGTCAACCCCGGCACCCTCGGCGGCCGCTTCACCACGGTGGAGGGTCTTCTCACCCAGGTCCGCGACGACCTCCACAACCAGATCTTCCAGACCGGCCCCGAGGACCCCGCCGCCGTCCACGCTGGCGACTCCCTCCCCGCTGAGGAGAAGGCTCGCTGGGACAAGTTCTTTGGCGACCTCAGCGCCGCCATCAAGGGCGAGCGCGAGTTCACCATTATTCTCACCGACCCCATGGCCAGCTCCTACGTCCAGAGCTTGGCTGACGACCCGGCCCAGCCCGATGAGCAGATGATTGTGGAGGAGTACGAGCGTACCGACGAGGAAGAGGAGGAGCTTGGTCTTAAGGACATGAAGACCGAGAACTACTCCGAAGACCACTAGATCAAGAAGGACCAATCAATGCTTGGTGCTCTTTCTGGGGAGAGGAAGAAATCTTAATGAATCTATACACAGCGACGAAGACGATGTCTCCTTTTTTTGGGTTTCTATGGGTTCTCAAAGAAAAACAACGGGTATGGGTTGGTTGGTTGGACCGGGAGTTTTGAAAGAGAGATGATGCATGCATGATATAGCAGCCGTCAGTCATGTTTTGTCATGAGAAGATACCACGATCGATTTTGCTTTTTTTGTTTGTTTTCTTATTTTCCTTTACATATATTAGGCGCCTCTAAATGGATACATTACCTATATTTACATAGACCCGCGCTTCTTCTGGCTAAACTGGAAACGTTCTCCCTTTCTCAGGTTCAGCTTCTCTGATTTAGTTCAGTTGGGCTTCCATCTTGGTGTGTCTCAGTTACCAAGCTCACCCAAGTACATCATGTGGTTCATAAGAGTCATATGTACGCTAGACACCGGAGGACCAAAGACCACACATAGTCAAGGTCACAGCATGCAGTAGCACAAAGCGTGGCTTAGGCAGATGTCACGGAGAAGACAAGAGTTACGGTGACATTAATGTCGGCCGAAACAGACGTCGTGAAGAGTTGCTTCTCATCTTTGTCTCGACTCTAGTTACTAGTTGCTTCTCAACACTCCTAATAAAAAGTCCGAGTGGGTGATATATTTACTTCATTGAGCGAAACCTTTGATTGTACGGTTGAGATGCTGGGGGGAGGAAACAAAAGTACAGATCGGAGCGATTGTTGTGAAGAAGTCCAAGATCATGCAATGGAATGCATTTGCTTGGCTTCCCTCGGTCTGTAATTTTGAACGGGTAAAGTAGAACTAGAGTGGGAATGTTAGTGCAGATGCTTGATAGTCCCTTTTGCAGCGCTACATAAGTAGTCATGGGGGTTAAGCGCTAACAGACACTAGCAGACTGAACATTTAGCGTCTGTCCCATCACCACGATTTGAACTCAAGAAGACGCGTGACATTTGGCTGTATCGTCAAGAGTCGTGATGGGATCGCAAATTCGCAATACATAGGGCGCACAACGACTCGACGACCAATCACACGTGTAACTAACGTCGTGGTTAGCATGAAATCCTGCGCTACACTGATGCGAGAGGTTTCCATCCAAGAGCCCGAGCGAGATGGATGAATGGGAGGCTCGGAGGCTCTCGAGATAAGGGCACCACCACCACCACCACCGTTTGGTAGATGTACCTAGACATGGTTTGAAAACTTGATGTTTCGTCGTTCCGTTGCAAAAAGCGCTTTCGTGGATTAGTTTACCTACCTTAGCTACCTAGCGTCCTCAGTCCCACTTATAGTTGGTTAGCTCAACTTCTTCTGCGACTTTTTTAGTCAGTCAATCTGAGAGACGAGGGGTGGTTCCTGTCTTGAGCTTAGGTTATAGGCTGATGAGGTATTATCAAGTCCAATTGACTGACTGACCGACATGTCAGAAAGAAAATGGAACTCGTGTTTACGTGTAACGACCCAAACCCAAACCCCCTTAAGAGATCAGCAAAGCAGCCAAGGCCATTTGAGGATGGAGGCAGGCAGTGCGGAGATTGCGTCTTTTTGCCCCAAAGAGTGAAAGGGAACTGAATAAGTATCACCTTGTTTTATTTGTCGGTGTTGTTATTGTTGTTGTGCACTCTTGACCTGTCTCGACACTACACTAGGTAGGTAGCCATCGTGATAAAAGTCCCGAAGGAGATATCAGGTAAAGGAAGCTGATTACGGTAAGTATGTGTTAAGTAGGTAATAAACAGCCGAGATCCGATACGGCACTCTTTGATGAATGTAGGAAACACAAAGCAAGAAGCTGTGTTCATTGACTCGAATGAAATGTGCACGACGATGCAGCAGCACCTACCGTTGGCGACCGGGGCAACCGTCATGCTGATGAATGTCGGTCGGGTACTCTAACAAACAACAGCGGTGATGGATGTATTCTCCTCTCCGCCGCTTTCTGATTGGCTGGTTACACCTTGTCGTCAATTAAAACAAGACTTTGAAAAGATTACCCACTTCGTCCCCCCGTCTTTTTTGGGGGGGTTTGGTTCTGCTTCAATGACCGTTCGATTGTGATCTCGTTGTTGGCAGTCGACATGGGTTGATGTTGGTCTCTCAACTTGAAGTTCAACATACAACGAACTTTGTTTCTGGACATGGAATTGGATCTTCGATTCGCCTCTCTCCTACCGCTACCTTCTTTGTTTGATCGGTTGACGGTTTCGACAAGTAAAGAACCGACGGGAGTTAACAGACCAAAGCAGACACCTATAACAGGGGGGTTAAAGATAGATAGTCTTAACAATGCTCTGGCTCAGAGGGGCAACTGGTAGTTCAAGCCCGCAACACCTTAACAAATTCGCAATCAGATCTGCTGCATTGATGTCAGACACGGTTCCCTGTCAGTTTCCCCAACCTTCTACTTAGTTACATTCTCTCTTCCCTTTTTCTTTTTCTTTTCCGACTGACTCTGTGACTTTGCGGACTTTAACTCTTCCAACACTTGCCATCTCTATCTTTCCCCACCGCTAGAGGTAACTCTTCGCCAATCATCGTCTTTTTTCCAGCATTCCTCTCGTAAAAAGAAGACAGCTCATACTCTCTGCATCCGTTAACTCCAAAAAGTCAACACTATTTGACGACGCGTTACTAAGCAACCACCAAGATACTCTGTCCGGTGTTTAACAGTCTTCTCTCCATCTCCACACACATTACTACCACTTTTGCGTACTCTCTGAGGTTGCTTCAAACCATCCCTCCCTCCCTCCCTTAAGTCCTCAATCGGGTATTGGGCAAGATAAACAAACAACACGCGACACTGCTCACAATTGCGCTTCAATACAAAGAAGTCTGCATCACCCCCAGTTGAACCTGTCAAACGATCCCAGGCTCTTTGGTGGTTAGCTCTTCCAGCTTTGACAAATCACACCTCAGTTCAAAGCCAACAAGTAACCTGGGTCTTTCAGCAACCTGTCTACATCCTGACCAACACTCTAGCTGATTGGATCCTCCCTGGTGTCCCCGGTTTTCTCTGGCTCCAGAGGTAATACCGTCCTGTGCTCGTCTTGTGTTGGTGGTTATTGTCGACAAAGGACAACGATTGCCACTTTCTTCCTTCCTAAAGTCTCTTCTTTGCAACCAGGTAATAAACAACCCTTCATCAAGTTTCATCCCTGGCCTCGAGTTTCACTTATACCTACACTATCTGTTACCGGACTCTGGCGTGACTATAGCGCCGGCTGCATCCACTTGCTCCATTTATCAGTGTCCCCCTTCTTCACCTTCTCTTGCTTTCTAATCTTTCTGTTGCCGTTCCTTCCATCCCATCTTTTTACTGGCCACCCGGCCAACCGGACCACATTCACCCAGCACTCGCCTCCCGCACAAACACCACAACCTTATAGATCTCTTGGCATCTCGGCCCTTCGCTGCCGGCCGTGTTATTTTTTCCCCCTTCACCTTAAGACTCAAGGCAACTGCGTGGAGTATTTCTCTCCACAACCAAAGCACAACTCCCGCTCTTCAACCTCTCCACCACCTTTCCTGACAACGCCTCACCTGCAGATCATGGCGGACATGGTTGACACAAGCCAGCCCGAGCAAGAGGCTGGAAAGCCCATGGCTGTTCAAGACAAGTCAGAGCCAGATGTCGTCGTAGTCGACAGTGACAGCGATGCCGAGGTTGAACCTCAAGGCACAGTTGCCCAACTTTCTCAAGCCAAATCTCCCAAAAAAGAGATTTCCAACTCCGAGGCAGAGACAGACGGCAGTGTCAGTGGCAAGGAGAGCGAAAAGTGAGTTGATGATAATTCTTCAGAACTCGAACCGAGGCGGCATTGTCTCTGCCGCTCGAGTTCTTTGCAAGATCCACCCAAAGTACCAACAAACGCTCTTCTTCTTCCCGTTCCGTCTCCCAAAGTCGACTCTTCCCCTCCAAACATTGGACTCCTTTGCGCCTTCAACCAACTACAGTCGACGGTTGGGTCTACCAACTGTCAACATATCAGCTTGGCTAACATGGATTATCTAATTAGGGCTGCTAATACTGTTCTTGCACCTTTGCAAACCTCAAGGCAAGTTCACTAAGTACACCTTACTCACATACCTTTCATTCCCTCCCCCACTTCTGCCTCAGAATTCATAGGGTCGCGTGGAGGGGTCCTACCGCACCCGGTAGCAGCAAAGACATCATATACCTTCACGTGGTTGGCCCTCAAACGGGCAAAAGTCTGCCTGTTGGCAATTACAATTACCGTTGGTTGTCAGACCCTTCCCTTGTTGATGGCAACCTAAGAGAGTCACACAATGCCTTTTTACGGCCATTTCGTGTGCGATCTCATAGGCTTCATAGTCATCAGTCCCTGCCCGCTCACATTATACACATGGACATCTCATTCATTTGTTGCCTTCATTCACTTGTATACCCTTCACGCGCATTGTCATCGTTATCGCAACACACTATTCTTCATCATGGGCAGGTCGAGGCGTTTTCGCAGTTGGTCCGTGATGTTCCCTCGGCTTCTAAAGACAAGCCCTCTTTACAACTATATTAAGCCCCTCTCGAACCAGGAACAACCTACTAACTCCTTCTATAGCGCTGACGACAATACCACAAAAGACGCCGAAATGGAACCAAATCCTTCCGACACGGCGGCAACTCACGATTACCTTGATGACGACGACAACAATGATCTCACACCCCCTCCCGAGAGCCCTACCCCGCCCCCGAGTCACTTCGAGGACACAGTCAGCCATTCCTCTGAGCCGCCTGTCGGCGCTGAGGATGAGATAGTGGTCAACAACGCACGCGCCGTCGAGTCGCCCGCACCAGCTGACCAGGAAGATGTCGAGATGGCGGACAGTGAGGAGAAGCCGCGCAGGTTGGTCGTGCTCAGCTCTAAGCGAAAGCGAGCAGGCACCGGCGAGAACGTTCGTGACGACATGTCAGAATCCCCGACGGCCGAGGAGTGGAAGCCACGCAAACCTCGTAGTGGACCCAAGAAGACGCACGGAGTCGGCAATGTCAAAAGTGTCAAGCTCGGTTACTGGAGGGATTCGATCGCGGAGGACAAGAGGGATGCTCACTCCGTCATAGGCTTCATCGACGTCCGGGACAGGTTGCGGACCAAGATCGAGACTGTGTCCAGGGACGGCCGTAGCCTCATTCATCGCTATCCGCTCCCACCTGGCCCTGGCGGTAGCTGGGTTACTTTTGATAAGATTGTTTTCGATCCTCACCTGGTCAACCTCGACCACTTCCAGGTCAAGGAGTACGTCAAGGTTCGGTACGAGCAGATGCAGAGCAACCACCCGGACGTCAACTCACAAGAGGCGATGCTCGAAGCTGTCCAGCAGGCCATAGCCAGAGTGACCGCCAACCCACCGCCCGAAACCAACGCTTTACCCGCTATCGCGTACGGCCCTGATATTCCAGAGCATGCCCTCACGAGGCCTGAGCCCAAGAGACGCAAGGTTATTAGCGCTGCACCTGTCGAGGACGTTCTTGCCGCCGTCGACTTGAGTGGTCGCCCGTCGCGAGTCGTGGTCGGCACCTGGAAACACTCGAGTGAAGCTAATCGGAAGGATCGGCACGCCGTCCAGGGTGTTTTAGCTCAGAACGAGAATTTCCGGTGCAAGATTGTCAACCAAAACCCTGACGGTAAGGAGGTCGGTGGAAACTTTCCGCTTGGCGCCGGTCAGATCTGGTGCCAGTGGGAGGATGTTGACTTCCTCGATCACCTGAAGGGCATGAGCAGGCCGCAAATCAAGGAGTACGTACGCGTCCGCCAGCGCATGATGGATATAGGCGAGCTTCCGGAGGACAGGGACAAGAACGACCAGCTGGCAGTGGAAGAGGCCCTCCGGCGTTACGCCCAGGGCTTGTCGAAGGATGAGCCCATGACCATTGACCTTGACTCTTCGCCCGCTTTGCCCATGAGAGGTACCCGTCAGCAGCAGCAGCAGGAGCGGGCCACAAACGGCAACATGAATGGTGGCTACGAAGAGATGGAGGACATCTCAAGACCCGCCAGTGTCCCGCCGCCTCAACACCACGAGAACAACTTCCGCCCCATCCGCCAGAGCACCCGCGCCCCCCGCCACTCCCTCCCGGATGTCCAGCTCCGAGCCGCTAATCGTGGCCCACAGACACAAACCGTCGTCGACCGCCTGGAACGCACCAATAGCATCGCCCAGCGCGAGATCGCCCGCGTCGAAGCCAGCCAGATGCGCGCCGACCAACGCGCCGCCAACCGCGGCTTCCACACCCCAGCCATCCAGCCGTATCCCATGCACCCTCCACCCCCCTCATCCCATTCACAACATCAACAACATCATCAGCAGCAGCAGCAGCATCTTCCCCCCTACGGCGGCGGCGGTAGACCCTCCTCACGCGCAGCTTCCGCAGTTCCCTCCCGCAACGGCACCCCTACTACCTCTTATCCCCCCGGCGGCGGCGGCCACCATCAAGGTCACCAGAAAAACCCTCAACAAGGTCCTAACGGCAGCGGCCCATACGGAGGAGGAGGAACATCAGGATCATCGGACCGCAAATCCTTGTTTGACGATAACATCCAGCGCCTGAACCGGGTCTGGGCCGCGCAGGAGGCCAACAGGATCAAGTTCTCGCAGGCGGCGGGCGAGACGGTGCCGGGCATCAATGATGCCAAGATTTATGCGGGGATCAAGTATGAGCGCAAATCGTCGGGTCCGTTTGAGGGCAAGTTGGTTAGTCAGGGGACGATTATCAATATTGATGGGGAGGATTATGTGGAGTATCGGGTTTTGACGAAGCCGAGCTTTTTCTAAATTTGGGGAGGGGGGGGGGTACCTCTGGGGGTGGGTGGGTTGGAGAGAAGGGAAAAGAGAGAGAAAGATGGGGGAGGGGAGGAAGAGGGGGGGATGGAAAGCAGGAGGGTAGGGGGGGGGAATCGAACCTCGACTTGGGAGTGTGTGAGTGAGTGAGTGATGTTGAGAATAATCAGGAGCTTCAGTTTGTTTTTCAGTGAGCTGGAGCGTGGAAGATGGGGAAAGGAAAATTCAGGGGATGGATTCGCGGAGATGGAGAAGACGAAGGAGGGTGGAAAGAGAGATTTCGTCGATGAAAAGATTCTGCTTCGGCTGGACGAGCATGGAGAGAGAGATTGGTTGGGTCAACCATGCTGTCTACCTAGGCTTTGTCGCTCAGGCAGGAAGTCGGCCGCAAACTCGTGGATATCCTCCGTGTTCACCACAACAAGAAGAAGAAGAAGAAGAAGAAGAAGCGCGATCATCTCACCAGGGCCGCGAGAGCGAGTGCAAGGCTACACCACCTATAACACCAGTGGATAGCTTTTTTTTTCCCCCTTGCGTTCGCGGATGGCTGGTTAGTCTGTCACTGCATGGAAAGAGAAAAAAGTCACTGGGTTTTTTCCGTGCGCCAAATACCACCAACAATCATCTCAATGGGTTATGGTTATGGAGGGAAAAGTTGATCCGCACCAACATAGATAGGTTAGCATGGTCAGTCAGGTAGTATTTTATCTCGTCTTCCCTTATCTTTCTATTTCATCTTCTCCTTTCTTTTTCTTTCCCCGTTATGTTCTTTTTATGTTTCTTTCATCATTAAAGGTTGCGTTCGTTTCACAATACCCGTTTCCTTTCATCATTTGAGTTGCGCTGTTTGCGTTTTCCCATTCCCTATGCCTGTTTTTTTTCCCCTCCGTTCTACTCATCATCGTCATCATTCGTCATCTAATTACTGGATCACTATTCCAGGTAGCGTTTGCATTCTTTCCATCTTCAGATCTTCAGATCAAAAAAAAGTTTGGTTCGGTCGGGTCAGGTTATGACGGTCAAGTCAGGTCAGGCGCTTATAAACATCATCGTTTTGATCGATTTTTTTTTTTTTTTTTTTTTTTTTTTTTTTTTTTTTTTTTTTTTTTGATATGCAGAAAAGTTTTGCTTTCGTTGTATGTAGTAGCTGTCTCCGTTCAGTTCAGTTTCGGGGATGGAACGCTGAAAAAAAGGGAGAAAAGGGAAGGGAACACGATGGGGGAAAAAAACGAGTGTGAGGGAAGTAGAATGAGGGAAGATAAAAGGGGGGGATGAGGTAGCTTGACAAGTGGGTAGCATTTCAAGGAGTTTGTGAAGGGGTGAAGAAGGCTCCGTTCGATATTAGATCAAAATGATGAGATTGCGCGATATGCTTCTGGAGCTTCGTGAGATTATGTATGCTTCTTAATGAACTTTCGTGTTTGTTGTGAGTCTATAAAAGGTTTGTTTCGGACAATCAGTCGGAGGCTTCGATTCTTCCGCTAATGGGGTTTTCGACATGGACCTGTCTGTCATTCTAGCTTTTCTCTAATGCTTTGCCTGCCTAATTCGGGTATAGTCCTTCTATGATACAGCACTTTGCAACAACCTCGAGGCGAGTAACTCGAACTCAACCTCAATCAATCCACCACGATCATCCTCTATTCCCCCCTAAGTTTAGTTCCCCCTACCTCGCCCTCCCCTTCCACCCCTTCCACCACCCCTTCCTCCTCCCCTCCCTCTACTTCCCCTACCATTATTGTTCCCCGATTTCTTCCCTCCTCCTCCTCCACCACCACCACCGCCCCTTCTCGGTCCTCCACTCACCCTCATGTCATAATTCCTAAACAACTCCTCTTTCGCAAACCCGCCCTGCGCAAACCTCATATAGTTGATCACCCCATGATCATTCACCGCAAGTAAAACATTTCTGTACCCATGTTTCAAGCGAGCATAAAGCCTTGCCGGGCCTCCCGCAAGCCATTCCGCCTTAGGGAGATCGGCAGGCGCGGAGGCGAGCAGACTAGAGATCTCGGAGAGGGTGGGGATGGATGTGTCCTTTGCGGAGATGACGCTGATGTAAAAGTCCGGGGGCGGGGGGCGGGTGCGAGTGAATTTCGTGGAGGCTTTGAAGATGTGGTAGTGGATTTTGTAGGGTGAGTTCGAGTCGGAATCGTAACCATCAGACTCTGGAGATTGGGGCTTCTGAGGCTGGTTGTCGGCGGTGGAAGAGGCGCTACTGCTCGTGCTCGAGGGGCGGAGAGAGAGGTAGTTGTAGATGGTGTTGTAAGAGCGGTAGAAGCCCGGCGGGACGAGAGGGCCGTAAGGCGGGGGATCGGTGGGGGAAGAT
Source organism: Neurospora hispaniola (assembly GCF_033458365.1). NCBI lineage: Eukaryota > Fungi > Ascomycota > Sordariomycetes > Sordariales > Sordariaceae > Neurospora > Neurospora hispaniola. The sequence goes on along the minus strand of NW_026944410.1, from coordinate 3,310,354 downwards.
TTCGATTGGGGTAGGCAGGAGATGAGCCATTCTGTGACAGATTTGGGCTTGGATGCTGGTTGTGTTGTTGTCGTAAGTTGAGTGTCGTCCTGGACAGGAAGAGGGTTGGTCGGTGCCCGGATGACGTTGTAGCCTGCTCGCTTCAGGTGGCTGAAGACTTGGAATTTTTGCAAGCTAACTTTGCCTCTTTCTCCGTCTTCGCCGATGAGCAGAGCGTAGGCTGCTTGGAGGGACAATGGCAAGCCGTATTTGTACTCGTCATCCTCGTCCTCCTCCTCGTCCTCCTCGGTTTGTTCTCCTTCTCCCTTGGCAGAAGTAGTAGCAGCCGCAGTCGGCACCGATCCATCAGCAGGAAAAACCTCCTCGATCCCTCTCGTGGGCCACCACAGATCCAAACTCCCTCTCTCCACCAGATACAGCGCCTCCTCAGGTAACAACCACTCCCTTCCCCTCGCCGGCCTATCCTTGGGCAAGCCCGTGACCGCCCTGCCGAGACTCTGGCTAGCCACATTAGTATGTTCCAAAAGGACCACGCGATCTCGCACATGCAGCGGTGGTAGTTTCCTGTCCTTTTCCTCCTCATCCTCCTCCCCCCTCCCTCTTTTCCCCTCTTTGACTTCTGCTGCTCCCAATCCTCCGGCCAGTCCTTCCACCAGTCAGGAAAATACCAGCCCCTGCACCACCCCGAGGCCGACTTGGTATTATGCACGCGGGTATAACTCAGAACATCGCGCATAGCGTCGCGACTGGCGTCGAGCGCGGATGCTTGCGCGCGCGTGCCGTGCGACTCAAAGTCCTTTTCGCCCTTGCGGATGGTTTGCGCGCTAATGTTTTTGGTCTTGGAGTAGGTGGAGGCAAAAAGGCGGAAGTCGGCAGTGGGCGCGTCTTCGGCTTCTTCGACTTCGTCCATCATGGTGGCAGCATCTCCGGTCGCGTTGTTGGTGGTGGTGGTGGAGGGAGGAGGGACGAGGGAGGGGTTATCTTCTAGGTCGTCGTCTAGAGGCATCTTGGCTGTGGTTTTGTGTATAGTTTATTGGTTGGTGATGGTGCTCTGCTGGGTAAGGTTGTCAACTTAAATTTTTTCTAATTTTTTCTTTTCAGGCTGGTGAAAATGTGTCAGTCGTATGTGTTGTCAAAGTGAGGAAGTTTTGAATGAGAAAGGCACAAGTGAAGAAGTTCTGCATAAGTCGAAAAATAAAGTGGATCCGTTAGTTGACTTGTGAAACTTAGCTACTCCATAGCTGCCTGCCACGTACTCCACGTCGTAGTGTACATAAAGAGCTAAGCGCAGCTTAACCTTCCAACAAGCTCACTAGGCAAGGTGGCCGAGTGGTTAAGGCGTTGTGTTTAGGTTATCTAATGATTAACTTGAAACCGCAATGGGAAACCTCGCGAGTTCGAATCTCGTCCTTGTCAACGCAAATATTTTTTTTGCTGGTCTTTCCTTGCATTGTCTATGGTATTTCTCGCTGGTCACTGTACCTCCTTTTTGTCAAACGTATGTTCGTGGATCCACCGCAAAGCCTCAATGATGTCATATTCAAGGAAGGGTCTGTGTCTGTTTCATCAACTCTCTTCATTCCGCTACCTGAACGCCTTCCAACACCATACGCCCATGAAGTTATCTGATGTGACTGGCTGGCTTGCCATTGCTTGCCTCTGAAACTAATAAGCGTAGACATCCGCCAGACGTCTCATTGACAGCCTCCATGATTATCAAAAGACTCGTATATCCCTTTGACAACAATGCCACCGTTGTGTTCCCACCCACTTTATAAGAAGTAGAAAATTGTCACCCTAGTCATTGTGTTCTTTGTCCCTTTATTGACCTGCCGTTCTAGCCCCGGTATATCCTCCGATTAAGTCATCATAACAGAAAACCCCAAGAACCTCCGCAACATGTTACCGAGCAACGCCCCGAAAGCACCCGCCTGAGTTGCCCCTTCCAACATACGTAACAGTTGTGTGAATATAAACAAACCCACAAGTATGCCGAATCTGATACCAGCCTGTCGGTGGAAGATGTCCCAAATGAGAACCTTCATTGTTCGTCGCGGCTCAACAATAGCAGTGCTCTTCATGGCACTCCGTAGTCTCCCGAGGTGCCGCTCGAAGAGTCGCCGCGGACCGTGGAGTACTTCCATCACGTATTTATTTGATCGTACCCTGTGCTAGTGGGCTATCGACCCTAGTCAAGGTCACGGCCGTACAGCATGATGAATGTGTGTGAAAGCACTCTTTTCAACGCCACGTTGGCTGTTCGACCCCAAATTTCCCGGTGTTTGTCGGGCGGCCTCCTCTCTTCTCGATGGACAGGGTGTTCTACTCTGACCCTAGATTCCGTGGACGGCGTTATCGCACCGACAACATGCCAGTTGCCGGTCATCGGGTTCCATTCACTCGATCAGCATCTTCTTCACTCCTCCCACCTCGCAAAGCCCGAGATGCCGTATTGCATCTCGCTCGTTGGATCGGACAATGACTCGGTCCGGGAGCATCGGATTGTTTGGGTCGACCTTGGATGCATCCTTTGCTGCTTGCTCAATCGCGTCCATTTCATCCCTACACGCTTGCTGGTCCATTGGGCAGATAACGATCGGTTGTCGTAGAGTAATGTCCCTTGCAGAGTTCATGTGTGCCTGTGGAAGTATAAGTGACCGATCTGTCTGGTGTTTAAGGAATTGCTCAACTCACTTTTATACTCAAAAAGAACTCAATCTTGTACAATGTTGATGACGTCGTAAAGCTCGTAACTTCGTACATGGGAAACCCGGGTTTTCCGCGCTTGACAATGCCGTCGGGGTCTCGTAGATCTCGCGCCGGAAAGACAAGCCCCAAGTTCGTGACATAGCCGGTCTCGGTCAACTTGACCCCTACTGGTTGTGTGTGCTTTGCAATCTTGTTGATTTTCTTGGTTGGCTCGTCGCCCTCGGGGTTGAATGTGATTTCCTCCTCGATGGCCAACGTTATCTTATTTATCGTAACCTTTTTTGCCTTGTTCATCATGTCCGGATTTGGGGCCAGCTTGATAAAGACTGTTATTGGATCTAATGGCCCATAGCTCCATTTTGGTAGTGAGATGCCCAAGGTCACGATGCTATCCGCCGTGACAACCTTGCTTTCGGGCCGGTTGTACATTCCAAAAGTCGAAAGGGTATCGTATCGCTGTATTGGTATGGGGAAGGTGTATCTGTTTTGTGTGCTTTGGCCTTGTTGGACAGTAACCACGAGCTCGTAGTATGTTTCGGCGATTCGGCTGGGCAGTTGCAAGCTCGCAGGCGGAATTCGACGATTTATTTCTTCTCCTCCCCGGCCATAGGGTATAAATATCTGGAACGGCAGGTCCATTGCTATTACGCTCTCCGCCTCTTTCCCCGATACACACCGGAATAGCAGCACCTCTTTGCCCACCAGGTCCACGGTTTCGCGTCGCGGTGTGCCGAGATGTCGTTTCGCCATGCTCTCGGCAGCAGGGTGTATGGTTTCTCGTCGCTGGAGGCAGATGCGCACCATGGATACGCTGACGGGTGCGGAAAAGCCGGCGCTTGGTCGGATCTCGACTTTCCCTACTATTCTTGGCTATGAGAGCGCAAGTTAGCATCGGCGACGTCCGCGCAAACGAGAAGAAAACTCACCAACGTGGCAGAGATACCGGGGTAGCCCACCAGAAAGCTGCTGTTGGGTGGTCCCGATATCCTCACCGTGGCCGGAGCATATTGGGCAACTAATGCATTCATGGTGCCGTTAGCGCCGGGTGCGAAGTTGTTCGAAATAGGTTCGTCGTGTTGACAGTGAGGATATGGTCGAAGATGACGAGCGGATCATGAACGTGTTGTAGAGACCGGCTTCGCCGTGCCACAACTGGGCAGTCGACGGAGTCGTGAATGAGGGGCTTGGTGCGTAGCGCTTGGAACGAAGGTCACACTTCTGGCCCCTGGCGATCGCGAATGTTTGTATCGATAAGGCTGGGGTTCACTTGCAGGGTTACTGCATCCCATCCGGGGTTATCGAAGGCAAATGCAAGGCCGCAATTGATGCGCGTTGTCGCTGTGGTGCAGCTGTGCGTAGGCAGTTTCGTCGCTTATGCTTTGGCAAGGGGAAAGAGGCGTCGTGAAATTGGTGAGACGGACAGAACAGACTAGTTGGACAAGTATCGTGGGCTTAACATTCCTCGACTAGTGAGCGGAAGGTGAAGGCTACACTCAACAACTGTTTGTTGACCGCAAGCCTAGGTAGGTAGACTAAAGAAACCTAGTTCGACTAGATGGCCAAGCGGTACGCTCGCACAACCGCCGTCGTTGGCGCAGCGTTTGCTCACGTTAGGGCGCGGGAAAGCCCTCTGCTGTCCGTGGGGGCCGAAGAGAAGTGGTCGTCGTCCAAGTTGAGGGCAAATGTGAGGGCCCTATGACGGGATCGATATAGTCAGTCAGCTTCGAAGACGGGTCGCCTTGTCCGTCAACAGTGTATGGGGGGGCCAATCGCGGCAGGAGGTCGTATTAGCTAGGTAGGTATCGGAACGGCAAAACACCACGTCAGATGATGGACGCTGTCGATTGATAAGTGAATTCCCGGGCTGGAGGGTTGCCCGTAGGAGGGAGGGGAAAAGGATAGGTGTGACAAGATGCGAGCGCCAAGGACAGTCGCGGCTAGAAGAAAAGAGCTTTGCGAATGACTGACAAGCTCAATTCTCAACTTTTCGGTCAGGGTACGACGTCAAGAGCCGTTAGCCGGATATGACCAGGACCAAGTGTGGATCTGAAGAGAGAGTAGTGTAGGTAGAGGGAGGAAAGCTGAAGGAAGAAAGTGCCTGGTCCTCGGAACGTCACCGAGGATTATCCCCAACCTCAAGGGCCCCCTTCCTTGGGCGGTGGGGAACGCGGATGGCGGTCACTAACCGAACATGTGCAAGGCTGCACTGTTACAGCGTTAGCATCCTTCAGCTTTCTTTCCTTGGTGACCAGGGGAACAGTCAAAGTGGAGAAGTGGAAGTTGAGGTGAGCTCCGACTGACATGATGAGCGTCCATCTGAACTTTTTCGATTCTCTTCAAGATCAAGATAGCACTCGATTACCCCATCTCGGTTCTTCAACCCGGATTCTCACATGTCCAACCTTGGAACTTGTTACTCATTCATTGCCAGACTTCCACTCTAAAACTTGACCACAGTACCTAGTATAATCCCCATCAATCCGGGAAATTCAACCATGATGATGATCAGACCATCAGTTCGGTGCCTGGCCATGACGTCCTTGATCCCTTTGCGCATCCAGACCAGTATTTCCGCTTGAGTAGTGAGACAATGGGCCATGATAGACTGAAACAAGTGCAGGGAGAGTTGGTCAGATTGTTTATGCCTCTTTCAGCAGGCAGCGGCATGGCAAGCAAGGGCCAAGGGGCCAGGCGGCCGATAGGGCTGGCTGGTATGGTCAAAGCTTCCAGCTGCTGCATGCAAAGCCCAGGGAAATCAGATCAATCAGATCCCGCCCAGGTCCAGCCCCCCACCGCCCAACCACAAGCGCTTGGCGTCGGCAGGCTTCCACTTGTGGTGCAGTGCCGCAGGCAATTCTGTTCCGCAGTAGGTAGCAACTGCACGTCACACAACAATTAACCAAACATCACACACGGGAACCTCAAATCGCTACTGATCAAAGAGAAAAAGATCTACACCCAGCCAACATGTCTGTCACACTCCACACAACACTCGGCCATCTCAAAATCGAAATCTTTTGCGAAAGCGTCCCCAAAACAGCAGAAGTACGTCCCTTTCCCTTTCCCTCTCCACTCACGCGCAAAGGCACTCACAAGCTAACCCTCTCCTCTCCAATTCGCAGAACTTCCTAGCCCTCTGCGCCTCCGGCTACTACAACGCTTCCCCCTTCCACCGTATGATCCCTTCCTTCATGGTGCAAACCGGGGCACCCGCCAACCCTTCCCCGCCCGAGAACCCCAAGGGCGGCCGGTCCATTTACGGCCCGACCTTCGAAGACGAGATCCGGCCAGTGCTGCGACACAACGAGCGGGGCATCGTCAGCATGGCCAACAAGGGGCCCAACACCAACGGATCCCAATTCTTCATCTTGTTCGACAAGGCCCCGCATCTGGACGGGCTGAACACGGTGTTCGGGAAGCTGATTGGAGACGAGAGCTTGCAGACGCTGGCAAAGCTGGAGGGATTGGAGGTGGACAAGAAGAATCGGATCAAGGAGGAGGTGAGAATCGAGACGGTTACGGTGCATGCTAACCCGCTGGCCAAGTGAAGAGACGGAAAATTGGGAATGGAGATGGTGGAGATTGGGATGAAGACACGCCGGGCCAGCCAGTCGACTGGCTTACAACAACTATCCGAGACTGAGAGGGAGGCAGGATTTGGGCCGGATTCGAGAAGCAATCGAGTACCGACATACTACACGACGTGCCGCTCACAGAAGCGAACGAGACGGGGCAGGAAATTCAAGCGGACAGCAACCGAATTCGGAAACCAAACGGCGAAAACGCTCTTGCGCAACCGCATACACCACACCATCACACCAACCCTCATTGACCTCTTACACCCGGACACTGATACATCCCTCAACATCTGTTGTCTACTCGCGCTGTCTGATCTCCCCACGCCGCGCCATGTATCGAAAGTGTTGTACCGTCACAAGAGAGCAAGCAGCGGAGGACCACTACGCGCGTGCGGTGTGCGAAGTGCTGACCTTTTTACACAGGCGGCACGCTCTTGGTCTGCGTATCAGTGCCGCAACACTTTGAACTGCGAGCCTGGAGTCTTACTGGGTAGAAATTGATGACGACCGGACAACGTTCATCTCGCACCACAGCTCCTCTTACTCTCACCTTCTCTCTGGCTCTCCCATCGGACTATCAATCAACCGGCGAGGAAGGGTGGTTGTGTAACATTCCAACGTCAGCCGTCGTGGTTTTGTTTGGTATCGGAGGCCTCTGTTATGGCTATGCCTCTATACGACCACGATGCGGCTGGTGGCTTCAGTTGTGGATGAACTTGCGACGATGAAAGTTATGACGAACAACTTCTTGATACGGTTATATACGATCTAAGCTGTGCTATGCCTTGCTATGCTATGCTAAGCTATGCTACACAAAGCAATAGACTTGATGATTTTCAGAAGAGCTAGAAGGACTAGGAGTGCTAGAAGGGATCAATAGTTGCACCAAAGGCACACCACATAGACAAATTGTATAGCTACCTAGTGAGGAATACTTGATCACAATTCCCTGAACAAGTAGCAAATGATAGAAGGGTCAAATAGTGAATGAAGTGTGATCACCACACAAAACCCGAATTTCCATCCATCCATAAAATCTAAATAAGATGGATAGTACACACACAGGAACCGAACCAGAACCAGAAACAAGAGTAGAGAGTATATGTAGCATTCACCACACTCCAAGTAGGTGAACAAGAAAAGTGATAAAAGAGAATAAAGTAATAAAAGAGAAATAAGGAAAGTGAGTGTATCGTTCAGACAAGTAATCAGATGACCGATCCTTCTCTTCTTCTACTACCTTACACGGTTATGTACTACTGTATCCCTTTTCTTGCTGCAAGCCGTGTCCGACCGACCAACTCCTCATGCACCGGCACCGATTTAACCACCCAACGACATCATCATTTTTTTTTTCTCTCTTTGTTTTCTCTTCCAATGAAATCCTCTAACGTAACATATGCCTACGACTATCTTTCCCCGCCGTCGTTATTTTTCTCTTTGCTGCCTTGGTTTTTTTCTGCTCTATCACCTGAAATTATCAAGCCATAAAAAGCAAATCATGCCAATGTAACAGCAACAACAAAAAGAAAAAAAAGACCATCAATTTCTTAAACCCGACTGCTGCTCTTGACGCGTGGGTGTCGTCTGAGTCTGCGTATTATTGGTATACGGCCATCCAGGTAGATTTGCTCTAAACACGTCCGAAGGGGATGCCATCCTAGGAGGAGGAGGCACCGGCATCTGCTGAGTGGGACTGAGAGAGTTCCGTTGCTGCTGCTGCTGCTGCTGCTGCTGCTGGTGGTGGTGGGTTCGGTGATGTTGGTTTTCATGATGATGGTGAGGTTGATAAGACTGATGATGAGAAGGAGGAGGAGGAGTTCCCGGAGAAATGTGACGAGGCTGATGAGAATTCCTTAATGGAGAAGGAGACAAAATGGAAGGAGGCTGGTGATGATGGGGAGAAGAAGAAGAAGCATAAGGAGCATAGGAAGCGGCGGAAGCGGCAGAAGCAACAGACGATGAAGAGTTACGATCTCCGGGATTCTAGCCCTTCCTCCGCCTCTTCGGATCGCGCCCAGGGCTTTCCAAATCGTTCTTGTTAATCTCCTCCGTTGCAGCCGAGGGGGAGGGGGTGTTGACAGGGGAGTTGTGCTCGAATATCCTTCCCGAGTCGAACCCGCCGCCGGGAACGGAGAGGCCGCCAGTGTTGGATGTGCCGGCTGTTGTGGCAGTACCACCATTGGGAGTGGGAGTGGCGCCGGTGTGAGTAGGGTTCGTCAGATCGAAGCCGTCGTCGAGATTGAAGTTGAAGTCGCTAGTGCCGTCGCCGGTTCCGTTGGCGCCGGGTAGCCCGGAGAATTCGTAGGCAGGATCGGAAAAGGCGTTGTCGTTAAGGTATTGCTCAATGTCAGTGCTGTCAAAGTAGCCGGCGGCGCTGTTAGGGTTGCCGTGCTCGTCGAGACCGGGGATGCGACCGGAGGGGCTCAACGGACCGAGCAAGCTCGTAAGTCGATCGATCTGGCTGGCTTGTTCCTCCTGGAGCCGTTGAAGGGCGTCTAGCTCCTCGTGGGAGTAGCTGGGGAATGGTGGCGGCGGCGGCATGGAGCCGAGGGCAGGAGAAAGCGCGTTGGGTGCAGTGTGGTTGGGGACGACAGGGGTAGGAGGAGCGGCAGCAGCAGCAGTGGTAACAGGTACCGTGGGAATAGTGGAAACTGGCGGCATCGTAGCCGTTGGGGTAGGTACCGTAGGGCTTGGGGCCGGTGACGAACTGTTAGTCGAGGGAAGGTTTCCGGCCATGATGCTGAGCATTTTGTTGCGCTGGTCGTTGCTCAGGGCATTCACATGCGTCTTGGTCGCCATATCTGGTAGATCAACACCTCCCGAGGCGCTCACAGCATTCGTGTCCTGAATGAGCTTCATCATCCCCTCCTGAGGGTTGTTTTGTAGCTCATTCTTCATGAATGTAGAAGATGGGCTGTCTCCGGGGGTTGTGTCGAAGAGTTCTGTGACGGAGCCCATCTGCTGCGCTTGATATTGGGGATGTACCGGGGCAGGAGAGGCTGATGAGGCAAGCGAGTGCATCTTGGCTACACCCTGCTGGGGGATAGGGGGCAGGAGACGCTGTTGACGCTTCGGTGTTCCCATGGACGTGTTGTTGTGGACCTGATGGTTGACGAAGCCGCCGAGGTCAACCACATTTGCCTGGGGCATTTGATTCTGATTGTGAACCTGAGCGTTAGGAATTATGCTTGCCAAGAGATCCTGCACGCTCTGCGTCCCTCCTTGCTCCTCCAGCGATTTTCGGAATACGTTGGCAAGAAAGTTAAGAATGGCGTTAATCGAATTCTCGTGACGTTCATGCTGGTTCTGAAACGTGAGGGCCTGTTGGAATAAGGTCGTATGTTCAGCTCGAATCTTTTGTAGCAAGCTGGAGATGGCAACCTGTTGCTGTTGTAGCCGATCTAGTTGAGACTTGACTGCTACCAGGTCCTTCTTGTGTAACGGGCCAACCTCACCAGCACCCGTAGAACCACGTCCGACTTGGGCTGACGAGTAATTCTGACCAGCGTATGGGTCTTCGCCACCGGCATCCTCCTCGCTATCCGCCTCTCCCTCGGCCTTGGGCGTAGTTTTGTTTGGCTTGTTTCCCTTTCCTCCACTCTTGGGTTTGTTGATCAGCCAGAGAAGGTTGGGGTGACCGCGCCTAAAGTAAGGATTGTAATATTCGCTTGGGCTCTTGTTCTTTCTTTCAGATGCCTTCATCGAGTTATCCGAAAGGCCTACTCGCTTATGGAAGCCATACATGTTGAGCTGCCGCACAAAGGAGGCATAGTTGTTGTGTTTGAAAAGCTCCGGGATGAGGGTCTTGGCGAACTCATCTTCATCAAGGACGATGAAAGAGTCACCCTTATCAGACCAGCGAATGAGATCCGTGTTCCTGGACTCATCCAAGAAGCTGAGCACATAACAAGGTTAGTATACTGTGTATATATACTTTTGAATCATATGGGTTAGGGTAATAACAAACACACCTGCTCAGTTTCTGGACGAAAGGCGGGATCTGCTTTCTCTTGGCCTGCGCTTCCCGCTTGGCACGCTGCGCCATCTCTTCGAGGCGCTCAATGTTGTCGTGCTCATCCATTGGAGGCACGTTATGCCCCAGGGGATAGGCAGCATCGTCACTAAATGAGACCCAGGTGTCGGCCGTCCCGTTGAACTGATTGGTAGTGACAAGGGCCCGACTTGGCGGGCGCCGCGCGAGGGCAGTGGAAGGTGCTGGAATAGGCTGCGGAAACGGTGCTTGCGTGGAGATCATTCCAAAAGAGTTGAGAGGTGCCGCTGCTGCGTCTGGGGGATTATTCCACCGGAACACCTGATCCGCTGGAGCGGGAGTGAACTGTTGCGGCATCTGCTGAAGAGGAAGGGGCACAACAGGCGAGGCGCCCGGGGCCGGTCTCTTTCTCGGGTTAGGAGAAGACATGGCGGCGTAAGACGGAAGCATGCGCTCGAGATGGTACGACGAGACGGTTTACTAGGAAAGCCACTACGGCGCAAAAATAGTTGATGTTGAAAGGCGCGGTAGACGATGGGGCTGCCTACTAACGACTTGTCGATGTAGGATATTGGTCTGGTCTCTCGTGATATCGGGCGTACAAGCTGGGCGATACTGTCCAAAAGTTGTACGTATCGTGGGTATCGACAGGAAAACCAGACCAACAGATACGATCGCGGGGAAGCGGAGTGTTAAGGGGTCCTGCTCAGACTGGAGAAGGATAAGAAGAGATGGGAGATTGTTGGTCCCAGGGAAGCACACAGAACGATGGAGGCGTTATATACCCTGCAGTGGTTTTGAGATGTCGCGATCAAAGGATACCAAAGACTCTCAGCCTCTTTCTGGGGGGGAAGGGCGAAAGTGTAAGCGAATCTGCGTCTGGTAACGATCAGAAGTGGTGGTTGACGACCGACAAGGACGCCGTGAAGGAGGCTGTTTGTCGCACGTCGATTCTCTTTCAAGCCCCCACCGGAGTGCAGGAAATGGCCTGGGATAATTGACGATTGTTTCTGACAGAGCAGCACTGCAGGCGTAGACAGTACAATGGTCCAATGAGCGCGGGTCTTGTTTCTTGTTGTCGAGGTCCTCGCTGGAGATTTTTGATGATTTGTTGGATTTTTGTTTTTTTTTTTGTTTTTCTGATTTTTTTTTGGCTTGTAATTTCAGGCGCTGGCTTCAACGACAACAGCCAACCTTGTCTGTGTTGTTTTTCAGTTACCCAACTGAACACCACCAAATAAAAACTCTTGTCGTCCCGCCTTGTATCCTGTCAATGTCTCTCTCACACAATCTCTCTCTGGTCCCCAGTCGCGCAATGATCCCTTCTTCAGATGATTTGGTCCGTGTCCTGTCTTCGGCCGGCCAAAGCTGGGCGGGGAAGAGGTCGTGGGGGATCGGATCCCGGAGTTGGGCCTTCTGAAAATGCTCGAGTAATGCAAACTGCGGAATCGCGGTAGCGGGCGGGACGCTGGGTGGCCGTGTCCGTGAACGGGGTAGTGGATGGATGGTCCGGAAAGGGGATCGGACGTTGCTCAAGGCGGCAGTGGTGGTGGTCGTCGTCGGTAGTGAACGCAAAACAGCGAAAAGCCGCGGAGTGGTACGGGCAGCAAGCAAGCAAGCAACTCGACCGAGTGGAAGCTGATGTGAGCGAGGTTTCGTTCGGCGGCTCCGAGTCCGTCCGTGATCCGTCGTCGGGGGTTTGGGGACTTTGTATGACGAGAAAGACGTGACGTTGGAGAAGCCGGCCTGCCGTTGGTTCTGTTAGTGATGATGTGTGTCGTCTCTCGAGATTGGATCGTTCGGCGGAGCATGCAACAGCATGATGGCGGCGGCAGGTGCGCTGGAATGGTGTGAACTCTGGGCTACTGTAGCACAGTATGGTAGCATCCGCACCCAATGCTCCAGCCGAGCCCAAGTCCAGCGCCAGCTTCCATCCACTTTGGTGAAACGATTTCACTGATCGCTCGATCGATGGCAGCTGTTAGCACTGTCCGTCCAATCACCTGTCTGGGAGATAAGGGAAATGCCACTCTAAACGTGGGGTCTATCCGTGCCAATTGCTCCGGCGTCGCTTTCTTGGCGGGTCCCTTTTTGCCGTGACCTTTGAGGTTCTCACCAAGAGAAAAAAAAAATTGTCTCTTGTCCGTGAAAAGCCCGACCCGACACCGACACCGACGCACAGGATACGTTACCTACCTGCCAGGGAGACAAGCGAGCGCGGGACCTGCTCCGGGACGAGATTCGCTAGGAGCATGTTTCCCGGCTGTGATGTATCACATACCAAAAGCTACCTATCCGAACGGAAACTCGTTATGTAGTCACCACCGACACTTGTTGTATTGTATTGTCTTCACAATGAGATCTGTCCATAACTATTAGACGGACTCAGCTACCTAACTACTTGGTCAATCTGATAACTCCAATCTCAGCTTCATCAATGACAATTGTCAAAGCAAGTGGCCGTGGTGGTTCATGCCAATGACCGGAGGTGCAGCATAATGGCTCATGTCACTTAGACGAGCTAGCATGAGGAGCTCTGACAAAGCCTTGAGTTGTGAATCGAGCTTTGAGCCTGTGAATCGAGGTAGCAGTAATGGCTAAGTAACAAGTGGAAGCCCAGCAGGCCCAGCCGTCCAATCCAAACACGGGTTGTTGTCAAGGGCTTGCCGGCATGGTCATGTACTTGACCCTATCGTCAGGTCTTGGCACCCCGGCCTTTTCTCCATGGAACCTTTCCATGAGCATCTACAGGATACTTTTTGCATGAGCACGATATGGATCCCCATGGCCGTTTCCTTCTTTTCCCCTTCTTCCGTCTTCTCTTCAAGTCTTTGGCGATGGAGTTGAGAGCGGAGGGGCTTCCCAAGGGTATGGAACAAGGTGTCCTTCAAGACGGTTGGTATATCGGGCCATGTAACTGTTAGTGTTTGTTAGTGCATTTCGGCAGCCAACAGAAATGCACTAGCTCCAAGCCTCAGAAACGTCACCCAATGGCTCTTGAACCGTGGCAATTGGTGGGTACGGGGTACATAAGCTTATCTTTTCATGGGAAAGGTTTGACACCTTCGGAATGAATGCCGTCAAGTGCGAGTGGTCAGAGAAACGTTGAGGGTATCATTTGGGTTGGCTATTCTACAAACTAGACGTACATACGCACACTTTCATCACACCGTTCTTGAGCTACAGGTAGCATTATGGAATATGACATAACCAACAAAGACACCAAGGACGGGGGCACCTTATCCAGTAAATCAGTATCGGTCCCGTCTTCCCCGGTCCCAGGCTCTTGAAGAGCCTCCCGTCTTAGCATCTCGGGTGGCCTTCTTCTCCTCTTTGAGCGTCCTAGCTTTCGCCAGAGGATCAATCACCACCAACTCTTCCTCCGCCTTCTTCCGGTAACTGAGGTCTTTCCCGAGCTTGTCAGCAGCAAAACTCAACTTGTGAGACATCCAACCTTCATCACCGCTATCCTCATTGTCCTCCACCTTGTCCCAGGCCTTGCAGCTTTGACAGTTAGCAATGAAGTGTAGATCGCACACTTTTTCCTCGTCTGCTTGACCGTCTTGTTCGCCATTCTCTACATCTGGATTCACCGCAGGCTGGGCCGCATTCTTCTCTGGTGGAGCGGTTTCAATCTTTGCCTTGAAAGACTTGAGCAGGTCCAAAGCCTCTTGCTCTTCCCGGGTGGGATTGCTACTTGCACCTGGCCGGCGCTTTCTCCCGCGGATGGCTGTATCCGGGATCAGTTGCTCCAAAGCCGACTTCTTCTTATCCTGCTTTACTGGCTCTGAATGGATCGTCCTTTTCATTGACGCTTTGAGTGCCGCAATCTCTTCATTCGTCTTTTCAAGGAGGGACTTCTTCTTGGGTTCTTCAGGTTCTGGGCTCGAATGCTCGCTGTAGTGCTTCTTGGGCGGCTGCTCTTTCTTCTGAGCAACCGGCTGTGGGCTTGGACTCCTGCTTTCCTTTACTAGTTTTGGCTCTGGCTTTTCTTCCCGTTTTGATACATCCTTTGCCACTGGTTTGGCGTCCTTTTTGGCAGATGACTTTTTCGAGGCGCTTTGCTTGCTTGAATCGTCTTGGTCAAGATCCGCCACGATCCTGGTATCAAACTTGGGTTTCTTGGGAAGAGGAAGCTCTTCTCCATCCTCATCACCGACCTCGTCTCCAAAGCTGAGTAGCTGCTTGCCGCCTTTCCTCTTCTTCTGCTTCTTCTCGGCGGGAGTGGGCCTAGAAATTTGCTGTGGTCTGGGTTTCTTCTCCCTCTTCTGCATGTCATCGAAGGGGTTGATGAGGATCTCGATACGCGTGATCTTGATGGGATATAGGGGCCGCTCACCGCCCTCTTCCACCTCGGCCTCTCCGATCTTTGCCAAGTTGTAAATCGTGTCGCCGGCCACTCGACCGAACATGGTATTTTTCCCCGTCAGCTCGTCCGCCTTGCCGAGCGTAAAGAAGAACTGACTGCTGTTGGTGTCTGGTGCCCCTTCGTTCGCCATACCCAAGAGACCTCTGCGGTTGAACTTGAGGCGCGAGTGGAACTCGTCCTTGAAGTTGATGCCATGAGGTCCCGCATTCTTTCCCCTCCTCTGGTCCATCGGCCATGGGTCGAGGTCACCGCTGAGCGCGCCATTATCGTAGATCGACTCTCCTCCATGACCGGTGCCGCTGGGATCACCACCTTGGACGATAAAACCAGGGATCAGGCGGTGGAAGATGGTGTTGTCGTAGTAACCGTCGAGTGCAAGCTGCAGAAAGTTTCGGCATGTCAATGGCGTTTGCTTCGCGAATAGCTCGACGGCAATCTCGCCCTGTGTTGTGTGAATAATCGCAGATGCCGTCGGTTGCGGCTCGAGGTTGTAGATGGCCGACATGGTGATGAGGTTTGCCGCGCTCGGCTCGGTGTGTGATTACGCGGTTATGTTATTTTGCGGCCGGCGCATGCGATTATGGTGTTTTGAAACTGGAGTTTCGGCAAAAGAGTGGTGTTTTGGCGTCGACGCGGCAAGTGCTTGCGTGGTCAAGGCAAGTTCAGTTCATGGCGCAAACTGAACTGAATGAGTGTGGAACTCTTTTAGTTTGCTGGATGCAGTTCAGCCTCAGCTTGAGACGACTGGACGATCGCAGTTGGACGCGAAGGGAGGTTGGAGGTTTTGTGGAAGGTGTGGCGGTGCAACGAATGTTTCGAGCGGGGGAGCTGGAGTGAGTGTGTTTGGACAGCCAGACCCTTTGTAAGGCGGGAACTGACTGCCCACCTGAAAGTGGAAGCACTGTCAGGCCCTGCGGATGACGGATGCGGGGCTGCCCTGTCACTGCCCGGGCTGTACCTTGGGAGTGCCCGGCCCGCTGCCTGCCAGGACCTGCCCGCTATACACTACAGGGCACCGCAGCGCAGTTGGAGGGCAGGAACTTCCTGGCCTGGAATGGGCGCTTCGCGTTGTCACTTGTCAGCCAGCGGCCTCATCAGCCTATCAGTCCAGGCCAGGCCGAGGACGGGGACTCGGAGCTTGGTTGCGTTGCAACTTCGAGACACCAACATACATGTTACGCTACCTTGGCTCCCATCTCCATCCGCCAACCTCATTCTCCTCCATTGCATTCAGCATAGATTCCGATCTTTATCCTGAGCCGGCCTCGAGGTCTTGAATACCGACGTCCGCACTCTTCCACAATGGCCGACCCCCGGGTACCGTCGTCATACAACGTGACGCCCAGAATCCGCTACAACACCGTTGGTGGTGTCAACGGCCCTCTCGTCATCCTCGACAATGTTGGTCAACCACCACTTCTCTTCACCGCAATGGGCGTGTCTAACAACTGCCGCAGGTCAAATTCCCTAGATACAACGAAATCGTCACATTGACCCTCCCCGATGGAACGCAACGCTCCGGTCAGGTTTTGGAGGCGCGAGGTGTGTTTCCCTCTCGCCATATCTTCTTGTGCTTCTCTCTGATCAACAGCTGACAGTCATGATGTTCTACAGGAAACCGCGCCGTCGTCCAGGTAGATCACCGCGACACAAGTTGGCAGACACGCGAACAATGCGCTGATATCATGAACAGGTCTTCGAGGGTACTTCCGGCATCGATGTGAAGAAGGTGAGGCAGATATCCACATGGGACTAGCGAACAAGAAACTGACCAGGAACAACAGACCAAAGTCGAGTTCACCGGCGAAAGCTTGAAGCTTGGTGTATCAGAGGACATGTTGGGCCGTATCTTTGATGGTTCCGGCAGGGCGATCGACAAGGGTCCCAAGGTGTTGGCCGAGGAATATCTCGACATCAACGGCAGTCCTATTAACCCCTACGCCAGAGTAAGTACCTTGGTTGCTGAATTGCCAAGGCCGGGGACATTGTGCTGACAAGACATAGGAATACCCTCAAGAAATGATCTCGACGGGTATCTCTGCCATTGACACCATGAACTCCATCGCTCGTGGTCAAAAGATTCCCATCTTCTCGGCCGCCGGTCTGCCTCACAATGAAATTGCTGCCCAGATTTGCCGACAGGCCGGTCTCGTCCAGCGCCAAGGTATCACGAATAAGGGTGTGCACGATGGTCACGAAGAGAACTTTTCGATTGTCTTTGGTGCCATGGGTGTCAACTTGGAAACCGCCCGTTTCTTCACGCGCGATTTCGAGGAGAACGGTAGTTTGGGCCGCACCACCCTCTTCCTCAACCTTGCCAACGACCCGACCATCGAGCGTATCATCACCCCCCGTCTCGCCCTCACGACGGCCGAGTACTACGCCTACCAGCTCGAGAAGCACGTCCTGGTCATTCTTACCGATCTCTCGTCATACTGCGATGCTCTCCGTGAGGTCTCGGCTGCTCGCGAAGAAGTACCCGGTCGTCGTGGTTTCCCGGGTTACATGTACACAGATTTGTCGACCATTTACGAGCGTGCCGGTCGTGTGGCTGGCCGCAACGGCTCCATCACGCAAATTCCCATTCTCACAATGCCTAACGACGATATTACCCATCCCATTCCCGATTTGACGGGCTACATTACCGAGGGTCAGATTTTCGTCGACCGAGGTCTCCACAACCGTGGTATCTACCCTCCCATCAACGTGCTGCCCTCTCTCTCGCGTCTGATGAAGTCGGCCATTGGTGAGGGCATGACCCGCAAGGATCACGGTGATGTGTCGAACCAGCTGTACGCCAAGTACGCCATTGGTCGTGATGCCGCGGCCATGAAGGCTGTGGTTGGTGAGGAGGCCCTGTCGAACGAGGACAAGCTTTCTCTCGAGTTCTTGGACAAGTTTGAGCGCTCGTTCATTGCCCAGGGTCCTTACGAGTCTCGCACCATCTTCGAGTCTCTGGATCTTGCGTGGAGCTTGCTCCGGATCTACCGCAAGGACATGCTCAACCGTATCCCCAAGAAGATCATCGACGAGTTCTACTCGAGGTCTGCGGCTGACCGCAAGGGCAAGGGCAAGGACAAGCCTACGACCAAGGATACCAGGGACACGGCGGCGCCCGAGGAGGAGAACCTGATTGACGCATAAACAGCATGTTGGCTATGAGAAATGTCGGCGTGGTGCCCGGCGAGTGTTGGTTGATGATGATGATTTGTTGAGTTGTGTTTCGTGTGTATCTCAAAGACATGGGAGTTGCGCTTTTGCTGCGATATTGTAGATTGGAATTGAACAGTATCACGCTTCATTTGTCCCTTAGATGCTGAACCCCTTGACAGGATCACATCCATGTGGTATAGCACTACACACACTCAAGACTGCCTGTAACGAGACCATTCACTGCAACAATGAGCGGAACAAGGAGAGCTGGATCGGGAAGTCTTGGCATGGCTGAAGCTAGAGCTTGTTCGGTGGGGAAGAGACGGCTGGCGACCCCGCATGGTTCTCCAGGACGCCACAGCCGCGCCAATGGGGATTGGAGACGGACTCCATCATCTGATGGTTCGCTTCTGCACGACGTCATATCCGTGATTTTACCCCGGGATGTTTGGAGAAAGTAAACAACATCAACATCGAGGTTTAGGTTGGCTTCACTGTTCCTCTCGCGGTTACTGTCAGTCAAAAGTGTGACATTGAGAGAAGCAGAGTTAATTTCAAGTCGATTCTTGGTAAACAGCCAAGACATGACACGAACAAGCAACAACACCAAAATCTCAACGAGACAAGGCCGATGATCTGCTCCTTGCCGAGAGTCTTCCATGATAGGCACCTGGCGGAGAATATATCACAGAAGTTGCAAAGAGGCGCCGAGATCCACCAATCACGGTACAGCCTGCATATTAACCGTTGCTACGAACCGAAATGCGAATACCGGCATGCGACTACTGACTGCATGGTGGTGAGTTGAGTTTTGTCACACAAAAAGGCTGGCATCTCGTGGGCGTTTTTACGTGCGGAGGAGCATGGGGCATTTACCTACAGTATGTAGTGTAGTATCCTGCCTGCTACATAGGTAAGTCAGTCTTGTTGCCGGGTGCAGATCACATTCCTTTTGTCTCGGAGAGTGTGTGATCTGTACCCCAACAAACGCAGGTGTGTGTAGTGCAGGTGGAGAGCAGAGAGGGTAGGGATGAATATCATCCAGGAGTTTTACATATTGTGTAGGAACTGGAGATCGGATCGCTTGGTAGCTAAGTACGCTACCTCAGAGGTGGTAGTTTACCCCAGATTCATGGGGTGCTTGGGTGACATCCAACGTCTCCTCGAGGCGGTCACCAACCTTCCTCACACGTACCTTGCTTGCTCGTCTCCTCGATGTTCAATCTAATGTTGATCCGCACCAACGGGGGGACCGCATTGACCGACGTGGTCCTGTCTCAGCTGCCAATGGGTGGGTGGTAGGACCTTGAGTTTTTGTTGATATTAATTTCCTTCCTCCCTTTTTTATATCTATTTTTTTTTTTTTTTTTCCTCGGCCTTCCCCTCACTCTGTGTTTCCTTTCTCTCTCGTCGGGTCCCCTCGTTTTATTTTCTCCTTCACGGGTGCTACAGGTCCAGTCTCTCAAATCTCACCCTCCAACAGACATCACCACCATCACCGGGACTCTCACCGAAATGCGTCTCCACGCTCTACTCCTACCGGGGGCCCTCTCCCTCGCCGCAGCAACACCAACAACAACCTCATCAAAACCCATCCCCTCCCCCGACGCCAACGGCAAATACTGGCTCAACACCACCCACCTCTCCCTAGCCTTCATCCCCTACGGCGCCTCCATCACCAACCTGATCCTCGCCGACAAACACGGCAAGCCTCTAGACATAGTCGGCGGCTACGACAACGCGACCGCCTACACCCTAGACGCCGCCCACCCGCACTTTGGTTCCGTGCCAGGTCGTTATGCGAACCGAATCAAAAACAGCTCTTTTACTCTTTTCCCCGATTTTGAGGGTGAAGAAGTAATAACCTATCACGTCACCCCCAACGAAAACCCCACGCCCGATCACCCCAAAGGAGTCGACACCCTCCACGGCGGTCCAGACGGATGGGACTACCGCAACTTTTCCGTCGTCGCCTACACCCCCGGTTCATCAATCACGTTTAGGCTAGTCGATCCAGACGGGAAGGAAGGGTTCCCAGGGGAAGTGGTCAGTTACATCACGTACACTGTTTCGGGAAATAGTACATGGGATATCAACATGGTGGCGATTCCCACGACGAAAAAAACGCCCATCATGTTGAGCAGTCATACGTATTGGAACTTGGACGGGTTTGAGCGCGAGGATGCGCTGGATCATGAGTTGTGGATGCCGTTTGCGGGCATGAGGGTGGGTGTGGATGGGATCTTGGTTCCCACGGGGGAGATTCTCGCGAATGAGAGGGGGGGTGTGAATGATTTTTGGAGTCGACCAAAGAAGATTGGGGAGGCTTTGACGGAGAAAGGAGAAGGGTTGGAGGGGAATTGTGGGACTGGTTGTACGGGTTATGGTGAGTTTTTTCCTCGTTCCTTTTTCTTTTCTTGGTTCTGTTTTTTTATCCGTGACTGAACTGAACTGAACTGACACATGAAAACCAAAAAAAAAAAAGATAACTGCTACATTCACTCCCTCCGCTCCCCGTCCTTCGACGACTGGCGCCAGCCCTCCCAAATGGTCGCCCGTCTGTCCTCCCCTCACAGTGGCATCAAGCTCGAAGTCTACTCGGACCAGGACGCGTTTCAAATGTACTCGTGCAACCAGCAAAAAGGCGACGTCCCCCTGAAATGGACTCAAGGCACGGACGAAAGAAGGACCATCCCCAAGTATGGATGTGTGGTGCTGGAAGTGCAGGATTGGATTGATGGTATTAATCACCCTGAGTGGGGACGGACGCAGAAGCAGGTCTTTGCTCCTGGGGGTGATCCGTATGTTTTGCAGGCTAGGTACGTTTTTGGGGTTAATAAGTGAGACAGTCAAAACAGGACAGGGAGATGAAGAGACATTGGAAGGAGATTATAGTTAGTTTAGTAATGATATGTGAATATGATCCAGTTAAAGACCGGCTGGCTGCTCATGGATACTATGAAGTGTGAAACGATGGTCAATGGTGGAAAGTGGTGTAGTAGTATTAAACCGAACGCGGTGAGGACGGAAATGGTATCGTAGACTCTTCTCAGCCTTCATTAAGGAAAAATAGTATGCCAAATAATAATTATACCCAGTCAAGCCAGCCGGCATGCCTGTCCCATTCTCACCAACCATATCTGCCTCTCTTTTATGTCCCGATGCATCCTATCCCATCCCATCTCATCTTTCACTCACCACCTATAGCAGCTTTTGAGTCAACCCGTCTGAGTGAGCCTCCCTGCTGCTGGCCCTCGAAATTCCGTTTCTCCCTCAAGTGCTCATAGGTTTCCATCTCCCAGGCATAAGTATATAAATCTTTATTATATATATCCACCTCTCTCTCATCACTCATCCTTGTTTTCCACTTTCTGCTCATCATCAACCAGGATGACAACAGTCAAAGCAGCCGCATACGCCTCGCGGATAGCGCAAGCCATGCTATTATCACGTCAGTACAACCTCCATTTCTCCACACCAGAATTGGAAGAAACTCACCAAGTCTTCGAAATATCAGCAACCACAGCACTCAACCCCCAATGCGCGCACCACGCCCTCGCCAAGACCTCGTTATCCGGCACCCCAAACGCCTCCACCACCAGCACCCGCTCATTATCCTGATCCTGCCCAGTGTGGTCCGTCGCCGTCGTCGTGCGGCCACCAGCGCTCATGATATTGCTCCCCTTCTTACTTCCTCCTCCCAACCCGTTACTCCCCAACCCAAACGACTTGGGCCCACCATGTATCATACCGCTGCCGTCCAGACTCGAGTTGATGCCTCCGTACACCCCGTTCCAGTCGCGCACATGCACTAGTTTGTCCGCTCTCACGGACTCGTACACGTAGTCAAAGAACAACGGATGCGGCCCGTCGCTGCACGGCCAGGCGTGCACAAAGTTCACGTCGAAAGTCAGTCTCAGAGGCCACGAGTTCCCATCAATGGCAAAGTGGATGCTGGCGTCAAACCACTTCGGGCCATTGTCGCTGCTGGTGGCGCCGCTGGTGATGGAGTGCTTGCTGTCGTTGGCGTTGGACGGGCGGAGGTGGAGCATTTCGATGCGGACGAGGTCGGTCAGGTAACCGTCATAGTCGTAATCTTCGTCCTCGTCCATCTTGGGCGCTACGAGCTCGTATTCCTTGACGGGGAAGACCTCTGCGGGAGGGCCGAGCGGATCGGAGCGATCGTTCATGGTCTTGACGTCCTCCGGGGTAACGGTTTGAGAGCGGGCGGGCGGTTTGCGCTGCCGGATGCGCGCTATTTGTGCGCGATCGAGGTGCACCGTTGGACGCGCGGGGCCGACCCAGCCGCCGATGGAAAGGCACGTAGGGGCGAGGACCTTGCCGACGATGGAGGCGGCGGTCCAGTAGGTGTAGCTGCCGCGGTATTGGAAGCCACAGTGCGGGTGAATGTGGGTGAGGAGGGCGAGGTCGTCGGTGGCTCGGTCGGGGTCGATATCCACGAGGGAGTTCATGATTAGGAAGGGGAAGGTAGTGCCGGGGAGGATGAGGCCGCTGAAGAAGGCCATGGCGTGCGAGGATATGTGGCCGGTGAGGGTACCCTGGGCTTCGTGCTGTTTGAGGCAGGCGATGGTCTCGGAAAGATTGGGCCACTTCATCATCTGGATAAATCGCTTGAGCATGCGGACTTGGCGCTTCTGTAGCTTAAACCGAAGACGAATCTGGTCCGGTTGCTCTCCAATGCGGTCTACGCGGATGTTTTCGCGCCAGCGGCGAGCAAGAGCAAGGTTCCATTGTATGCTCGGTGGAATCTGGGCAACAAGCTTTTCTTTTGCTTCCGCAAGGTGTAAACCGGAGTTGATGCGTAGGTCAAGCTCGACACTAAGAAGAAGCTGGTGGAAGAACTTGTGGTAGGTCGGAGCATTCGCAAGTGAGTTGTCGTAGATAAACTTGGTGGCGACCTGGTTCTTGGGCAAGGTAAAGTCGATCCAGTCTGGTCGGGATAAAACCATGATAAGATCGGTTATTTGCTTGTCCAACGTCTTGTGGGGGCTCAGGTACTTGTCGGGGTCTCGGAGAAGTCGTCGGTACAGGTTCTTGTACATGAGATCCTCATCATCGTCCTCCAACCCCCTTTCCAACTCCTGAAGCCTCTCAAAGATGCGGTCCAGCGTAATCTCTCGTGGTGCTACGCCGGAATCCCGAAGTGGTATTGAAGGCGGAATAACGCTGGCTAACGATACCCAATGGTTGAGTGTAATGGTTCCTGCACGTTTTCCAAAGCAAAAGGCATAGCTTGGCTGCTCAAAAGTCTCCCATGGGTAGTTTGCGTAACCGGACCCCTCTTTCCGTAGAGTCATGAGCTGGGTCATGGCGTCGTGCAAGTTGGCGGCGTCGGTGTCATCGCCATGATTCCCTGCAACGGTAGCGTAAAGAGTGTAGCAATGATCGGGAGCGTGCGGTATAGGCCGCCTATGACCTCTGAAAGCCGGAGCACCCCTGGATATTAGCTGCATCGCCTGGGCCAAAGACAGCTCTTCCTCACTTGACATGCCTGATGGCGGCCAGTCGGTAAGCGGACCTGGATCATGACGATGGATCTCGTAGTCACGGCCTTTCCCCTTGCCATTCGCGCCGGGCCGCCTAGGTCGGCGACGATCGCTTGTGAACTCTGTAGGCAGATCCGATCTCCTTCGGGGTATAACTGCGTCGCCATCACTTGCTGTCCTCCTATGACCTGCTTCCTTTGTTACCTGTACAAGGTGTTAGGTCTGTAGTCATATCTCGAGGTGAGTGATTGTTGACTGACATCTTTGAAGTTCCTGATTGCCGTGCTCTTTGCACGAATCAGATTCCAGAGACTCTTCCTCTTTGACTCGGCCATCGCTTCGCTCCTCCCCCTTCAAGTGCCACTTGCGCCTGTGTCGCCGGCAGAAGTTGTTATGTCTGGTTTCGCGATTCTTCAAGGGCAAATCCAAGTTGAAGGCTCAAGGCAAACATGGCACATTCGGATAAGGCGCAGATCAAGCAGGCTGAGTCCACAGGGGTGTAGTAGTAGTAGTGTCAGGTCTGGAGAGTCTCAAAATGTTGAGTGAGGCTGAGCCGCGCATGAGACGCCTCATGAAAACGCAAAGTGTTAGTCCGGTATCAATGGCGTATAGGGACTATATGGCTACGACGTGAACCGTATCGAGTGAGGATAAGTGGCAGCGCACTTGAATGGGTGATTGGACGAAAGCGATGGTTGAGATGACAGGATGACGAAGTCGGTTCAGTTGGTTATGATGAATCACCCGATGACGGAGTCTCTCAGCTGAAGTTGGACAATCCTCTCCAAGAGTCGCGATGGACAGTCAGTGGTGTTTGTTTGTCGTTATGTCAAGACCTGACAGGAGCCAAGAAAGATCGGAGCTGAGGTTCGAGGGGTAGGTAGGTATGGAAGGGAGGGAAGAATGGCTGAGACAAAAGGGCATTTGGAAGTTGAAACAAGCAAGAGAGAGGCAATGCAGGTCTCGTCGATGCAAAGAAGCCGGCGGCGGCGATGGTTAGCGCTGATAGTGCAGTATCCAACTGATTCCCCACGATGCCCTGCCGATCCCCCCGGTTCCATTTCCAGCCATTGGACTTTTACGTTCAACTTGCCAACCACTCGATTATTATTGGAGCCACAGGCCACAGGAAGCCTACACTCGCTAGAGGTACTCCCTCACCACTGGTAGGTAGAGGTACCGGGGCACTCGGGATCCATGGAGCGGGAACCTGGGCTGGGAACGGAAGTCTAGACGGGGAACAGTCAGCCCAATGCTGCCCTGGGGAAGGCTGCTATTTCTAGGCCATTCCAGTTATAATCCAATCAATTGCCTTGTCGCCTTTCGGGAACTGGTGACGCAGCTGCCCATGTCCAGCTTATCGTGTACCACGTATGTAGTGAGATATGGAAGGCATGCTCAGGGCCAATGTAGAAGAAAATAAGTGCTTCCATGTTTGGGCATTCATCTTCTCGGGAGCAGAACTGCACGTTGCCGGGAACAATTCCCTTTTCAAGTCGTTTGCTTGTTTGTCTATACCTAGGTCCTTTGCTTGCTTTCCAGGCGATTCCCAAAAAAGACTACACACGGGCTCACCCAAAACCAGTGGTCGTGTGTGTACTGTTTTTTGGGCTTACTTGCTTACAACAGCTGCCCTCTGTTTGTACGGTACTGCGTATATACGGTATTGAATTGATGGCACGGCGTTAACATTGAAAGCAGTGATGGTTCATGAGAATGCGACAAAGTAAAACTAAGTGGTGTTGTAATGTTCATCTCTTTGGCAACATTGGATGAACAGGTGATGACAAACTGACATGGAGAAGATAGTACTGGAGTAAGCTGTACCCAGCACAACGTCAATGCCTCTACAGAGAGTAAGAATGGACTGAGCGTTGAGGTCGTTGCGACTTGTAAGTGTCTGTAACAAAGCCATCTGGGGTTGGGGTTAACGGTGCGGAGCGAGTGGGTTGGCGCTATAGTGTGGGGGTGAAATTACAGACTCACCGCCTGCTAGTGCAGTGGCAGAATCGATTAAGTCCAGAAATTTTCTTGACCAAAAGTGCAGGCGGCTTGCATTCCCCAAGGTCCCCCTTCCCAAGTAAACAGCAAGTCAGACACCGTACAGTTCTTACTTGCAATCATCATCATCCAAAATGGCCCCAGTAACCCGCAGCAGAAGGGAGACAAAGAGTGAGTTCTATAAACAACGTCCCATTCTGAAGACAAGTTCTTTGTCCAAATGGAAATCTTGCGACTGAAGCTAATCCCTATTCACCATAGCCACCGAGTCGCCCGCCAACAAAAAGTCCAAGGCTTCTACCCCCAAGTCCGACAGCAAGAAGCCTGAGAAGAGAAAGGCCACCGAAGATGTCACCCCCGTCGCTGCCAAGAAGCAAAAGGCTACCAAGGACACCGTAGCTGCCCCTTCGCCCAAGCCCACACCCAAGACCGACAAGTCGACATCCAAGACCACCCCCAAGGAGGACAAGAAGTCGGCACAGAAGCCCGTAAAGGAGAACAAGAAGGAGAAGAAGGAGAAGCCGGCACAGAAGGAGAAGAAGACCAAGGAGCCAACACCCGAGCCCGAGGCGCAAGAGCAGGAGGACGACAACGAGGAGGAAGAGGAGGAGCTCGACAACGAGACCCAGGCTCTTGTCGAGAACCTTGACGGCGACGACAAGGAGGAGGACAACGAGGAGGCCAGCAAGCAGATCAGCACTTTCAAGAAGGGCCAGGATGTCGGCAAGATTCCCAAGAAGAAGACCAGAGACGACAAGGACGCCAGTGCTACCAAGGGCAGCGGCAAGCGCGGTGTCATGTACCTCGGTCGCATCCCCCACGGTTTCTACGAGCACGAGATTCGCGCCTACTTTGGCCAGTTCGGCGAGATCACCAGACTCCGCGTTGTTCGTAACAAGAAGACGGGCGCCAGCCGTCACCGCGCTTTCGTCGAGTTCGCCGACGCCGAGGTTGCCGACATTGCCGCCCGCACCATGGACAAGTACCTCCTCTTCGGCCACATCTTGACCGCCAAGGTCGTCCCTCCCGCACAGGTGCACAAGGACCTCTTCAAGGGCGCCAACCGTCGCTTCAAGGTTATCCCCTGGAACAAGATGGCTGGCAAGCAACTCGAGAAGGCCCTGCCTGAGTCCAAGTGGCAGGGTAAGATCACCAAGGAGGAGCAGAGGCGGGCGGCCAGAGCTGCCAAGCTCGCCGAGATGGACTACGAGTGGGAGGCGCCCCAGCTCAAGGCCGCTGAGGCCAAGGAGCCCGCGCTCCTGACCGCTGCTGAGGAGGAGCCCGTCAAAGCTATCGAGGTTCCGGCGGCTGCTGAGGAGAAGACCGAGGAGAAGGCTGAGACCAAGGAGGAGGAGACCAAGGAAGAGGAGGAGCCCAAGTCGACAAGGAAGCGGGCCGCGGCCACTCCCAAGAAGGCTGCTGCTACTCCCAAGAAAGCCGCTGGCACCACCCCCAAGAAGGCGGCTGCCACGCCCAAGGCGGAAGCCACTACGCCTGCTAGGGCTACTCGCTCTACCCGGAAGACCAAGGCTTAGGTAGCCAGTACTCCGACGAGAGCCACGCGGTCGAGCACGCCGGGTCGAGCCACCCGGTCAATGACGAGCACACGGGCCAGAAGAAGGGCTTGAAGAGAAGATTATGGATGGTGATTCATGTGTGAGGTCAATCAAGCAAGGGATGCCCACGCAATTGTACGGACAGGTTCAGGAAAAGCGCTACATGATGTTTGTTTTACCACCCACCTTCGGGCGGCCAGCTGGTTAACTCGGAATAATACCCCCGGTTAGGTCATCTACATAGTCACAAGTTACTGTGCGGGAAAAGGAAAGGGACGCCAGGCTTGGGATCATTTGTTTTTTTAACTTGTTTCTTTATTGTTGTTGTCCATAGAAGCAAATTTTCATTTTCTTTCATTGCATGGGTTTCTCATCAAAATGTATATGTTACATGTTTGTGTGTGTGTGTGTGTGTGTGTGTGTGTGTGTGTGTGTGTGTTTGGGTTTGGGTTTGGGTTTGGGATGTCACATTGTCTGATTCCATCAGCATAGTTGGACACAAATTTCGATGTTGTGTACAAAAACACCACATCTTTCCGTATGCAATGGATGAAGTGCAATGTGTGTAATATAGTTCTAAGCTGTAGGTTTGATGTACGCACCAAGCGAACCTGAACAAGACCCATTAGGAGAAAAAAAGAAGGCCGATCAGGATTATAAAGCGCGCTGTGAAAATCTGTTCTACTTCTTCCTGTCTTGCGAACAGAGTCATTGAGTTCTTTTTCTAGAAAAGAAAAAGAGACAAATCCGACAGGTGGACATCTTCCCAGCCGAAGCTGGAAAAACGTTACCTGCCTGCAGGCGAAGGGGAAATATGTGAAGAAGAAAAGGAGAGAAAAAGAAGATTCCGAAAATTTGCGGACGGATTGGCTCTCTTTTATTCTACAGCGTGGCTCGTGCGTTGGACCTGGATGTGGGTCGTGCGTTCGCACTTGTACTAACTTTCCTAAAACTACGATTCTGCACGATTGGTGTGTGTTTGTAAGTTACGGTCACTTAGCCGGAATGTACGCCTTTGTAACGACAAGACGTCACTCAGGAATGTGAAGTCGACGTTCCAGAGTGCCGCAAAGTGAAGGGATAATTGTATGTCTATCCAAACAATGCTTTGTTCCCATCTATAACGACTGGTTTCAGAAAGAAATTAAGCAAATGGAGCTTCATCGCAAGTGAGGAACAAGGAGCCTTCATGTTGGCTCCTATGTCCACTGCCGTCAAGGTACCTGCTCATTCAAGAACACACATGAGGAGGTACCGTACCGAACCAAACTGGACAGACCAGCCGAGATGTCAATAAGACAACTTCCGGTGTACAAGACGGATGCAACCGCCAGAAGACAGCCAGGCACTCGTATCCAACAACCAACAATTATATTGTGCGAGGTGCCGAGCTTCAGAGGGTAGGTAGTCTAGGTAAGCTCGGTAGGTACCTGGCTAGCTATGCTGGGACATGGGGAAGGTACTTAGTGGTGGGTGGACATTGATCAAGCGCGGGGTGCAGGGCAGTGAGAAGATGGAATGCCGATCTGCAAGCTGCCAGGTACCTCCAAACCCCAAAGATAGACGAGACAGGAAACTGGCTGATGAAAGTTCCCACTGATAGACTGCCATTGGAAACAGGAAGAAGAGATGTCCGTGGGGCTGAGTTTGTTGTGCGAGTGTTTCATATCATCTCAACGTCCCGTCAGAGCTCTTTTTATGGAAGGTTTGGAAATGAGTACACGCGTCCCCGAGTGAGTGAAGTACATACAAGACACGCCGAGAATGGAAGGGTGGAAGCATGAGTGGTGGCCAGGCACCACAAAAGCTGGACAAGGAAGAGGTACCTCAATAATTCGGAGTAAACTCCACTGCAACAAATTCCAGAGACGGGCAAGGGCAAGCATCAGAACCAACGGGCAGATTTTGGAGTCCGGGTCGGTCCCAAAGCGGCAGTTCAGGGCAGTGACACTGACAGGACTCGAACGGAGGACAATCCGCCCTCCCCGTCAGCCCCGGCTTTGCCAGCATTGTTGTCATGTTGTAAATTTCACTCTACACGCCAAAAGGACTGGGGAGCCAAACGCCAACCACACCTTTGGTCTTTTGGCAACCGCTTGGAGATTGACAATAGTGTACTACACCCTGTCGTCGCAATTGAACAAGTGGAATTGACCATGTCGCCCTCGGCGCCGGTCACCAAGGCCGCCCAATCGGCTGGCCAAGGTACGTGACGTTGCCCCGAATCTGGACCTGCTCCTGTCACAACCATCCACGCCATCTCCATTCGCTTCTCGCGCCCATGGGGTCCCCCCGCCCAATGTAGTGTACCAATTACCCTGCACAGCACTAGCTAGCATGGCTGGCCAGAGGTCCGGAATGGTACCTAACAGGACAGCTTTCTGAAACGATTTGGGCTCGGGATGGAAATCAAGTACACCCTTCTGATCTCGTTTTCGACTGACTGACGCCTTGCCATCTGCCGGCAGTCTCGTCGTCACCCGCGCCCTCGCCCGCCAACAAGAGGAAGAAGAACAACAGCAACAACAACAAGAAGAAGGGCGCCGCCGCCACCAGTAATATCAAGGCGAAGCCGAAGGAGGGCGGCGGGAGCAACACACCAGATGCTGCACCAGATGCCGAAGTCCTGTCAGACCAACCACCAGCACCACCAGCACCACCACCACCACCACAAGTAGAGGCAGAAGCAGCGCCAGCGGCTGAAAGAGCAGAGCATACTGAAGAGGAAACTGCTCTGCCTGTAGAGGAAACCCCGGCCTCCTTGGTATGCGAATACCCCCGACCCACCAACATTTGCTATCGTCGCTCTTTCTTCCCTCAACCCATGTTTCTTTCCAATTGCCTCCGTCATGTTCAGTTCTCTATTTTTGTTGAAGCACTGTTTGCCATGCTAGTTACAGCCGCTTCGTTTTTTTATTTGAACAACATTTTTTAATCCCCTTACTCTAATCATAATGTATTTCGCCGGCTTGAACGCTAACAAAGGACCCCGATTGGGTCTCTACAAGGGTGTACAGAACACATCACCGAAACTCGACCAGGTCGAAGCACCAGCAGAGGACGAGGACACCGACATAGAGGTACCCGCAACTGTGGCCGACCACTCCGAATCTGAAAACCCACCGCCACCGCCAGACGGGGATCCCAATCCGGCCCCGGACCCGGACCCTGAATCCGAGTCGGCATCAGCTGCCAGCCCAGCAGAGGACACGACAGCAACAACACCTGCTGCTGCTGCTGCTGCTGCTGCTGCTGCTGCTGGTACCATCGATACCAACGGACATGCTCCCGACAGCGCAAACGGTCACATCCCCAATCTCTCTACAACAACAACAACTGCTCCTACAATGTCTACTACAACATCCCCACCGCCGACGGAGGGGTCTCCAGTAACCAACTCTACTACCGCCGACGAGACATCAGCAACCACCAGCAGCACCACCACCACCAACAATAGCACAGAAACCAGCGCCAAGCTTGAAGCCATGTCGCAAGACCGCGAGGCCCTCCGTGCCGAAGTCGAGCAGCTGCGCAAGCAACTCGAGAGCATACAAAGCACCCACGACGAAGAAGTGTCCCAGCTTCGGTCCGACCTCGAAGAATCCGAAGCCGCCAAGGAGCACGCCGAGACACAGTACCAGAATCTGCTCGACCGCGTCGAGAAGATCAAGGAGACCCTCGGCGAGCGCCTCAAACGGGACCGGGCGCGCGTGGAGGAGCTCGAGACAGCCAACGAGGAGCTGCAGCAGGCGGCGCAAACCCAGGAGGAGGAAGCCGTCCGGCTGCGCGAGCAGGTGGACGAGCAGGCGCGCGAGCTTGACAGCCTGCGCAGCCGGACGAACCTGTCCCAACAGAACTGGGGCAAGGAGCGGGAGGACCTCGAGCGCGAGGTGGAACACATTCGATCAGAACTCAAAAAGACGAGCGCCGCCATGGGCGAGTGGGAGGTGATCGCCATGGAGGAGCGCAGCATGCGCGAGGGCTTGGAGGCCAAGGCGACGGACCTGGAGGAGCAGCTGGCCAACGTGCGGGAGGCATACGAGCGCGTCGCGGAGGAGAGGAATACACAGTCGCAGGCCATTGACGGGCTACAGCGCGCGCTGCAAGAGATTCAGGAGGCGCGCAAGCGCGAGCTGAGGGAGATGGTGGAGTCGAGCGAGGAGCAGCTGGCGGCGATGAAGAAGCGCGCCGAGGAGGCGGATGCGAAAGCCAAGGAGGCCCAGGATGCCAGGGAATCACTCCAGAAGGAGCTGGAGCGCACAGCGCCGTTTGAGAAGGAAGTCAAGGAAAAGAATCTCTTGATTGGCAAACTGAGGCATGAGGCGATTGTGCTGAATGATCACTTGACCAAGGCGTTGAAGTACATTAAGAAGATGAAGCCTGAGGAGACCATCGACCGGTATGTTTTGATTGCCCTTTATTCAACAACCTAACCACCCATCACCAAACTAACCCACCCACTCACCTTTCATAGACAAATCGTAACCAACCACCTCCTCCAATTCCTCTCCCTCGACCGCTCCGACCCCAAGAAATTCCAAATCCTCCAAGTAATCGCCGGCCTCCTCAACTGGACCGACGAGCAACGCGAACAAGCTGGTCTCGCCCGCCCAGGTGGTTCTGGCGGGGGGCTCGGCAGCGCCTCTTCGCTTTTACGGTTACCCACCTCGCCCTTCCACCGGACGCCCAGCTCCCCCTCCTTGAATCACGATTTCTTCTCCGACATGTCTTCCCACACCAACAACAGCAGCACCATGTCTCCCACTGCCGGGTCGGTAAGAGAGGGCAGCACAGGCGGTGGTCGTGAGTCGCTGGCTGATTTGTGGGCTGGGTTTTTGGAACGGAGCGTGGAGGAGGCGTCGGCGCAGCCGCCAAACAAAAGGAAAGATAGTACGAGTAGTACGGGCACGGGGAATACGGGGAATACGGGGGGGTATGCATAGTTGGTTTCTAGGGTTTGGTGGGGAAGAAGGAGGAGGCAGGCGGTTGGGGATATGAATCAGCACGGTAGACTCGAGGACCCTTGGTTGGGTTTGGTCAAGGTGCGGTTGACATGGGGAGGCAAAAAAAAAAAAAAGATACTAAAAGATCTATACGTAACGGTAAATATGTAATATGATAAATGGGAAAGAAGATATCTGGAAAGCGTTCATCATTAGAGACAGTGGGGTAGCGCCGTTGGACCGTCTTAGTGTAGAAAGGGAACAACGAACTGAGGAAATGGAAAAGAGGTGGTGGCTAAACAAAACTACATTGGGTATGTAGCGGAAACTGGTAGTGTCTTACTGGATAGGAGTTACAACTAGCGTCAAACCAAAGAGATGTCAATATGCTTCTCCATGTTCTGGGTACTGGTATAATTAGTTATGAATAGCCTAGCATTACCCGGATGCAGCGTAACTTAACTGGTTCTAACATAGATCATCCATCGGCTCTTGGGAGAAGAACTCGCGGTATCCATCATACAGCATACCCACGTAGGCAAAGCACCTTGAAAAAGATCTATAACCGCTCTAGATACCGCATGCCATATCCACAACGCCATGCCAACTAATGAAACATGGTCAACCAAAACGCAAAACAAAAAAAGCAATACATCTCGAACCAAAAACCCCTCTCATCTAATCATCCTTCGACCTTTCTCCACCCCCACCATACATGGCCGCCGAAAAAGGCGGCAACATGGCCCTCACATAAATTTCCGCATCCCTCTCCACATTCTCAACCACCACCCTCTCCCGCAACGCATCCCTCACCCCCTCCACCACATCCCTCTCCTCCATGACTTCCCCCATCAGCCTCACCTCATGCTGCCAATACGCATTGCCCCGTGCCCTCAACTCCTCATCCCGACTGATTGTATTCTGCATCACGCCCACCGCGTTGACTTTTCCTTTAATCTGCTGCAACTGGCGCACCACGGTTTCCACGCGCTCGGCCGGGCTCGGGTAGTTGACGAACATCCGGTTCGTCGAACTTAGATACATGAGCGTAGCAAGCAAGCAGTCGAGGAGTGCAAGAACGAGAAAGCGCAGCGATCGTTGTCGCCAGTGGAAGAAATCGATTTCGTACAACCGCAGCGCGCGCGCGTTGGTCTGCGGGTTATACGAGCTGACCATGTACACGTCCGCACCCCCGATGACCAGGGAGGCCATGGTCGCCAGGTATCGCCATTTGTACCCGTCGCGCCCGGTGAAAATGGTTGAAGTGACGAGGGCGATTATGCCCAGGTTGAAGAGATGCGGGGCGACGATGGTCGGGAGCGCGTAGTAGAGGTACGACTTGGGGTCGTCGGAGGAACAAAAGGGGCATGAGGCCAAGACGTCGGGGCCGAATTGCAGGTAGAGCAGACGTGATTGGAGGTTGACGAATTTGTGACGTAAAGCGTTGTCGGCGGCGGATGGAGGGCGGATGGAGGCCAGGCGCGTGAAAAGCACGTCGACGGGGATTTGGAGACGGGATTGCGTGAGGCGGAAGATGTTCTCGGGGGAGTAGATGGGGAGGAGGGCGAGGGCGAGGTAGGCGAGCGAGAGGGAGAAGAGGAGGAGCAGAGCGCGGCGGACGGAGGAGCGAACGGGCCGGACCTTGATCGGCCCATAGACGGATTGGGGGCCGCGGCGGAAGTTGCGGTAGAGGCCGAAGGCTTTGGGGAGGAGGACGGGGGCGAAGAAGATTGTGAGGGAACGGATTCTGGAGAGGGAGACTTAGTATAAGTCCGTT
The DNA here is from genome assembly GCF_033458365.1 of Neurospora hispaniola. Lineage (NCBI taxonomy): Eukaryota > Fungi > Ascomycota > Sordariomycetes > Sordariales > Sordariaceae > Neurospora > Neurospora hispaniola. The sequence continues at coordinate 3,276,767 of NW_026944410.1, read as the reverse complement.
CAAGATTAATCTGGTTGCTGCAACTTGAGGGAAAGGTAGCTGGTAAACAGAGGAGAAGCACTCACGTTCCCCAGGATATCGTCATGTTGAAGGATGTCTAATTATTGATGTTATGGATTCTGGATCATGGTACGGATTCAAGAGATAATATGGATAGAGACACAAAAATGTTAACCCAAGGTAGTAGGGACCTACACTCTTCAAAGGTGCGTATCCCTTGCTTCAACTCAAACGATTAATGCTTGAAGAAAGATGCCAGATGGCGGCATCCATTGACGTCGTGAGCGAGGCTGAAAGAGGCAGGCCGGCATGTGTTAGCCGCCGTTTAGGTTGTAGCGGCAGGCAGAAGTGCATCCGCTGCAATTTGGCTTGGCAGGTCCAGTGCGTGTGGATCCAAACCACAGGCTCCACCCATCCGTCCCCCACCGCGAAGCCTTCCCTAGGCAGGAAAAAAAAAAAAAAAACCTATAAATTTTTGGGCTGGCTGTCCCGTCTTCACCTTCTTCCTCTTTTCCAACAACGCCGGGTCGGATCACCACGCACGACCAGTGGGACTGTAACGAAGAATCGTGCCCAGTTAGTTCGGGCTTTACCGATGAGGTCTTCTCACCAACATTTGTCATGCGCTGGTCAACCGGCTTACGCGCGAGCATGCGCATGCGCATTATAACTTTGTAAACGTTGGCGCTTTCGAAGCTTCGCCGATCTCTCCAATGGTCGTCGAAGTCAAAAAGTACGCCTAAATCAAGCCCAAGTACTCTGCCAAGAGTCATCTCACGTAGTGTTGCAGTGTTCCAGCTCCGGCAATGAAGAACTTTGCGTCAAATTGATGAGAGACATTCCATTTCGTAAAAGCCATCGCATCATCAGGCCTTGCTGGCTTTCTCACCAGTCAGCGGCTATAATACATTAATAGTCGTGTATACAATCTTCCTCTCATATGCTGACATAAACCGCTTCTATTGCTGTATGTTCCAAGTCCATCCTCATCATCACTTGGCTTCCTCGGCCTTGCTGTCACCACCTCCCGCCGCAGGCACCGCCTGCTTCGCCTTCTGCTTCTCTTGCTGCTTCTGTCTGGCAGCGACAATCAAGCCAACAACCGCCATGACCGTCTCAATGACAAGCTTGATCACACCCGTGCACGCCCACTGCCACACCACGATGCTGACACTGCCCAGCGGCGCGCGAGGGAACGAGGCGAACCATTCGACGTAGTAGGGGAACCAGCCGTAGGGCAGCCAGAACATGGGCTCGCGCGAGTACCAGAAAGGCAAAAACCACTGCAAACCCCTTGTAGCTACCACGCGCACAGTCGTGAGAGTGCGATCGAACTTGGTCTTGGCTGCGTCGAGTTCTTTCTCTGTAGTTGTTCGCATCACATGTCAGCCCACAGCGTTCTGTCTATCTCCTCGAGATTTGACGTCGTTGTCCGGAGGGGTATCCTACTCCTCTTCTCCAAGTCCTCTAGCAGCTTGTCATGCTGGCGGCGAAGGCGCGCCCACTTGGCGAACTCATCCTGACTGCTGGTGGCGTTGAGCTCGCGGCGGATTGCGAGATACTCCTTCTGCTTCTTGCGCTGGGCAGCGAACTGGGCCGAGAGGGGAAGCGGGAGAGATAGGGCGATGCGCCACAACTGTGATGGGCAACGCAGTTAGCTACTCCGGTGGCTCTTTGATAGTCATAGTGGGTATGAGATCAAAAGCACGTACAAGATTGTTGATCGTCGCCGCGCCGATGGTGTTGACAAGCTGGACGAACAGCTCGATGACAAAGATGACGACCAGTAGAGACGGCATCTTGGCGGCGAATGTGAGCTGGCTTCGGTCCGCTGCTGATGGAATCGTGGTGAGAGATGCGATCGGCCAGCTCTAGCTGTCGAGTATGCGACCTAGTTCGAGTTGTTGGAGACAGATGGAGGCAGCTCACTGGCTCATGCCACCGCCTTTCCCCCAAAAGATTGTTGGATCCTATGATCGAAGCTATGACGGAGCTGTCAGAAGGTGCCAGTTGTTCCCTGCAGCTGGAGGACACCTGCACAAAGGGCCTATCGGTCGCTTATCTCTTCCTGTGATGGTGGGGCGACAGGATGGAATGCGGGAAGGACCTGGAAGCCGCCAAGAAACTGAACTGCCCCTGATGGGATGAGTAGACGGGTTAGGGTTGGTGACCATCATTTTGGACAAACATCAACGGGCAACGCATTACGACAGTGCAGCACGTTCGAAAAGCACTACGCTGTTGCTCTTCTCTCTTCCTTCTACCATGTCGAGGGCACTGGACAAATCCACTATCGCTGCCCTGAAGGTCGGCAACCCTCAAGCAGCCTACAGTTCCATCTCTCCAATTCTGACCACCCCCCCATCTTGTGGCCGCCTCGAGATTGAAATTCTCGGCAAGGAGATCCCGCTGCCCGAGGGAACATATGTGCTTCAAGATGGAATATCAGTAGGAATATCGAAGCTTGGGCTGGTTCAAGCGTTCCTCGTTGCGCGGAAGATACTCCAAGATCACATCACTGGCAGTTCTTCGTCGCCGCAGATCGACGACGATTTGTTCGCCGCGACAGCGGTCATCCTTCTTATGGATCCCGAGTTTCTCACGGCCGCGAACACGCGGAAGCGACTCATCCAAAAGCAGTTAAACGACAATCAACACGCCTGGACCGTGCTGACGAAAGAAAAGATGTTCCTGGACAGCCTGCTTACTAGTCGATTGCACCGCCATACCAAGTCGCCCACTCTATGGAACCACCGCCGGTGGCTAGTCGGGCTGCACAGTTCGCTGGGCGTTAGGGTGGACGTTCTTGGAGATTTAGAAAATGTTGTGTTTCTGGCCGGAGAACGACATCCTCGCAACTATTACGCATGGTGCCACGCTCGATATCTTGTCGGCTTAGTAGCGAAGGAATGGAGTGGCTATAATCCCCACATCAACATTCTAGCGGCCGTTAAGAAATGGTGCTTTGAACATCACAAGGACATTTCTGGTTGGTCGTTTCTCTACCACCTTCTGGACAATTACGATTGCTCGGGGCGGGACATATGTGGAGATGATATCAGTCTCTCGTCGACATTTTCGGATGTTCTCAATTTTGCTGCATCTTATCGTGTCACGAATGAGTCTCTCTGGGTGTTCCTGAGGACGTTGGCAGCATCGGGACTTGTTGGCGGAAAGGAGCTTGAACAGTTCACTACCTTGGGGGCACAGTTCTCTCAACCACATATGGACAGATTTGGGGATTCAAGGGTTCTACGTTCAGCATTGGATTGGTACGAGACTTACCAGTGCAGGAAGGACTTGTAGTTGAACCTGGGCTGCTGAACACATCGTTTCAAAAAGAAACATAAACGAAACGCCACAGACTTTTCGAAGACATCCATCTTCGGCATTTGGCACGTCTTTTCGGCCGTGTGCTGTAGGCTAGCAGCACATCCAGGATCCAGCAGCAAAGGAATGGCTTACGACTATCGAAAACAAGGAACCTCTAAACGGTAATCCAATGTCTATCACTGCCCAGCTTCGATTTAAAGATGGCTTGTGGATCCCGCCGAAAGCAGTCGGTCTTCGATGACGGCAAAAACAGAGAGGTTATGGCCGTATGGACCCGAATACCTAGGTCGGTCGAGCGCTGCCACCACTGCACCTTCCTTATGGCCATGATCCAACAACTCTACCTATAACATCGTCAACAGTCATGACAGAGAAGAAAACCAGAGCCGAAAAGCTTGTTCCCAAAAACCCGAACCCATGCCATCTGCCCTGCAGATGTGAAATTAATATACCTATTTAGAAAAAAAAAAGCTCGTATGAAGAGAGTCAGGGTATCGTAAACCGATAACCGAAGCAATGTCTCGCCCTGTTATCTCGGAACAATACCGTGATAGTAACATGGGGATATATATTCTCCAGAGAGTCGAGACCGGGGAAAACACCCCCACGCCCCCCAACGCAATCGGTAGCACAATACATGATACGATTCGCATTGTCAGCTATATCACCAACCGACCAACCACCCAAACAACCAACCAACCGGCCTTGAGGGTGATTGACCCGCATGTATCAGAACGCAGAAACTCGGGTTCCTCCCCCATTGTTGTGGTATGATTTCGAGACTCGTCATTGTTGCGGGTCGTTGTCATGAGCCATTGTGTGTAACCACATATAGTTACAGGTGTGGTTTCAGGCTCTCAGCATCCAGTCTCCAGTGAACTTCCGGTTGCAGCGAAGCTCGACCAAGCGCAAGCAATGTTCATCTGTAAAGTTTCAGATTCAAAGAGAGGGACTGCTCTCTTTGTGAAAACATTATTTGCTCCAGAGTCCAGGGAGAAAAATCATACCTACCGAAGCTTAAGAAACCTTGGGGATGGGACAACACGACATCTTTGTTTTGTGGTTGTAGAAATGTAGTGTACGGCTTGAGGCGAGGTTTCGTTCGGCTTCGGCACAAGCGTCCGGTCCGTCAAGGTCACGGATGGCTTGACTCGTCCGAAAGTCCGTCTTGGTTTCCTGACCCCCGGATTTAAAGGGACCAGTGGCAGTGGGAGCAAATCGAGAACGTCTGCGCTTTCAAGCCCAATTTCGCAACTTGGCACCCGTCGGCTCGGCGTTGTTGTCGCTGTTGTTGTTGTGTGTTGTCGCTATACTGTACATTGTGGGCCTTCCATTCCCCTGCTCTCTCCCCGGTCCAGTCCCAACCGGCCCTCTTGCCCCCCCTGCTCCCGTGTTGCAAGCACTGGCTTCCAGCCCCTGTCGTCCCCAAATTGACACCCCGCAGCCTTAGACCCGAAGCGGCCAGCGCATGCTACGCCAACAGCAGCCGCAACGGCAGAGAGCGAAGAAGATGAGGCGCAAGAAAGACAAAGGGAGGAAAAGGAGAAATTATACATGATTCAAGACAAGGGAAAAGACATACCAAATTTGGAAACATTGACAGGACGATTCCAAGATACGAGATCTGGCAAGCATGATCATCCAGGTTACCGTTGTCATTATCAACAACATGGTCGTCTTCGGTCGTCGTTGGTGTTGTTCACAAGAGTGCCGTTTATAAATCGTCGCCGAAGTTCCCGGAAGGGGTGAACAGACTGGGCTTTCCAGACTCCAGCGGCCAGCCAGACACCAACAATTCAGGGTTCCAGGTGACCCCCCAAGTCATGAAAATGGAAACCCATTTTCTTGCGTTGACTGATCTGACAGGGAGCCGAGTGAGGCGTTCCATCCAGAGTGGAGGTACGCCGCAGATTGGGTGCAGACGCACGGATCAGAAGATGGAGCCGAAATGGCCTTGTGCCATCTCCACCCGGAGCTTGTTCATCTGTTGTGATAAGTCTGGCCAACCGCATCTCGGGAATGGGGGGAGCTTCTCCAGAGAGACAGAGGCTGCGCGCACGATCAGGGACCAGGGTCCTATCTAAAGAAGCGATCTTCTTATGAAGATGGAGCCGCGGACCCGCTCGTCGGCAATGAATGACCCTCGCCATGTTCGAGGCCAAGAAAGAATCTTGGATGATGTTGATGTTGTTGATGCGAGTGAGTGTCGACTGTCGTTTTCATTTTTATTCCCGCTTACATACTCTTGAGAATCATTCCTTGGCGATTGTTACGTTGCTTCATTGCGGTTCACTTGAGGTTCGCTGTCACTACCTACCTACACTACACCCCTTCGTTCTGTACTAGTATTACACCGGCTCGAGAGTTTGGGCGGTACAACAAAGAGGCTACCACAAGCCCGAACTAGCGTGACGTCCAGTTGTCCCTCCGGGCTATTGCTACCGAGCAAGTATGTCCATCGCAATTGGGCTATCTTGAATCTCTGGGTTGTTTTAGCGTACGGGTAGAACTAGAGGCTCTCTCTCTCCGCACTTCTCGAGACAAAACCAACGGTTTCTTGGACCGAGTCCCTGGAATTTCAAGTAAACAGAGGGGAGCAAGGTAAGAACATTATCATCGTCAGTGATGATAAGCCTTTGAATTTCCCAACTGAAGGGGTTATATCCGAGTCAAGAGGATCTTGTTTTCCAGAAACCCCAAAACGCTTGACTGGTTGTGGAAGGAATTGGCATCCATCGATTGGCTTGGACGGGAATCCTCGTCCACGAGGGATGCACCTCAGCCATGTCTCGCTCGCTTCCCTTTTCGTTGTGGCCTCCCAGGCTCCTCCTGATATCCACTTGCCAAGTCTAGAAAAGGCTGCATGTCCACTATCAGTTCAGTGCATGGCGGGACGGGGGCTGGATGGCTCAATGGTAGGTACAGTGCCTTACCTTTAACGGTTCATCACACATCCAATGTCCCCATTCCATTCAAGTTGACTTTCTCTTTCTCCAACTCCCCAAACACCCACCACCACCACCACCATCACTTCCTCCTCTCCCGTCTTCCTCCTCCTGCTCCTCCTCTACCCAAGTACCCTGACAACTTCCTCCGCCTGCATTTGGCTATGCCAGGGGAGCTTCGGGAGACTTTGTTACTTCGTACTTTCCTTTGAATAGATACTACTACTACCGGGCGGGTGTTGTCATTTTTGTTTATTCCACTCTTTGTTAGATCCACCAACGCCCACTCATACTATCCGCAGTGTCGACGGCGGGCAACAAGCGCAGTTTTGCGATCACCATCCAGACGGATTTCCTCCTCCACTAGGGCTTGGCCTACATACATACATCAAGCTTCGGCAATCCAATCCGCCGCCATCTGTACATCTGCCACAAGCACCGCGCGTCCTACCTACCGTTTTGCCTTGCATTAGCATCTGCATCAAGCATATCAGCATTTGGTTTTTTCCCGCCACAAACGATCTCGAACCGATATTGACCTCGACGTCGATTCGTTCCACCCCCTCACCACCACACCACGATTTCTCCATCTTGTTCGGATACATACAACCGCATCGCATCGTTCGGCAATCTGTCTTTTCTCTTTTCACGTTCATAACATTATCGGCGACCACCAATGCACATAATCACAACCGTTCACTCATCTTTCCCAATGCTTAAATAATCGCTAATTGCAATAATTCCATCTCTCGCGACCTTGGGTCGGTCAACAACGAAACCTAAAGTCATTCAGTCAGAAACCATCTTCATTCTTTGGGGTTGAAGACTTGAGGCATAACAACTAGGAGCCTGTGCATATCACTCACGGATACCCACCGTCAAAGTGTTTTAGGTCATCGACACATTTGCCGATATCAGGACAGGAGCCCAGTATCCGAACAACGACCTCGATTGTGGTGGATTGACTCGCTGAGGGTCAGTGACCAGTGTTCTCAACAATGGTTGGGATACCTAAGCTCCTAGAGCTTACGCTCTTGGCCACCTCAGCTTGCGCCTTCTTCATCTGGCCTCCTCTACCATGCGATCCAGGGGAGCCTTGTTATGTGAGCGGTAGTAACGATGTTAGAGGAAAGACGCTTGTGGGAGCTGGAGGTCAATTCCATTCTCCATCGCCGCCTGGAGGTGAACCCGCACCGGACGGGTTTATCAGTCTCAGTGTGGAGCAAAGAAACGCCGATGTACGTTCTGTTCTTTTCTCGGATGTCCAACGGTTATTCTCAGCAATTGATGCAGGCTAACACGCTCAATCTGGTAGCCTAATGAGAGTCCCGAAGCTGGCGCTGCCCGAGCTGCCCGAGACGCCAAGCGAATTGCACACAGATTTGCTAGCTTGGATAGCACGCGAGTACCAAAAAGGAGGTCCGGCAGGCTGGCAGCCAGGACTAATACGTATGCCGTTGTCGAACCCGAGAGTACAAACAGGAAGGATAGCGCGGGCATCTACCACGACCCTTCGGACTACGCCTATTTCGCCAAAGTTCAGTTTGGTTCGTCAAAGAAGCCGTTGTATATGCTCCTAGACACCGGTTCCTCGACGGCGTGGATCATGGGCTCGACATGCAAGAGCGACGCCTGCATCTACCACAACCTTTTCGGGGTTGACGACTCCAAGACGCTCAAGCTGCAGAGCAAGGAGTTTCGTCTTGCCTATGGAACTGGCGCTGTTGCCGGCACTCTCGCCCGTGATACCATCTCGGTTGCCGGAATCTCCCTCGATATGGCCTTCGGGTTGGCCAATGAGACATCTAGTGACTTTACTCATTTCGCCTTCGATGGCATTCTTGGCCTTGACATGGCCGTGGGGGGCACAGACGGTTTCATAACCGAGCTTGTGAACCAAAAGGTTCTCCAAAGCAACATTTTTGCCGTCACTCTGGGCCGAGCTTCGGACCCAGTCAACGAAGGTCAGATCACGTTTGGAGGTGTCGACCCTTCCAAGTACACGGGTGACATTACCTACACGAATCTGGCCAAGGATAACAGGGGCGCTTGGATCATTCCCATTGACGGCTTTGGATTTGGAGGCAAAAAGGTGACCTTCCAGGGCCGTACGACGTACATTGATACGGGCACTTCGTTTGCCTTTGGACCGCCAGCGGATGTCACGGCTCTCCATAAGCTTATTCCTGGTTCCACGACGGTAGACGAGGTCACATGGTATGTTCCGTGCAGCGACTCTCCGATTGAGGTGACGTTTAGCGGTGTTACCTACAAGATTTCGGCCAAAGACTGGCAGGCGGGCAGCGGCACGTCGTGCAGAAGCAACATTTATGGACGCGAGGTGGTGGCAAACGGCTGGCTGCTCGGAGACGTTTTTCTCAAGAACGTGTATAGCGTCTTTGATGTGGATAAGAAGCGCATCGGATTCGCTGCCAAGGTTGAGCCCGTTACGATAACGACCACATCGGGTGCTCAGACCAGCCAAACCGCTTCTGGTACGACCTCTTCGAATGATACTCCCACTTCGGCCGATGCCACGGGCCAATCTACCAAGGGCCAATCTGCAACTCCGAGTGGGAAGGATTCTGCCGGTTACCAGCTCAAGAGCAATGCGTATGCTTTGGTGCTGGGTATTGCCCTCATGGCCGCCGCTATCGTGGCTTAGTAGCACACCACACGGTGTTTGTACAATATTCCGCATCCTTGTTTGGTTGTCTGTTTTTCGTTTCACACACACACACACACATGCCGCATATCAATAGTAAGCCAGCGAGTTATTGAAGTTTCCTGTAACATATGATACCCTCAGTGTACCCTTTTGAGAAAGAAAATGAGTTAGTTGACAGCACATCTTTGGAAGAAGAAAGCTGGGTGAAAAAAAGAAGAAAAAAAATAGATGATGTGTATAAGCATGTAACATGCAAGCAAGCCTTCATGGTTAGAAGATGATATACAACGGGCGCGGGTGTTTCAATACTACCTTATGGACTGGTTCAATTTTGGGTGTCTGTGAGCTTTTCATGGGTACTGTACGCCAGATACACATGCATATGTACACACGGGTCCAAGCGATAGAAATATATAATGTAATGGGCACACATTGACTTTATAGAGAGGGGAAATTGATGGTATGGTTGCTTGACGTTGACGAGGACGAAAAGTTGAGGCTCTCGCTGTTTTCTGTGGGGAAGATGCAGCGGGCAGCCAGATAGATCCCGTCCCGTCGGTGGTTTCTGTTACCGTACCCCAGAAATGTCTGTGTCGTGCAGTGTGAGGTGGTGACTGGGTGGTTGGTGGTTGGTGGTGGAGGAGGAGGAAGGCCGGGGGATGGGGAAAACCGACCTGAGCTCCAATGGGACGGTGGGGGCCAAGGAGGAAGGACGAGAACAAAGGCCCAGGTTTATTGGCAAATCCACTCCCGCGTTGGGGTTTCAATAGGACTTTTCTTCTACACTATGATACCTACTCATGAGGATATATTTCTGAAAATGTGATTTGTGAATGGGGTGGAAGCACTTTGTTAGTGTAAGAGATAGCTCAGCCCAGGGAGGCTCAATGGCCCTGGAGAATAAAGCTTAAGCTTGGGTGTTGTCGCTACGGCAGCCCCTGGATTTACTAGACGAATAGGGGATGATGTTTGATCCCCTGTTTATCACATGACAGGAGGGAGGCCCTAGAGGTACGCAACTGCTTTGGGTGGGTGGCCTGGAGTCCCCTAAATCGTGCAGCTGAAAGTCCCTGCCGGCGGCCCGATTTAATCAATTGAATTGAATCCGCAGGGGCACTCCTCCGCACTCCGCATTCATCCGTTGAGGTACCTAACTCAGCACGGGCATCCCGCTTACGATTTACACGTATCCTCCCCCAAGCTTCCACTTTGTCTCAGACAACAGCAACTCCACAAGCTTCCAACACCGACTAATTGTCCTTTCTTCTTGTTTCCTTTTTTTTTTCGTTTATTGAACACCAGATTCCTTGTTGGTAGCTGTCTGTGTTTGCTTCAATCCGGCCCCAACTTTTCTTTGCCCTGTCCATCTGTTGGTTACTGCTGCTAGCTGGCCTCTTGATACCTTCTTTGACTTACACCTCCACCACGACAACTAGACCGCGGCAACCGCTCGTTACCTACCTACCTAGTCACTCCGCCCGCTCCTCCGAGACCGAGACCAACGTCCGTAATACCTACCTCTACTACTACCTACTCGATCATAAAGCAACAGACCGACAGATCGAATACATACCCGAAGGATATACATAGACAAGAAGACAATGCCCTCGATAGAAAGGGACTACTGCCGAGTCATATAATAAGAAGAAAAGAGAGAGAGGGGGGAGAATATATACGGAGGAAAGACGGAAGAGCCAGGGAACTGAAGCAATGGGCAAAGCCGCCCACGAATCGTATGGCGCTGGCGCTGGCGCTGGAGGGCCCCGGACTGCTTCCACCCACAAGAATCATAACGATGAAAATGTCGGGTTACTATCTGGCGGTAGCCCCAACCTGCTCGACGATGATGGCTACGACGGCGACTCTACGACAATAGCAGGGAACGGGCCGGGGCCGGGGACAGGGACAGGGACAGCAGGAGAACAACGAGAGGAAGGCAGCAACAGCCCCCCAGTAGACCCAAGACCAGCACCAGCACCAGCACCAGCACCAGGCCACATCAAACTGCCCCGACGACAATCCGCCCTCTCTGCCCCTCGAACCCCCCGAACCCCTCGCACCCCGAACCGCGTGCGCTTCGACCTACGTCCTACCACCTTTGGCGACAACAGCCCTACTACAGCTGGAGCAGCAGCGCCCAATGGCAACAATGGCGCCCCAGAAGACCACCACCACCACGCCCGCGACTCGTTCGATTCCTACTTTGACATAGACGACTCATCATCGGACCAGCAGCCGCTCACGTCCTTTTCGGACTACCACCGCCAAGGGCGCGTCCCCTTGCTAACGGGCATCGAAGCCCCCTCCGTCACCGTCGCCAACAACGGTCCCTGGGGCTCCGACGAAGACGTGGCTTCATGGGCCGAAACGGAGCGGTCACGCCCCAAATCGGGCTTGCGCATGGCGTTTATGAACATGGCCAACTCCATCATTGGCGCGGGCATCATCGGGCAGCCGTACGCGTTCAAGCAGGCCGGGTTGTTGTCTGGGATCGTGTTGCTGGTGGGACTGACGGTCGTGGTGGACTGGACAATCAGACTTATCGTGATCAACTCGAAGCTATCGGGGGCGAATAGCTTCCAGGGAACGGTGGAGAAGTGTTTTGGACGGAGTGGGTTGATTGCGATCAGCGTGGCGCAGTGGGCGTTTGCGTTTGGTGGGATGGTGGCTTTTGGAGTGATTGTGGGGGACTCGATACCGAATGTGTTGAGGGCGATTTGGCCGGGACTGAGGGAGGAGGGGGTCAAGGGGACGTTGGTGGGTTGGTTGGTGGGGAGGCAGGGAGTTATTTTGGTTTGTACGTTGGGGGTTAGTTATCCGTTGGCGTTGTATAGGGATATTGCCATGGTGAGTTTTAGTCTTTCTTTCGTTGGATGGGAGGGATTGGGGGCATGAGGGGAAATATGGGGGGAATTGTGGTTGAGAGATTGCAAAAAGTGAACGGACAGACGGCTAATCTGGTTTTCTATGATAACAGCTAGCAAAAGCGAGTACCCTCGCTCTGGTCAGCATGGCCGTGATCTTGGTCACGGTCCTCGTACAAGGCGGATTAGCTCCAGAAGCGGACAAAGGGACATTGGCAAGCTGGAATCTGCTCATCATTAACGATGGCATATTCCAAGCTATAGGAGTAATATCCTTTGGTACGAGTTGTCCCTTCTTCTTCTTCTTCTCTCCACCAACATTCATCCAAAAAAAAAGTTACTAACTCCACCGCACGCAGCCTTCGTCTGCCACCATAACTCCCTCCTAATCTACGGCTCCCTCAAAACCCCCACCATCGACCGCTTCTCCCTCGTCACCCACATCTCCACCGGCGTCTCCATGATCGCCTGCTTGCTCATGGCCCTCGTCGGCTTTCTGACCTTCGGCGACCGCACCCTCGGTAACGTCCTCAACAACTTCCCCGCCGACAACACCATGGTCAACGTCGCCCGCCTCTGCTTCGGATTGAACATGCTCACCACACTCCCCCTCGAAGCCTTTGTTTGTCGCGAAGTCATGCTCAACTACTGGTTCCCTGGGGACCCCTTTAACATGAACCTGCACCTGCTGTTCACTTCTAGTTTGGTAGTCAGCGCCATGGTGTTGAGCATGATCACTTGTGATTTGGGAACTGTGTTTGAGTTGGTCGGAGCTACTAGTGCCGCAGCCATGGCGTATATATTGCCGCCGTTGTGTTATTTGAAATTGACCAAAGAAACCGGAGGCTGGAAGAGGGCGGCGGCGTGGGCCACGGCGGCGTTTGGCACGCTGGTTATGGGGATCAGTATGTTGCAGGCGGCTGGGAAGATGATGCGAGGGGAAGGAGGCGCGGGGCAGTGTATGTCTTAGTTTGAGACTCTTGACTCTTGACTATTGATGTGTAGTCCTTAATGATCATGATGAAGATGAAGATGATGATGGGTTGTATAGGGCTGGGATGGATACAGCGGAATTGTATTCTAGGGAAGGAAAAAAAAAAAGAAGACATATGGACACACCCTGGCGTTGAGATTTCCCAGTAAGAAGAAGACGATGCTCTATGCTTGCCTTTTGTTGTGCTGGTGCTCGCTGAGAGGAGGGAGGGGAAAGGAAAAAGGAGGTTTGTTTTATTTGGATATGACGAGGATTTGGAGGGTGTGGGATATAGAATGGCATGAACGGTATATACACAGGTACCTACACCTTTGGGATATGGACATGGTTTAGTTGGGTGTTCGATGGTGTTTCAATGTCGGATTGCACATGAAGATACATGGTTTAGTTACCAGCTACAGGCAAATCCAGACGCCCGGCATCTGGTAGGGTGGTAGGGTACCGCGACGGGATACGAGGGTTGTCCTTGCATCTCTCTTACCATCGTACATGCTCACGATATCATGAGCTTGCGTATTTACTGGAACCAGATACAAACGGGGTGCCTACGAATACACACTACTTACCTTTCTTTCATGATGTAGTTCATCCGAGGACGAAACGAACTTGAGATGAACCATGGTTCGACCTTCTCCCGCGTTTCTAGTTTGCCTTATGCTGTACAATGCATGGCATTGCCTCGTTGACGAACGATTGGATATCTAGATTCTGCCCAGATTTCGTACTATATAATAACCATTCCTACCTAGGTAAGTAATATATTCGCTTACTTGAACGTCTTTTCCAGAGACAGTGTTCCTATCATATCATACGAACCCATCAACTTTGTCGAATTGTTTTACATTGATTGCACAGTACGTGATTTTCTTTTCTTTTTCTTTTTTCCTCCTAATTTGTCAGTACGGTACTGTTCAACTTTCCCCTTTCCTTGCACGAGTTATAAATAAATCGCCCGGTCCGTCGTCACTCTTGCTAACCAGGCATCACGGACGGTTCAAGCTGAAGAATACATGAATCACAGCAGGTACAGATACAACAGCCCTGCTTTCCCCCCTAACCCCCAAATCTGCTCCCGTACCATACATACACTACAAACCTATCATTCCCTCCCCTCTCCCCCCCTCCCCCCCCATGATCATGGAATACATCAATCATGCACAGCACATCATAGCGGTGGTAGTGGTGGTTCACCTGACTGAAATAACCAACCAGCCAACCAACCACTCAGGACCCTGGAGATTGCTAATCCAGCAGAATACGTAGGTAGATTGTGGGGTTGCCGTTGATGCTGTTAGTGCAAGTGGGTACTGGTTGCTATGTACACTACACGTCTAAGCTTTCAAAGTTGCCTTTGGGGGGGATCACCGCCCCTAGTTCTAGTGTAGTGCTAGCGTAGACCCCTTTGAGACCCTGGATGGATGATGGGGAGGAGTGTGATTGCTGATAGGTATGGGGCTTGCTACTGAATGACACTTCACCACATGAGATAGGAAGGAATGATGGGGGTTGTTACGGTATGAGAGGGTAAATGGTGTGTGTGTGTGACAATGGTCAATAGTCTTGGGATCAACAACCTCTTCAAAGTCATCATCGGACGTGGATAGTCAAGTGCTAGGTCTATCGGTAGGGTGGGTAAGTCGAAATAGTCGAGGTTGTTTTGTCCTAAGGAGCCTGGTCAGTCAGATGTCGAGATGTACACCAAAGAGTTTCAAGAGTGCATACAATAACTGTGCCGCACACCTACTGCTGAAACTTCTCAGAAAACAGAGGGGGGCTCAGGTGGTAAGGATACTATCTTATCTAGCCAGCGGCTGAACAAGGCAGTAAGTAGTAGGAGTACCTAGAAGGGTGTGCCTACTTATCTTGCTCATTATACACACACACACACTGAGATACACAAGTCAAGCAACAAGACCTGACCTAATGGAGGTCACTAGACAACCACGACAAGGGACCAAGTGGAAAGGCAGCTAGCTAGCTGTATGTAGCTACGATACGATACTGTAGCTGGGTGGTCTGGTGGCAATGTGACCTTCAAAGAGGAGACACCAAAAAAAGTATAAATACTAGCGTTTCAGCAACTTTCCATTTTCTCTTACTTCTTTCTGGTTATCACCTCACGTTTACGTCTCTCTCCTCATCTGCAGTCGTTGACAACCAAATCCAAACCCAAACCCAACCTAAACACCCTCCAAAAATGCACGGATCAAGCTGCCCCAAGTGCGGAGCCGCCTCGGACGGTTCTTCCAAGTCGTGCGGTTCCTGCGGTGCTGTGAGTTCGACAATCCATCCATCAATCATTCTTTCTTTCTCCCTCACCCATCCATCACCATCCAACCTCGCTTATCCCGAAGTCCACACATACACCCAAAAAGAGATAACCCGATAACTAACCTCATCACTCTTTGGGAACACGTAAACAGTCCTGCCCCAACTAGAACAAGCAATCCGGCATATATCAAGACGGGAGGCAACAACAACAACAACAACAACAATACCAACAACGAGGTCATCACCATGAGATGAGCTGAGCTGAGTCCCGATCACTCCGGGGCTGGGGTCCGTCTTATGCTTCCCTTACGGATGGCAAGACTGGAGTGGAGTGGAGTCTTTCTTGTGTGGGATGTACATACTTACATACCTACCTACCTACCTACCTTGATATCTGATATTGATACTTTGATACCTGGGAGCGAACAAGAAAAAAGAAGACAAGACAAGATAAGACAAGACAGCAAGCGGCCTTCTGTCCTGGGAGGAAGGGAAGAGGAGGAAAAGGAGAAAGCGAGCGACGGACTTTTGTCTACGTCGTTCGGTTGGTTGGTTGACTTGGCTTGACTTGACTACCTTGCTTGCCTCCTACCCAAGGCTAGAGCTAGATAGATACCTAAACGAATATTTACATCCTGCGTTGAGTTATCACGGAATTGAAGAACTGAAAGGAAGTGACAGCGGGGAGCGTATATATACATACCTTAAAAAGTGTCATGTTTGTCGCCTCTTTTCCCCCCCTCTGTTGGCTATAATGAAGAATGCCCAGAGAGTGTTCGAGACGCAAAGTATATGATGTATGGCACATCATAGCTTACTTGCAAGTGATAGCTTCGTTGGCTGTCGAGACCAATCATGCCTTTCTGGCATACCTCACGCGCCGGGTGTGATGACTCGGGAATATAACTAGGTATACCCTTGATAGACATGACGTCCTTCATTCAATCAACTGTTTCACGTCTGGGTCTGGAGCTGGCGGCGGCCTCTCTCCTCGGGATTGCATAGTCGGCAAAGCGTGATGACTACTGAACTTCGGACTGAAAGACTAGGTAGACAAACGGGCTGACGTAGAAGAAGTCTGTGCTCGTGCCAGTGTTTGACACACGTATAGCAAGAGGAGACGGGCAATGAATGGTCTGAGGATGTACAAAAGGTAACAGCAATTGTCGTCAACGGTCTATGGAAGTAGCAGGGACATTCGGCGGCCTCGCCACGCCGATCGCCCAAACAATACGGAACATTCGATCTCAAATCCCAATTTGAACCATGCAGCAGCAGCAGACGGAGACAGATAAACAAGAACGCGATAAAACTAGAGATTAATAACAGACAGGTAGACACAGAGAGAGAGATAAGAGACAGACGCACATGGGCAGTGACAGAGAAAGAGAGATAAAGGAGACAGGTAAAGGGGGGCCAGAGACGCGGCATGTGATTCCAGAAGAAACAAGAAATATTGAACCGCAAAACTCCTTTCTCCAGTCTCTCTCTTTCCCTTTACCGCCCTCAGGTGTCCTCCGTTTGTGTATACATGAACACAAGCCACGCACCCGTCCACGCCGACCACACACACACACAGAAATAGTGGAAAGGAGTCCAGACCCATTTATCCTCCCTAAATATCGAGTAGTAAGGCCCATAAGTATCCCCGAAATCCCAAGCCCCTCCCCATATGCGCTCTCCACACCCCTTTCTTCTTCTCTCTGTGAAATATTATCCGCTCGGTAGCAGCATTGACGGCGTCATTGGCAGAGAATTATCAACTAAGGTGATGATCATCTTTCGCTTTGAAAACCGTTGCTTGATTACATGTTGCGAGGCTATCCGGGGAGGGCTTGGTGCAGATGATGTTGTTCGTCGTGCGGTAGAAATAAAAGCATCTCTCTAAGGAGCTGTGGGTTTGTTTAGACCGAGCTCTTGCAGAGGCCCCTCTTCGTCTTTGTCTTCTTGAGGAGGGCGGCTCTTGTCGCGTTCTCGAACACCTCACGGACACCCTCGTTGGTCTTGGCCGAGCACTCGAGGTACTTGTGGGCGTTGATCCTCTTCCTCAGAGCCTCACCCTGTTGATGAGCGCGTTAGCATACATTCCCGAGCAAGCGGGGGGAAAGCACTTGGAAACAAAAGGGGCATCATCAGCCGCCAATGTCTCAGCCTCACGTACCTCTTCGGGGGAAACGGGCTTCTGGCTGGTCTTGCGGAGCTCCTCAATGGTCTTGGGGTCGTGGCGCAAATCCTTCTTGCAGCCAACGAGGATGATTGGGACGTCACGGCAGAAGTGAAGAACCTCAGAGTGCCACTGTTTTGATTGTTAGCGAATTGCAGCCTCAAAGACAAGGGCGCGCCAAGTAAGCAGGCGGAATACTGACCTTCTCGGAAACGTTGTCGAGCGAATCGGGAGAGTCGATGGCGAAGCAGATCAAGACGACGTGAGAGTCGGGGTAGGACAGGGGACGGAGACGGTCATAATCCTCCTGACCAGCCGTATCCCATAGCGCGAGCTCGACGTGTCTGCCATCAACCTCGACATCGGCGACGTAGTTCTCGAACACGGTAGGGACGTAGACCTGGGCGCAGAGAGTTAGCTGGCTGAGCAGCGCTTATTCGGATGCGGATATGATGACGACAGGGCGGGTGTTTCGAATTTGATGGCTTGATGGTTTGTCGGGCTGAGGAGATGGATGTATCCTGTTCGGGGGGAGGCGAGACGCGGCAATTGGCAGGAAAATGCGTGTTTCGTCAGGCGGTTGGGGCGGTGTAGCGAACAAACGGTCGAGGGCAGGAGGTGTGTAGATGGACGTCTCAGTCCCGAACAGACAAGTGTGCCTGACTTACCTCGGGGAAGGTTCCCTTGGAGAAGACGCTGGAGATTTGGTTAGCAAAAGGTCGTGATGGGGGGGAGAGCGGCGGTGACGATGACGATGACGACGACGACGACGACGACGACGACGCGCGCTGAGGGCAGCATCACTCTCTTGAATATGGAAAGGGGAAATGGACATACATCAACAAACAGGTCTTGCCGCAGGCACCATCGCCAACGATGACGAGCTTTCGGCGGAGTTCAGCAGACATGGCGTCGGTTTGGTGGTTGTGTGAATAGGGGAGGAGAGATTAAGTTGTTGAATAGTTGAGTGTGATGTCGACGGACGGTGCTTTGTTGTCGACGGGTTGTATGCAAAGGACGGGAGAGGGTATCACGCGGCCTGGATTTGGTCGATAAAAGATGCAAAATGGAAAAGGGAAGGAAAATGGAGATGGGGGTGTTGGGTGGTTGTTGAAGGACGGTGGTGGTGGTGGTGGTGGTAGGTAAGGTAGGTAGTGGCCGCTGGTGGTGGTGTGCTAACCTGTTCAAGTTGTGAGTTGTGTTGTGACGGAGACGGAGACGGGGAACGGAGACGGGGGGACCACCAGATAGCCACAGGTGCAGGACTCCCACGGGCAAGGTTGGAAGAGGGTGGAAACCTCAGCCAGCGAACCAGGGCCGGGCAGTCAGACTGAGCTGGGCTGGCTGCCGTCGGTGGTGAGCGAGGCAGTGGGTGGGCAGCCCCAGAGAAGGGAACGGGCGGGCTGGCTGTCCAGGCACAGGCAGTCACTCAGTCGGGTTCACACAGTCCCGTCTGGCAGCAGTCGCAGCCTGGAGGCTACAGGTACTGTGTGGTAGAGGAAGGCAGCGACTAATTTTTCATCCAACACACTACCTAGGTACCTACCCAAGATGCTGCATTTCGTGTCGGAATACCCCATCACTTGTACAGGAGCCGGTAGGGGTGCGAGACGAGCCAAGAGCAAAGGGCCAGACAAGGGAAGTGTTGGCTTGATGTGACTTGTGAGTGGCCCAGATCCTCAGCAAGCGGTACGTACCGGTCCCCTTCTACATTTAACACTGTCACCTCCATTACCGTAATTCAGCTATTTGCACGCGAAAAGAGAGCTGATTTTGGTGATATTAATAGTGGACCGACGTTGAAATCGTCGTCGTCATGTTCCTTCCTGTTCCCCTTTTTCGCTACCCCGGACTTGCTGCATAAGGCTAATAAGGCCATCTCCCGAACATGACTCTCGACCTTTTTTTTTTTTTTTTTTTTTTTTCTTCAACTTCGTTTGATGACAAGCGCAAAAGTGCACGGTGGGGACGGGCCAAATTACCACTCGAACCACTTTTAGACATCCATACCGCAGTAATCCGACACCCGACACGCTGCGCTGGCTCGGCTGGCTGTCGATCAAAGGGGGAAAGCACGCGCTGCTGCCGTGGCCCCCCCCCCCCCAGGATTTTAGTAGTGTAGAGGAAGTGGAAGCTGAGCTTTGCGAGCGAGCGAAGGCAGGCGAGGCGAAAGATGGTCCAGTGGGCGGCGGCGATAACTGCTAATCTCCAGACTGCCTGCCCAGAACTGACCCCTGAAGGCCAAAAGGAACAGGAACAGGCACAGTGCGCCATGGGCCTCTTCCTTCCGGTCGCCTATTTTGGGTGTCCCTAGTGTACGCTACATAGGCAGTAATTTACTGATACCTCTGGGCCTTCTCAGCCATCCATTATCAGGGTCCAGGACTCTCTTGACAGTAGTAGTGAACATGGAGGAAGGGGACGGCATGATATTAAAGACAAGCTCCCGTCTTGTCGGTATACGCAGTACATACACCACACTATACCCCATTTCCTCTCGGCTGTTGATACACTACACAGTATATACCAAGAGACGGAGCGGTCAGCAAAGTGTCGGTGCCCAGCCGCATCTAGATAGCAGACCAGTCTCTTGAATTGCGAACATCTCGGTTGCCATGGCATTGACGTGAGCTTGTTGACTTGGTGGGTGACGAAACGGGATAGGAGAGGGAGGCTGGAGAAGGAAGCGTCAGCTGCCACCCGTCAGCCGTCAGCCGTCAACAACCCAATCGGTCATGGTGCCAGATGTCGAATTGCAAGTCCTACCTTAGCCCGTCCATGATGGTTCCCAAAGTCCTACCCGTCGGTTCACTCTGGTCCCCTCCATTGTCCAACCAAGTGAATTGTCCGGGGCTGGGAGGTGACGGGCGGCAGCCACCACTGCTTCGAGAGGACGGAAGGAACGCCAAGAACGAAAACCGATTGGGTGGAGTTTTCCATCTGGATGCGGGACCCACTCATGCCCGCTGTCGGGGTACCTTTTAACATTGAGCTTCTTCAAGTTGCAGCGAGTGGAAGCGTACTGAGCTGGATGCCGGCCAAGTTGAAGAAGCATGTCGAGCATAAACATTCACATTTCACTTTCAGTCGCTCGGCATGATGAGATTGGGTTGAGGAACAAGACCGTTACCTTTGACTTGCCTCACTTGTAAGGTACCATAAGATACTGCCTACGCATACTGGAAAGCTGATGATTCGATACCTAGTAGATCTGCCAGCCGTCATGTAAGATACAGCAGCTGGCAGCGCTGAGAAATCACGGCCGTCGACCAAAATGAACGGGGTCAGGAACATGCACCGACCGCACCGACGCGTGCCACGGCTGTGGAAATCCTGGACCCTGGCAAGTACCCTCGTACCGATGTGTACCGCCGGCCGGACCCGCTACACTTTTTGATGGCTCGGCGGGACCGCAAAGCAAAGCCGCAAAGTGAAGCGTCAACGGCGCCGCGCGGGACTAGAAATCACCATTTCGACGACACCCGGACCCGACCTGCCCCGGACCCCGCGACCGCCTGACTTCCCCGCGCTCCGCCCATTCGCGAATCCCCTCCGGCCTCCTCCTCCTCCTCCTCCTCCAGATACCCCAGCGCGCCGGACACACACACACACACACACACACACACACACACACATATACACAACCATGGACAAGCTGCTGCGGCGTGTGCGCATGGCCGAGGGCATGGTTGCCCGCCGCGCCCAGCGCAAGAACGCCCTCCTGAAGCGCATTACAGAGAGAAAGCAGAACAAAAAGAACGGCGAAGCCTTCACTGAAGCCATCCAACAACGAAAAGCCGCCGTCGAAGCTCGCAATGAGGACTGGATGTTGGGTCCCCTCGCCCCCCGCCGCGAACTCGACGAGATAACGCTGAGCAACGGCAACTTCTTCGGCTCCCTCTCCCCCACCCGTGCCCTGCTCGAGAGTGAGGTCTCGGAAGAGGAGAGGAAGGCCCGCGTCGCCTGGTGCGGTTCTCCCAAATTCCTCTGCATTGCCCCCGGCGACCGCGTCGTGGTGATCGAAGGCCACCACAAGGACCTTATCGGCACCATCGAGAAGCTCAACACCCGGAACATGACAGTAGAGATCCAATCAGAGAAACTCAAAGTGAGCCCGTCCACCATGTCTTGATCATCATGTGCATCATCACCGTAGATATAAATATGCTCACCATGTGCTGTATTTCCTTTCCAGACAAACACGACCGTACCCCAGTTTATGCAGAACGACGCCGACAAGCCCGTCACGCAAATCTACGCCCGCCTTCCCATCTCCTCGGTGCGCCTCGTCCACCCGCTCAAGGATCCTCAGACGGGCGAGTACCGCGACGTGATCATCCGCGAGCTGCGCCCCCGCAACATTGTGCACGACCGCCCCACGCGCACCCGTAGCATGCGCCGCTTCGTCCCCGGCGAGAACATCATCATCCCGTGGCCCAAGCAGGAACCCATCAAGCGCGAAGACCAACCGGCCGACACCCTGCGCATCGACGTGGACGAAAAGACCTTTGTGCCCACCCTGTTCCGCCCGCCCGCGCCCCAGCAGGTCCTCGACGAGCTCCGCAACAAGTACTCCATCTTCCGCACCCGTCACACGCCCGAGTACATTGCCAAGAAGGAGCAGGAGGAGCAGGAGAAGGAGGCCAAGAAGTCGGCCGCCAAGGCCATGCTTACCCCCGTCCAGGAGTATAACCGGAAGCAGCGCGAGCTGCGCCGTGCTCGTGGCCAGCCGGCGTTGACGGAGGAGATGCTGGCCAAGATTGGCGAGGTTGTCGCGAGGAATAAGCTCGGACACCAGGCCGGGCCCCAGCCCAAGGTGAAGGAGGAGACGGTGGCACAGATCGAGAAGGCGGTCGAGCAGTTATCGCTTGGTGGGGAGGAGGGTGCGGCCACGACGAGCCCTGAGCAACCAAAGGTTTAAGGTTTTTTTTGGATGAACGAATGGGGAGTGTGGGTTGTGGAATTTGCTTGGCCGTAAAGATTCCTTCCTGAAGAAACTTTGCAGAGTTGAGAAATGCTTTGTGCTGAGTGTGAAGAGGAATGAATAATGGGGATCAAGTCTTGACTGGTCGAAAAAAAAGCGGCAGTTCCAAATTTTGTGTGTATTTTTAGTGTATATGGTCAAAAAAGGTATACAAAATGCATTTGGGTCAGATCAAAAAGGGGGAGCATCGGATGGGCAGAGATACGAGAATCTTCAAGTTAGGTGTTGTATGGCAGGTGTAGAGGATTAAATACCCGGAACCTCGCATCAAACCGATATAGTACTTGATCAGATTTTTTGTGCCTCAACCGCAAGCATAGAGAAGATTCAACATATTCCAACTCGGGAGGATGGTATTAGCCGGACTTGCGCAGCATCTACTGCGACGATGGGTTCGACTGGGCGGACATTTCATATCTATTGAAGCTTTTCCTATATTTCTATTACAGGCAAGAAGATCTTTTTCTTGTCTATCGTAATTTTGAGACAACCTACCTATGAAATCGGAGAAACTATCAACATCTTTGTCCTTATTGCATTTTTTTTGTTTTGAGTTCAACATTTTAGATACTTTCTCCTTCAACTGTGACGACTCAACCCCCTTTTACTTTATTCATCCTTTTCCCCCTCTATCCATACATCCAGGCACCCACAACCCCTATCTTTCCCTAACGACCACCCAACAGACTCAACCGCTCAAACTTCTTCACCACCGGCTTGCCCACCCCGCGTCTCATAGCCTCAATACTATCCGCCAACACCGCATCACCACCCGTCGGTCTCCAATCAGCACCCTCCCATCCAGCATCCTGCTGTCCTCCTTCCTGCTGCTGCTGTCCATCCTGCTGCTGTTGCTGCTGCTGCTGAGGCCAAACCTCATCCACAGCCCTTAGACACCCCTCCACAACCTCCGCCATTAACCCCTCCACCGCTCTCGCCCGCTCACTCATGCCCCTCCTCACCAGAGCACACACCAACCTCTCCACCTCTTGTCTCGCACTCCCCTCCACTCTCTCCACCAACCTCCGCACACTATTCACCAGATACTCCTCCTCGTACACCGTTCCCTTGCGTCCTCTCGCCCGCTTCTTCTCCTCCCTCTTGCGGTTCTTGCTCGTCGCCCGCGACACATTACTCGCCACCGTGCCCGTGACTTGCGACCCTTTACCGGTGTAGCGCGTAAACAGCGAAGCGGACGTGGACACCCTTGACGAAGCAGCTACCGAGATGTCGTCGGGGATGTCTCCACCGGTACCAGTGCGCGCGCCAAAGGGGTTTTCGCCTTCGTAGAAAGCTAGCGGGTCCTCGGCGGCTTTGAGGCGGAGTTCGGCGATGCGGGGGACTTGGGCTTTCAGTTGCGATTTGCAATCGGCGAGGAACTCGGTAGAGGAAGAAAAGGCGTCGAGGAGGCCCGGGTCGAGGTGGGATTCGAGGAGTTCGGGGCGGGCGTGCAGGGAGATGAGCCGGAAGGCGTCGGCGAAGAGGTAGCCCTTGCAGAGGGCAGAAATGGCGGAGGGCAGAGAGGCCAGGTGCTCAGCTTGGATGGTGGCGACGGCGGCCCAGTCCTTGGCTTCGCGGAGGGCGTCGGCGAGGGTGGAGGCGATTTCGTGACGTTGGTCGGGGGTCAGAGAAGGGTCAAGGGAGGAGGTGAAGAGACATTCGCGCCAGGAGGAGGTGCCGGCTTTGAGGTAGCATTCGGTCGCGGCTGGGTAGTCGCTTAGAGACTCGTAGGCCAAGCCGGCGTCGCGGAACTTGGAGAGGGAACGGAGGTGGGCGGCGTAGAGGGCGGTGATGGTGCGGAGAGGGGTGGGTTCGTTGCGGTAGAGGGCGAGGGCGGAGGGGTAGAGTTGGTGTTTGACAATGTAGGACTCGACTTCGTCGGAGTAAGTGTTGGCGATGGCCCGGAGGTGGACGAGCGCCTTCTCGTGGAAAGAGAGGTGGTCGTCGATGGTGAATTGCCGGCGGAGAGGGTCCATCTTGTGCAGCGACTGGATGAAGGGGAGGTATTCACGCGGGTCACGCTGGGATTGTTGGGCGACAAGGAGAGTCAACTCGAGGTTGTAGAGCGAGAGGGCGTGGTCGTAGAGCTTGTTGACGTCGACCAGGAAGCAGTTATGCTCGACTGCGCGCTCGGCTAGGGTTTCGTCTTCTTCCATGAGGGAGGCGACCACCTGCAGACCGTCCGAAAGGGCGGGAGGGTTCTTGCAGACGTGAGCGGTGATGATATTTTGCAGATTGGCGTTCTTCTTAGCCTTCAAGTTGTGCAAGACGGCGTCACAGATGGTGTTGATCTTGCTGGTCTTGGGAGCAGTGGTCAGGGCTGGCTGAGTAGAGGCTGTGGCGACGCCAGCCTTGGTGTTGCGGTACATGGTTTGCGTGACATCTTCCTCCTTGAGGGTGGACAGGAAGAGGTCAATGTCGGCTGCGTTCTTGACTTGGTCGAGGAAGAGACCAACGTTCTCGAGGAACTGCTCAGGGCGATGATCGTAAAGCAGGTTCATGTCCACACGCTGGGTGCGGCATGTGGTAAAGGCAGCACCGTACTCCTTCTGCTCGACTAGTTGTCTGATACCAGCCAGGACCATGGCACGTGGATAGATGGTCTCGAGATTACCGCGAGGCATCTGAAGTACGATGCTCATCCCGGAAGGCATAGCCGTGACGAGGCGACCTCCGCGCTCAATGCTTCTGCAACGCTCATCGGTCTCGGGGTCATCCAGCGGCACGTCGAGTTCTTCAACATTGGCCGTCAGGTGGATAAACTTGACAAAGTGATTGCTGGTAGTGTAGATAAGATGCTTGTCCGTGACGACAAAGGATGTGCAATTCTTGACCAGCTGACGAGAGTTGGCGTAAAGATGACCATTCCTAGACAGACCAAAAGCGATGAACTGGTCTTCGTAGGTTGTGTAGGTGGCCCATGGGAGGAGAGTAGGAAACTTGCCCAGCACAGTCTCGCCCTTTTCCACAGAAACGCGGGTGATGTTGCCCTGGCGATCCTGAACGACTGTGCCATCCTCGACCGATGTTTCATCAGCAGAAGTAAGAGTGACAGCCTGCAAACCAGTGCCAACTTCACCAAGCATCAGCTCTTCGTTAAAGTCCCAGGCGGTGATCTGTAGCTGGAAATCATCCAACGAGAGTACTTGAACCTGGGAAGGAGCCGCGAAGGCGATCTGTAGCTGACACTTGTTCTCGAAGTTGTCAAGCGAGATAGTCTTGATCAGCTTCGGAGCGGCACGGCGACCAGTAGGGCCCTGCTTCTCAAGGGCAAAGAGGTGCATGCCCTTTTGGTGCAAGACAGCCATCTGAGAAGCATCTTTGGAGAAGGCAATGTCCGTTACAGGGTAGTCCACCTCAATGTCGTAAAGAGCCATGGGGGGAGGAACATTGGCCGTTTGGAAAGGAGTGAACTTGATGGTGCGTCCGTCAATGACTGCAACATCTCCCATACCGCCGTACATGGGGCCACGGGCAATGGCCAAGACAAATTCGAACCATACCGCTCTTTCTGTGGAGTCGTTAGCCTGCCTGTGAACAGAGATGCTTGATTAGATGCTTTGGTGTACATACCCGCAGCGCCTACAGCAAAAAGAAGCGGCTTCTCCGCGTGCCACGAGAACCAAGGGAGTGTCCAGCGGCTTTCACCCTGGAATTGCGACGCGAGCTGGGCGTACTCCGCACAAGGAAGCTCCTGCTTCAAATACCAGTGATAGTTGCCCATGGTATACAGCTGAACCCTATCTCTCATGATGACAGCGAGAACAGTCGAGTCCGAATTCCACTCGAGCGCCAAGTCCTCAGCAACCTCGGGCCGGTCCTGAGGAATCTGGAGGGTAAACTGCCCATGTCTGAGACCGTTTCTCTCAAAGAAGACGACATCGACATGATCGGAGAACCGTTGGATGCCAGCCATGAGGTTACCCTCGGGCCGCCAGCTGAGACTGCCCTCCAGACCATCGACCGGCTCGCTGACGCTGTCCAGCTCGCCGTCACGGTTGTACACGCGGATTACTCTGCGGCCGCCGGTCTCTTGAGAGAAGAAGTTGACAGCCACATAGGCGCCGTCACCCCGCCAGCTGATACTGCATTTTTGGAGATTGTCGTTGGC
The DNA here is from genome assembly GCF_033458365.1 of Neurospora hispaniola. NCBI lineage: Eukaryota > Fungi > Ascomycota > Sordariomycetes > Sordariales > Sordariaceae > Neurospora > Neurospora hispaniola. The sequence goes on along the minus strand of NW_026944410.1, from coordinate 3,250,433 downwards.
GCTAAGTCTGCCCTCGTCCACCTTCTCCGGGATGGTAGGATCCCTAAGAGCCTTGGCCTTGGCGCCCCTGCCCTGGAACTGCGTCTCCTTCTTACCCCATCCGACGGAGACGTGCTTGGAGAGCTTGAGGTCGTCTTCGGTCATGGTGGCGGAGGTGATGACGTCGAAGGTGCGGCTCATGAAGAGGACTTTGGCGTCGCCGGTGGCTACGATGAGGAGTTCTTCGTCGGGGGACCAGCGAGCACCGGCGACGGAGGGCTCTAGGGTGCCGACTATCTCAACGTGAGCCTCGCCAGGGACGCCGTAGTCGTCCTCGACAACGGTGATAATGTCACCGCCGGCCATGATGACGCATGTTGTGAGGGTGTCGGGGAAGTAGTGCAGGCTCTTGATGGTGTCTGGCTCTGGTTCCGAGCCATTCTGTCTGAGGACAGGCGCGGCATCCCATGATGCTACAAGTTTGGTATCACTACAGAAGATTGGAACGGAGGCTTAGCTAGTGTTTCTATCCATGAAATGACTGAACTACAATATCCAAACAAAAGAAGAAGAAGAAAGAAAAAAATACGAGCACGGTAATCATCATCATGTGGTATGTGAAGAAGGTCTTACAGGTTCGAAGGTTCAGAAGAGTCCTTTACGAGCCTCACCAGCTCGACTCGGGAAAAGTCTTGGGTAGGGCCATGAGCAAGGATGATCTCATCGCGGGATACGTCCCAGCAGGAAGCCGAGATGGAGTTGGAGGGCAGGGGCTGTTCTTGACCCGGCCTGTATGCGCCGTGCCCGATGTTGCGCAGATTCCGCATTGCAGCTGGCCGATATGTGTGTCAGGCAACGCCTATTCTCTACCTACACAAAGCTGCTTTCAAGACAGCTGGGCTGAGGTGAGGGTAGGAGTCGTTTCGGTCTTTACTGGATGGGCAGATGGGGTACCTAGAGGTTGTATCGAGACTAGTGTGAGATTCAAGGCCAGCCTTGGTGGTGATGCATGAACGGATATGTGGTTCGACTAAAAGGGAAAAAGGTAAAGTCAGAGATTTTGGAGATCTGAGATCGTGTAAGAGGGTCTGTATTTGGTGGTATTGTCGGAAACTTTCGGCGGCTCAAAGACTGCCCGACGACAAGCCCATTTCAGACTGTGAAAATGAAAACAAAAAACTGACACGAAAATGGTTGAGTGGCAATTACATGTGAAGGGAAAATATCCCAAAACTTTTGCATCACATTGAGTTGAAGTACATGGAAGTATGTAAGGGCAGGATGAACAAGCGTATGAGCAGTGTATGTTCTGCAAGGTGAGGCTTGACGGTTGGTCTCATCAACAGCCCCCGCTTCTCTCACGACGTGTGTTGTGTGTGTGGTGTAGCGAATCAATAAGCAAACGAAGAAATGTAGAGGGGAGTAAAAGAGACCCAGTACCTACCAGTTGAATATGAACCCTTTGAAATGTCTCAAAGACGTTGACTCTGAGTGGTGAACTCGGTCTCACAAATCAGTTTGATAGACCAGTTAGACGCTGGCAGCCCTGTCACCTTCCAAGACTAGAGGTGAAAAGAGGGGTTCAGGTTGTCGATGTTTCTTTGCAGCAGCCGCTTGAATGTGGAAGGGTCTAATTGCCCCTCTTTTTTTTTTTTTTTTTTTTCCCCTGTGTTGTGTTTTTCAGTTGCAGTTGCCTGATTGTTTCTTTTGGTTCGGAGTTGCAGTTTCCTGACTTGCTTGCAGGATTTCTTCGCACTTTTTTCGCCCCTCCTTGACTCCTTCAATTGACTGATGATTGGACGAATCGCAGTCGAGAAGGCGCCTGTTGCGGCGGGGATCTGGTATGTACTTGGTCTTCTCTGGGCACGGGCAGTAGGCAAATCCGGGGTTTGGTCTTAGTTGGTCGAATTGCGCTGAACCCATGCAACTAAAGGGTTCGTACTTGAGAATGGATGCTCGATCGAGCGATGGGGTTTTGACCGTGGTAGTATTGAGGACGCAGAAGACGACAGTAAATCCAGTTTGCAGAAACAGGAGCTGGCCGAAAAACATCTGATATCGGAAGAGGGCTTCTGCAGTGCTACAGGCAGGCGCCGTTGAATGCCCTGGATATGCAAATTGATATACACCGGTAGCCAGGAACAGTCATGACAGTCACTGATAGCAGTGTTCGTCGAGTGTCACAACAGCAGGAACACCAAGGGAGATGCTGCTCCAGTCTCAGATTTGTGGGCTTGGGAGAGAGGAGGAAAACGTCTGCCGTATGTATCTGGGTACGTTGGCATGCTGCATGCTATGGTGCGGCTGTCATGTACTCGGTACTTCAATCAAGGTCATATAAGTGTGTGCAGCTGGGCGAGGTCCAGAAGCTTTGACAAGACTGTGGCGCCACTACGGCTCAAGTCTGGCCAATCGCAGAGCATCGCGGTCTGCCGCTTCGCTCCATTTGCCTGCCTCAACCACCTTATTGCACCACCAAAAAAGGGAGAGCGACCCAACAAAAACGAACGACCATCGAACCAAACCAAACCAAGACGGGAGGGAACAGAACGATGCGGAGTAATTGTATTATCGTTTGTAACAAAAAGAAACAAATAAATAAACAAGGCAATTCCACATCCATTCGTTCATCACTGAACCCTCTCTGTCCATCTGTCACATCATTGCTCCATCGTAGACTCTCCCTCTCCCCTACTTTGACGACTACAACCAGTAGTATCAAAACCCATCAAGCGAGAACGCGAAGAACGAGGCGAAACCGACCGGGACGAACTCGGCTTTACACGTCGGTCGGAGCATTGCACCCGACCATCCATCCTGTGTGCTGCTAGTACATACATATCTGCACCTGGCCCAACACGGCCATCGTCCAAACTCGACCAGTCCAATCTGATATTCATACCCAACCACCGGCCGACACATCGCGGACGGGCCTCTTCTCTGCTGCATCTTACGTACATCTTTGCTATCTAGGATCTCTGTCTGATCTTTGGGGATCAACCTGGCTTGATAATAGCTTGGGGAGCGTCGTTCCTGTCCCGCATCCCCGCGCGCCGCATCCATACGTCAAATCATACACCAATTGCGGGAGGTTACACCGCTGGCTAGCTATCGATCTGAATCACCAGCTTCCCCGGATTCTTCTTATCTTGTTAATGTACCCCGGACTGTCCCTGTCAACTTGTACATCCATCAATTGCTTCCAACTATACCCATACCCATTCCAGGGAGTGAACTGAATCCATACTACATACCGTCATCACTCATCATGGACGTGGCTTACAACCAACACTCGAACGCCGCCCGGCGCAAAAACCGGTCCTCAACAAACCTCAACTACCTCTCCCTTGCTCCCTTGACCCCAAAGCTCCCCATCGACAATGATGACTTCCTGGAGCAGTACCACCAGCAGTTCGAGCACGTACCTCACAGCACTTCCTACCTCGCGGGCAAATCTGCCCCAACTACTCCTCGTCTGATCTCTCATTCGCCCGGTCCCCACCCCGCCCGCGCCGCTACCATGACCGGCACCGGTATGAACCACTCCCGCGGCAAGTCTGCTCCGGCCGCCAGACTACCCAAGTCCAAGTCCACCACCCATCTCGGCAGCAAGAGCGGCGCCGCTTCCCCCACACACAAGCGCCGAAGTGCCGCTGCTGTCGCTGCCGAGAACGAACGCAACTTATCCGACTGGCTCCTCCGCGCCGGTGCCCTCATCTCTACCGAGACCCGCGAGTCTAAAGGTCAATCATGGCTCGTCTCTCGCGCCAGCTCAACCTCCCTGACCGGCCTGCACAATGCCGAAGAGGAGGCCTTTGAGCGAGAGCTTGCCCGCGAGCGTGAACTGCTCCTTCAAAACACCGCTGCCAACGCCGTCTCTCGCAATGCCAGTCGAGCCGCCAGCCGCAATGCCTCGCGACGAGGTAGCATGGTAATCAACACCGGCTACAACACCAACATGATCGACGACGAGTATTACACCACCGCCTCACCCATCCACAGCCGTCTGGGCAGCCGCTCCCACAGCCGAACCCAGCTCGCCCGCACCCCCAACGAGCGTCACGCTTTCGAGCACGGCGCCGGCTACTTCCACCACCACGGCGTGCACAACAACAACAACAACAACAACAATCATCATCACCACGAGGTGGGCATAACGGAAGAGGACGACGAGGACAACAACGGGCCTGGTCCGGACTTTGTTAACCTCGACGAGAAGCTCGAAATGGCCCACTACAACCAGGAACAACTGCTGCTCGACAGTGACGCCGCGTCCTCCATCATTGAGGACGAAATCGCCGTCCGCCGCCTAGTCAAGGACCGCAACATCGGCTCCTGGTTCGGGCGCGTGCTGGGTGTACAGCTGTTTGCCGTAGAGGAGGAGGACGACGAGGAGGATTCCTCAGACTCTGACCGCGATGACGATGACGACGGTCATCTGGCGTATGGCAGTAGCAGACAACACTCGGAGGGACAGTTGACGGAAGATGACGGTGGCTCGACGACCGAGACAGACTCGTCGAGTGAGGAAAGGAGGAGGCCGCATGAGAAGCAGAGGAAGGACCAGAGGCGGTTTGAAGATGCGCAGTTGTCCAAGCTGGTGGATGAGCGGGTGCCCCCGCCCAAGGAGGAGGGTGGGACGTGGCATGATGCTGCTTGGTTGTTGACTGTTGCTTCCAAGGTCATTTTCTGATGGACCAAGATATGGGTTTGAAATCCACAGAGACAGAAGTTAGGAATACAAAGCGGGAAATGGAGTTTGGGTTGGCGGTTTGCTTGGTTTTGTTCTTCCATGTGTATATAGGGGGTTTTGTTTACTTTGTCATCTCATGACTTGATCAGGTCACGGTTGTCCTTTCGAAAATACGAATCACGTACCTATACAAACAGTTTCGCCCATATCGGTTATTATGAATGATGACCCTATATTCACAAATATCTCTGGACAAAGGGTCTACCTATCAACCATCATTACATTGAATCATCTACGTTAGCTGTGGTTTAGGTCCCTTCATTTCCGCCATCAATCAAGGGGGAGACAGGGCTAGAAGAACGTACATGATACTAAAAAGGTTAGAGGTAACTAGAGTAGATACTCTTCGGCTACACTACGCCTAGTCGCCACCTAGTCCTGACTCTAGAACTATTTTTGTCAAGGGACTGGCTGGCTGTACATAGTCCACAACACAAGCACAATATTTCACAATCGAGGTAGCCTCTGCCCTTTTGATATACATATATCTATATACCTATACATCCTCTTCTCAACCACAATTCCCTCCACCACTTGTGGAAAAACACTCTAAGCAGGAACAAACTACATCCAAGCCAGTAAATCAATAATAACCACGTCATCTCTCCCTGGAGTAAAAAGGTACTGTCAGCCATCCAGCTTAACCATCAGTCAAATCGAAACCATGTGGTTCCTATCAGCTTGAGTTTGATATCACGCATGTTCTGTATCCCCTTTCTCCTTTTGATACATATATATATGTATATCAGAATCAGCCATCCTCCCTCCCTCCATCTAACTAGTCAATCATCTTTTATCTTAACCAGCAGAGTCCAAGTGCAGAAGATACACGGCACGTAGGTAGGTAGGTACCTAGCTGTGCTTTTTTCTTTTTTTGTGTCCATGATTATGTCCATGTCTAGATCCATGTCAACACGTTCTCGTCACTGACCCTGCTTCCTACCGTAGGGTAGTATAGTAGTTCTACTTAGTCTAGGTACTCAGTCTACCATGTATTTCCAGGTTAGGTAAGGAAGAAGGAAGGCGGCGGAGAGCAGAGAGCAGCAGTGGTAGTAGTGCTGTTATAGAGAATCTGGATACTATACACTACACTACAGAACGGTGGATACTTACCTTGTAGTTTATACTGCTGGATAGGTAGGTAACAATAGCGACGCCTAAGACTTTGGCTAGGTAGTGTAAAACTAAACCTGCTTGTCTATAGACTGCTCTGCTGCGCTGCGCGTTCGCTTTGATGAATGGTTTATAGTATGTATGTAATATATGTAATGTATATATTTGAATGTTGTAAGTAGGTATGTCATGACACAACGGGTATGTATATGGTATGGTATGGATCGATATGAGCCAAGATTCCGGTTTCGGAGTATGTAGGGATCCCCATTCTCGGTTCTGGGCTCATCACGGTCCTGGCTCGTACACTATGTAGTGAGATGGGTTGAGGGCATTCGGAATCCAATACATGAAAGAAAGAAAAGTTTAGTGTTACATCGATAAGACCGTACTGTGTAGTGTATGTAGTGAGGGATTTCACAAGCTGTGGTGGCCCTCCTCAAAACTTTTTTCTAAAGATCTCACCTTGTTGTCGTCGATGTTCACCTCCCCATACCTACCCTGCCTACGTAAGTAGGCTTGACCCACCACTCAAGATCATCCCTCCGATCTACACCAGGAACGCCGATACTGATCGACTGCGCAGTTTGGTCCAGGGGTCTGGGTGTTATGTCATGATCGTCGCCATGGCTTCATAGTAGCTTTGACATTTATCTACATTATACACAATTTTTGTTTCCAGGCCGCGGGCCGGATTTTCATCACTCCTCTTATTGCTACACTATATGGATTTGTCAATCACCTGTCTGATCAACCATGCTAGTTCGTCTCTTCCCTTGACTCAGATAAGGGGCTTGGGCAGCTTTCCTGGTGGTCTTGTATTCCGTCAAGTGTGGGCTTGCGATAACTGAGCCAGACCGTGGAGTGGTTTACTTAGCTTTTGTTCGGTAGCTCGTGGAGTCGTCCCCACTGGATTTATACTATGGAGAGGCTGACATGGTGATGAGCGCCTTGTTGAACGGCCCGGCCGTGGTGGGCTAGGAGGCACGGCTGTGAACAAAGTGCTCCAGGTCACGGCCTATAGCATGGGCTGCTTTTCTTTCCAAGTATTGCTCCCAATCACCACCTTACTCACTTGTCGATGTAAGTGCATGTTCAGCTCTTCTGCTACCGATTCCTTGCTGGAAAACCATTTTTGTTCCGGTCTATCCTGACCATCCTTTGATATAATGAGAAAAGAGGCGCTCGGTTTTCTTACCGTGATAAGTCGCCCGTGGCTTTTTCCTTCCTTTTGGCGTTCTTCTCAAGGCCTTGATATTTGTAGTACCAAGGTTTCCCAGCAAACAACAGCTTCTCTCTGTTTGCCCTTCAGATCTCTTGTCCCCATTCCATGAGGCTTTTCAGCTCGTGAGGCCGCGCTCTCACTTTGTATAGTCCCGACCAGCTGTGTTTAGCATTCCTTCAACTGACGTACCTCCGTTATCTTGATCGCAATCTGCCGAACCTACCGTTTACCTTTCCTGTCTCCGTGGGTCCTGTCTCGGTTGTCTTCCTCGACTAGAAACGGCGTGCCGTACTGCCGTTCACCTACCTTGCCGAGTTTGCTCTCCTTGGCTCCTCTTCCGTCCGGTCCATATGCTCCTTCTCTTCGGTTTTTGTGCTCCCCTTCCCCCCCCGGCAAATGTGGAGAGAGCGTGATTGTGATTGCTGCCCAGCTGGATCCGGATGAGGAGGCTCGGAGGGTAAAAACAGGTTTTTTTTCTTCGGAACAAGGTGTTACTATGCATGTGTGTGTGTTGCTATGCATGCAGGTTGGTCGCGGGATTGTGGACCGCTTCACCCTTCCCCTCTTCTCGAACGCAAAGTGTTTTGAGTTTGTGTGTCTGTAACGTAGGCTATTCGACTTGTCGAAATCTATCGGCGACTAGCCACTGGACAGGCTGGCTGTTAACATATCTCTCGGTGGCTTTTGGGTTTTGTATCCCTCTCTCCACTGGCCCCTTGTCGCGGACTTGGCAATGATGGAATTGTGCTTATCCCACGACGCGACAGACCGAATTCCGGCTAGGCAGGCTAAGGCTGCTACCAATCTCAAATCCCTTGCCCACCGCCGACGAGGCCTTGAACGGCGCCTGGAGACTGGGGGGATGTCAGCTACCGTGTTAACGCATTCCCCGCCAAACGGGGTGGGCGGAGCTTATGGCCGCCTCCGATGCTTAGTGCCTCATGACCTGTGACGGCAATATAGCCAGTGCTTAGCAGGATACGATCCGATACAAGCATCCCGACGGGGTACCCCGGACCGTTTTCTTTCTCGGCGACAGCTCCGGCTCCCGCAGAATGGTTGGAAAAAAACTCTCTGCCTGTGCTGCACGTCCTAGCTAGCCGTAGAGATTAGGACAAAACCGAGTTAAATATATATCGGAATGGGAAAGGAAAGGGACACCAAACAGTGGATGGAGTGACACTCGCCTCATGCCAGTCGACAAAACCTTCTCACCCCAAATCCCGAGTAGTTGCAGCATGATGCCATTTGTGATGTCATTCCCGTTCCGTCTCATAAATGTCTGTGAGGTATCTCTCCTTGGCGCGGCACTGGTAGTGTAGAGCATTTCCTGAAGCACACTCTAGCAGCCCTACGCGAGAGCCTTGGAGCCGATAGGCTTTCCCTTGCGGGTCTCATTAACCGAAGGGGCGGTTGGCCAAGAGCTGTAACTATCGGATACTGTGCTGGCTCAGCGCATGAGGCCCGTGTAGTGTAAAAAGGTCTTGCTTCTTCTCCGCCACTCAAGTTTGGGCTGGGAATGAGAATAACGTCTTTGACTCGTAGCAAGACGCTGTGGGTGATACACTGCAAAGCCGAGTCTGCACCGTAGGTACTGTGCTCCGTAACTGACGAGGTCGGCCACGATGATGATGATCCTTCATCCAATCCATGGGAGCGACGAGAGCCGTAGTAGGGTCCCACAACGGGCGGTTGGCAGGATGGGCGATGGACACAAGGTGTCGGTTCGGGCGTCAGGGCGTGTGATCCGTCGGTTTGTTGCGAGGCCGGAAATGGGCATGAACTTGCCAGAGAAACATGATCCTCGCCGGACTTTCCAAGATGGTGTAAGCTGAGTGCCCATAAACCGTCATCGTGCTGTGCCGGAACCCGGTCGGCGAGGTCTAGACCACGAAAGAACAATTAAAGCTCCGTTGATGTCTGTCACGGTGGATGATGTCGGGTCGACGCTTGAGTCAGGTGAAACGCACGCACGCACGAGTTTCGCTGTTGAAGATTGGTGGTGGTTAGGGATGAAGCGAAACCAGAGTTGTTCGTCTTTTGGTTGGCGAATTTTGGGAGAAAGTTGACATGGTGCAGAATGAACATGGAGATTCCAAGCAACAGCAAAGTTCAGTTATTTGCTGAATTACCTTTTTGTTATTATATTCAATTTCCCAGGCCAGCTAACTTGGAAGGCACAGCCCACAACTTGGAAGGCATACCTAGAGGTCATCGTGACTTCCACTTGGAAGTGGAAGGCTCAGGACGTTAAGTCGTTCCTTCCTTGCACAGCGGGCTGTGATTGGACGAGCTGCCAAAACGGAAGTCCAATTGGACGGTGAGCGGCAAAGCTCGGACCGTTTTGGTCGAGTCGCCCAAGGGGTTATTGGTTTAGCGGGACGCCAAACCAACAGAAGGTTATGCTAAGGGTCCATGCATAAGCGGTGCCACCAATGACGCCAATGCTCCGTCAAGAGGCGGAATGACGTCGGGGAGGAAAAAAAGACAACGTTCACCGGGGTGGGTACGATGGGCCACGGGAAGCCCCACCTCACCCTGGGCAACGACAGGATGCATGAGAGAACCGCCAATTGCATCCCAGCGTTTGACTGGCTCATCACCGCCAGATTTCGCGCACGATGGATTTAGTGGGGATTCACGGAGGGGTAGGTGGAGTGCCTTTGATGGTGGGGTTGAATCCCATGTTGGACCCCTCATCTCATCCCATTTTTTTTCTTTGACTAATTCCTTTTCTTCCGGCGCTGGAACACCAGCTATAGTAGGTGAAGTTGGCTTTTATTGATCCAAAACGAGATCTTGTGTGTGCGCCTGTCATAGCGTCGGGTCGGGTGGCAGCGGGAGCGGAAGGGAAGGGACAGGAAGCCTTACTATCGCAAAGGTTTCAAGCCTTTCGCAGCATAGCGGATGGAACGAAAAAGAAACGCTTCCGGATGGTGTAGTGCAGCTATCGTCTCTTACTAGGATTGTATACCGTCAGTTCCGTCCGCAAGGTCATCCCCGCCAGCGCAAAGCATGCGTGAGAATTCCTTTGACGGTGAAAAGGGACCATTCTTGCAGAGAGAGACTTGTAGAGCTACTTGGCGACTTGTTGATGCAGCAGCTTCAGGCGTGGCCATTCGTCAACTACACCCCTGGCCTCTCCGTACCAGCTCACGACATCCCCTGCAGTGACAAAATGCTGCAAAAGTTAGTATCGTCAATAGGTATATTTGCAGGGCACAGATGTACAGGTGGATAGAGGGAGGCCATCCGACTAGCCACTTGTGATTCTTGGCAAAGATGGCCCTTTTCATCGTTGAAGGGATTATAATGTGTAGTGATTGTCTTTGAGGGACTTCGTTGTGCTGTGGATTGGTGATGCAGTGGTTGGTGGTGTTTGGGTCAGGCAACGGAGGTCCATCGTCCCGTCACCTATCCTGAGACTCCGACTTACACTGGTATGCGTCAAGACGACTGTGTGAAGACAAGCACCCGGGCAAGCAGGCAAGACGCCAAGCTATGGAGAGGTTAGGATTAGCTCCGGGGTTGCGGAGAGCCGGCGAGAGGCTTCTCCTCCTTCTTGAAATCATCTTTGTCGGTCGAAAATGCTGAGTTTTGAGCGTTGTTTTCGCGGTCTTAATTCTGGTGGTTGTTTGATGCCAAGCTTGGGTTCTTGGCTCGGCCGGCCTGCGATTTGTATGGCTCCACATGCTATGTACTATAGTTCCCTTGCACTGACGGGACTGATCCCACGTCCAGTACAGTCGCTTTTAACAAGCTGGATGAAGCTGCATCCCCTCGGTTCTCGTAGCATACTAGTTCGACACTTCAACTCTTGTTTCACTCAAACCGTGAGACATCGGGAAGATTCGGCGAAAGCATCCACGGCATTGTGAAGGACGTTTTGAGGTCACAGATTCTTGTCTAAACTCATTCTTTGCTAAAGGTTAACGTGCTTGGACAAAGTGGCAGGGTGGGTGTGCGGCATGGAGGTGTGTAACAGTGAAAACGAGGTATGGACCCTGCGTTGAGCGGCGATGAGGCCCAGTTTGTTAGATGGCTGAGGGTAGGTAGGGTATGTGGGCATCCGGGGCTACGTTCGTGACGCTGCACTAACGGGAATTGCACCAAGCTGAAAGTTTGATGTCGGGTCTATGTTCCAAAAGGAGATCGGTACTATACGCAGTCGCCAGCTACCGGCCCGGTCCTTGTCCCGGTCCCGGCAGCGGCCCCGGTGCTCCTCCCTTATCTCCCGAAACACAGGAACTGTGCGCTCTTCGTTCCCACCCCCGGCTTCCCGCCATCTCGCCGGTGAAGGTTCCCTCCATTGTGAATATGTAAGATGAACTTGGGTTTGGATGCGCGAAACCCAACTCACATCGGCTGCATCTGTGTTTGGGTGAAGCACGGCTTGATTTTCACTCGATGTTGATTCAGTCAAACTAGGTAAAGCGCCAGGAACATCTGACCTACATAATAAGGGCTTCGACCAATCTGCTGGTGAGCGATGGGGGTCGCAGCAGGTTTCCTTGGGAACGATCCAGTGACAGGATTGGTTGAGTAAAACCATATCGACTCAAAAAGCAGTACGGTAGTCAGACGGTTGGTTTTATACGCAGTACATACTATGTAGATGACGAGTATCCCCTAGTCGTTTTTCTTTATTGATTTTTTTTTTTTTTTTCTATTTTGATTTTCGAGGAATTAGCACAACTTTACGGAAATTCACTACATTGAAAAACGGATTGAGCTAGTATATTCAGCGCGCCACAATGGGACTTTTTGCTCTGGTCAGTATTGTGTCGGGATATAGTGAATTTGATGTAGCGGTTGGAAGAATGTGTCATCGAAATCTTGGGTACCTAGAGGTAAGTTCTTGGTTTGGCTTGAGTTGCAAGGTGCGAGCGAGAAGGTACATGAATTCACACAATACATTGTTCAGATTGATGCTTCGGTCCCATCATTATCTTTATCGGCGTTATTATGGGATGTTACAAGACTATCAAATGGCCGCCAAAGCTTGTGTTGTGGGCATGTCTCGTTGTGCGATGTGATAGCGTCTGTTGACTTGGCAAAGTGGACAATGAACACAGGTAGCTGAGGATACCGCTATCAACCGAGAAACAAATTGTGGCACACAGCCGAGTTTTTGCACGTTCGACCACTCTATATGGTATGGCCCCATGGAAGCCGCAAACAGTACCAACAGCAGAAGGAAAATCGTCCAGCAGGTTGAGCAAGTCTGTTGGCAAGTTTCCCAAGATCTCAAGGTGAAGTAACGTAGCGTCCTAATTCCGATCACGTCGTGACTGGGAGAAGGAAGTACCGGCGGCGGTTCGGCGTCCATCAAGATCTTCATCTCCCCCAAGGCTGTCCCACGTTGCAATAATCGACAGCCTGTTCACCAGCACACGACCAGCCTGCCACCAAGCACTTTAAAGTGCCACCCGAAAACGGAATGGGAGTCATGTTGCGGACGAATTGGATTTTTGGGACTCGTGGCCAGGGCAAAAGGGCACCGAGGGTCCGAACTCTATTACGAAAAAAAGGACAAGCCGCTATCCTACTTTTTTCTCAATGGTTCCTGCAAATGTGGCCTGACTTGCACAGTAAAGAAGGAGATGGAAAATGTTATGCCTTGTTTTTGACGGCGCCCAACGCCGCCATGTGAGATGTGCAATCAACCTACCACTTGGGACCCCTGAACTCACAACTAAGACATTTGTGGCACCCATTTTTGGAGCTTGGAAGTAGCTGAGGACAGAGGTAGGTACCTACCATCCTTCTATGTAAGCGGCAGCTCACACGAGCTGGCTGTGTGAGTGTGTACATACTACAGGTACTTAGCGTCGAGATTGGCCCGAGTCAGTTAGTGAAATGCGTGCAATGTACCCGAAATTGCTAACATTGAAATTGGGGTAACGATGTGGAAGCAACCTGCTGCTCTTTTCATTGTTCCTTTTCATCCTTCCACTTCCCCTGCTTCTGCCACTGCAGGAAAGGCTACCAGGAACTGACGTATCATTTCGGGGTCCCTCCATTCTGGATCTTTCATCGTTTTCCCTTTCTTAATCGCCAATGAACCATCAATTCCGATACCTCAGTGTCTAGTGACAACCTCGCAGTCTTTGATCATCGTTTTGCAGTTGAGTCAGATCGTTCAGGTGGTTCAGCTCGGCGCCAGCGGCTAGGAAGTTTGACAAAGCCCGATACCTATCATAGGGCGTCATCATACTCGAGGCACGCGATATATAGAGGTAGGTATTACTGCAGTGGTCTTAATACGTAAAAGTACCTATACAATTCAATCTGTGCCTTTTGGTTGTACCTTTGAGGTACCGTGGCTGCCCTGCGTGGTCCGTAGTGTACCAGGGAGCCCGACTAGGCGCTCCACCCCACCGGCGCCAGAATTCCACACGGAACCTGGAACCTCTGGGCCAAACCCACCACGCGACCATGCGAGGGGTAAAGCTAAACATTTTGCAGTTAGAACCTCGAGGCATGACGGGAGGAGGGTCTTGCTGCCCTGGGAAGGAGGACCCTTTTTCGCTTTTTCTTCATCATCTTCCGTCTCGTTGAGGTTGTCCGGGCATGCTGCCCATCTCCCACGCCAGGCATATGGTATCAGGTCCATCTCCGTCTCTTCTGACCCAACCTCAGCACCTCAGCTGTTGACTGCCCGTGCCCTTTTCAGGTTCCTGTGCGAGTTCCTCTATTCAACCCAACGTCACATTGAACCCTCAAGACCAAGCACTTCCCGTCACCTCGTTCGTCATTGAGCACACTTTCTCTCTGCCTCTGACCTTTCCCAACCTGCTCACCACCACCAATCCAATCCAACATCAACATCAACATCAACATCGACCACGCCCCTCGAAACATTCTGACATATTTAACCCAGAAACGTCAAGGCTGTGTTGCCTCATCAACCTCCAACTGACTGCCCGTTGTTGTCCGACGACAAAGCCAAAGCCCCTCCCAAGTGTACCCCCGCCGTTGCCCTCGTTGCCCTGCCCGTTGTTGCCCATTGGTCTGCGTTCCGGTGGGATCGTCGCCCAGGACCTAGCCGCTGAACGGGTTCTCGTCGCCTCCGTCAAAAAAGTGACCCTCTTATTTTTTTCTGGTGCTGCCTTTTCCAGCATCTGCTCTGAACCCTTCTTCCACCTCAGTGTGCTTGTCGCCGTTATACTAAGAAGCTGGGCCCCACCCTCACTCCGCACCTCCTCGCTGTCTCCGGTGACGCGCGCAAATAAGAATCTCGAAAATCTCACCCCTGTCAACGCCGTCTCCTCTCGCAATCTGCTGTCGCTAGTCCGTCCGTCAGACGCCGCCCGCCTCTTGTCCAGCCCGCTCGCCGTCCCTTTGACGGCCTGTACATGTAAGTTTCTCCTGTGTGACGCCGCCCGTTTTCGACAAAACATCCGCACTCCCATCATCTTCGTCACCGTGCTGTCTCTTCAGTTTCCATTGTACCTCGAAACTGACCTCGACCCCGTCGTGTAAGCCTTCCCTCTTCGAGCCTCTTCTCCATCTGCATTTCTGTATTCTGCATCTTCCCCGCGCCCCCGATCCCTCCCCGTTCCAGATCAGCAGACGCCCGGGTCCCCTCTTCACAAGGTTCGTGCCACATACAGTCCCCAGGCATTACATTACACACATGCACAATTTCCACCTTGGTGTGTTCACACACGAGTCGCGAGCACTTTTCAGCTCGGGGTGAGAAGAAAGAAGAAAATAAGGCCCTCCCTTTCCCCCCCATTCCCCCCTCCCCTCCCCCCTATCCGGTCTTGTCCGGGTTGAACTCCTCTCCCAAACTTTTTTTTTTCTCTGGTTCCATTACGTCAACGCGCTTTGCATTGCATTCGGTTTCCGCAGCCCACCATGCATTCACATTACGATGACGATAGGGTTCGTCGACATGGTGCAGCTTTGGGTCTACTCCTCTTTCCGATCTGCAACTAACCACGAGCGCAAATACACAGGAAGATCAAGACATAATGCCGGATTTCGGAGAGCACGTCGACAATGGGATCTTTGAACAGATCCTAGAGATGGACGATGACGACAAGCGCGAGTTCAGCAAGTCCTTGGTCACCAACTTCTTTGACCAAGCTGAGGAGACCTTTGTCAAGATTGAGGAGGTTTTGTAAGTGCTCTGGGCCGGATCAGGGCCGTACTGTCCTCTTTCGGCGCCTCTCATGCTGTGCGAGCTTGACTTGATGCTTCTAGAGGACCCCCGGAGCTAATACGAGGGTTGCTTGATCAGGAACAATGAGAAGCTCGACAACGGCAAGAGGCTCGAGACGCTGTCGAGTCTGGGCCATTTCTTGAAGGGTTCTTCAGCCACCCTCGGTTTCAACAAGATCAGGGATTCGTGCCAAATCATCCAACAATACGGTCACAAGCTCACTGTCGATGGAGCTGCGGAGCCCAACGAACAAGTTTGCCTGGAGAAGATTCAGGCTGCCCTCAAGACAGCCAGGAACGACAAAAACGTGCTGGCGGACATGATGTTGAACGAAACACACGGCTTCTTCCAGCCAGATGACGAATAGTGGGATTCAGGATGATTCACAACACTTCCCTCTGGTTTGCCGTGCTCGTATCTGGCGCTTTTCTTGGGCGACGACGGCAAGCATGCCTGCCTGCCTGCCTGCCTACGTTGGAACAGCTTCGGCGACACAACAGTATGGCACTCCTCCGGGCGAGTAGGTCGAGATGTCAGGGCGCGGGAGGAAAACAAAAGGTACAGCAGTCTAGAAGACGCGAATCGGAATAGAATTCAGGGGCCATTTAGATCTAGCCATTCCGCAGGGCTTGGAGCTATGGGAGCCATGATCACTACACGTGGGCATTGCGCACCGACGGCGTTCTGCGAATCAGACGCACGGCTCTGGCTCATGGGGGCGCTGAAAAGGGCATTGTGGGATGTTTACGGGAAGGCTTCGAGAAATAGCAGGCTTACCATCCCGAGGTATAGGTGGGAAAGATATTCCAGCATGGTCTCTGTTTCGGACCCTTTTGCTTGTTAGAATATCGGGATGTTCAATACGTTGTTTGTCGCTTAGTGGATCAGGGAGGTAGTCGCGGTTCCTTAAAGACAAGAGTAGCCTTTGTTAGTAGCGCTTTCCCGGGTATCGGATCCGGTTCATACAGATAGTACATATCATGTAAC
Organism: Neurospora hispaniola; assembly: GCF_033458365.1. Taxonomy (NCBI): domain Eukaryota; kingdom Fungi; phylum Ascomycota; class Sordariomycetes; order Sordariales; family Sordariaceae; genus Neurospora; species Neurospora hispaniola. The sequence goes on along the minus strand of NW_026944410.1, from coordinate 3,234,206 downwards.
ATCCTCAAGTTGTCCTGTCCATCAGGGGTAGTGGTTGGGCTAACTGTTTGAGTTCGTTCTTGTGATAAGGGAAAAAGGCAAGGTCTAAGACATTATGGCTCGGAGACTTCCGGTAAAAATGGTTGGCTCGAAAACGCACGGGCCTCAACTCCGTTTATTCTCGACATGGAAGAAACGCCACCAGCGACAAGACGGAGCTCCGGCTGATTGTCCACCGGCCGGCAATGAAATCAACTTTATCGAACACCGAACCCAGATCTACACCAGTTCGCCGACCAATCTAGTCCACATCCACGACCGGATATTGATGGACACTCAAACAAAATCAATCATTAATTCCTCCAACTCGCTTCCTGATTTACTTTTTTAGCCATACAACGAGCCCTGGACTTTTACCATACCAGATCATTGTTCCAACCAGGAGATAGCCCAGGTGTCTAACTAATCACCCACTACCAAAATGGAAGAGTCAAAGAGACAGCCACAACCAGCAGTCCCAGCCGCGTCTACATTATCATCATCATCACCACCATCAAAACTAGCACCACCTCAGGAGCAAGAGCAACAGCCTGCGGGCGAGGATACAGCCAAGTCCAAAGGCAAAGGTGGAGGAAAAGGCAACAACGACAACACTGAAAATAACCAAACCAAGAAACCCAACAAAATGCCACCGAAACCACCCCCAACCCACTTCCTCTGCATCCCCCTCGCCACCACGGCCTCCCGGCCTCACCTCGCACGCAGCCTAGCCGCCTTTAGGGAGGAAGTGACGGCGCCCAACCCTTCTAGCGCATATGGAGCGCTGCCGGTGCCCGAGCAAGCCATCAGGCCTGTGGGGACTGTGCATTTGACATTGGGGGTTATGAGTTTTATGGAGCCCAAGGTTGGGAAACCGGCTAGACAGAGGCAGGGGCAGGAAGAAGAAGAAGGAGGAGGAGCTGGCAGCGGGACCGGGGGTACTGGAAAGGGGCAAAGAAACGGGCCGCAAGAAGATTGCGGGAGTAGGAACAGGAGCAGAAGTAGGAGTGGCAGTGATGAGGAACAGCCGGAACCAAGTGGAAGTGGAAAAAGTGAAAGTTTGAGTGGCTTGAGGAAGTTAGAGGAGGCCAAGGCTTTGCTGAAGAGCTTGAAGCTGAAAGAAATTTGGCAAGGGGTACTGAGGGAGTCACAGACGCAGGCGACGGCGGTGCCGGTGCCGCGGGATGTTGAAAACGGTAATGGTGGTGGTGCGCCTATTGCTATTGGGACGGCAGAAGTTCCAGACGAGGGGCTGGAGGCCGGGATGGGGACGGTTGTTAGGGATGTCCAACCTCGATCTCTGTCTGAAATGGAGATGAAGGAGGAGGAACATCCGAAGATCACGTTAAGGGGTCTTCACTCGATGCAATCGCCTTCCAAGGCAGCGGTACTCTACGCCCCGCCCGTTGACCCACTTGGCCACCTCCAGCGCTTTTGCGAGGAGGTTAAAGCCGAGTTCGTGCAGAGGGGGTTGATGGTAGAAGAAGGCGGGAGACCACTTTTGTTGCATGCTACGGTGGTTAATACGATTTACGTCAAGGGGCGGGACCAGCAGCAAGCAGCAGGCAACAGAGGAGGAAAGAAGGGAGGCCATGGCCACCATGGTCACCACGGTCACCACGGCCATAGAAGAGGAGGGGGAAACAAAAGGGAAAGGCTGACGATAGACGCGAGGGAGATTCTGGAGAGGTATGAGGAGTATACGTGGATGGAGGGCGTCAAGGTGGAAAAGGTGGCTATTTGCAAGATGGGGGCGAAGAAGGAGATGGTTGATGGGGTGGTGGTTGACGAGGCTTATGAGGTTGAGGAGGAGATTGAGTTTTGAAAACATCTGCGGGCTTTAGAGATTGATGAACCACAATAATATACTAGTCAAAAGAAAGAGATGTACTCGATCCAGTCCGACAAAGGCCCGAGGGATCCACGAGCCACGCTAACTCGTCTTGTGCGAGAGAGATGGAATGAAGCGAAAGAGATGTAGCCGTAGATCTCCCGTTAGGCTATCGTACTTACATGTACACTATGTATCGTGCTTGGGCTCTTCTTCCCACGGTTGTATCTACTGTGTGTATCAGCTCCGAAGCTGTACATTGTACGTACAGGCACATACATACACTACACTATGTAGTGTACATGTTCGGCCTGAGGAGAGGGGCAGAGGGGCTTCCATGGGTCAACCCCTGGATGCCATGTTTTGTTCAACGGAGCTGCCCGCCGAACGTTGCTGAAGGCACGGCAACAGACCATGATCCCTGTCCTGTCCCATTCATCGAAGGGCCCCGCTTTTTTGGAAGGAGTGCCGAAGCCGTGAAATGGCAGGCAGGATTGACAGGGGTTAGAGGACCACGGGACTTGTTAACGGCAGGCGTGAACGACGCAGAGCGGAAGCTAACCGAACCAGCTGATGAACAGAACTCTTAGTTCTGGTGGGAAAGAGTGACTCGATTTTATTAATTGATTGTTTGGGAGGGGCAGGCACGAGGAAGGCTGCTATACTGGGATTTAGGCCGCTGAGTGCGATATTTGGACCTCGGCTCTCTACCTCTAGGCAACAACAATCGCCCACATTGGCCTCAACAGCAAACGCGACTACGACGACGAGAACAACAATAACATCTTACAACGAGACATTGCAAATCAGCATGTCGCGCAACGAGCAAAGCAAAAATCAGAGCGCGTTCTTTTTTCTTTCCGCGTTACGGTAATTACTCGAGCGTGTCTTCCGGTTCACACAAAGTTACTGTGTACACCATCAAGATGCCTCGCAAGACTCTGGGAACCCCGGAGAAACACCGCGTTTCTTCAGAAAGTCCTCGCAGTCCTTCCTTCATGCGCAGTCTACGGAATGCCGGCTCTCCGTCAACATCGCCGTCAAGAAACGCTACTCGTAGTCCACGATCGGGCAGCTTGGCCCAAGCCATAGCTCCGCCGGCGCGAGCAGCACTTTCTCCTTCTCCTTCTCCCGATGCCCCCGGTAGTAGCACAAGCACGCCGCGCGGGACTAGATTCATGGTTACGGAGGGAGGTACCACTACGGATACAAACACAACTACAGCTACAACAGACCCCTCCAGCTCCAGTTCAAGCATGAGAACCTCGCCCTCACCTATACCCGCACCAAGATCAACAACACCCACACCCACAACAACCGAAGACCTCCTCAAGCAAAAAGACGACCGCATAGCCCACCTCGAGCTCTCGTACCAACGGACCCTCGACGCTCTCACCAACGCCTCCTCCTCGCTCTCCTCCTTCTCCTCGCTGACATCCACCACCGCCCACGAGCTACGCCTTCTACGGCTGGAAGCCGACGCCCTCCGCGCCGAGCGCGACGAGCTCCGCTCTGACTGGAACGCCGCCCAGCAGAGCTTGCGCGAGCGCGAGGACGAGATCCGCGACCTGCGACGGCAGATGCGCGGGCTGAAGGAGTGGGTGAGCAATAGCACGCGGGCGGAAGCGACGGGGGCGGCGCAGCAGGTTAGTGATGAGGTGCTTGGGGCCGCCATGGCGAAGCTTGGAAATGAGTTGCAAAATTGGGTCTTGGTGAATTTCAGGAGGGCCAAGGTCAAGACTGAAGGGTTGGAGGGGGGGCGGATGGAGGAGTTGGAGAAGGTGGTGCCCATGTTTGAGGAGATATTAGGGATGGGTGGCAAGATACACTTGATACAGAGTGTGGTGTCGAGGTTGTTGGTAGAGATGGTATTTCGGGCTTATTTTGTTGGGTTGACCGGAGAGCAGGAGCGAGTGGTTAGGGAGGCAGAGGGGATGCTTGGGGCTATCGGTATGGTACATTACATGCACCCTTGGAGATGGGATTGAAACTGACCTCTTTGGCTTACCCAGTGTCAACACCCGAGTCTATCAACCAGTGGCGCGCCTTGACTCTTTCCATCCTGAAACGGGAAGCCGACCAGAAGCTACAAGCCGAGACAGCCGCCATTATCGACGCCTTCGTCAACAAAACCAATAATCTACTAGATGACATCACGCAAGTCGATACCAAAGCTATTGAGGCACGGAATCAGGGGCTGAGACATCTTGTCAACGGTGCGATCGACATGTCACGGCTTCTCGTCGTCCAGAAAGCCATATTCAAGGTCAACATGCCTGAAATCCTGCCACATCAACGAGTGCTTTTCGATGCAGCCACGATGGAAGACATCGGTGGCGAAGACGAGGAGAGCTTGTCGGATAGGGAAATCTGCTGCGTCACGTTTCCAGGAATCATCAAACAGGGCGACGAAAGCGGTGGGCAGCTCCAATGGACCAATGTCATCGCCAAAGCCAGGGTGCTTTGCAGTCCGGAAGAGTGAAGCAATGCTGGAACGACCGATTCGATAATTTCAAGCGATTTTCTTGTCTGCCGCTTCGTGGTTGACGAGCTTGCGGTCCCAGATGAAACGAGCTAAAGTTCGCGAGCGAATCCGGCATCAAGATCAACAGATTAACAACTCCTGCTCGGTGCGATTACTGGCCGCGGTATAATGTTCTTCATATGTCGATTATTGGTTCTGGAAGGGACGTTGTGCAGGAGTTATTCCCGCGGCCCGGAACGAAGCGGTTACCCACCAACTCGGCACGTTGATGAGTTGATGCCCAACGTACCGAGGCCGACAGCCTAACTACATGGGGAAGAAATGCAAGCCCCGCGCCGTGGCGATAGTTTTCGTGTTGGGCACGAGTCGGCTATCTGGGGAAGAACCTCGCGTCTCTTGGAGCTCGGAGAGATTCACGTCACATCTCAATCAGCTCCCTCTCAACTCAAGGCCATGTGGACGTCTCGCCCCCCAGAAGACGTGTCAGGTTACGCAGCGACTATCCCCACCGAAAACACGTCTGACGGAAGTTCCAGATATGAGGAACGCCATAAGTCTGTGAGATGTTCCTCTTCTCCGTAAACATCTGCCACTCAAGGACAGCAATAGCACCGCGTGTCCATCCGCATGAACATGGATTGAAGAGACGCAGGAGACATCTTCCACGCATGAAGAGGAGAACTATGATAACTGACGCACCAATCACCATTTTGTCAGAGGATGGGACTCGCCAGCTTCATCACTTGATTTGGGCTAGCAGAGCCTCAATATCCATTTTTTCCGCACTAGCAAATGCCCCTTAAGGCTAGCAACTGACATGGTTGGTGATGCAAAAGCCAGATGGTGGTTACTGATTATCACCAGGGGATCGCCATTTCGGCGCCGTGACATGCAACCCAGCTCTTCCGGAAAGCCCACGTCTTCCGAGTCCTTTGCGGTCTTCTTGGCATGACTACATACCATTCCGCTTTGCCCATTTCCCACCCATCCTTTTGTCTCTCTGCATCTCCGGGTCAGCTCCCGGAGATGATCCCGTCCCCCACCGTGCACCCCTACTTGTCGAAAGCAGAAGAGGGTGGTCAGAATGGCATCGGAATAGGTTCTTCGCAGTTCATGTGAAAGAAATTTCTACGATGAATACTTTTCCACCGGGTGAGCTGTTGACCTACACAAATTGATACCAAGCAAGGTTGTAAAGGATCGACTAAAGAGATGGCTGGGTTTCAACCTTTCCGAATATGCGACGCTTCTTGATATGCATTATCCATCTTATCTTGGGATTGACCGATGCCAAACAAAATGGTCATCAGGAATCCGCAACACCGAGCCATGGGTCACAAACACATCTATGCGAGTCGAAGATGCAAACACTTAGAATCTCCTGGCGACGATGCTTACCCAACGCACTGGATAGCTTCGCGATTGGATTGACTAACTATCTTCACATGTTGGCTTTTCTATGCTCAACACGGATTGGCTGGTAAAGCCAGATATGCAAGCCGACTGAAAGGTGCCACGTAGATATCTGTACGTGCTCCAGACGCAAAGGCGTGATCTCTTGTCGCATATGTCTGGCTTCCTCTGGGGATAGGGGTTCTTGAACCCATCGCAGAACATTCCATATACACTAGAGGTTCACGACGTAGGTACGCTGCTACGTGTTCCACGATCCGAAGATGCGGCAGAGACAACAACGAGGGGGGAAAGGGAAGGGAAGATACCCTGCCGAGCGAATGTTAACATCACTCATGGAATCCAATTGAATGGTCAACCAAACAAAAACGCAACGAAGGGGTTTTACACCCGCGTGGAGTTATGGGTACTTTGGATATGACTGATAGTAGCTCCTTGTTTTCACGATGTGAAATCAATATCCGGCAACCGTCTCCATCCCGTCAGTTATGCTACGCTGCTGCAGACATCCACTCAGTCCCTCGAACGAACGGGTCTGAACCTGCAGACTATTGTATGCTGCACTACCGCATTGCTTTTTCCAAAACCTGCATATCGTATGAAGCAGCAACGAAAGCCACATCATCTCAAGCCACCTCACCAAACATTCTTTTTTTCTCCCCCTTGTTCGGCGTCCACTGCAGGTTCTCCGCACACCCACCATGTATCCCGTTCATTGACTAAGAAAAAGGCGAACAGGTGCTGTGTTGCAGAGCAGGTTGGGAGAAAGTCTTACAGGCTTTCATTTGGGTCGCATGCCGTCTCCGAGAAAGTGGGAGTAGAAGACGCATCGGCATCGCAAATCTTTTTCTCGCCGCGTTTCCATTCCGGGTATATGAAGGCCGGTTGATTAAACCTGGATAACCTTGCCGTGTGCTCTTGGAAACTGTAGCCCAATCTTCCTCCTGTCCTGTCTGTCGTCAGAGATGAGATGGAAAAGAAAGGGTATAACCGGCAAAGGCAAATGCGGATAACACGCCCGTCTGGCTGGCGCTGGCACGACATCACGTTTCATCGTGAAGTTGATCATTCCGCTCGAATGGAATAGCCCATCTGAGGTACACATGTTTGTCGCCAGTCAAGTGTTTGGTTTGATCATGGTTGCTGCGTAGGCATCCTGGAGAAGAAGAAGAAAAAAAAAAAAAAAAAAAAAAAAAAAAAAAAAAAAAAAAAAGTACCTCCGTCCCGAGTACCATTTGCCCCTTTTACCCCTCCTCCCGAAACTCATTTCTACTAGACAAAAGATGTGTTGTCTCTCTTCGAGAGGCCAGAAAACGCGCGAAACAACCGGGAAACCAACCAGCTCCCAAGATTTCAGTCGGGCAGAACGGGAGTCAGCTCGGCATGGGGGAAGAATGGGGAAAAGGGCGGGGCAACAACAATATCTCGAATATCCAACTGGCCGTCCTGATCTAAGGAAGAGAAACAGAGGTCCGACCCGATAGTGATACACCCCACGGACTCGTGGTGGGTGTGTGGGCCGGCGAGTGGAAGGGGGAGATATTCGAGTTTGACGTTGTGGACGCGCATTAGGCTCACTTGCCATACGCGGCTTGAAGAGGTGGTCATATGAGTGCAATTCAGGTAAAAGACGGGAAGTTTTGAAATGGGAAACCGGGGAGAGGTGAGAAGACTGAGAGCTCGCGATATAACATCTCCATCGGCCCAATTTCCTCTTCCTTTTTCCATGGAAGAATGACTATTGCTTCCTCAACATCCATCTAGGACATAATCCACAACGGACATCAAGTTCCCTTCGACTTTCAAGCTCCGGAGCTATATATTTCAGCTTCCTACGGTTGCTCAAGTCTTCCAAGAACGTCTCTTCGTCTCTCCGATGACACTTTTTCCTACTCCAAGATAACATAAACCCCGAATTCTTTTGACTCCCAGCTACTAGCTAGCAGCTCTTTTCTATCTCGATCCCATCAAGTGCCACTTGAAGCTTTCAAGGGCTTGTGGTACACAACTGCAATTCCCACCTACGGAAACACTCGATTCGCTAATGTAAGTGTTCCCGTTCTCAAGTAAGAACCATGCATATCCCCCCACTCTCTCTCGGCAATGACACCTATACACAGTGCTGGCTACCTCGGTGGCCTTGTTGTGTGCACCCCAAGTACTTGCCCCGACGCCTGTGCCCCAGAACAAGCTCTTAACATTCCCTCTTCTTTATTGTTTGCCTTTGCTTCTCTGTCGAAGATGAGTTCCAGTCGCTCTTCTTCTCCCGGTGTCACCAGCTTTGGTTTATCTATGAGAGTCCATGTTCTGACCTAAACGACAGAGAACAACAAGTGACATCTTCATAACCGGGTTTGGCTCATCGTCATCCGCAACGGAACGTTCCACCCAGCCTGGTTTCCAGACCTCGAAGGGACCCCCACGTTGGAGGAAGCAGAACACTTGCTTGCCCTTCCCTATCCAAGACTTCCCCGCTGCCGCTTGTCCGGCTGACCTTCATCGCCATCCCACTCTGGCCAACCCCGCGATGTCTAACCATACCTCAGCAGAGCACATAGAGGACTACTCCAGGAGCTACAGCCCTGGACAGAGAAGACAGTCCTCATGTGACAAGTACTACGATGACGACGACTCGTCCGTCACCAATTCCAATTACACCACATCCACTGCACCCTCAAGACGATCGTCCACGGACCTCACCGTCCCAACTCGCGCTCCTGACCATTCCCCTTGGGTAGGAATCAACGAGCCCTCCGGCCCCGAGCCAGACTCCCACGAACTATGGTGCGAGTTCTGCGGCATTCTAAACTGCGACGAAGAATTTCACATCGGTGAAGAGAACCTCTGGATCGACCACCACCTGCACCACCTGAGCCACCAATTGCCCAGCAAGTTGGTCTGCTGGTTCTGCAACGACTACGACTTCACCGTCGATGAGCGCGCCGACAGAGCCGAGCGCCAGCAGAACTTTCTCCGACGCATGTGGCACATCCGCGAGCACATCTTTGACGACCCTCGCCTGACTTGGGAGAGAATGCGGCCGGATTTCTTCATGGCCGCGCACTTGTACCGCCTTGGCAAGATTGGAGATGAGGTGTACGAGGATATCAGAAACTACACGGAGCTGCCGCCGCAGTTAAGGATCCCCGGCACGCCCGGGTCGGTGTCATATGATAGGTACCACCAACATGGCCAAAGCCAGAGTCGGCAAAGCGGACCACTTGGCCCGCTGACTCCGCCGGATAATGATGATGGGTGGTACCGATCGCCTCAGGAGTTGAGGCGTCAAGAGCGCAGGAGACGGAGGCCGGAACGTCACCGCCCTTGAAAGGAAGGAACAGAAAAAACGGAGCCATGACTCAAAGAAAAGAGAAATGTTACTCTTGACCTCTTCTCTTGCTTTTGGTCGTTGGTTCTTGGTTATTGGTCCTTGGCCGTTGTCAGTCGGTCAGTCGCTCGCTGACTCAGTTGCTCATCCAGTCAACCTTCTTCGGGGCGGTTTTGTCTTTGTCTTCGTCTGGGCAGGTCCATCGTCGAGCCAAAACACGGAGGAAGATTCGTGTGAAAAACTCCGATACCCCTTTCATTCTTCCCGCTCTCTCATTTTCCATTCTTTCGTCCTTGGTTTCGTTTCGTTGTTCCCGAAGTTCGGATACGGCCACCGACGTACACGTCATCATGTTCCCTGATTGATGTCTGTCACGGGTGCTGCTTGCATTACACCTGCACCTGCGGACGGGGATGCGATGCACGGTGCAGACATCCGAGAAGCATGTGGATATCCGACGGATGGGATACATATGAGTTTTGGATCGGTGGGCTTGGGTGTTGGCTTTCGTGCTTGTTGCTGTGGAGCGTTGTGTTGACGTCTTCCTTCTTGTTCTTCTTTCCCCGCCTTTTTATGTTGGATGCTGATGATTATGATTATGATTGATGACAACTGCTTTCCTTATCTTGTTATTGTTGTGTTTCGCGGCTTGATGGTTTATCATGATTGAGAAAATCGATCGGCTGGCTGAGGGGATTCGGTAACCGATATCTGTTTCTGCCGAGATTTTTGATACGTTTTCTTTGGGGTGATGATGACTGATAATGATGATGAAGTTGATGACAGCGGGATTTCTTTTGGCTTTGGCTTTTTGTACTGGTATCGACGGCGGGCGGGTCTCGAGGGTTTGTCAACATAGTCAATCGCTCACGAAGCAATCAATTTTTCTTTCTTCGACGGTTTTGGTTCGAGTGATGCGTGAACTTTGTTGTTGGATGCTGAGTGTATCATCCTCATGCCCCGCTGTACAACCGGTGATGCTGAGAGAAGAAGAAGAAGTTACAGTAAGAAAGAGGGGGTATCACTCATCAGTGAAGAGAAAGGCCGTCGGACAGTGACATCCCACTTGCCAGATCGGACTTTGGAGAACTTTAGGCAGACAGGCCGACCGACGGGCGGCGGCCGAACCATGTAGTAGGTTGCTCCTGGACTTTTGCGTTGGAGACCATGATGAGGCCAAGTAAACTACCAAGTGGGAATGAATTCGACAGCAAAAGCTTTCATCGCTTCCGGAAAAAAAAAAAGGAAAAAAAAAAAAAGGCAAAAATAAATATTGCACGGAAGTGAACTCAAGTGATGAGGCTCACTCACATGTTTACACCCCTTACCCACGCCCGCGCACCGTTCGTTATTGTTGGCGGCACTAGTCTGGTTGCCTTGCGGCCGCCTCGTTTCCTTGTTGAAAATATGTACATAGTTGTTCGCCCATGCCATGCCATGCTACCTCACCGCATCCATCAACAACGAATAGGATGCTTTCTATGTTTCCCCTCCGATTTGTTTGATTTGTCCCAATCTTATTTTTTTTTCTCTCAATAGGGCAACGGACGGCGTGTCGATCGTGCTGGCAATGCCTCCTTTTCTTCTGTGCTGTGACTAGTGTGATCCTCTTTGGTGATAGGGGCACGGAAGTGTGGCTGTGCATGCAACGGAAACCTGAGGGTTGGTTACCCGCCCCATCCCGCTCACCGAAAATTTGTACATAGTGTACGGAGATGATACATAACTGTCCAATGAACACCAAGGCAAGGTAGATGTATAGGTTGTCGGGTAAAGTTTTGTAAAAAGGTAGATGAAGTGGCTGTGTGGTGGTGGTGTTGGTGGTTATGGTTGACATGTCGCGTTAGGGGAGTAACATCTTCTGGAAAGCCTGTCAAGAACGAGGAGGGGCAAAGCCTGCCTTGGATTTTGCATATACTCAAGGTCTAAATGGTATCCTTAAAAATGAAAAAAAGATATATAAATACAGAGAAGTCGAATCGTAAGTCTTGAGTCATATCGCATAAGGCGTCCATCATTACCATCTCATCCTCCTTGATACTCCAACTCAAACAGAACAAAACCTACTACACCTTCCCAGCAGCATCCCCTCGTCCCATAATCCCCCCTTCCCTCTCTCGTTCCTTGTTCCACCTCTTCTCCCTCTCACCCTCCCCAAGCTGCTGCTCCCCACTGGTAGGCCCCATCTCGCTAACCACCTCATTCATCCGCTCCGCATCCCCATGATACATCTCCGCACTAGGCGCCGTCGGCCTCATTCCTTTTCCATTCTTTCCCCTATGGAAGAACCACAAGCTCTGATCGGCCCCATATCTGACCAACTTCTTCAGCGGCACATCAAACACGTGATCGAGCTCCTCCAGCGTCTTGCCCTTGGTCTCGGGGACCAAGAATAGGGTAAAGAGAAACCCAATGATATTCCACCCTGCATACCAGCCAAATGCGCCCTGCGGCTTGAAGGCCGTGACCATTCTAGGCCAGGTAATGGACAGGATGAAATTGAAGAACCAGGTCGTCGCCGTGGCGAGGGACATGCCGATTGGCCGGATGTACAGCGGGTAGGCTTCGGCCGAGTAAGTGAACGGCACCGGCCCTTCGCCGGGGGAGTAGACCATGCCGAACAAGTAAATGCCCAGCGCGATGCAGCCGATGTGGGCTTTGGAGTCCTCGGGGATCCAGAAGCTGAAGCCGGTGAAGAAGAGGAAGAGGGACATGAGCGGGAAGGTGGTCAGCAGCAGGTTGCGCCGGCCGAAAGTGTCAATGGTGTACATGGCCGGGATGGCAAAAAGCCAGTTGACGACACCAAACCCGAGCGAGGCAGCCAGCGCCGACACATCGCTGAAGCCGGCGTCTCGGAAGACTGCCGAGGAATAGTAGGCGATGATGTTGACGCCGCAGAACTGCTGCATGAACATAAGTCCCGACGAGGCGATGACCGCATTGCGGTTGCGCCGCACGGTAAAGAGCTCCTTCAAGCGATTGCCCTTCTTGACGCCCGACATGGCTTGCTTCTCGGCTTCTAGGAGGGTGTGGGTGTAGAAGAGGTCGCGGGCGGCTTGGACCTTTTCGAAACGCAGGCGGCAGAGCGCCCCAAAGGCGTCTTGGTGTCGGCCCTTGCTGAGGTACCAGCGGGGCGACTCCGGGCAGAGGAAGGCGAGGCAGACGACGATGACGGCGGGGATCATGGCGGAGCCCATCATCAGACGCCAGTTCAGACCCAAGCCGATGCCGTGATCGGGAACGAAGTAGAAAGCGAGATCGGCGATGTAGCCGACCATGATACCGAAGGCGGTCCACATCTGCCATTGCATGACCAGCGCACCGCGGAGCTTGGGAGGGGAGCATTCGGCGGCGAAGATTGGGGTGGTGGCTGACTTGGGACCGATGCCGAGGCCGAGATAGAAGCGGGCGATGAACATGTGCCACCACGTGTTGGTAAAGGCCTGGTGGAAGCAGGCTACGGCTGAGATGATGCAAGAAACAAAGATGGTGCCTCGTCTGCCAAAGATTCTGTTCATCGGTTCAGTGAGCCAGCAGCCGATAAAGGCACAGCAAAGGTAGGGCGCTGAGTTGACGAGACCCAGAAGCCAGGTGTCTCTCTGGCTATCGGTACCAATGCCAAACTTGTCCTTGTAGAAGAGCTGGGCACCGTTGACGACTGTCTCGTCCATTCCTTGGACGGCGGCGCACAGAGAGCAGACTTGAAGGATGGGTGTTAGCATTATACTGCTTCACTCTTGTGATCATTCGGGGGGGGGATTACATACTAACAACAACCCAGTAAAGCATGGGTGGGTTAGACCACTTGTGAGTTGTTTCGCGCACCAATACCTCTTTCTCCCGTTCAGTAAGCTCCGGGATGAGGTCGTAGTTGCTCTCATCGCCGGCGATCCTGGCTCCGAGTCGAAAGGCCCTGATGTCCTCCTCGCTGGTGAGACCGGCCATCATTGCATATTCTTCTCCCATGGCCTCGAGACGCTGAGGGCTCAGACCGGCCAAAGGATTCGCTATCTTTTTTGAAGCCTCTAGTCGAGCGTTCTGGTTAGAAGTGCCGGTGCGGTCTGCGTGTTCCGCAAACGCGGTTCCCGAGACGGATTCGGACGATGTTGAACGGCGGTCATGCTTCTTCTCGTTGAGGCCACCCGTAGGGGCTGCGGTTTTTGTTGGGTTCGACGCCATCTCGGGTAGGGTGTTGTTCTGTCTCTCACTGGAGACACTCGGTAGTCTGAGCTTATGGCAAGAACATCAAGACAAGTGAGAAGGGAAAATGAGTTGTAGTCTGAAACTACTGGATGCTGGGCGCTATGGCTCGGCTGTACATGATACATATATATATTTCTGCATGGCATCCGAAGCAATGGCCGCCCGGGCTGCCAGGGACCTGTGCTTGTGCTTGGCCATGGCTATTAGCACTTGACAAATCCAAAAGCCGAGAGATGACACAGATGTAAGCCCAAATTCGGACCGGCCAAGGCCAGCCATGAGGGAATTATCCGGGGTAATCCGGGGTGATTCGCGATCGACGTCACATTTCCCGGATCTCACAACGTCGAGGGCCTTTTTCCTTGGGTGTCGGCGGCTGTGAAGGTGCTGATCGTTGTGCTTATCGAGCCTGATTCAGGCTGTTGCTCCGTGTGTGCAGCGGGACTACTGTGTAACGTTGTGGTGAGATTGCTGATCGGCAAAGAAGCAGCCAGGTTGGGTGGTAAAAGTCAAGCTTTGCGAGGCCTCGGAATGCCTTCATTGGTAACATGACGTCGATCGTCCGGGGAACAGAAAGGAAAAAGTTGGAGAAGTCAGCAAAAAGTCTGGGGTTTGGGGTTTGGGGGAAGGTGGGGGTCAACTGGGGACCTCTGCTACCCTACACGGGGTTAAGCACGGCAATAACACATGGGCGTGTGATCGCAGCCTGATTCTGTTAAGGCGCTGCTGCTTGATCTAACCCAATCCGGCAACATGTTTTGACTTGGTTTCCCCCTTGTTTTGTCCATGACTCGTTCAATTCATGCTCATCACTTGTAACACGGTTGAAATCACCAGGTTTGCTTGTTTGTTTGTTTTCGAACAGGCGCTTCCATATTCCCATATTCCTACGTTTACCGCCTAGTGAAATTCCCTTCCTATGCACCACCAAACCAAGGGGCAGCCACTGTCGTGTCAGGCTACACGCGCCACGCACCCCCTCTCCTCCTCCTCCTCCCAAATCCCCAAAAACCCAACACTTCCATTTCCATGTCCCATTCCTCAACCCATCCCCAACTTCCCCCTAAAAAGGCGGTCCACTCTGCCAAGTGACAGCCTTAAACGGATACCAAGGTCCCTCATCAGCCCTCACCCCATACCTTCCTCCATGTCCCCCATACCCTCCATACCCTCCATACCCACCACCACCACCACCGTGATAAACAGGATAAGGCTGCGGCACCGGCACATGCACAGGCACATGCACCGGATACGGCGCCGGAACATTGACCCTCACAGGCACCTCGACCGGAACTCGAACGGGGACTTCGTAGGGAACTTCGACGCGAACAGGCACTTCGACTTCGACTTCGCGGATCTCACGCACGGGGATCTCGTGGTAGATGGGGACTTCGCGGTAGATGCGTTCCGGACGGGTCTTTGCGGGACCACAGCCGGGTCGGGGACGGGGTCGGTAAGTGGCTTTGGGTTTGGGTTTGGACGAGTCGCAGATTTGTTGAGTGGGAGGGTGGCATGTTGGAGCTGGAGCTGGACGAGGTGATGGGAACGAAATGGGTGGGTGGCCGGGTGGCAGACGGGGATAGTACGTTGCTGGCTTTGGCTTGGGTGGTTTACAATCTGCAACAACGGGTGTTTTGGGTCGTGGTCGTGGATGGCAGGATGTCGGAATTGGATGCGGCGGGAATAGGCAGCTATAGTCTTCGAACTTGGTGTGGCATTTGGTGACGGCTGGCGGTCTCTTGTAGGAGAGGACGGCCGAAGAACGCTTTCTTTTGGGGTGCTTGGTTCCAGAGGTGAAGCGCACGTGGAGATTGTCGGCTTTGCGGTCTTGGGATGACGATGAGGTTTGGGGATTATCTGATGGGCGACGATGACGGGACCTTGATCTGGATCTGGAACGGGACCGGACCACGGTAGTCACTCGCTGAATTCCGGGTGATGCGACCCGGGATGTCCTCCGGATTTCCACTCGGCTTGAGGAACGTCGCTCCATGCTTCGTCCTCGCTCCGCATCAGCATCGTCATCGCTACCGCCGCCTCTTAGTCGATATCCTTGGTACTCGGCTCTCCTTCGTTCCCGGGCTCTGTCTTGATTAGCTCGTCTCTGCCTTTGTGCCCTTTCCTCCCTCAGTCTCTCTAGCGAGTCGCTTCGATCTACCACCCGCCCCGGTGTCCCAAACTCAGCTGCCATCAGAGCCCGTCTCACTCTTGCTTCCATCGCGGTGTCCATAAACTCTGGGAAGAGAGATCTGTCTAGGTGGCCGGGTAGCAACCCTTCTCCTCCTCTTGCTCCCCACCTATTCAGGTTGTCCATCGGCGCGGTGATCTGATTACTCCTGAATACATTCGAGAGGAACTGATGCTGGCTATCAGGGTAGCTGAGGATCAACTTGATCAGGAACTCGGCAAAACCTCTGGGTGTGAGGCATGGAGATGGCAAAGTGGCGGTGGTCCGCGGTAGAGTGCGAAGACGGTATTCGACGTCGAGGTCGTCATAGAGTCTTTGGACCCGAGTTATGGATTCATCGCTGGTCTCATTTCTGAAGACATCTAATGCGCAAGGTCAGTAACTCACCAACGTAGCCCACGAAACTCGCTGTCCATCATCAAACAATTGCCAAACAGTGGGGGGTAAGACACTCACCCCAATACCTCCACTCCTCCTCTTCCCTCGGCCCCATCATATAATACCTATCAAAAAACCTCCTCATCCTCCTTGGGCTGATGAGACCCTCCCTGTCCAACATGGTCGACCGGCCCCCAGGCATCTCACGAACCTAAGCAATCCTCGACGTTAGCACATTTACCGTTTCAACCCGGCGCCTTTCCAACAACCTAACCTCCAATAACCAACTCAAGAAGAAAAGAAGAGAGAAAAAAAAAAGTAAAACTCACAACCCATCTCCCCAAAGCCGCCAACACCTCCCTCAGCCTCTCCGTCGGCCTCTCCTCCTCATCAAACAACACCCCCCACGCCGCCCTAGGCATTTCGTCTGCGTCTAAGCCTGCGTCTACGTCTTGGTATGCAGTGCTAGTAGTCACGGCAGTAGTGTTATCGTCTTCGTCGTCGTCGTTAAAGCCCCGAAAGTCTCGTCCTGCTCGCAGCCCGTTGCTGATACTAGTGATGGTCCTGATGGCGATTCTCAATCTTCTGTCATCCACTTCGTCGTCGTCGTCCTCTCCAACTCGCTCCTCCTCTCGCCGGAACCGTACCCTTTGAAAAGGCCGCAGAAGGGCGGGGGACGGTGAGCGGTTTGGTTGGCGGATGAGTAGTCTCGGGGCGGGAAATCGTCTCGGAGCAGGGACGTATCTTGGGGCAGGGAGGTACCGGATACGACCGACTGGTGGGAAACCTAGAAAAGCTGGTGGTGGAGGAACTGGTGGCGGGGGTGGTGGTGACGGCGTACGGTTACGGTTACGGTTGGGGTAGAAATGGCGGACTCCGTGGTATAAGGTTACGCGGGTATTTGTTCGCGGTTCCCTTGACCGTGATCTTGATCTTATCCTGATCCTGCCTCTTCCCTCCCTTCCTCCGCTTGGGCCCGCGATGTTGTATGCCAGGTCGTCGTCGTTGTCGAGGATGTCGAAGTTGTCGTCGTTACCGTCGAACGAGAAAGCGGTGGATAGGTATGATGACGATGATGGTGATGGAGGTAAGAAGGAAGAAGAGGAAGAGGAAGCAGAAGAAGAGAAATACTCAAAAGCAGACGGAGGGTCAGGTTCCTCGAAACTAACTCGTCTCTCCACTCTCAGTCTTAGTCTCGGTATCGCGTTTGGGATCGGGATTGGGGAAGACGGTCTAAATCTGGGTGAAGCTGTTATAGATCCTGTACGAGATCCACGAGGAGGAGACCGAGCGTGGATGATGTCCAAAAAGCGATTTGGGTCGTCGTTGTGGTGGATAGTGGTCCTTCTACCAAAGCCAGAGCCGGACATGGCTGGGAAGGAGAGAAGGGAAGGAAAGGATCAAAACAACAAAAAGAGAAAGAGGACAAAAGCCACCAGAAAAAAAAGGCAAACTTCCTGTGTCGGGAAGTGACCCGTGGGATTTTGCTTTTGTTTGGCTGTGTCCAGTCTTGGTTCCCGAGGAAAAGGGGGGGCTGTGTACTGTGTGTTATGTGTGTGTGTGTTCCTGTGTCGAGGCGGGCCGATGAAAGACTATGTTTGTCACTACACAGCTTCAAGTCAGTCAGCCTTTGCACAACCCTCTTAGTCGGTGAGGTGGAGGGTGGTAACTGCGGCTCAAACAGCACCACCAGCACTTGGAGAAGTGGTGTTCTTTTCTGTCGAGTTGGAATGTTGTCTGTATGTTGTATGTTGTTCCGTGACGTGGTTGGTGTTTCTGGACATACCTCAAGTGTGTTTGTGGTTGGATGTTGAGGTTGTATTGTGTTGTGTATTGTGGTTCACGAAGGCAGACGTGTTACAACTCTCTCTTGTGGTTGCTGCAAAGTGTTTTCCAGATCTGTGTTTCTTCTCTTTGACGGTTGAGAATTGGGAAAAGAAGAGATGGTTTGATGTTTAAATCTCTTTGTCCGCAATTTTTTCCCACTACCAAGTGTTGATCATGGAGAAACCCAAAGAGATCATGACAAAACCGACATTTAGATACAGATGCATCACTCTCGTTAACTCACTTTGAGAGAAGCATAAACTGACAAAAGACATTTGCAACCCGCTCCAACACTCATGGTGGGCTGGCGAGCAGGATGCACTTACACGACAGCAACTGGCTAATGTATGGCTTATCGTCTGGCCGGTGACACATCTGTTTGCCATGGCTAAAAAGGGCTAAGAGAGCAACACGACCGAAGAAATTCTGTAGTTATCATGGAAAGGCAGATGTGCTGAGCCACATATGTACACGTCGTTAGTATGGCAGAAACTTTGTGCTATCCATCATGCCGCCTACCACGCCTTACCCATGAGACATCTTCCCGAACTCCGAGAGAGCTCTGCCTGTCAATTTGACCCCTTTGTTTGTTCTTTTCTGTGCACCGTTGTGCTACTGTTCGTCCGTGGTCGCTCTTGAGGGACCATACTTACATGCCTATGGGACTGATTGGCGGGCTTAACTCAACGACCGCCTCGTCGTTCAAGAAATGGAATGATCTCAAGTGTCTCGTCATCTTGGTTTCACCACGCTGTATTCATCTCCAAGCAAGTACCGCAACTGTTGTGATGATCTGCCTATACCATGGAGAAAGGTTAATCGAAGCTGGCAAGATGTTGTCAACCAGGATTTCGAGAATGTTGTCATGCATAAATATCAACGCTGGCATTTCTCGCATAAACTCTATCGCTACCTCGGGCGTTTTCCTCCTTTACCAAGATGAGTATGTATGACTCCACGACCCTCTCGCTGAATATAGAATGTCTCATAGAAAGAGAAACGCAAAAACGTAAGATCCAGCTGGACCATTGACCATGTTTCTGTTGTCAATCAAGAAAATCCTTTCCTCGACGACCTTTGTTTCGACACTCCCATTTCCTTCCAAGACTGGCGATGCCAATCAACTGAACCTGAACCAGCGTATATGATCTGGCATTTCCCATTTCGGGTACGCATAGGATGCGATCTTACAGCTCGTCCTCGGACTCGCCATCAAAAGAGTACGCATCATTGTCGTAATCATCCTCGCCATCGCGGAGGTAACGAGGGACTTCGGGCAATGTTTTGCGACCGGGCTAATGACAGAAAAATCCAAGATTAGAACACTTACAGCAATACTATTCAGATATGACTTACCAGCTTGACCCAATTACCCGACATAGACTCCTTAATGCGATCAACCCTCCACGACTCCTCAGCTTCGAAAAACTCTGTAACAGTCGTGTGATCGGCAATGAGCTTGCGCTGAGCGGTTGGACGGTCGTTGTTCTCTTCGTCATCGTCTGGGGCAGCAGCAACCGAACCTGAATCTTCGGGGCCGAGAGTGGATTGTCCGTCAGTCAAGAGAGCGTCACTCGGGACATAACCTGCATTGCTTGAGGTCGAAACCGCAGTGTAGCTGTCGGAAAAGAAACCCTGGGTGCGCCAGGCATTGACACTGGGAGAGGAGCTATCTTGGTTCAACCGGGCCGCCAAAGCGCTGGTGGCGGCAAAGCCATTCTCGCTGCGCATATGGGGCGGTTGATTCTGGCTGCTGTAACCTGTGCCGGCCTCCGAATACCTCGAAGAGTAAACAGACGGGCTGCCAGTGATAGCGCCCGAAACAGAGCTTCCGGCACCAAAGGCAGCAGAGAGAACAGACTGGTCGTCGCGGTAGAGGGAATCATCATCCTCCTCGTCCTCGTCTTCATAAGCCAGAGCAGCAACCAGTCTGGCCTTGCGGCGGAGGCGAGCGCGAGCAAGCTCCTCCTTCTCTGCAGTGGTCAAAAGAGTGTTTGGAGCAGGAACAGTAGCATGAGGCTGGAGGTACAGCTGATGCTGAGTGCAATCAATGCACTTGTACGTGCGCAGCTTTCTGGAATTCTTGCTGAACTTCTCCAAGGGCAAAATACGCATGCAGCTGCCCTGGCATTGCTGGTCCCTAGGATCATGTCCTGAATGGGCTTTGCACGAGATGAAGGAGTTGTACGCTGTGACTGCTTTGTTGGAACGGCGCATGTTCTCGTACTCTCTAAGTCTCTTGGGGTTGAAAGCAGAGCGGTCCTGCCACTCCTTGCCGTTCATGCATCGGATCCTGTTGGAGAGCTCAGTATCATATCCAGGACGTACTGGGAGATGTGCTGTGAGAACATACTGTCCAGTCTTGCCTTGACTGTTTGCACTGGTGGGAAGGGTATGGTCAGCTAAAGCAATTTCACTTCTGCCTTACGAGTTGCCGGAGAGGGCCAAAAGCTTACGTCGAAGCTGCTCCAGGTCTGGCCTGGAAAGCCGGGCTCTGCACAGGAGGCGCCGACATGGTGGACTCGTCGAGTCAGCGAGGTGAAGCCTGAACGCTTTGTGAGCAATAGCACTCCTGTGTTGCTCCGTAGATGGAGATTTGTAGTAAGAACAATAGGGCGTGGACGGCGGCGGCGGCGACAGTGGCCTTTTAAGATTCGTGGTCAAGATAATAATGAGAGAAGAGGAGAGGAGGAGGTTGAGGGGAGAAGGGTTAAAATTGAAGTTCGAGCAACCCCCATCTGTTTGCTTGGTGAGGCGGCAGGCACGAGGACAACGATAAACTTCGTTGTTGTTATGGGACGGAAACCTGAAAATGGCGCGAAAAGGTGACTGCCCACTGTACCTACAAACACCGCTGCACTTGAATGAGCTGAGGGTTGTTGTGGGAATTTTGTGGGAAAGACACGATTGGTGATGGGGGAGGAAGGAACGGTGGACCATCGTACCTGCATATTCAGTTCCGGTTTCTGCTGGGTAGTCTCCTTGCAATTAGAGGTGACTTCCTTGGCTTTCTGGATAGGGCATGCTCTGGAGTTGAAAGAACCGCAGCTGCTCTACAGATGGAACTGAGGATATGGTAAGTTTACCTGACCAAAACCAAATCCCATGACTGGCCTCGAGCAACGTGTCTCGACAGCATTTGTTATCATGTTGGCCTTTCTCTAAGCTCAAGTTGTTATTAGTCACAACATTCAGTTCTGCTGAGGGCTGCAAGTTTTGTTATTTGCGGTCTTGAAATCACTTCAGCTGGGACCCAACACATATCTCCCACAACATGCCATCTCGGATGATGACTGTGAAGATAGTGAGAGGATCTACGCAAGGTGTACTTCCATCCATCGTCTTGGAACAGCAGAATCAAGCTGGAAAGTAAGTGCAGAGTGTCTGCTTACCGGAGACACTCCACTTCCTACAGAATAGGTGCATTGGATGGCCGAGCAATATATTCTTTCTCGCTGAACAGTTCCCTCCTTTCCTGTCCTCCCTCGAGGGAAGTAGCTCCAAACTGGTACCTGCAACTCTAGACCAAGGCAAACGGACCAGCATTGTACAAATGATGAAAGAGACCAAAACACGGAAATTTAGTCCAATAAGTGGAATCTATTTAGCCTTTCGCATTAAATAGCTGCTTTCACAATAAGGAATATTCAGGAGTGTCAAGGAGGCATCAGCCGATGTGTCGATTAGTGACATCTTGGGCTCTATCCTGCCCAGACTGAAAACGACCGACATCTGTCAAAGACACTCGCTGATTTCTGGAGAAAAAAAGTTGTATCAAAGAAGAAAGACCACCAGGTTTGAGTGGCAGTTCGTTCAACTACCCGCTAGAGATAGGACAAGTGAGGCCTGTTGGAAGTCAATACTCCGAAAGGACCATCACACGTGAAAGAAAGAGCAGGTCACGAACTAGCCGTTATGGAGAGGGGACATGCCATTGAGAGATATCAAGCCCTCTGTATCAGATACCCGCCTTCACCACGGGCTCCACAAATCCGAGTTCACCCCTTCCGGCCAAAAGCCCGAAATATGGGATGTTGACCAGTTCGGTAAACCCCCGAGTGGCGCATCGGAAGCGAACGACCGGCTCGGAAGAAAAACGCGAGGGTTGATCAGGTCAACCCCTACGACCGAGCACCTCAGGCTACCTACCGTACAAGTCCAAAGGGACCGCACCGGGTCTGTTTCTCAAGCCAGGGAGAAAGTTGACAAGGTTAGTACCTCTACCCTATTCCGTATCACCCGTCCGCCCAGCCGGGCCGGTAGCCAGGCGAGGAAGTCCAGAGCCTCTCCCGCGATGATCCGCAATATCAATGTCTCACTCTTCTTGACTAGCTTTACCTGTTCTGTCAAAGGAAAATGTCATAATCCAATGCCCAACCGGTGCCTAGTCCCCAGCCTCCAAATAGCTGAAATTGATCAACTTTAGGGGTTTATAGTTTGCCACCGTCTGACGACCATTCAATCCGATTCAAAGAAGCACAATCCTGTTTTTTTTTCCTTCATCACAAAACTGCAGTGGCTGTCAACTCTTCATCACCGTAGCAACTCTCGTATAAACCGGAACCTGGACCCTCGGATCAACAAGAGGCGAAGCTAGCTACTAGTTACACTAACGGACGGAACTTTCCCGCATTAACCCTGTGACGTGAGTGAGGAGATCCTATGTACTTAAGCGCACGCACCACCCAGCACCCACAAGAAAACTCGCTCGTCAATCGCTTTCGTTCATCATCAAACATGATCCACGGCCCCGGAGCCACGGCACTCAGTTTTGTACGTCTAACGTTTCGACTCCTTTTTTTTTGGAGGTGTCTTACCGGTCGGCATACCAATATGCTTAGCATCACAGCAGAGTAGTGTAGTGTAGTGTAGTGTGAAACCCCAAAAGTAAAAGAAGAGGAGGAACGTCCGGATCAGTACCTACTAGTCAGTGGTCACGAACTCCATCAGAGCAGTCCATCAGGCCCCCTTGTCATTGACCTTGTCGTTGGGCCTTGTCGTTAAAAGTGGTTCACGTGATCATCGCCGACCATGGCCCCCGGCCCATGCCAGTCACTTTTTTAAAATGATGAATGTTTTGCAGGTCTTAAATGGACTGACAGAGCCCTGTCCAACAGTGTGAACGTGGTCAGTCGGTTGGGGTTCTGTCTGTCTGTCTGTCTGTCGCGTGCAGTTCTTTCTCTTCATGGAAAGCTGCCGGGCGCCGCGGTCCCGGTTTCAATCCAATCCCAATCCTCCCAGTGCCTCCCCCCCTGGAAGCCATTCAAGTCACGTTCCAAGACGTCCTCTGCCTCTGCCCGTCGACTGGCGTAGCTCGCATGGGTTGGATGCATGGCAGCCGTTGGCCAGCTGTCAGGTCGCATAGGGGCCCAGTGGATCCGTTCAAATGGCGTGCGCTCATGGGGTGGAACCATAACGGCACTAACTCCTGCAAGTGCTCGGTGCTGCAGATGCAGCTAGTGCAAGCCGGGAGGGCTCTGGAAGGAAAGCTGGGGCGGGGAACTTGTTGAAAGGTGCAAAAATCGAAAAAAGGAGAAGAACGCTTCGAAAAGAACAAGTTGACGATGATACTCACCATTCCGGCTCTTGTTAGCCGGCTAGGGACTTTTGCCTAGGGGAAGGTGTTGTTGTTGCGCACAATACGGTCTCGTCCGTCCGTCCAACTGCGAGCGACATTGAGTGATGGGGGAGGGAGCGCTTGTGTTGAGTGTGCGTGACAATAATGTGACAGACTGGACAGTCACAGCTTTCGCACTTGATGATACACGTACCACTGAAGTGCTCGAAACCCGTAAAAAAAGAGATGGACGTCACTGGCCCTCACTTGTCATTCACAAAGGAGAAGCAGAGAAGCGCTTTGGGGCTGTACTGGCGGGTTAGGTGTGTGTGCAAGTATGTGAAGACTCTCGGGAGCCGGCGTCAGCACATGACGGCGGCCGTACATCCGAGGCTTACATAGGTAGGCACTCCAATATCGAAACAACCATAGTATCAACTTTCTCACACATGCCAGTTTTTTTTTTTTTTTTTTTTTTTTTTTTTTTTTTTTTTTTGTTGGTGTAGTTATCACATGCTGATATGACTATCACTGCTGGGCAGGTGACAACCAATGCCAGATGCCGGTAATAATCAACCAGAGCTTTTAATAGTGCAGCGAGGAGATCTAAATTCCTGTTCCCATCCTGGTTCGCATAAATTTCCTCCACGTTTCATGTTTCGTCAAGAAATGGGAAGATGACCAGGAGACGTAGCATTCGATACTGTGATCGTTCACTACCTAGAGATACATATTCACATGGATCCTTCTTCCTTATATACCACAACATGCCACAATCCGATGGCGCTTCGATTTGCGGTTTCAAGGGATACATCGGATGGGACAGAATCCAGAAAGAAGCGTGTTTGACATCAGGAAAGCTTTCCACATCTGGTACCGTTAGCCGTGAGTGTAGTTCTTCAGTGGTATGGTGTTGACTTCAAGACCCATCTCTACCTAGAGGCACTAACAAAGCGGTTGTCGGGTGTCGACAAGGAAATTGTTTGTTGTATAGTTTACTCGGTTTCGGTCTATTTTTAAAATTTAACTTGAGTTCTAGTCGTGGTCGTCTCGGTTGATACCCCCGCGGAGGGATTCGCGTACGGGGCGCAACAATCCTCCTCAGTCACTTTGCGCCTTGGGGCAATTTCGCGGCATGCGCAATGGCTGGGTGGGGGAAAATGTAGAAACTGCGCAGTCGCGGAAGACCCGGCTGGGGCGGAAAACTTTATAGATCATCGTAGTTTTTGCTTTTCCCCTTGTCGAAATGCTGATGTACGGCCATGTTACTGCGAATCTGTGATACCAGCCTGTGGCAACGACTCAGCCCCTGCGCTCATCTTTGCTGATGCTTGAAATGCAGAGATAACCATGTGGTGATGTCCAGGTTTACACGGACCATTATCGCAATTTGGTATACACTACACTAGACGTAGTATTGGCTGTGTGCTGAAAGGTTTTTTGCTGTGTGATCCCTCTGTAGCTCGACAGATCGTCCATTGAAATGTCCCCACGGCACTGGGCGAGCTGGGCTGCGATTTCACCCTCAAGCCCATCATACACTTGTCGAATCTGTGGCAAGAGATGTACATCCTCTGCCCAGGTGTGGTAGTGAAGCAAGAACTTCGGCTTGGTTGAAGAAATCAGAAACGATGACATGTAGTGTAGTTCTGGCGATCAAGCAAGTCGGTTTGATGCTCATGATGAAACGGGGCAGCGATGGGTTAAGTGGCGTGAGCACAAACTACAGCCAGGCACCAGATGATTATGATATGTATCTCGTACCCAGTGGCTGGGTAATAAATCGTTCCTGAAGCTGGAGGGATGGGTGTATCGTTGATATTTTAGGTGTAGCACCGTGGACGAGGCATGGTCGCTGGAATCTTTGGCCGGATTACAAGGCCGCCGTGGAAGCGTGGGCGCGGTGCCAGGAGCCAGGCTCCCAGGCACAAGAGGCAAACACGGGTCCAGAGTAATGAGATCTGCAAGACACCGGGCCCTTGAGATTGAGCGGATGAAAAGGTTTATCAACTGTTTGTTCTATTTTGACCCTCGGCTGTTCCCCAGAATTTCCGAGCCGCTGTTCAGCACCTGGGAGAATGGGAACCGGTAACCGTGTGAAATGGCCCTGCTTGTTGATTTGATGATCCAGAACTGGGAAGGCTTTTAGTGCGGTAGCCGGTTGGCGAAGGCTGAGTATCGACATACGCAGTACATGTTGATTGGGAGCGGCCATCGGATTGAAGTGGGGTGGACATTATCTTCTTGGTGGTGGAAAAGCCTATGACGCCTCTGTCATTCATGTACCTTACCTCGAGTTTACCCCCGGCTGTCAGCAATCCCGTGAGATTCGACCTATGAGAAGGCTGAGGGAGCTGACGAACGTCATTGCTTGCTGATGCGAATTTGACAGCGAAGCAAAAGCACGTCGTCTTTGCTCGACCAGTTCTTGAATGACTCGATCGTCCAATCTGCGCAGCTGGAACACAACGAGCGAGAGGGATTGTCAGGGCCAAGCAAAGTGGGAATTTGGAGCAGGACGAGCGGTTCCAGGTTGGAGAGAACTGGAAATGAAGTGGAGAGATGGGAAGGCCCCGCCAATGGAAGCTAAAAATTGGCACTCTGAGTTCGTCTAGGTTCTCAGTACTTTGAGTGCAATCTCACTCGCGGCCAATCTGGTGTGCAAATGTGTGCATCAGCAGCCTGTACCGATAACGCTAAAAGTTCTCTGTACGTGGGGTGGAACTCTTGTAATCACATTGGCCAATAGGATCTGAAAGCGGATGTGCCCCGAGTTCCAACGACTTTCACCACGGCCATCTTTTTAGCGAATCACTCGCTGGTCTCATGAACACAGCCTGCGATGCTTTGGACGCCAAAACCAAACGGCAGTGCAATGCTGGACAAAAGGTGGGAATAGTGCAGTGAAACATCTCAAAGAGGAAAGCGTGCCTGCGCATCTCTCTACAGGTCGAGGTGGGCATGCGTTGGAGTGCACCAACTTTGGCCATGGCGAGCTGGGCGTGGACCAAAGAGGGAACGAGCTGGGCTGAAGCATGGGAGACAAAATCCCAACTGGTCGAAGGATGAGAGCTAGAAGAAGAAGGCTGCGGCTGCGGCGCCAGAGAGCGATATATCGAGCGGGGAAGCTTTATGTTCCGATACCGTGATACAGCAGACTTCCCCTTCAGGTGGTCTTCAATGTTCCCGTCCGGTTCTACATCTTGACCTCCCAGTGGGTCTTTGAGAGGTTCCAACGGCAATTCCCAAGCAGTGGGTTCGAGAGATCATGATGGCAACGTGACGGTATTCTAGAAAGATTTCCGAAGTTGGTCTTCTTCGGTTCTTCGGTTTCTTCCTGAAGAATTTTGACTTCCATGCCAGTGGATGTGGATTGGCAAATTGGAAGGTAACATCGTGAAAGGCCTCTTTTCGGTAACGAGGCAAGTACGGTTAGTAATAATTAGTGCACGGCATGAGTTCGGAGCAAGGTCGGTTTTCAGTTGGCCTTGATGTCCACGGAAACGGACGACGTCCTTTTCCTGAACAGGCAAGGAACTATGGTAACTAGGTTTCTGGGCCCAATCCACCGCAAAAGATTGGAACCGGAAGACGGGCGGCCTTTGGGAATTCGGAGCGAAGGAGGCTTGCTTCAGTTGTTCATGCGATGGCGCATGCGCGCCCATCCGAAGAAAAAAATGGGAAGACTTCCTGTGTACAACAGCACCCCTCTATTGGACCGGCGTAGCGATATATATCTCCCCCCGATGCGACAGGACGCGGTTCTGCGTTCCGACTTCATTCCCGCTACTGTTTCGAGATCACGGACAGCGCGACCTGACACAGACTGGGCTTCAGAAAGCTCAGATACCCACCTATATATTATACCCTCGCCATTCATATCAAGAGATCGGGCCACCCAGTAATGGGGAAATTACCATTCCTTTGGCATGACGAGGTTCCAGCGAGTGTTGATGCACCCAGTATGTGATCAACCAAGTGCTAACAAATTGGTCCAGTCCCCTCTCCACAAGATGGGCCCCCTAGCCCTCTTCAAAGCCACGAGGTCAAAAGACCACAAGGACTGGTTAAAGCATTTGGCGTAAAATAGTGCATGCTGTTTCAGTCTGTTCAGAAAAGAGCTGCCCTGCGACAATCCGTCCGATCGCAGGGGAGGGGGGGGGGGGTGGACGGTAGGGGTTCGTCATTAAGTTCTTGGCCAATGTAGTCTTGTGGTCTGCGATTCCTGGCGAGCCCGGCAGTCCCAGCCACTGTAGAGCTCCGGCGATATCTCTTCAAGGTTCAATACAAAGAGCACATGATGGGATCACACTTGAGTCCTCCAATACCATCACAGTAACCTCTCCTGAGTTCGTGGATTCGTTCATAGAGGTACCTATGCAGAGCTTGTTCTCACTTGAAAAAAGGAACCACCTCCTCCAACAGCACATGCAGGTGAAAGTGCTACCCGGGCGTGCAAGGTACGCCGCAGTAGATAGTGGACTGTATGTTTCTACAGCTATCTCTCTAACAGCCCACTTTTTTTTATATCACTGCGCATAGCTTATGCGGCACCGGCAGAAGCTTCCCTTCGATCCTGCATCATGTACGTTGAATCCTGCCTGTACTAGATATAACCGGATTTCAGAGCAAAGGACGATGCAGAGAGGTGTTCTCGTGTCGTCGCCAGACACAAGGCGGAGCTGAGCAGCCGTGATTGAGGTTGCTGAGAATAGTCGCGAAGATGATTGATGCCCGAGCATTCAAGGCAGAAGTCGCCAGTCACCGGACGTACACCAAGTATTGCCGAACTCACCTCGCTCTCTGCTATCAAAGAGAACGAACTGGACCCCAAAAATACTCCGTCATTTGTCATTCCTTCCTCCTTCCGTTTGGTTGTCCGAGCAGTGAGCTCACATTGTCCTGTAGCATTCGTCGGTCTATTCTTGACTCTCGCATGACATCCGCTACCGAGCGGGAAAAGAGATGCCTCACGGCTTATATGCGTAGTCGGGTATTAGTGCACATCGTGTACAGCCTTGTCTCTTTGTTCGCCTCTGCTTCCTTTTCAACTCCATCTACACTTTTGACACCCTCGCCGTCCCTGTTCTTTGGCAGATTCCACTACTATTGCAGTGCTGGGTCTTCCCCCTCCGTGATGGTGGTGTGTTGGGGCCCAGGCTAGGTTGGATGGAACCCTCAAATTGCCGTCAAGAAGAGCACCACCCCTCCAAATCACTAGCGAGATTGGGGTTCCCCTCCTGTCGTCTTCTCGAAGCCCACTGCACCCTGGCCCCATCGCTTCATGCTAGGTAAGGAAGGCAGGAAAGCTCCATCCACTTTTGGGGCCATTTTCACCTCCAATCTCAATTGTACTCCCCAATCTCGACCACCGAACGGCGTCCGCACCAGGCAATCTTTGACGCCAAATTATCGCCGTGCTAGCGCGAATGAGCATTACCAAGGTCGGATTTGCCTAGTCCACCCATCGTCATCCGCTCCCTGCCGGTTTCTATACGTAGCATACATTACGGCTATGTACCACTTGATTACTACACTACGGCGTTGTCTCCTACCAGTCCGCACCCCTCACGAACCCTGTCGACCGTGTAACGCTTAGCTTTCTTACCAAGGCGGTTCTGCGACGAGAACATGAAGCCAGTGGGCAGTTCAGGTCCCTCAGTCCAATTCTACTGTGTGCCACAGCACAGTCAAGGGTACCCGGTGCCGCGGAAGGGCCGTCGCCGCCACCGTCCATCAATCACCGTACCGAAACACCATATCCCTATGGGCCCTGGGCATTGGGGACAAGCAGAACGTGAGACAGACGCAACCAGGCAACGCAACAGCGAACAAGAGAGGCTGACCTTTGGAGTACACTACATCTACACTAAATACATCATAAGCTGACCTGTGCTTTGAGCTAGACATCTCGCCGTGCCTGGCCCTGGACTGAAGTGGGAGATCAAACCGAGCAGTTAAGTGCAGGCGAAAAAGGTACCGACCTGCCCGCTGCCAGGGCCCTGCTGCCACACAGACCCTGGCCATCCCCCATTTCGATTTCGAGATTACGCAGTACGCTCGCAGGTACAGGCAGCTTATCAAAGTCTACCTCGCAGCCCGCATGTAGAACCCTGTCTCCACCAGTATCTTTGTTAGTTGGCCCGAAACAGCGCATTTGCACTGTCTGGCGACCGTCAATACAGCTGAGTTTCAGTCGAGGTACGGGCATACAGCCGAGACATCCATCAATACCGTACCTCTTACACTACCACCTCTGGCTACCGGGCACCTCTACTATGTACACTCGCTGTGTCGACACCTGTCAGAGCTAACAGCTTCACCTGTACATGACCGTCTCATCTCTGGATTCGAATCACGCCCGCTCCCTCTCCACTCCTGTCCCGGCTGGACTTCAGTTTGGGACTGGAAATCCCCCAGCTTCGCTTCAAACTCTCTCCCATCGTCGCAACAACCTCACGAAAACAGGGGCTTTCCACCCAGAACCACGCAACCTCGAGCTGATCGATAGCAATCCATTGCGTCGGATCGCGCTAGAGCGGGCGTACGTATTGCAAATACGGTTTGCGGAGCTCCTTTCCTGGGATCCGATCGTTCAGACGAAAGGCTCCATCCCCTCGACCCGCGACGACCCGCACACCCCGAACAAGATCCTGGGCCCTCGCCTCGTGCAATTCCCACCAGCACCCACCAGCACCAGCCCAGCACCAGCTCACGGGCAGCATAGGCTGGCTTGGTGCCAAACTGGGTCTCCATCATCGCCGGGCCCCCTACCTCCTCGACTTTCCAGGCGCACTCCCGTCTTGGTGGGTGGCCTGCTTTTCCACCAGTTTCCCCATTCATTTTCTTCTTCATCATACATAGCATCATTTTCACGTCGCTCATTTCTCGAGGAAAAATACTCGTCCATTCATTTACAATTTTCCTTTTACTCAGCTTGGTTGACCATAACCGATTCGCTCCTTCAAGGTTCCATACCACTATCCTAAACACCGGCGAGGAAAAGAGAAAAAAAAAGGAAGAGTCAGCACTGTCGACTTGCATCTATCAGCAGCAGCAGCAACATCAATCGCTCGACGCTACATACACATTCGCCCGATTAAAACGTTGGTACAGCGCAGAACTACACTCATACAGACACGAAAGCGATTTCGATCTTACAACAACAGAACAATTTGGGTTTCTTGAATGCCCCGGTAATTGTGCGCAGCTCTTCAGGAGAGCCCCCCTCGTTTCTCGGCATCAACTCAGTTCTGCCGTCCGTCGTTGCTACGGAAATCAGAATTATACAACAGCAAGTTGTTGCAGACATCGATACACTGGCCAGTCTTTCCGATTAAGTCCGCTTGCGATCTTTGTGTGACTCGGCACCATGACCGTCGTACACACACTGACCCCTCAAGGGTCTTCCCATGGAATCGGTTCAGGACAGGCTCTTGAGGATAGGTTTGAGGTGCTCAAGGAGATTGGCGATGGAAGTTTTGGAAGTGTGGTGTTGGCCAGAGTCCGGAGTGCAGGTGCCACCGTTGCCCGCCGCGGTACTGTCGTAAGTTACCTGGATACTTCTGCCATGACCTCGGGTTCAGTCTAACCCTTGTGTGCTCAACAGATTGCCATTAAGACAATGAAGAAAACATTCGAGTCGGTAGGACCGTGCATGGAACTCAGGGAAGTAGTCTTCTTGCGGACGCTTCCTGCACATCCCCATCTGGTGCCAGCGCTCGACATATTCCTGGATCCTTTCACCAAGAAGCTTCACATTGCCATGGAGTATATGGAAGGCAACCTCTATCAACTGATGAAGGCCAGGGACCACAAGTGTTTGGACAACTCGAGCGTGAAGAGCATCTTGTTCCAGATCATGAAGGGTCTCGAACACATTCACGCGCATCACTTTTTCCACAGAGATATCAAGCCCGAAAACATTCTAGTATCGACATCCTCACATATGGACGCCACGAACTCGTTCCGCCGTTATTCCGCGCTGATGAACCCTCCACCGACGCCGCCTACGTATACGGTAAAGATTGCTGACTTCGGCCTGGCCCGCGAGACTCATTCGAAACTCCCGTACACCACCTACGTCTCAACCCGATGGTATCGCGCCCCCGAGGTCCTCCTCAGGGCTGGTGAGTACTCGGCACCGGTTGATATCTGGGCCATCGGAGCCATGGCCGTCGAAATCGCTACGCTGAAGCCGTTGTTCCCGGGCGGAAATGAGGTCGATCAAGTGTGGAGAGTTTGCGAAATTATGGGAAGCCCCGGTAACTGGTACAACAAGGCCGGAGCCCGCGTCGGCGGCGGAGAATGGAGAGAAGGTACCCGGCTTGCTGGGAAGCTAGGTTTTTCGTTCCCCAAGATGGCGCCGCATTCCATGGACACCATCCTCCAAACCCCCCAGTGGCCGGCTTCGCTCGCCCACTTTGTGACGTGGTGCTTAATGTGGGACCCCAAGAACCGACCGACGTCGACCCAGGCCCTCGCCCACGACTACTTCACCGACGCCGTTGACCCCTTGAGGCCC
Organism: Neurospora hispaniola; assembly: GCF_033458365.1. Taxonomy (NCBI): domain Eukaryota; kingdom Fungi; phylum Ascomycota; class Sordariomycetes; order Sordariales; family Sordariaceae; genus Neurospora; species Neurospora hispaniola. The sequence continues at coordinate 3,202,454 of NW_026944410.1, read as the reverse complement.
AAGTCCTCCGCTTCCCGGATCCTCGGCCGCAAACAATCGGATATCAGCCGCGGAAAGGACTCGGCCACGTCCACGCCCACGTCTTCGAAACCATCGTGGTTCAGGAAATCCCTGATCGGTCGTTCCGAGAGCAGCACCGAGGTCGCTACTGTGTCGACGACGCAAGAAAATGCAAAGGTGAACATTGCTCCCCGTCCATCACCCGTGCAGGTTGCACCGGAAGTTCCCTCCCCGAAGCCCAGGCCAGCTGTTAGCAAGAGGACAACGTGGAATAACGGTCCATCGAATGCCGCTCCCATGCCGATTCTTCCCACCATCCGCCCAATCACACCCTTGTCTGACGCAGTGACCGCACAGGCAAGCAGCAGAACACCTTCATACAACGATGCTTACGTAAATGGAACGCAAAGGAGTGCCGCCGACGAAAACAAGGCCACGAAGAAGATTGGCCGTCAGCTATCCGTCGCATCTGCCACAAATCACTATGCCGAGATCCATCGCCAGCAGGCCGAACGAGCGCTAAATGGACAAACTGGTCTTGCCTCGCCCACGAGCGGGACGAAGGAGAGCTTCTTTTCGCACCTCAGGAAGCGAGCGAGAAGGTTCTCCGGAAGGCACCAGACACCAATGTCTCCCGCTTATGACGACGTCGAAACCCAACCTCACGGCGTAGGCTGTGGACCTTGGGGAAGTAACAGATCTTCCATGGTCATCGACAGCCCGCCACCGGCCCCCGTCCCCAAAGATACGCTCGAATCTCTCGAAAAGACGCTGAGAGATCCCCAACCCGTTGCCGAAGTTCCGCCGATGCCACCAGCGCACCGAGCGCCCCAACACAGTACACTCAAGAGACACCATTCGCTGCCGCATCATACACCAAGGTCGGTAGATAACCCGTTGATGGGTGCTCGGGGATCCGGGCCAGTTTCAAGCAGGACGCGGAGGCAACAAGCTGCTCAGGGTGTAAATCAATATGATGCCCCCGATGAAGAGGACGAACTACTTGACGAGGCCCTCACATCAACCCGGAAGGCTATCAAGCGTCTCGAGAAGGATACAAAACATCTCAGACAATCGGCCAGTAATCTAGGGCTCATGAACCCTTACCCAACCCCATCACCGTCAGCCAGCGGCCAAAACATCTTCTTTGCTGATCACGGGAAAGAAGCTCTGACTCCCCAATCCCTGGAACCAAAGAAAAGGTCGTCAGAATACAAGTGGCCCACGCCTCCCTACAATGATGAGGGTGACTGGGCAGCGTCGGCATCAGCCAGTATCTGGGCGGCAGGGAGCCGTATCTAGCTAGATACAGTTCCTTCTTTCGACGTATTTTGTATTGACGGTGGGCGCGGGCAGTTTTTTGCGGATCTTGGGAAAAGAAAATGAGTGGGTTTCCTTTTTGGGTGGTGTTTACGTGGAATGGTGTTCTGGGTGTTCTTTCGGCATGGCATCATTACCATGTTCTTATCGGTATCTGGGCTTTGTTTTGGGTCTTCCCTATGTTCCCCCTCAGGAGGAGACGGGCTACTGCTTTGAGATTGCAGTTGCTGGTCTCACTTTTTGCTCCTCTTTTTCTTGTTTCATTTTTCATCTTCATACCCCCCCACGTTTATTTTTTCATCTTTCGCTGCTTCTGCATGCATCTTACATATCTCTCGCACGCACATGCACACATATATGGGGATCTTGTAGCAGAAGCTGGTTCTTTCTACACAACAAAAACTATGTGGTGGTTGTTGAATGGACATCTATCTGTTTCTAATCTTTGTGTCGAATACCCCTCCTGGAGGAAGAAAAAAGTCTGGCGTGTGTGTGTCGTCGGCCTTACAAATCTCAAAACCTATATTGGGCCTTTTAATACCACCTTTCTGCGCATATATCACTATGGTTCTATTTTGTGTGCCCACATCGATTTCTGTCTTCCTTGTCTTTGTCATTGGAAATACCCCCTCCTAACAACCGTTTATAGATATTTGGAGCTGTCTTGAGTTATATATGCGTTTGGGACTACAGGCGGAGCTGTGGAGCGCGTTTCTGGTCGGACAAATAATCGGTCGTTTGCGCGATGGAAGACAAAGTAAGACATTTTCATGGCAGGTGGTCCCTCTAAGTCAACACATCTGCCAGAAGAGAATGGGATTCGTGAGGAACGATCAGAGCGCTGATGGGAGGAGGAAGAGGAGGATGATGACGGGGCTGGAGAGCATGATGCACAGGAGGGCTTTGGTTGATGTAGTGCGCGTTGTTTGGGTTTCTAGTCATTGGGAAGATAGGAAGAAGGAGAGGAGAAGAAAGATGTTTCCTATGTCAGTCTTATTTTTAAACTATTGGTTATCTTGTCTATATAAATATGCGCCCAGGCCCTTAACTTTTACTCGTTTTCACAACTTCCGTCAACATGTTGTCCTTCCGTTCCGTGTGACATTGTTCGTTCGAAGTGGACACTTATGCACGCACGTGCCTATATAACCTCTAGTTCTGCTCTGTTGCTTCATCCAATAACAACCATTCGGCGTGGTGGCAGAGTGGTCTAATGCGCAAGACTAGAAATCTTGTTCCTTCGGGAGCGTCTGTTCGAATCAGGCCCACGTCGCACGATGACCATTTAAACTTGTTTTTTGCACTTTCTTTTTGGTGGTTTCTATATCCTTCTATTCTCAAATGTTTTTCCTAGGCTTTTCTTTCTTTTTTTCTCGTCCCCTTCTCTGAAATATCTTTCCACTGGGACGGATAACTCACACCGACATGTATCCGCATCCGCATAACGTCCACATGTCTGTACAGTATGCATAATGCGCCCGCATCCTTTCACCATGCTTTCACCGTGCTGTACTTGTTTTTCTTTTTTCTTATCCCCGCGCTTGCTCCGTGCCGCTCCCCGTAAACTGCTCCCTTACCCCTTTCTGTACCGTGCTGTTGGTCTGCTTGCCGATAACCGAGATGGGGGGGAGTGCGTGGCCTTTGTTTACCATGAAGAAGGGGATGAGACAGATCAGAGACAGCCTGCAACTCAACTTACAGATGGATGTCTATCTGAACTGAGACTCCTCGGGAGTTCCGAGACATCGATGCAGGCAATCTGATGTTGAATGGAGAGACTACCTACCTATCTACCTACCTATCCACCACAACTTGCTTGCTTGGTTGATGAACATTTGGCGATTCATGGGTTCTGCTGCCGGATGTGGATTTGATGGAAAAAGGAGGTGAGACCATGTCTTTGTCTTACGGTCATCTGTCAAGCTGAGCTGCCGAGGCGTTGAATTGAAGACGTCGAGAGTAAGTGTGAAGACGACGTGCCCGTTGAGGTAGGTACCTATAGAGGTATGTATGTGCTCCGTTCTTTCTCCCGAGTGCGACCACGAAAGATACCGTGTTGAATCCCAAATCATCTGCTGGTTAATGCATCCAGTCTACGAGATGGACGCGCACACAGCTGACGCAGTCCTGCTCTCGGCAACGTCGTAATCAGGCCCAGCTCACTATTCCTTCGCAGTATCGTGGCATTTCGCCGCGGTTACTCAAATTTGAAGCCATGTCTTGTTGCTGTTGGTTATGTTTGCTAGCATAGCCAAGCGGCCAAGCCCAGGTGAAGCAAGGTGAGGAGGAGGATTTGATTCCAAATGTGACCCCTGTCATCCCCCACTGTGAGGCTGCATCTCCCGTCCCGCCCTACCGCCCATGTCGCCGAACGGTCTTACGGGGCCTCACATCCACTGTCAAGCCATTGTCAGCACTCAGCAGACCACCACGCCTTGCATGATACATTGCGGCCACAGATTGAAGCCATTCATCAGCAGCCAGACACATCATACATCGATCTGGCTGATTTCACCACGCAACCGCCTACCTAGGTACAGGACTGGGCCATTCTTGGGTGACACCAAGAATATCTAGGCAGGCAGCAGCTTTTACGAGCCAAGGAAGTTTGTCGACATCGCAACCACACAAAACATAGGCTCCCATCATCATTCGACATTCTTGACCCCACGTCCATGTCTTTGGGCACTGCAACACAGCAGTTCTGATCGACGACTGGACGGTATTGTTCAATTGAAGAGGAAAAGCGCTGTACCGTACGTCATCCCGCTGCGTGGCTCAACAGATCTCCCTGCTTCGGACGGGGTCCTGACAGTTTGACGGCAACGGCAACGGTGAAGAAGAAGAAGAAGAAGAAGAAGCAAGGGAGGAAGAGAGACTCCACGTCATTGGAGCGCGCGCGCGGAAAGAAAAAGTGCGGGAAGCAAATCAATCACGTTCTCGAATTCGGGGACCACTCCTCTCAAGAGTCTTCTCGAAAAGCATCCCCCGTTGGCTTCCGCCCTGTGAAAAGAGGCTCAGCCCGCCCCGCCAAGCATCCCCGTCACGGCCCTATTTCAGTTGGTTCGGCTGCGGGCTAACAGAGCAGTGCCTCGAGAACCTTGCAGCAGTGGTGCGAGGCGAAGGTGTGGAAACATTCAGGGAACTGGAACTCAATTGTGGGATTTTGAGTTTAGGGCTGTTGCTGCGCCCTTGTTCCCTTCCTTCCATCATCATCTCTGACTTTTGTTCCTTTTGCTCAAATCTCGGTGATTCGGGCGATCATTATCTTCTTACCTATCTTTCCCGTTCCACTCAGCTGGGTTAGTTGGATCTTCCCTCTCTCCGGGTTTGCGCTTCGAAAGTCGAGCGGCTGTCACCGTTGCATTTTGTATCACCATACCGTACCTATACTACGCCCTTCCTTTCTTTGTTGGAGTTGGACCGTTGGAGAGTTGTGTGCGGAGAGACTTACGTCCGGGGTTCTTTTGCGCTTGCGAATCGAGTTCCAACAAGCCGTCAACATAGCCCCCACGCTTCTTGGTACGAGTGGGCAGATTCTCCTTCTCCTTTGCTCGGACTGGCTCAGAGTCTCTCTGTCTGAAGGCTGTGTGGGTTTGCACTTTGCAAGTTGATAGCGGAGGTTCAGGACCCAACGTCGCACACCAAAAGCAAACGAGTAGAACAAAGTACGATCATATAATACGAACTTTACGCTGAGAGTTAGGGATAGGGGTAGAGGCAGAACGTCGTCACCATGAGCTTTAATCTGCCCATACTCCCGCCAACCTCTCCAACAAGTCAGAGAAACAGAGATAGTAGGAATTACTTTACAAACAGCTATAGCCCCCCGGCTTCAACCGAGGCTATCAATGGCCCGGTGAGGCAGCGGACAAAGGAGTTGGCTCCCATCAGTGATCGGCTGATTGTTGGCGTTGACTTTGGCACTACTTTCTCTGGGTACGTCCATTGTTTTTTTTTCTTCTCTTATACTCATCGCTTAACCGGACTTTGCCAACGGGCAGCTGCAGAAACCGTTACGCAGCAACATCTGTGTGACTTGGGGGCGGTCCCAACAAAATGTTGACCAGGGATATAGCTTTCGTTGCTTGCGTCCCACTTTCTCTCTTTGCTTAAGGTCCAAGAGACCAAAACCAAACCAAACTAACACATAGTCCATTAGTGTTGCCGCCGTATACACAGGAACGCCAGATGATGTAGAGATTATCAAGACCTGGCCGGGCGGGAACGGCATCACGTCCGATAAGGTCCCTACCGAGCTTTCCTATGCGGCCGTCCCGCCCAATGCGCCGCCAGGCACCGCGCCAACCGTGAAATGGGGCTTCCAGTTCCGACCGGAAGAGTCGCGGATACGCTGCGTCAAGCTCTTCCTCGACCGGTCCCAGAAGCTGCCCTTCTACGTGAACCCCAAGGAGACGGCTACGCAGCTCAAGAACAACAGGAAGACGGTGATTGACGCCGTGAGCGACTACCTCACGCAGATCTACAAACACACCATGGACACGCTAACGCGGCGGTATGGCGAGTCGTTCATGGCGTCGACAAAGGTCGACTTTGTTCTAACGTGCCCGGCTGTGTGGTCGGATGCGGCCAAGAACGCGACCCTCCAAGCGGCGGAGAGGGCCGGGATGGGCGCTCAGTCGCAGATTCAGATGATTAGTGAGCCGGAGGCGGCGGCAGTGTATACTTTGAAAGCTATACAGCCTAATCATCTGAAGATTGGAGACAACTTTATTGTTTGTGATGGCGGTGGTGGTACTGTCGAGTGGGTTTACTCCTCTTGAGCTTGTTGAAATTGGGTTGCAGAAGTGGTGTACTGACCAGACTTCATCCAGTTTAATTGCATACAAGATCGTTTCACTAGGGCCGATCAGAGTCGAGGAGTCTGCTGTCGGCACAGGTGGGCTTTGCGGAAGTGCTTTCCTCAACTACAGGTTTGAGGAGCACGTCAAGAACCGGTTGGGGGCTAGTCGGTTTGAGGAGGTGAAGACCAAGAAGGGCAAGTCGTGGCAGATGGCGCTCAAGTACTTCGAGGAGTTCGTAAAGCGCAACTTTAACGAAGATGAGCATCAGGAGATCAACGTCCCGTAAGTTTCCCCGACAGAGTCCGCCCTCGAGTGAGAAGTCCGATGTTGACAAGACTGACCCACAGATTCCCCGGTCTCCCCGATGACGAAGAAATCGGTCTCGACTGTGGTTTCCTGATGATGACCGCGGCTCAAGTCAAAGACATCTTCGACCCCGTCGTCAAGGAGGTCTGCGACCTCGTCCAGGGGCAAGTCGACAACCTGCGCGCCAAGGGCCAGACCGTCTCGGGTATCATCCTGGTTGGCGGCTTCGGCCAGAGCGACTACCTCTACCGCACGCTCAAGAAGCACTTTACCAGCACGGCGGCCCCTCCGCCCTACACCCCAACACCCACACAGCAAAGCACGTTGGCCGCGGCTTTGGGGAGTAACTCGATCGAGGTGATGCAGCCTGTGTACGCATGGACGGCCGTGGTGCGCGGCGCGGTCCTGCGCGGGCTAGAGGGTAACATGGTCATCTCGCGCAAGGCGCGGATGCACTACGGGACGTCGTACGCGACGGTGTATGATGAAGAGAAACACAGCGTTACGGAGCGGTATTGGAGTCCGTTGTGGGAGAGATGGATGGTTAGTGATCGGATGCAGTGGCATATTGCCAAGGTGTGTTTTTGTCTCCCTCCCCTCCCTCCCCTTCCTTCCCCCCCCCAACCCAAACCAAGGCGTCATTTTTTTTTCTTTTTCCCCAACGAGTACTGACCATAACAAACCAAAATTCAGGGCGAAACTATATCCCCCCAAAATCCCATAGCTTTCCACTACACGCGCAACTTCCGGCCCGGCCAGTCGCTCGTGGTGACGGACGACCTAATCGCTTGCGAGGCAGACGAGCCGCCCAAGTCGTACACGCGCGACCTGATCAAGGTGTGCACGCTGACGACGGACTTGTCTGCTGTACCGAGGAGCCTGTTTACTAGACTGACGACGACAAAAGGGGTGGAGTTTGATAACCTCGACTTTACGCTCGAGATGATTGTCGATAGTGCGGGCTTGGGGTTTGAGCTCAAGGTTGATGGGGTTAGGTATGGACGGGTTGATGCCGAGTTTTACTAGGTGGGATGGAAGTGACTGTTAGGGTGGCTGCTATGGCGGTTGGATGGATGGTTGGTTGGCCCGTCGCTCTATGGTTGGAAAGAAAGGAGGTCAGGGAAAGGGGGTGTTTGCGGAGGAGAAGAACTTGGGTCATGCTGGTCCTGCCAGGGGACATTTCATGGATAACACATATGTGCAAATGGTACATACTGGCATCAATGTTTGATGGATGAGAAAGTGACTGCCTTTGTAGAAGGTCCCCATCAACAGCATTCATCCCAACGATAACTTAAGTGCATTGCCAATACTTATTCTCTAATTATTCCTTTTGCTGCTGTTGCTGTTCCTGCGCCTCCTTAATCAGCAACTCCCGCGCATTCCTCTCCCTCTGCGCCGCCGCCCACTTCTTCTTCATCGCAAAACTATTCAGCGCAATCGCCTCTTCATCCTTTTCCTTCTCCCCATCCTTCTGCCCTTCCTCCTTTTTATCCTCGTGCCCCAAAACCAACCTCTCCAACTCCCTCATGATACTCTCCACCGCCCACTCCAACGTCTCCCCAAAGTCCCTGTCCATTTTGGTTTCACCTTCCTTCTGGTTAACCAAAACTCCCAACCTCTTGCTCACCTCCTCCGCCTTCACCTTGCCCCCCTCCACATCCCCTCCCTCAAACATCCACTCATGCGCCCGCACGTACTCAGGCCAAACAATCTTCTCCACGTAGCCCGGCGGGTCTTTCCAGAATCCTTCGAGGGTTACGTACCCATCTCTTGCTTCGCGGCGCTGTAGGGCTTTGGCTTTGGACACCAACAAAAAGAGCTTGATGTCCATTTGGGAGAGCAAAGTGGCAGGGAGGAGGGGAGGCGGGGAGTAGAGGAGGAAACCGTCTATGATGCAGATTTTGAGGGGTTGTTGTTGTTGTTGAGAGGATAAGTGGAGGACACGATGGCCGGGGGAAGAAGGTTGCAGCCAGTCGGCCACGCGGGCTTTGATTTTGTTGATAAAGTCCGTGGTGATGGGACAAGGGCCGACCGAGTTGAGGTCTTCTTTGGAGTCGAGGGTGGGCTGTTTCGGACTGTTGCTTAGCGACTTTGACTTGGCAGTGGTGATGGTCTTACCAGGCCCCGTTTTTTGTTTGGGCGGCGCTTTGTTGGCTGCTGATGACGACGATGGAGGGTAATAACTACTACTAGTAGTACTACTACCGTGGGTGTGTCTCCGGGAAAGAAAGGGTCTGGTAAGATTCATGGTACTAACTGGTAACTCGCCCGTGGCGCGGATGTGCTCGAGGGCCGCCGTCATGTCGGGGATCGAGAGGGCTTCGGGACAGTCCCAGTTTGTGAGGCCATCTTTCATAGGAATTCTTTTCATTTGAGACACACATAACGGTGGTTAGAGACTACTTCTAGAGTGATATGAAATTAGGAGGAGAGGGAGCTTACTCGGACTCGGGCTTGTAGAAATCATCTTCGTGTAGGATAAAGGTATTGGGAAAGATATCGCGGAGAAGTCGAGCCAATGTCGTCTTGCCGCTCGAGGAACATCCGCTGATTCCGATGACGACGGCTTTCTGATTTGGGTCCAACATCGTGAAAGAGTGTGGAGGTGTTGAGGTGTAGTTGAGCTCCAGTTCGACCCCGCGATGTTATGTCATGGAGAGGGAGTCTATTCAAGTATCGAAAAAAAAAAAGGAAAAAAAGAAATAAGAAGAAGACTACGTGGGAGTGTTATCTAAAGTGTAAGAGTCAAAGAAGTGGTTCAGTTCAGAATCCTTGGGCGAGGTGCTCACAACTGAACCAGCGTTGGGTTGTTGCTATTGGTGGTTTCCTTGAAAGGAACCAAAACGGTACGTACCTCCCCGCGTATAAGCCAAGGGTTGTTAGGGGATCGCCTGCCTGCCGGAACCAACCAAAGCGATAAGGCTTGTTGACACTGCCTTCCACTCCTCCATATCGTTCTAGGCGCCTTCTAGCACATTGACCCCCCCTGTGGGATTTTCCATTCCGCTGGCTTCTTCCTGCTGCCCTGGCTGTCAACAACCCATGCACGTCATCCCCCTTCTTCCAACTCGAACAGCAGGAGCAGCACTCCGAGTCCGTCTAGATTTTCCACGACAACGAGCTTCCGTCAGTGTCACAAAGAAGTATCGATTCGCTTTCTCGACCGCCACAACAACAACTACCACCATCACAGACTCCAGACCGCGAGTAGTAGTTCTTCATCAAGCACCGCCGTATCAACATCACCGCCGACCCTTCACCACCAAAACAGAAATCACCACCGCCCTCACAACCGCCACAATGTCCGACATTCCAAACGCCATGCCCTCCATGGTCATCCTCTCGACCTCCATGATCTCGCTCATCACCGGCTTTGTGCTCGGCGTCTACGCCATCCGCGGCTACCTGATCCCGCCCGAGCTGAAGGAGGAGCGGCGCCGCAACTTTCAGGACCCCGTCGAGAGCGAGGAGTCCGAGGTGGACGAGGACGATTACATACTAGACCACGCGCCCAACTGGGCCAACGGGCTCGAGGCCGATCAGCGCCAGGGCTTGCGCGCGCGCGGTGCTGCTGCCGCTGAGGAGAAGAAAAAGAAGAAGAAGCAGGAGAAGGCGGCGCCCAAGTTGGGACTGGATCCGACTGAGGAGTGCAAGTTGGTGTTGGTTGTGAGGACGGATTTGGGCATGACCAAGGGTATGTTTTTTTTTTTTTTTTATCTTATATCACCTTCTCACAAATTTGCCCCTTACCTTCGGTTTATTGACGTGTTGCTGTGGTGGAAAAAAAAAAAACAGGCAAAATCGCAGCCCAATGCTCCCACGCCACCCTCGCCTGCTACAAGCGCCTTTTCTCTGCCGCCCAGCTCGAGCCCCTGTCGCTGTCGGCCCGCCTGCTCCGTCAGTGGGAGCGCAACGGCCAGGCCAAGATCGCCGTGCAGACCAAGACCGAGGATGAGATGCTGGAGCTGATGGCCAAGGCGCGCAGCTTGGGCGTCACTGCTGAGGTGATTCAGGATGCTGGCCGTACGCAGATTGCCTCTGGGTCCAGGACTGTGCTGGGCGTTGGTCCGGCGCCTAAGAGCTTGGTTGATGAGATCACTGGTCACTTGAAGTTGCTGTAAAGGGGGAAGAGATTGTAGCGGGGAGAGGATGGAGAAAGTGTGCAATGTTGACGGTAGCATGAACTTAGATAAAAAGAGAAGGACGAGAAGCACGAAAAATGGCGTAAGGGGGACGGTATAAAAGCATCATTGGGCTTAGAGAGCGATACGGTCAGGTAAAGACTTCGATGCATGCATGGCGCAGGTTTTGATCTTTACTCCTGAATATATTACCAAAAGAAAAGATGAATATCCATATACACGTACGCACTTGAAGTGAACAAATATATCATCAGCACAGCATCCGGTCGACTGACCGTCTCTAGTTTCATTAAGTGGCTGATTCTGGGTATCATCATGTATGTTCTTCCCCCACTCCCACCGATTTTCATTTTTTACTCTTTCCTCGCAAACCTGGCCAGCGTAGGCCCCAGCTCGGCCACCTTCTCCTTGTGCCTCTCCCCGTTCTTCTCCTGCATCTGCTTGTACATCTCCTCGGCCTTGAGCCTCTTCCCGTCGATAATGTTCTTCTTCTTCTGCTTCCGCAGGTACTTCTTGAGCGCGCTGTTCTTGCCTCTGGCCCGGTTGCGCATCTCCTCCTCCAGATCCGGCGGCCCGGCATCCAGATCCTTGTCCGCCTCCCGCTGCTTCGCCGACCGCAAATCGAGGTTGCCGATAAAGTTGGGGTCGAGCGCAATCATCTCGGGCGCGAGCTTGTTGAGCAGCTGCTTGACCTCGCCCTCCTGTCTCTGCTTCTTGGTCTCGTACGGGTTGACTTCCAGGGCATCGAAGTTGGCCTCGCCGGCGCCGGGAATGATGAGGGACGAGAACCCTTCGCTGTGGCCGACACCGAGAACATCGTCAAAGGGGCACCACCGCACCCGCTCGACGCGCTTGCCCTCGCCGCCCCACGTCATGTAGGGAGACTGAACCTTTTCTTGTACAGGCTTCTCCTTGGAGAAGAGACCCTTCCAGACCGTTGTCCTGGTGCCCCAGCCAACAGCGGTAAGGCCGGTATCTGAGATGGCGACGGACGAAGCAGGCGCCCGGGTAAAGTAGTTGTTGACCTCCTTGAACATGCGGATATCCCAAACGGCCATCTTGCAGTCCTGTCCTGTTGTCACCATGTAGCGGCCTTCGCGGTCGACAGCCATGGATCGTACGGGACCACGGTGGGCAAGGAGCTTGACCAGAGGTTCTGACGAGTTGGGCGACCATAGCGTTACTGTGCCGTTCTGGTGACCAACATGGAGAATAGCGTTCCAGGGGTTTTGTGTCATGGAAACGGGTGTGCCCAGCTTCGTTGCGATTTCGGTGACGATCTGACCGGTCGATGTGTCCTGGTACTTGAGCTGGCCGTTTGTGCCCAGGGTGGCCAGCAGGAAGTGGTAGGGGAGGAATTCGAGGTGGGAGACTTCGACGTGTTTCCTTAGGCAGTGGAGCTCGACACCCTGCGAGTCGTAGATGTAGGTATACTTCTTCTGAGCGACGGCAAAGTATTGATTGTTGTGTAGCCACTTGACGTCCCTGATGGTCTCTCCCAGCTGCAATTCGCAGCCCAGCTTGCCGTCTCTCCAATCCATGGTAGCGACATGACCCTTTCGTCCTGCCAGGATAAGATCCCGGCCGTTCCTCGAGAAATCGCAAATGTAGGGTCCTAGTTGGTCGAGCTTCAGGTCGAACTTTTTCTGGGCGACCTCGATGTTGACTTCGCTTACGATGTCTTCCTGGCGAACCTTGTATGTGCGTTCCTATCGTGACCAGCGCAGTTAGTATCGCGCAAGAGGCTATAGACTTCCAATCCATAGCTACTCACAAGCTCATGTTCAGCCTCGAGGAAACCACCGGCATTCTCGAGAAGGATCTCAGCCTCCTTGGCCTTTAGCGTGGCCGTCTGGTACTTTTCTTCGAGGTTGGTAAGGTTGCGCTTGAGCTTTTTGTCCTTGACGTTCTTGACGTCGATCTTGCGACCACGGCCGTACGACTTCTCTGCTGCCTTGACTTTGCGGATCTTGTTGGCCTCGGCCTTTGATCGGAACTCGCTCCGGACGTTGTTGATGGCGACGGCGCCGCTGGGCTGCTCTGCCCTCGAGAGGGAGACTTCGGCCCTGTCTGTGGTCTCCATGGTGCCAATGGGTCGACGCGACTCAATGGGGATGGGTAATATGTGTGGTGGGCAAGGACAATTGGATCGGCGACGGGATATTGATGGGGACTGGATATGGATTGGTCTGGCGGTTTCTCGGTTTGCCCGTGTCTGTCCCTCGCTTTGGCACTTTGAATGTTTCCTCCGTTTCCTCGACAACTTTTTTGGGACCGGACCCACTAAAAAGTTGGATGGGGCAGCTGTTCCGCAGCGATCATTGGCTCCACTGAGTACAAGATTCCGATAAGATAAGCAGCGAGACGGCCGCCCATGTTCGCACAACTCAAAAAAATGCAACGAGTGCCCCGCCATTGACATTGTCCCATCACTTTATTCGATACTCGATAGACGGATTGTGACCAGAGAGGTTCTCGAAATCTCTCTTCAGTCTCAACCCCCAGCCTCTTCTCTTTAGCGCCTCCTCAGGTCAACCATCCTGGCGTCAAACTCGCTCCCCTTTCGGTTCAAAGCAGGCGGCGATTCCAGCAAAATGCCCGGCGCCGTGAGCGGCCACTCGCATCGGCCGACGACCAAGGCGTCGAACAAGCCCTTCAAGTCACGCCATTCTACCAAGGGTGCCCTCCGGAATGCTGCCAAAGGTACGGATTGCATATCAGACCGTGCCTCATGCCGAGGTTATTGCCTTGAACTATACTCTACTTCACCCAACTTTGGCGCATCGAGCCCGAGCAGACATAAAGAGATCAACAACATCTACACAGCGCTAACACTACTTTGAACGTTCTACAGGCAAGGTAGCCGAGGAGAGAGGTGTGCGCAAGACCCCCCACCAACAAGTCATGTCCAAGTTCGACCGTCGCAACCGCAACAAGCAGCTTCAGCTGCAAAAACACAAGGAACATCTCCAGGAGACTTCCATCTTCGCCGGCAAGGATGGCGCCCCCAGAAATGTGGCCGTTATCCCCCTGTGCAGCGACGGTGACGCCACCGAAGCCATCAAGAGCCTGAACTCCAGCATCGATATCGAGACCGAGGTGCCCGAGGGCGCATTCCGCGTTCCCGTCGACAGATTCAAGCAGAAGCTCCAGTACTTTCCCCTCAAGCGCGACCTTACCGCCTGCCTGGACGCCGCCAGAGTCGCCGACTATGTCGTTCTCGTTTTGTCCGCCCAGGAAGAGGTTGATGAACTTGGCGAGCTGATCCTGCGCAGCGTTGAAAGCCAGGGTCTCTCTACTCTCTTCACCGTCGTCCAGGGCCTCAACAAGATCGAGCCTCAAAAGCAGAGACTCTCCGTTCTTGCGTCTCTCAAGTCCTACATCACCCACTTCCACCCCGAGCAGGATAAGGTCTTCAGCCTCGACAACAGACAGGAATGCTCCAACCTCATGCGCTCGCTATGCAGCACTACACCCAAGGGCATTCGCTGGAGAGACGAGAGGAGTTGGATGCTTGTGGAGGAGGTCAAGTTTGGCGAGTCTACCGTGCTTACCGGTGTTGTCAGGGGCAAGGGCTTGAAGGCCGACCGCCTGGTGCAGGTTGGCGATTGGGGCACCTTCCAGGTTGAGAAGATCACAGCAGCTCCCTTGGCCAGGAGGAAACGTGGAGAGGAGGGCATGAACGTGGAGGAGGGCACTGAGGAGATTCTCGACCAGCCTACCGACGACCGCGATGATCTTGTCGACCTTGCGCCCGAGGAGGTTCGCATGGAGGACGACGACGATGACGAAATGAACGACGGAATGACCACAATGACGACTTCAAAGAAGGGTGTTTTGTTGGACGACCACCACTACTTCTCAGAGGAGGAGCCTGAGGCTTATACTGCGCCAAAGAAGCTTCCCAAGGGTACATCAAAGTACCAGGCTGCGTGGTACCTGGACGACGATGTGTCTGATTCCGGCTCAGACATGGAAGAGGACGACGAGATGGAGGACGACGACGAGGAGGAGGCCGCCAGGCCAGAGGATGGCGAGGAGGGTCTTGCTGGTTACGCGCCAACAGAAGCCGGACAAACCGAGTACCCACAAACCGAGGGCGGCTTCATCCAACCTGATGCTGATGAGGATGCCAAGCAACTGGAGGCTTTCCGCAAGCAAAAGCGGGATGAGGCTCAGGATGATCTCGAGTTCCCTGATGAGATCGAGCTCCACCCCCACGTTCTTGCTCGTGAACGTCTAGCCAAGTACAGAGGTCTCAAGAGCTTGAGGTCAAGCCCTTGGCAGGAGGATGAGGACCGCGCATACCAGCCAGAGGATTGGGAGCGCTTGTTGAAGATCCAAGACTACCAGGCCTCTAAGATCAGGGCGTCTAGGGAAGCCCTTGTCGGAGGTGTTGCTCCTGGTACCCGCGTCCACGTTTACCTCAAGGACGTGCCCGCGACCATCCAGCAATCCTACAACCCCAGCCAGCCCGTCACTCTGTTCTCCCTGCTCAGGCACGAGTACAAGAAGACTGCTGTCAACTTCCTCATCAACCTGAGCGCGGACGCTGCCGCACCCATCAAAGCCAAGGAGGAGTTGATCATACAGTGCGGTCCCCGCCGCTTCGTCATCAACCCGCTCTTCTCCCAGGGCGGCAACACTCCCAACGACGTCCACAAGTACTGCCGGTACCTGCACCCCGGCCAGTCGGCTGTCGCTACTTTTACGGGTCCTGTCACATGGGGTGCTGTACCCACCCTCTTCTTCAAGAGGCAAGTGCCGGGCTCCGTGCTTAACGAAGATGGCGAGCCCGTCTCCAACCTGCCGCTCAGCCTCGTCGCCACCGGCACTGCCCTGCCTCCCTCGACATCGCGCGTCGTCGCCAAGCGCGCCATCCTGACCGGTCACCCGTACCACATCCACAAGAAGATTGTCACCATCCGCTACATGTTCTTCAACAGGGAGGACGTTGAGTGGTTCAAGGCTCTGCCTCTGTGGACCAGGCGTGGCAGGAGCGGTTTCATCAAGGAGGCGCTGGGTACCCACGGTTACTTCAAGGCTACCTTTGACGGGCGCATCAACCCTCAGGACTCTGTGGGCGTCAGCTTGTACAAGAGGGTGTGGCCCCGGAGTGCCAAGCAGCTGGATGCGCCTCTGCTGGATGCCGCGGCGCTCCAGCAGGAGGTTGATGAGGACGCTATGGATGCGGAATAGAGGAAGAATTTCATGTCTGTTTGGCTAATAGACTAGACGTGCGTGTCAAGGGTTAAGAACAGGGCTTAATGAACGGCGTTTGATGGGAACAAAAAGATGAGTGATATCTTGCGTTGGTTTAACTTTGGTCGGGTCATATATATTATTTAGGGAAATGCATTCATTCTTTTCTCACGCCTTGTTGGATAAGTTAACTGTACGTTGATTGTGTGTATATGCCCGTCGACATGTTGCTTCAGTTGGGTTATAAGTCTTGTGACAACCTAGTCTACACATAGGTTTGAGATCATTGAACCGCATGTCGTCTGTCATATATCAAATCCTTTCCTCTCCCATGTTCTCTATCTCATGTTAGTCATCAAGATAAAACCCCAAAGATGAACCTGGGGCAAGAACACCGTGTTCACTTGATATCACTACACTACACAGGCGAGATAGTAGTAAGTAACAATGATGTCCACCTTTTGTCCGAGTACTCGATATCCATCCCAAACCGCCGTGACCCAAGCCCATTTCCTCCTCACTTCCCCCCTCCCGCTCAGCCACGATACGGTCACAGCATATCACATACCTACTACTCGATCTATCTGTCATTGGAGATAACGTTGGCAAAACCCCCCACAGACTGAAAAGAAAAAAAGAAAAAAAAGAGGAAAAGAGTAGACTAATCCACAAACGGCCCCGATACGTATGTTGGTCTTCTCGATGTGTCTTCGGCCTAATAGATAGTAGGACAAGGCCGAAAGGGTTGGTGCATGCACTGTACACTACGTAGTGCAGTGATAGAGATAATTTTCAATGATTAGCTAGGTAGGTAACTAGGTAGCTGACGACGAAAAGGGAAGGAGGCTGAGGGGAATTGTCGTAAAGAGCAACGAAGTCCCAACGGCAAGGTACCAAGATATGTACCTAGGTAGGTAGGTACCAGTGGGATGGATACTACACCACATACTACTGTACCTCGACACCACCACCCCCGGATTACATACATGCAAGTACAATATGTACGTGCTACCTTAACTATGTTAATGTACATACCAACTGCCTGCCTACCTACTTGGTACGTAAGTACGTCTAGGTAGGATAAGGTAGTGTTAAGGTGTGTGTTATGTTGAGATGCTGGACATTCAACAATTTGATCTCATCTTCCTGGAAACCTCAGCTGGTTAGGTTTTTTTTGCTGCTGCGCCTTGCTGTATCCAATCTCCCGAGGTGCCGTCAAGCCTCATATGAAGGCGAATTACATATGATACGTTTTGTGTGGCGCCACCTGATGTTATGCCCTGGTATAAGTTCGTTAATTGCCTTGCTTTTTTCGCCATAAAGGTACAGGTACAGACAGGGCTCAGGTTTGAGGACTCCAATCGAATCGAATGGAGTTGTAAAAGAGAGAGAGAGAGAGAGAGTATGAAAGTCATTGGGAATGTTATTAAGTGCTACCAGGTCTAGGGAGGTACCTACACTATTGTAGCTGTTCAAGGTTGTTGGAAGAAGAAGAAGAAGAAGAGGGGGAAAAGGGGGCTGTGCAAAAGAGAGCGGAGTAGTTTTCTTTTCAGTTCACTTTAGTTAACTGTCCGTCCCAACTTTGAGGTACCCGTAGTGTCTGGCTGGAGAAATCGGATCCTCATCGATCGGAAGAAAGAGAAATCTAGGTACATTACATTATAGGCACTAACCTGTTTCTGTTGGCGTTGTCCAAATGACTACACTTTGTGTCTTGGAATATCATCATATGGCAACCGGGATGTCTTGTCTTAGTTGGGTTCTGGGTTGTAGTCGTTGGAATTGTCTAGCCCCAGAGCAGAGCCCTCTGACTACGCCCAACAGTGAAGGCTGAGTAAAAAAATTCGAGAAAATAGGGGGGTCTTTCGGGGGGGCAATTATAGCGGTGGGTTCAGTTATTGGGCTGGGATATAGACTATGGGGTTTTTACAGGCTTTGATGGACTGAGAGGGAGTGGCTTTGTGGTCTTCTTCATCAATATTTGCCCATATCACATGAGAGAACAGCCCAAGGGAAGTCCATGGGGCTGGCTGGTAATGTGGAGATTGCACGTGTGCTGAATGATAGGAATCCAATTGCGAAGCCAAGTCTGAGCCTCAGGAGCCTCAACATTGGCATCCAATGTCCCACAATATGTTCCGGGAGTTGTTGTTGTTGTTGACAGGCGAAACCTGGAACCTCGTCACCAGCGTGCTGAGCATGGCGGCGGAGATGAGGTTGAGATTTAAGCTTGAATGATGATATGGAATGTTAGCAATATACAGGGGTTACCGCTGTTGAAGAGTACTGATCCTAAGTATCCACTAACAGCTGCAGATTGGGAGCCCTCCCTTCGCAGGCACTGCTGTGCAAACGGGGATATGCAGTGCACCGGCACGCTATCCCACATTCCCATCAGATCCCCTAGCAAATGCGCAGCAACCATGTTAGTGCACCACAGCCAAGAATACTGAGACGCACGCCGGGCAATCCGAACAAAAGACTCAGCAAGTTGAGTGAAGATCCGGATGGGCGCCGAGTCCAGAGCAGGTACCGCTGAGGCTGTGCAAAACACCTATGTCTGCAACTTCCTCGTTGTAGGATAGGGCGTTTGAATAGGTAGGTAGGTCTGGGCCTCTCCGAACCATTTTCCCTTCCGGGGCGGAGGGAGGCGTCTCGCTGATGAGACTTTGACAGCACGAAGTGGCGAGGAGGTTACGACCGGATGTCTACACTACCATAGAATGTCTGGACGGTTTAGCTTGGCACACTTCAGATCCAACCTAATGCTTGATGACCAAGACGAACAATTGGCGAAGACATGTCACCCCCTCTGGAGAGACGTGCTCAGCCATCCAACCAGCATCCATCACCATCCAGTGAACCCCATCTTCCAGGGCGGCTTTGCTGGCCTTACCAGGTACCTCCCCCGTCCGCGCCCCCCCTGTACGGCGATTCCATCCTCCCCATCCCAGCGGGTGATCACCTACCTCTACTGTAAATTGTAATCCACACGGGCGGCATGCACGCCCGGGCGCCTCTTCCGTTTCACCGCAGAGGGCATTCAAACGTGCCTTGCATTCCTTAGGTACGCACGCCGACTCCGCTGTGCTGCTGCTGTTATCGCCAACGACTCTTAAACTGCGTGCTTGCCTGCCTTCCATTCTGTTCCTCCAACAACCCGACCTTCCGTTTCCCATCATCAACCATCACCGCAAATATAAACACATCTCGGATACCCATCCAACTCTCTCCTGCCTTTTCTCCTCAACAACTCGAGCTTTTATCCTACCATAGTACTACACCACTCTCGAGCATTGAATACCTAGCCAAGTCCCCCCGCCGCTATTACATCCACGACTCCCAACCACCACAACACAACCACAACCATCACGATGGAGCCCCAACAACAACAGCAACAAGTGCCCAGCGAGCAGTCGCTCCAGCAGTCCCCCGATCTCCGCCCTGCTTCCCTCTCTCGATCCTCCACCGGCCGCTCCTCGAGGAAAGGCTCGTCTCTCAGCCTCGATCTCTCCAACCTTCCTCCTCTCAGCCAGCCCACGCCGCCTTCCAACACGCTCATCTTTACAAACATCAACTCGCTCGACGTCTTCTCCGCCGACAACCTCCAGACCATCCGCGACCTCATCAGCCAAACGGCACCCATCTTCGCCTGGTCGCCGCTCAAGTCTTTCCGCCGCATCATCGTCACCTTCTTCGACGAGCAAGCCGCTATTGCCGTCCGCTCTGTCTGGGACGGTGAGGCCATCCTCGGCGAGCGCTGCCGCGTCTACTTTGGCCAGCCCACCCCCATCGACGTATCCGCCGCCGATAAGCATCTGGCTCTGCCCGACGCCGGCAAGCTCTTCTTCATCAGCCCGCCCCCGAGCCCTCCCCACGACTGGGAGCAGCGCATGGAGGATGCCCCCAACACCATGGTGCACGCCGAGGATCTCGCCGAGGCCCTTGCCAAGCTGAGGCACCACAACAACCCCAACGGCATTGATGCCGATGTCAAGGCCCCCGTTTCCCCGGCTTCCGATGGCGGCAGCAGCAGGCCCGGTGCCGGTGGCGACTTCAAGGAGGGTGCGAGGAAGAACAGGAGTCGCAGCTCGACGCTCATCTTCCAGCCTGACAAGAAGGCTCAGACTAGCAATGGCAAGGCTAACGGCCCGGCAGTCGACTTGCCTTGTGTCACCGTTGACGATATGACGGATGAGGCGGATGCCGATGGCGATATCGACATGAGCCCTGTGTCAGACTCGCCCAGGACGAGACCTATCTTTGCGCATACCGCGAGGCCGCCTGTCGAGTTGATGCATGATGCTTGAACAAGCTGATTAGCGACTCTATTCTCTTTCTTTCATACTCTCTTTCCACGATCTTCATCATATTCTATCAACTTTTTGTCACGCAAGGAAAGGATCAGTCACATAATCGGATGTCAAGGTTGGCGGGCGTGGGCGTTTAGGTGTTAGTATCACCGGACATACTGGACGAGCAACATATTCTTCACCATTACCAGCATTCGCACAAAGTGGATGGGGTCAGAGGAAAGCAAGTCACGGGCACTATCAAAGCATGTTTGCATATTTGTAAAGGGTAAACAAAAATTGGGTTTGCAAGATTTTATCCGGTCTCTAGTCTGGAGCATAGGTCTCATGGACCGAGAGCATTTGATAGTACACAGATACAGTCAAACTAGTGCATATCAACTCTAGCATGTAAACATCTATGCTGTTCTATAGTGATATGACGGTGTGATGGCGGACAACCGACTATGGCTTTAGCTATCTCTTCCACCTTTCGTTGGTCTATATTCCGCAAGTTCATCACCATTATTCCCCCGATATCATGATAGGGCCCCATCCTACCCCTAAACCATCATCGACGAAACAACGGCGCCGTTCCAAACAACAACCCTTTAACTCCAATACACACAAGGCACCCCAGGACTGTACTCGCAACCAATAACGCCTTCAAACTCCTGAACTCCGAGCCACCATTCCTGCTAGTAATCCAGTCCCTCCAACCTTTTTTCCCCCTTCCCTTCCCCTTACCCTTCCCACCTCTTCCCTCCTCCTCGCCCCTCTCAGCACCCGTATACTTTCCCCATTCCGGCACCCACTCAAACCTAAAGTCCGCCTCCTTCCCACCTGCCATCTCAACAACCACGTTCCTCATCCACCTTCTCACCCTCTTATACCTTTCCTCCCCAGTAACAACTTCAGTCCCATCATTTTGGGGTCCACCACCCCATGATGGGACCCATTTCAACAAAAGATAATGCGCCTGCCTTGAATAGCAAAACACCATAAAAAACAAACACTGACTGATAACCAACATGGTATACCACACTCCCGGCTTTGGGATACGTAAGGTTTTGCACAGACTGGAACCATTCAACCAGTACGCCTGCGCCCGCAAGAACGACTCGGAGCTGCGCAAGGGTGGCTGGTTCGCTAGGGAGGCGATGATGTTGTTGGCCAGCACGGCGGACGTCTCGCTGGGGTGGCTGAGTTCCGAAAGCACGATTGACTCCATCACCACCTTGGCTTCCTGGGCGCTTCCAAAGGGCGTGATTTTCTGTTGCCCACCGGAAGAAGAGGGTAAAGTGATGGTGTCGGGCACGCCAATAAGATAAGCGACGTATCGCCACAAGGCCAAGTAGTCGTTGATCTCTTGTGAGGTCAAAAAGATGCCTTGACGGGGTAGGCCCATCCAGATGAGGGCCGAGGAGAAGGAGGCAATGGTGGCGATGCTGTCGAGGTCGTTAATTGGAACTCCCCATTTTTGCGTGTCCCAGTACCCTCTTTTCCCTCCTCCTTTTCCTCCTTTTCCTCCATTCCCATCCCTATCATCCTGAACAGCCAAAGTCATGATCCTCCTCCTCACCATCCCATGCAAAAACCTCACTCACACCGTACTTTTCCATCCCATTCCCCCATCACTACCACTCTCATCACCATCACCACCACCACCACCAGGCCTCATCGACCCCACCCCCTCAGTAACATCCAAAATATGCTGAAACGTCTCCAGCAATCTCCGTCTAGCCACTCGCGTCCCGAATCCCCCTGTTCTTGCTAGTGTCTCGACCACACGCGCTGAAGCCATCCCCCCCCAAGAGAGAATGGAAAGTCAAAGAAGTAATGGCGGGCCCGACGTACCGGTAGAAGACCGCTTGGCCGCGCGCGATGGACGGGTAGGAGACCCAGGCGGGGATGGTGGTTAGGTGTGTCCAGAGGGTGGAGAGGGAGGGAGAGGAGTGGTGGTAAGTTTGGAGGAGGTGGAGGAAGTCGATGGGTTGGTGGTGGTGGTGGTGGTGGTGGAGGGGGCATTGATGGCTATTTTGGGAAGGGGAAGGGGAAGGGTCAGAGGAGGAGGTAAGTCCAAGGGCGTCGAATTCGTCGAGACAGTCGTTGGTCAGTTTGTCGTAGGAGAGGGTGAGAGGGTGGAGGTCGGTGGATGTGAGGTGGGAAGGGGTCCAGTCGAAGGTGTAGCCCCAGATGTTCTTGTGGTTGGGGTTGTTGTTGTTGTTGTTGGAGCACATGTTGCGGTAGGTGTCTGTTGTTGTAGGTCAATGGAATTAGGGGTTACTTTCTGGACAAGACTTTAAAGTGTAAAGTCGAGATGTAAACAGTAGGCCGGAGTCGTGATCAGATGGGGTTCGAAGCTCTTTAAGCAGAGACTCAAGTTGTGACAATTTCGAGGAGACATTTTCCACTTGGAAGCTTGACTAGGCGAACTTGTCTGTCTTTGTTGACATTGAGAAACCTAAATAGGGAGAGAAAGCCGAGAAGATAAGAGACAGGATTGTTTAACTATGGCCTCGTTGGGATGAGATCAATATGATATCAAATACCAAGAGCTGGTTGGGGTAACAGGTCGTTTTTCTCGGTGAGATCTTCACTGTCAATAGTCGGGACTGCGATGTCCACGTCGATGTAGGGTAGAAGAGCCGGAGTAGAATAAGTTGTTTTGGTAACTACTTTGTCTGTCAACCAGTAACGGTAAGCTGTACTATGCAGATATTCACTTGACATATTTCCCCGCTCCAAGTTATGGTTATATGCCGTGGAACCATGATGGTTGAGGGATTCATTGATGCCATCTTCCCCACATTTTGGTGATCTCAAGGGAAGACATCCCAGCATGGCCCGAGGCCAGATGCAGTCCACGGTCCTCTTGTGTTATGGTGAGGAGTTAAAGCCATCAACATAAAAGTGAAGAGTGTCACCGGTCTTAGTTGAGACGACCACGATAGCTTCAAGCTTGAGGTTACACAAAGTAAACGATGCTAGAAACTGTCAGCAACCAGAGTTGACGCAGTCGGGTGAGGCGTTAAGGTACTGATAAGACTTATAACAGATAAGGAAAACGGGGCTGGTGGGGCGCTAGTGCTGAGACCGATGCACGCTAACAGAATGCCCCATAGGGATGAGTTTCAGTGGGCAGGCAAGCAAGCAAGGCCTCTCGCGTCCGAGGACCCTGGGGAAATTTTTCGAAAACCGCCAACGTCGATATCTTATCATCGTTTCCTTGTCGCCATCATTTGGACAATTTCAGAACCGCAAGACTTGAAGCCATCGCGCTCACCTCAGGCTCTTCTCCCATCGAGCCGCCATTAATTTGACTACCCAAACAATCACCTCTACCTTATCCTCAATATTACTGCCCGTCATATCACAATGAGTTGCTCTTGCAACACCGCCGCGCTGCGGATCTTTGTGCGAAACGTCGCCAACATCCAAGTACCCTCATCTCAACAAGTCACCCCAAGAGCGCTTCCTGGCTTCCACCGGCAAATTACTACATCTCTACCTTTCCATACACGATCTCTACACACAACGCGCGCTGCCCGTAGCGATTCCACAGAGCATGTCTCCGAGGAGGCATCAACGGCCACAGAGAAACCGAAAGCCCCGAAACTGCTCTTCCGAAAAACCAATGCCCCTGCCAACCCGAACTGGATGGGAGAGCAGCCTCCAAGACGTCAAGACCACAAGCCTCGAGAGTTGAAAAAAGCCAGGCGAGACCATGGAGCGCACACATCGCAAGAAGAAGGAGACCACACAGAGCCTACAAAGAAGAAGAACAGGTGGAGAGACCTACCAGAAGAGGAGCGTCGAGAACTCTATGCCAAAATGGGCAAAGAGATGCCCGACGAGGCCGAGAGGCAAGCGCGGAAGCAAGAGCAACAGCAGCAAAAGCTGAGGGCGTCACTCGAGGAGCCCAAAAAGCACAACCCGGCCCACCCCAGGCGAGAGAGCTGGCAACACCAGAAGAACGCTTTGAAAGAAAAGTTCCCTGAGGGTTGGAAGCCGCTCAAGAAGCTGTCGCCCGACGCGCTGGAGGGCATTCGGGCGCTGCATAAGCAGTTCCCCGAGGAGTACACGACCGAAGTGCTGTCCAACAAGTTCCAGGTGTCGCCCGAGGCGATCCGCAGGATCCTCAAGAGCAAGTGGCGGCCGGACCCGGAAGAGGAGATTGAGCGCCAGGAGAGGTGGTTCAAGCGTGGAAAGCAGATTTGGCAGAGGTATGCCGAGTTGGGCGTGAAGCCGCCCAAGAAGTGGCGGGAGCAAGGCATTAGACCGAATAAATACTGGAAGGAAGGGGAGGAGAAGACGTTCAAGGATCGCCAGATTGCGAATGTCAAGCTGCATCGGAGCTTGTTGTGAAAAGGGAGTCCGTTTCTCACTCTACTATTTACCTACTCTTGGGTATGAAACGAGAGAACTTGGCTTTGGCGGCGTGGCAGCAAGCAATCAGATCACCGCTCAATACCCAAGTTACGACCGACTGTAATAATAGGAAAAAAAAAAAAAAAAAAGAATCGTCTTTCAGTCATGATCTGACATTATGGCAGAGCAAAATCACGGGATAGACTTGATCGTCCACCGCAGCAAAAGGAAGCTAACCATCCACTCATCTATATTTGAACGTACCAATCCCACTGGAGATCGGGCCGGATAAATCGACTGTGTGCCCAGATAGATCCCCTGTGTGGAACCGGTCTGGCCAATGATTCACCCATGTTCTCGCCCGCCAAATTTCCACCAAAATGACATGTGTGCAACATCCACACCAAAATTGCACAAGGATTTACACAGACGAGGCTTTCTGAGATGCTGATTTACATGAATATGCTGAAATCGTAGAGTTTATATTTATACTGGTATATATAATCTACTGGTGTTGGTACTGCTGGCTCGACTGGGAGAACCAGTACAGCTGTTGGGACTGCTGTTGGCCAGATGGTGGCGGCTGGTAAGGATTTAGATACAGCGGCTGCTGTGAGGGAGGGGGGGGCATCATCAGCTGGCGGGTGGGCTGGTGATATTGCTGTTGTTGATACCCTTGGTATACTGGTGACGGCGGCGGGGGTTGAGCTCGTTGTTGTTGACTCGTGAGCTCTCGCAGCCGTGCCTCCAGCTGTGCCTCTCTTTGCCGTGACTCTCTCAACTCCTGGAGTTGTGTTTTCAATATCTCTGTCTCCAGCCTCGCGCTCTCTGCCGCCGCTTTTGCCTCCTGCTCCCTCTGACTGGCCAGTACTGCTTTGGTCATCCTCTTCTTCTTGGGAGGCTGTGAAGCCTTGGGGGGGGCATCATGAGATGGATCGCATCTAACGCTGGAGGAGGGGAGAGGAGGGAGCGCGGGCATGGCGGGCATGGGCTGGGCACCGTTGCGAGCCTTCCAGCGGTTGGTGACAACTGGGAGAGGGTCTCTCTCCCTACGTAGTGACAGCCACTCTGTAGACAACGGCTGGTAAAAGACACGGTTAGTAAGCGCACTAGATAAATGATATTTAAGAGAGGGATATTTATTTACCGTGTCTGGTTTGAGCAACCAGTGCTTATCGACCATACTTTGAGGTATGGTACCGTTCAACCGTACGATATCAATTATCCCGTGCCAGCAGGGTAAGCCATACTGCCTCGTAAAGTGGGTAGAGCACTTTGCTTTTAGTCCCTCCAAGTCAGACTGTGAGCGCTTGAGATTATCACTGGCCAGTTGAGCTTGCCGTTGGAGTAACTCAAGGCAAGCGAAGCTGGTGATGAACTTCAAGTCCGCCAGAGCAGTATGCCTGAACTTCGCCACGTCTTTTGAGATCTGATACGTGTATTTGATCGTGAAGTTCTCTTTCAACCGCTTGAGGGTTTCGGTGATGGCGCCCAGTAACTGGTTGAGATCAATACGACGATTCTTGAGTAGTGCTTTCAAGACGCCGTGGGCACCTTCTGTGCGGGAGGTTACTCGTATACCAAAATTGCGGTATGATCTGATGGCGAAATGGGCAAACTCGTACCTCAACGGGAGGTAAACGTAGAGAAGGTAGTCGGTTATGGCTGTAAAAAGAGGGATTAGTAATTATACAGATAATAATAGAAAGATGTGATAATCGTACCTTTTTGCTTGGGGAACTCCCTCAACAACACCCGCCATTGCTGGTAGAATCCCTCCTCTGTATCAGAGTACACCACTGCCCTCCACGCGGCTAAGATCCCATCCGCGTTGTCGATCCATTCACGGTTTGAACCATGGGGGGCACGACCGTTGATGGGTTGAATGAAGGGATTCTTAGTCCCTGACTCGAGGTGGTGATTCCGGTCATCTCCATTCAACAACTGGGCGGCGACTTGGCGAGCAGTAGAGTCTTCGTTGGCGGGGTTGATATCCATATGATGGTGATCCTCACGGAGATGACTCCCGTCACTGCCACGGTTACCCAACGCTGTACCCTCAAGACTACCCTCCCACTTCTTTTTGACGTTGAAGGCAACGTTCTTCATCACGTGCCAGAGACAGATCTGGTGCTGGGTTATGGGGAAGACTGCCCGGCAAGCTCTCTTACACGCTTTATCGTAGTCGGTGACAATGACTAGAGGCTGGGGGATACCATACTTTGAGAGCATGGCATCGATTTGCTGAAATGCCCATGTAAAGCATGCCTCCTTCTCGCCACTTAACAAGCAATAACCGATATTGAAAGTCGTATGCATGGCCGTTATCCCACATATTTGAAGGAGAGGCATGTCGAACTTGTTGACTTTGTACGTGCAGTCCAAGCTCATGACTTCGGGATTCTTCCTCAACTGGTCAATACACCATGGATAAGTCCAAAAGATTCTCTCAATCAGACCAAACTCCTCGCCGTTGTGACGGTAGACTTCATGATGAATCCCCTCTGTTGACTGTAACCGGTCGAGAAATTGTTGGGTCGGTGTGAGGGCACCCGCTTGCTTCGTTCTGTTGGCCGCCAGTACGTTGAGTACGTCGCGTTGCGTGATGGCAATACCAGGGAACTCGTCACGGATAGTAGACGCGATGTCTGACGAGGAAGTCTTTGGTTGCTTGGCCAACCGAAGGATACTGGCGGTTACCTCCTCTGTGCGGTGTTGGCGACGATTGACGGCGAGATAACTGGCGCTGTTGGGGTCGAGGGGATGGCTGTGGTCTCCCCTCATGAGGGTAAACTGCCATACCCTGGTTTTGGTGCTGAATACCAGCTTTGCTTGCCACTCACAGTTTCTTTTCATACTCGCTGCCAACGGTCTTTGGAGCGGGGCGTCGTTGTCGCGTTTCTTGCCCCCGCGCTTCTTCGCCATAACACACTCGATATCGTACCGACAAGGGAACCGAGTTGCTCCCTCTGTCCGGTAGTTACTGGCACGGTTCTTAGAAACACCAAATCCGAGTTGTCTGGCGATGTCACTGATCTCTCTGACGGCGGCGTCGACGTCGGTCCACTGGCGAGAAGAAAGCTCGGCGAGGGCGGGCTCCTTCTTGCCAACCTCCTCCTCATTCTCTGTCTCTTTGTCTTGGTCCGAGGAAGAACTCGACGACGACGACGAGCTCGAGGAGCTTGAGGGGGAGCGACGGCGGCGGTGGAACACGGGGATCGCTGGAGCTGGGGCCGGAGCTGGAGATGGAGATGGCTTCTCGTCTTTGATGAGGTCGTTGATATCGAGAAACTCGTGGTCATCGTCGCGCGGTTCAGTCTTGATCCATTCAATTGAGGGGGTCGGACTGGGCGCGCGCGCGAGTATGGGGGAGCCCGCTGGGGAGGAGGCAGTCAGATCGATAACTTCAGGCATTTCTACAGCGCACGGTTAGTAATCTCGATAAGTATGACCCCCTCAACACCACACTCACTGGCTCGATAGTAAATAATGACGGCGACGGCGATGTGCTCAATTGCTTCAATCGTTACTGCTGAGGTACAGAGATGTCACACGATGTTGCTCGCTAGCAAATTTGGCGGGCGCTGACATGGTTTGCCATTGGTCGGGCGGCCCCCACACAGGGGATCTATCTGGGCACACAGTCGATTTATCCGGCCCGCTGGAGATAGCTGCAGATAACAAGTCATGAACGAATGCGGCTCGTCCAGCCACGTGGTCAGGACATGCGGAACACTTGCACAGCACACACAGCGAACCCTTTTAGCGGTCAAATCGTCTGTGCTTGAAATAGAAGCTTGGTCGGATTTCATCGGCGCGTTCGGCGGAAAAGAGTAATCAGGCTGGATGGCGGGAGTAGGTAGTCCACATGCTCAGCAGTCAGACGGAGCTTCGGCCTCCCGACTTGCGATGAAGATACCCTCAAATCATGACTGCTGGAAGACATATCGGAACTTTCCCATCTTGGGCAACCGATAACTATCTATGCTTGAGCTGGATAGGCTGGAACCAACGATGCGACGACGACAACAACGACGACAACGACGCCACAGGAAAGTAAGCCATCCGGTCCGGTGGTACTTTCTTTCACTCTTTTTGCGCTTTCGTCATTATTATTATTATTATTATTATTATTATTATTCCCTGTCCGTCATCAACGCCCACAGACGTAATCGTACATTACGTGGCCTTCCATCGACTTCCTACCTTAGTGTATGTAGATTCTTCGCATTGACTTAAGCACTGCGGCCCGACGGAAGAAAGGAAAATAGCCATGATAACGCCATGGGTTTTTACACGTTGGGACATGGAGTGAAGATTTGGGGGGGATTGGATGGCTCACTCGTCCGACAGTTGACACCGTATCTTGTGTACGGATCTCTCTGTCTGGTCTGCTTATGTATGTGGATCTCAGCCGCATCCGAAGCTATAGTGTAGGGTTCATCCGTCGTCAGTCAATGTATATCGGTGGTAGTGGTGGTGGTGGTGATGGTGGTGTGGTTGTCTCTCGGCTCGGCTGTCTCTCCCCAACCCAAGGTCTCGCCCCTCGTCGTGTCCGTGCCCAGACAACGAACACAAGGCCTGGACAGCACGTTTTTTTTTTTTTTTTTTTTTTTTTTTTTCGGTCTTCACTTGTTCTTCACCTTCCAGTGCACCTGTGATGCCAAATTTGGAAACTTCCACCTCTTCTTCTTCTTCTTCTTCTTCTCCTTTCTGGCGAAGGCGTGCTAACGTAAGGATATTCCGTTCCTGTTCACATGCCTATGGAGTGTAGGTAAGTATTTTTAAACACGAGGACATCTAGTGTAATCCTACACTGCACTGATGGCGAATGAAGATGATGTGCCCTCATGACCATCTGATCTTTCTAACCCTTTTCTACCTCGGCGAAAAAAAAAAGAAAAAAAAAAGGGAAAAGACTGGGTCGACTTTTGGCCATGTGGGGACATACTGTGGGAAAGGGAAAGAAAAAGTCGATGCCACAGGTTTAACGACGCCGGAGTCTAGGAGAAGATGAGCGTTTATAAAGTCGACTCGTGAGCAGAATTGGATGGCAAAAGACGATTGATTCATCCACACACGCAGCGTCAGCGGGAAACATGGCATTCCACCGCAATGTGTGTCTCTCTCTGAAGCTATGTATTTGTCGGCGGCGGCGGCGAGAACCGAGTGAGGATCCCTGGGAAGGAGTCTCAGCTTGCGGCGCCTATCAGTTCGAAGATCCAACCGATAAACAGGAAACTGATGGGACTTGAGGTGTCGAAGATGGGCCGCCCATCCTCCAAGCCACCTCCCGAATTCGGCCAAGTGCGGTTTCTATGTATAAAATAAGAATTAGACGCGATGTGACTTGTACCCGCATAGCGTCCGCATCCCAAAATCTGTGGCTACTATTGGTCAGTGTGGGCGCTTGCGCCTGCACCATACACAAGGCATCGACAGGGGAGCCGGGGGGGTTCAGTTGGTGATGGACTGTGGTGGTGGACAGTTGGTGGACGAAGGCGTGGTGGTGAAGAGGGGGCCTAAATCCAACCAACCAACCACAGACCTTTGTCCGTCTGCGTTCACAGTGGTGTCACCATCCTTTGCGTTCCCTTGTTCTGTTCTTTTTTTTTTTTTTTCTTTTCTTCCCCATATCCTTGTCGTCGTCACCGAGGAACATTGGAATAGAGGGGAAATGGAAGGGATTGTACGCCCAGCTGGAAGTACTGAGGAGGGGGGGCCGAGGGGCTTTTCTTGTGAGTTGTGAGCTTGTCATACATCACACACGACTGGATCGATCCAGACAAACAGAAATGAACCGGTTGGGTGTTGCCGGTTACTGTGCGATTTCGGGTTCACCAGCTCTTCCTAGACTTCCCGTCGGAGCATGCGTGTGGATAGGATAGCCTCGAGGACGGGGACATGGATGACGGACCGCGCGGCGACGGGGCTTCGAGGAGTGTGTCCTCCGTTGGTTCAGAATGTTGTTGTTGTTGCTAGGCGGGTGTTGTGTGTGTGAGGAGGAGGAGGAGGAGCATGGGAGGAGCATGGCTCATGGCGCTTCCACAACGCTTCCCCTCCTCAGACCTCCCTCTCTCCCATATGTTCATACCACACTACAACATAGACTAGTGTACAGTATCTTTCACCAACCTAACTAACTCATCTACCACCAACTGGCAACGACTGGTCTCCCGTCCGTCAATAGTTGCCCTCCCTGATCCGCCAGCCCTCCCGCCCACCCTACATACTTGCCGCCGTCGCCACCAGCACGCACCCGTACCACATAGTGACACTACTATCCGGCACACGTAAAAGGATCTGCTGCTCGTTGGGCCCATCATGTCACATCATTTACTATACTACTACCGTTCTATATAGCCGCCCGTGTCCCCCCTCGGCATCCCCCCTTCCCCTACGCACGTTTTTTTCTATTCTTCTCTGTTGTTTTTCGCTTTACCGGTTCTAGATTCCTCAAAGAGGGTCTCCAGCCTGCCAGTTGCTCAGTTGGTGGGCTTTGACGACTCTGTGGAATTTGGTTTGCCTCTCTCTCTCTCTCGAAGGAAGCACTTGCATTGCAAACTGTTATAATCAACAAGGGTCGAGAGAAGCAAGCACGGGAACCGGAACAAACTGAGTGAGAAACCAACCCGACATTCTGGAAATGTCGACTCATCAATCCCAGCCCAGCAGCCCGCCCAAGAGGCCAAGGCTTTCCCTTCAGATCAAGACCTTTAATGGTTCGAGTGTCAGGACATCCAGGACGCTGGCCGCCGCCGTGGATGTCAAGTCTCCTACAGCCTTCAACACGCTGTCGAATGTCTACGCCACCGCTGTGGATAGGTCGACGCCAATCCAGGAGCATGCCCCGGCAACAGCGCTATCAGGGGGGAAGCCGATGCTGCGCCTCCAAACCCAGGAGGCTGGCCAAAATGGCGGAGCAGCAGTATCCAAGGACCGTCGTCTACAAACGCCTTATTTGGGCCCATATCTCGACACTCCTCTGACGGCGCAACCAATGTCACCTGCCATTGCAACAGCACAAAGCCAGATGATTTTCCCTAGTGCCATGACGGCGACACCACCACTATCCGCCCAGCCGCAAGAGCAGAACGGCCCTCGCGTGTTCACCTTTGATTCCAGCAACAACACAAATAACAACTACAGCATGGCACAGCCGTCACTTTGCATCAATACTACCACCTCACAAGCATCAGAGATGGCTTCTTGCTCAGAAACGCCCAGGAGGCGAACCACCTTTCCATCCAACGTCAAGCTCCCCTACACCCACCCGCGTTCCCTCCGCAGCATCCTTCGCAACAGCCCTCTTGCACCTTTAACCTGCCAATCCCCCAACTCATCCAGACGGCAGTCGCTCCGGCTCCAGGAAAAGGCCGCTCGGCGGGTGGCCTACCACAGTCCGCTGTGCGAGACCATTACCACGAGCAAGTACACCAAGTCGCACGTGGACCTGCTGGCCGAAGACTCTGGGACGCCCACCACGCCCACGGGGGCTAGATCCATCTCATCGTCCTCTTCGTCATCATGCTCCTCCTCATCAGAGGGCGAGGAGCTGCTAGACCAAACCATGGCCTACACCGGCGGCAACGAGACCCGCGACGGGGGCCAGACTCCGGGACCCTATGAGGAGATGCGCAGGCGCATGGCGGGCATGCACGCGTCGACGCCCATCTCGCTTTCGCCGACGAGCGGGGGGATACGCAAGAACCGCGGCTTGCAAGGAAAGAAAAGGGAGAAGAAGCGGAGGTGGGTGTGGACGATCGGGAAGGACGCCGAGGACGCGGAACTGGAGGAGTGCGGGAGTCCGGTGGTGCCGTGGACGGCGAGGCCGGAGCTATCGAACGCGGTAGCTGCTGCTGAAAGAAAGGAGGCCATGGTGGGCGTGCCGGTGTTGGCGGTGCCTGTGCCGCCAAGCAGGGCGAGGACGAGGGCGCAGACGCAGGCGCAGTCGGTACAGACTGTTGTTACTGGGAACAAGGCGGCGGCTGCGGCTGCGACTGTGGCATTGCAAATACCCCAGTTGCCGGTGCCGGGGCCGACTAGCAGCGGGAGGAGGCTAAGGCCTGCTTTGAGTTTGCCTCCTTCTTCCATGTCGACTTTGGCTGTTCCTGGGCCTGTTGTACCTGCAGTGTCTACGCCCGTGGCTGCTGCTGCTCCAGCACTGCCCTTGGTGCAACAGCAACAGCAAACACAAATACAACAATCACCACCACCACCACCCCAGCAACATCAGCAATCCGAGCCCCATCAGCAGCAGCAGTCGTCCCGCGCCACACTCACCCCTGAACCCACCCTCCCTCACATTGAACCCCACACCCCCAGCATGGAATCCGTCACCAGCATGACGAGCATCATGTCCCAAGCCGAGTCCATGTTGTCTGAGGACTCTGTCTTTGACACCTCGTCCGTGTACAACGGGGACGTGGAGATGTCGGATGCGAGC
Source organism: Neurospora hispaniola (assembly GCF_033458365.1). Lineage (NCBI taxonomy): Eukaryota > Fungi > Ascomycota > Sordariomycetes > Sordariales > Sordariaceae > Neurospora > Neurospora hispaniola. The sequence continues at coordinate 3,169,567 of NW_026944410.1, read as the reverse complement.
AGTGTTTGCTATGATGATGACCCTGCTGGTGATAACGAGTCTACGTTTGGTGGTGGTGGTGGTGCGGATGGGGAGGAACAACATGGGAACAATAACCACAACAACGTCTACATGAACTACTTGAAAGTGAATGGTGGTAAGCGAGGAGCAAGTGTGGATCAGCCATGCCACTCGTCGGATATGGATACGGATATGGATATGGATACGCCTACGGTTGGGGGAAGGCCGGGGTATGCGGTGGAGAGGTTGGGGTTGGGGATTTGTTAGTTAGTTACCTAGCGTGGTTAGATGGATGGGAAGAGCATAAGATGGATACTGGGTTATGGGAGGTTAAGCTACTGTTTACTTGGTTGTTATCATGTTTGGGGTTTAGGTGTAAAAGGGATATGGAAAGGGAATGGTTTTGATATGGTTATGGGTATGGTTATGGACATGGACATGAACATGATGATGGATGGATGGAAATGAACTCGTTTTGGGAATATGAAGGCGTAAATCGAACAAAGCATTTTCACATACATTTGGTGTACACACAACATCTGTGTCTTTTCATCCATCATACCGTGATTCCTTCTTCGCTTCCATATTCTCATCACTGCATATACTGTGTACGCCATTGGTCTCTAATCCACCGGTATCTCCACGTTGCATTGGATGTTTACATGTGTGATGTGGACTGTCTACCTTACCATGTAGTTTGGATACATTGCATTATAGTTCAGGCTCAGTGGTGATGATTACCAGCTTCTCGAAGCGCACGGTAAAACCTTGTTGTCTGAATGACATGGTGGAAGACAACATGGGGGAATATGGGGGAGCAAGCAAAGACGTAGTTTTGAACATGTAGGACAGGCCAATCACAACCTCAACACCAGCGCGCCCCAATGAACAAGCCGTGTATGTTTGATTTACACAGTCTTTCCCTGTCATTCTTTCTTTTGAAATAACTTTGTCGGTACCTCTAACAACCACAGCTTGCCAACATCATCCCGCAAAGGTCCAGACCAACACCTTGAGACAACACAAGGCCGAGAACGAGAGAGAATGAGTGTGGAACTAGTGTAGACGGCAGGGAGCGAGCCGGAGTGAACCGATGTTGTGCAGTCAGCAGTGAGTGGTCGTGGGTGGGTGGGTGCTGCTTGCATTTGTTAGTTCCAAGCCCGCTGTAGCTTGGCAGTTGAATGAATGACATTACGCACACAAGGAATTGACGGGAAGTAGCTGTGGTAATGACGTCATACCCACCTAGCTCTACTTGTACATCTTCCCCCACCACAACCTCTCCCTCTTCGTACGAGAACATCCATCCGTCCATCCATCCATCTGACCGCACGCAAACAACCACATTGATTTCTGAAATGTTCACCAATGGAACAATTCGTTGTCTACCCATGGCAGTGACCCTGACGGATTTCTTAGTTGGGTGGTGATTGGGTTTCATACCAAGACTCTCAAGTCTTTGCAAAGGTGAGGGATCTCAAACAACGATGATGACAGTCGAGTGATCTGGATTTGTCTTTGATGACGGCGATCGGATCGACTTCATGCCTAGGTATGTCCCTCTTCTTGCTTTTTTCCCCTTGGACCGGGGCTTGGCTGGGGCAGTGTAAGTAGTCCTAAGAGAGCTATCAGAGGAGGGAGGGGGGAATCCTCAACTTGATACTGTACAACCCTCTTTGTAAGTAGTACACCACTGCATCTGTCCAAGTGGATTGACGGGAAGCTCCTCTCTGAGATCTTGCCATTCCGTTGGTTCATCCCATGTCTCTGATTCCTGCTTGCTTTTCCACAACCTCCACTTAATAGGGTAGAGAACTACTGCAGCTGCCATGGCCCTGATGCGCCCCCTACGTAACACCCTTACCACTTGTGGAGAGCTACAGGATGGTCAGCTAGTAGGTATAAACTGGATTCACACTTTCCCATCCATCTTCATCTTGATGAACGTTTCCAGTACCACAAGTACCGGGCAGTCCCATCCACGTCTTTTTTTTTTTTTTTTTTTTTTTTTTTTTCTTTTCATCTTCGATAGGTACTCCGCTGCATCCCCAAGTACCTACTCTACATCACCACAACCTTGTCTCTATTCCTATATCGACCACTTCCCTCAAGTTAATACCAACCAGCAAATATCATCTTCATGTCCAACCACCATCCAAAGGAGATTAGTACATTGTGAGCTTGTCAGAAGGACAGCAGGAAGACATGGACGTCCCGGAATCACGGCATTACCCCGGGGGCCAACCCTACTCGGGCACCAACCGCATCCCCAACATTAAGCAGTTTGTCGAAAGTCTTGATAGGGACAAGAAGGAACGCGATGCCAAACTCGAAGCCGATCTGCGCCGGAATCACCAAAATGGAGAGCTTCAGGCCCATGTCCCAACCCAAACACCCGGCAAGAACCGTCGTACTGTCAAGGACCCAGTAACCGGAAAGGATGTCGAGATCGAGGATATCGAAAGCATGCACATGAAGACGGCCAAGGATCCACAGGTGTGTCGGTCTATACTCACTTACGTGACGCATGATGATAAGAAGCCCAAACTAACCAGCGTCCCCCTTACAGTTGACCGTCCCCAACGCAAACCTCGGAAAGGAAACCACCGTCCAGACCAAAGCCTCACAGTCCGGCGAGGAATACCGCGAAGCCCAAGATGTTACCGCGCCTCCTGATCCCATCGCCAATGGTTCCACCAGCGACGTGCCCATCCATGGCGAAAAGACCAACGTGCTCTTCCACCCTACCCCTTCCATCACCTTTGAGCCCATGTTCGAGTCCATCGAGGCCCGCGCCAACGTCCTCTGCGCATTCGTCTTCATCGGTATCGTCTTCATTGGAAAGGTGCTGGGCGGCAGTCTCTGGGGTTTGTTTCCCCTGGGCATGTGCGTTGCCAGCGGCGTCTTCTTGTGGGCCAAGGACCTGATCCGTCAGGGGCGGGACATGGAATGGTCGAGCGAGCAGAAGCGTGGCGAGACCGCCGTGGTCAACCTGATTCCGGAAAGCGTCGAGTGGTTGAACACTGCCGTAGGCCTGATCTGGGGCCTCATCAACCCGGAAATGTTTTCGGCTGTTGCCGACACCCTTGAGGATATCATGCAGGCCAGTGTTCCCGGAGTGATTGAGAACGTCAAGGTCAACGACATCAACCAGGGCAGCAACCCGCTCCGCATTCTCAGCTTGAGAGCCTTGCCCGATAGCCACGTTAAGGACATGAAGGCTGAAATTCGCAAGGAGGACGAGAAGAACAAGGACCCCCAGGAGCTGGCGGCTGAGGAAGAGGGTGGCGACTTTTACAATCTCGAAGCCACTGTTGCTTACCATTCTCTGCCTTCTTCCGGAGATGTCTCCTCCAAGGCTAAGAACATGGGCATGCAACTGGTCTTCTACCTCGGTCTAAAGGGCTTCTTTGGAGTTCCCTTCCCCGTCTGGGTCGAGCTCAACGGCCTTGTCGCCACTTGCAGACTCAGAATTGCCATGGCTCCCGACCCACCCTTCATCAAGACGCTCAGCTTCACTCTTATGGGCCTGCCCAAGGTTGAAGCCAGCTGTGTTCCCCTCATGCAAAAGGGAGCCAATATTCTTAACCTGCCTCTCATCTCCAATTTTGTCAATTGGGCCATTGCGACTGCCGCTGGCATGTACGTTGCGCCCAAGTCCATGACTTTGGACATTGGAAAGATGCTTCAGGGAGACTCTATCAAGAAGGAGACCCAGGCCCTTGGTGTCCTCTTCCTTCGCATTCACAAGGCCACTGGCCTGAGCAAGCAAGACCGTCGCGGAAGCGAGGGTGGCGGTTCCGACCCTTACATTTGCGTCTCCTACTCCAAGTTCGGCAAGCCGCAATACTGCACTCGCGTCATCCAGGACGACCTCAACCCCGTCTTCTCCGAGACTTGCGCCTTGCTCGTCACCCCCGATATCATTAAGGCTGATGAGCAGCTCTCGCTCGAGCTCTGGGACAGCGACCGCAGCTCCGCCGATGATGTCGTCGGAAAGGTTGAGCTCAGCATCCAAAAGTTGATCCAGCATCCCGGCCAGATGTTCCCCCAGACTTCCAAGCTCAGAGGTGTCAAAGCTGGCAGCTCCATGCCTGGCGAGCTTCACTGGGAGGTTGGCTTCTTTGGCAAGACCCAGTTCAGAAAGGCTCTCAGGACGGATGGCAAGGACCACAAGCTGCCCCAGGAACTCCGCGACAAGCCTGAACTTCAGGATGACAAGGGCACTCTTGAGAGCAAGGAGGAAGATGCCGTTGTTCATACTCCTCCCGACCCGTTGTGGCCTAGCGGTGTTCTGAGTATTATTGTCCACCAGATTGTCAACCTTGAGCTTGAGAACGTCAAGGGATCCGAGGGTAAGAGGAAGGGCAAGGAGTACGAGCCCGCCAGGCCCGAAGCTGGTGAGTTAAAGGAAGAGTCGGGCGGTAAGCTGCCCAGCTCGTACTGCACCATCCTCATCAACGACGAGCTCGTCTACAAGACCCGTACCAAGGTCGTCTCCTCCAAGCCCATCTTCGAAGCCGGTACCGAGCGCTTTGTCCGCGACTGGCGCTCGTCCATCGTGACCGTGACCGTTCGCGACTCGCGCAACCGCCAGCACGACCCCATCATTGGCGTCGTCCCACTTAAGCTCTCGGACGTGTTCCATACCGCCAGTCAGAGCACGCGCTGGTACCCGCTCGACGGCGGCATCGGCTTCGGCCGCATTCGCATCTCGCTCCTCTTTCGCTCCGTCGAGCTCAAGCTCCCTCCTCCCCAGCTCGGCTTCGGCGAGATCGGTACCTTCGAGTTCACCTCGGACAACATCACCACCTCGGGCTTCGCGCCTACGGACAAGATGAAGATCAAGCTGCGCACCGGTGGCTCGTCGGCCAAGGTTCCCAGCGACGTCTGTTCCTACACGCCCGACGGGCAACAGTCCAGCATCACGTGGGACATTTCGGGCGATGCTGACCGCAACAAGCACTCCAAGAAGATTCGCCTGCCCGTGCGCTACCGGTACCGCTCGCCCGTGTTCTTTGAGTTCCACCGCTCCGGCAAGCGCAACACGGACATGTTTGCTGCCTTTTGGCTGCAGGACCTGGTGGACAACGAAGAAAAGGACTTTGACATTCCCATCTGGCGCTGCAACAACGGCATGCGGCTGTCGCAGAATTACATCACCGAGGAGAATTATAGGTCTGTTCCCGACATCCAAATCGAGGAGCTGGGCCGCCTCAGGTTCAGGGGTCAGTTCAAGCCCGGAACGGATCGCGACCACCTCAAGTTCGTTAGCGATAATGATTCGCGGGAGACGATTGAGACGTGGGAGGCGTGCTTCGCTGAGGGCGTCAGAGCTGAGCACGTCGAGAGCGAGGTACCCCCCATCGTGCAGAGACTGCATGAGGAGAGCCTAACGGAGGGCAGGGACGTATTAAAGACGGCGAGGGAGGAGGATAAGAGGAAGTGGCTGGCCAAGGACGGAACAGATTGGACTGGGGCGTTCGGGCAGGATCCTGAGGAGCTGTTGGCGGAGCAGAACGGAAGGAGAAGGGTCAGGGCGGTGAGTGGAGGGAGTCACAGTAGCGAAGGGAAGAGCACGGAGTATGAGGAGAGCAGTGATGAGGAGTCTCACGATAGCCAGAGCCATGCAAATGGCGATGCCGGCATCATTGGTAACGGAGGGTCAGCGGTCGATGGCGACGATTCAACCCCGGACTTGGGTATTGCTGATGGGGAAAACGCGCGGCCGATGAACGATAACGCGGGAGGAGAGGACGCTAATGGCGGGATGAACTCGGGGCTGAATGCTGGTAACGGCTCGGCTGGTGAGCATCCTAACAACGCCAACGGGTCGGCGACGTCCATGGTGGGGAGACAGTCGATGGATACCCAGGCGACCTCGGCCGGACGGTCGATCAAGTCGGCTTCGGGGTCGAGCAGCAAGAATCCCATCAAGCAGTACAAGGAGTATAGAAGCCGCAGTCGGGATTTGCATCGTCAGCATAGGGGGCTGATGCAATGGTAAGTTTTTCTTTTTCGTCCCTCCCTTTGACTGATGTTTCAAGCGTACTAAAGGGATACTTGGTAGGAAACCATTGCGCAACGTCCAATTCGCCAAGGACGAGGCCCTATTCGCCGCTCGCAGGCTCAAGAAGGTTGGAAGCCTGAGTGGGCGGACGCCGGATGTTGAGACGGAGGTTTAAAACAGTCGTGAAGCTAATATGGGATTCCTTTTTTCGTTTTTGTACCATGGATAGGTCGCCGGCGGTGGAAGGTTACCATTCTTTTCGTCCATAAATACCATTCTTCTTCCAAACGCGTTAATGATAGGAACATGGACGGGTCTAAGGTTTGGAAGGAAAGGGAGAGTCTTACAATGCTTGAATCTGAGTTTGTTGATGAGTGATGATCGATATGGCAATTTGTTACGAGTAACTTTTTTGTGGCTTTCTTCCTTTTTTTCGCTCGCATTCTGATGAAGGCTTTTCTGAGTAGGACGAGTTGATGAATAGCCTCAGAAAGCCTGTACGTTGCGAAGTGCTAATTTGATACCTCTTCACATTTAAAGCTGGTGTTATGATCTTCTGTATGTTGAGTGTTCTTTTTATCCTTCTCGGCACATCAAAAGGGGGAAAGTAAACAAACGGGCCATGAACATCCCCACCGTATTCGGCCGGTACCGCTGTCAGATAGGAAGCTATAGTGGATCCCCATTATCAGTTACAGTGACTAAGCTACCCCTCCTTGATGTCACTTGAATGTTATCGCCGGCGTCAATCGCTTGGGCCCCTCCCCACCTTATCTCGATATCATTGCTGTTGAGAAACATCTCGGCGCATTAGATCGGGTCTTGGTATTGTGTGACTCGTCTTTTTTGCTCTTTCTATCTTGAACGTGCTCTTTCTTTCATCTCTAGCTCCTTCTTATACAACTGTCCTACACATACCCAGAACTAGAGAGTAGTAGTAGTAGCACGAACAAGAGCAACCAAGCAATCATCCAGATGTCGCACACGCACTCCCACGACCACGGCGACGGCGGCCACCACCCCCACAGCCATTCTCACGACTTCAATTCCCAGAGCGGCTTCAACGCCCAGGAGCACGGCCACAGCCACGAGATCCTTGATGGACCAGGCAGCTTCTTGGGCCGCGAGATGCCCATTGTCGAGGGCAGGAACTGGGACGAGAGAGCTTTCACCATTGGTATTGGCGGGTATGTTACATATCTCTACCTCTTTTCTACATCTCTTTTCCCTTTCTCAATATGCTGATATATATCCGTCGACCATAAATCCAGCCCCGTAGGCTCCGGCAAAACAGCCCTCATGCTCAACCTCTGCCTCGCCCTGCGCTACGAACACTCCCTCGCCGCCGTCACCAACGACATCTTTACGCGCGAAGACGCCGAGTTCCTCACCCGCCACAAGGCTTTGCCCCCGCAGCGCATCCGCGCCATCGAAACAGGCGGGTGTCCGCACGCTGCCGTGCGCGAGGACATTTCTGCCAACTTGGCTGCTCTCGAGGACCTGCAGGCTGAATTCGACACGGACCTGTTGCTGATCGAATCGGGCGGCGATAACTTGGCGGCGAACTACAGTCGCGAGCTGGCGGATTATATCATCTATGTGATTGATGTGGCGGGAGGCGATAAGGTGCCGAGGAAGGGCGGGCCGGGCATCACGCAGAGTGATTTGTTGGTGGTGAACAAGACGGATTTGGCGGAGGCGGTGGGGGCGGACTTGGCGGTGATGGAGCGAGATGCGAGGAAGATGAGGGAGGGAGGACCGACGGTGTTTGCGCAGGTTAAGAAGGGCGTGGGCGTGGAGCATATTGCTGGGTTGATTCTGAGTGCGTGGAGGGCCAGTGGGGCGGAGGAGAACAGGAGGAGAAAAGGGGGGCCGAGACCTACTGATGGGTTGAAGGATTTGGAGAGGCTGGCTTCCCCCTCTTGAGGGTCCAAAACGATGATGGCTTGATCCTGGGGAATGATGTTGTAAGATTTAGTTGGTTTTGGGTGTTTGATTTAGGGTGTGGAAGCAGGCGAAACGTTTGGTGTGTGGGCTAGACGCTGATGCTAGGTATGATATGGTTGTGGGAGACTATCAAGAAGTTGGGAGAAAAAAAGTCATCCCTTCGTGGCAGTACGTTTTGGAAACCGGACATAACAAACAGAACTCTTTCGACAGGGGAGAGAACAAGCCATACATACATCATGGCCATGGTCTTCCACATAAAACACGGCAACTACACCTACCGTATCATACACTCGATCGTCTTTGCTACGTCGTGTCTACCTAAGCTCAACACCAAGCTTCTCCGCCAATCCTTGCCTTACCCGCTCATGGAAGTCGTTCGCCTCCTCGTTCGTCAGAGTCTTTTCCAAGCTCCTGTAGTTGATTCTATAGCACATGCTCTTCCTGCCCGTCTTGGGATGAGTGAACTGGTCCTTCAGCTGGACGTCTTCAACCACATCCCCGGCAACTTCGCGCACCACCTCCATCAGGTCATTTTCATGAAAGTCATGCACGTTGGCCACGGCAGTGTTCCCACCAGCCGCGGACGTTGACCGCAGCCAGAAGGAGACATCCTTCCAGCAAGCCGGATACTTGGAGAAGGGAACAAAGCGCTTCAGCTTGTCAAGGTTATCCTGCACGCCAGTGAACTGGCTCAGAAAACGCTCATCCTTGGACCAGAAGAGACGGATGTCGGGGATCTGGAACAACAGCATGGCGATGCGCTCAAGCCCAATACCGAACGCCCAGCCGAGCTGTTGCGGCTGGTCCGCATTGATGAACAGTTCCTGCTTGCTGACACCGCAGCCCAGTACCTCAAGCCAGTCACCCTGGTAGTACACCTCCAATTCCCACGAAGGCGACGTAAAGGGGAAGTAGGCCTCAACCCAGCGGACGCGCAGCGGCTCGTCGACGTAGTTGGGATCCTGACGAGCGGCGGCCTGCTTGGCGCGGGTGAAGATCTCGACGACCATGAGCTCGAGCGAGCGCTTGAGGTGGGCGGCGATGGCCTCGGCCTCCTCAGGACTATGATGCCCGCTCTGCAGCGGGTTACGCTCCGGGTGGTGCGGCGGGTTGGGGTCCTCGACCTTGACGTCGTGCGTGGGCAGCTTGGCCAGGTCGGCGTAGATGGCGGCCACGACGTCGCCGTTGGGCACCTTGGTGCGGTCCCACACGCGGGCTCCCTCCATCTGGTGGAAGACGGGGTAGTGGCTGCGGTCGACCTCGTCGCGGCGGTAGACGTCGGCGCTGATCAGGTAGCCGTCCGAGGCGCTGGCGCGGAAGAGCTCGGCCTCGTGGGCTGAAGTGTGCGTGCGCAGGAGCGTGGTCTCGTTGATGTAGTAGGTGTCGGAGCGGGCGCGGCCGACGTGGTCAGGCGGGAAACCGAGCGAGTCAAAGTTCTCGATGGTGCTGACGACCGGGTCGAACTCATTGTAGCGCTTGTAGGTGGCCGTGGAGAACTTGGACTCGATGATCTGGCGGGTGATGGCAACGGGGTGGTCTTTCTGGAGATGAAGCTTGCGGCCGGTGAGAGCGAGGACGGTCTGGGGGACGTTGAACCATTCGTCGGTGGTGTAGGTCTTGCCATTGACCTCGATCGTCGCCGGTCTCGAGCTGTTGAGGGTCGAAGGTGGGGGAGGGGAGCTAGCAGCACCACCTTTTGTGTTTTGCGTTGTTTAGAGTCCGAGTCTGGTTAGAGCTTCTGGAAGCTAAGTAGACAAATTATGCTGACCTGCAGAGGAGGAATAAGATGCTACTCGGAGACAATGGCGGGGAGCTCTGGTCAAGCTCAGTCTGGCGCGTCCAGCTTGTGCGCTGAGTCGCAAAAGCGAAGCCGTGGCAGAGGCCGTCATCACATGGGAGCGAGCCCCAATGCGAGGCACAGCCCGCACGACATTGGCCGCGAGAACTCGTGGTCCAGCCATTGCTATGTGTACCTGGGACAAGTTGAGTCGCGATCGCGATATCCAAAGTAAACAATTGGATCGGGTGTGGGTGTGGAGGGACCTTGCTGGCCACTCAGCCACGGGACAAGCACAAAAATTGCCCAAAGCTCTGTAAAACTTGTAGTGGGCCAATGGGGCTTCAGTCGACATAAGGCGCCAAGCGTGACGTCCTGCATGATGACATCGTGCTGGGGAACTTCCTTTTGTCCTCGCTCGAGCCTCGGTCACCAATTTTTCATTTTCAGCAGCATTTTCAGGGTCGTTGCTCGGTGTTCTAGGGGCCGAAGAGGAAAAAAAAACACAGTCGCACGCCCGCGGTGCTACGCCGATAACGGTCTAGACGATGGAGCCCGCTTACACCATGGTAGCATTTTCTTTCCGTCAGTCCCGTCCGTCTTTCACACCGTTGTTGTTCCCACTTCTTGTCTCCATTCTTTCACGTTCATGTTCAGTAAAGTACCTGTCGTCATCTCGTCTTGACTTTTTGCATCTCGGACGTTCGGCTGGGACCTGCTTTCTGTGTAGAATCAGACGAACACAGCACACATCCGTCTACACATGCAAGATTGAGTACCTCGACCCTGCATCCAACTCTGCATGTTATCTTTGTCCATTGATATCAATTGACCTGGAATGCCTCTGTAACCAATTGACCTCCTGGTATTCTCTCGTCTCTGCCAATTTTCACATCTGTTCCATAACAAGCCCCCTATACGAACAACGGACCCCTGATCGGCAAGAATCCTCGTGGGCTCTTCGTATATATAAACAACCATGCAGGCCGTTACCACTGGCCTTGAAGGGCCTTCATCTTCGCCTTCAGACTCCAAACAGACTGCGGCAGCGTCAGTTACGAAGCCAGCAGCGCAAGCAATCATGGAAAAACAGACGACGACATCAGATAAGCCCGTAGTCGCGGCGACGACGACAAAGACCAAAAAGTCCAAGCAACAAACAATACACTATCCCTTCTGGTTCGGAGGAAGCGCCAGCAGCATGGCTGCCACCGTCACACATCCTCTCGATCTTGGTAAGTTTTGCCCGTGACCTAGAAGCGAACATGTCACATCTACCACGAGCTACCCAAGAAACACCACGGCTAACACCAATGTGAAACAGTCAAAGTCCGCCTCCAAATGCGCACCGGCGACGCCCCCAAAACCATGTCCGGCACCGTCCTCCACATCATCCGCCACAACGGCATCACCGGCCTCTACAACGGTCTCTCCGCCTCTCTCCTCCGCCAAATCACCTACTCGACCACGCGCTTCGGCATCTACGAAGAGCTCAAAACCCGCTTCACCACCAAAGACCACCCGGCCTCCTTCCCCCTGCTGATCGCCATGGCCACCGTCTCCGGCGTAGCCGGCGGCTTGGTGGGGAACGTAGCAGACGTGCTGAACGTGCGGATGCAGCACGACGCCGCTCTGCCCCCCGCGCAACGACGCAACTACGCGCACGCCATCGACGGCTTGGCGCGGATGACGCGCGAGGAAGGGTTCCGGAGCTGGTTTAGGGGTGTTTGGCCCAATAGTGCTAGGGCGGCCGCCATGACGGCCAGTCAGCTGGCTAGTTACGATGTGTTCAAGCGCATCTTGATTAGACATACGCCCTTGGAGGATAATCTGGCGACGCACTTTAGCGCCAGTTTCCTGGCGGGCGTGGCGGCAGCGACGGTCACGAGCCCGATTGATGTGGTCAAGACGCGGGTGATGAGCGCGAGCGGGAAGAGCAGTATCGGGCAGGTGCTGGGGAGCTTGTATGCCCAGGAGGGGGTGAGGTGGATGTTCAAGGGATGGGTGCCGAGTTTTTTGAGGTTGGGGCCGTAAGTTGATTCCCTCTTTTTTTTTTCCCTTTGCCTTTATGGATGTGGTCTTCCGCGAAAGTTTCATGGATATGATTGTGCTAACGAGGTATTGACACGGACAGACAAACGATTTGCACCTTCATCTTCTTGGAGGGCCATCGGAAGATGTACAAGAAGGTCAAGGGCATTGAGGAATGAGTTGTCATTTGTTCCTCTTCCTGGCTACCTACCTTTTCTAATCTCTCTTTCTTTCTTCACCTTTCCTCCCATGTCCAGTCTTGGGAGTCTACTGCATAGACGGACTAGCAGCAGCAACAGCGGGTTTTCAATTGCATTTCAATCAAAAGTGGTCGGGTCTTGGTTGTGGGTGGGGACATAATGGACGGATTTGTATAGAGGAAATCTGCATTTCAAAGGTCGAATGGTGGTCTTTTTGTCAGGACCTAGATCGCGATGCCTCATTTTTCTTCTTGTTCATAGGTTTCCTTTGATAGATGTTCCCTCATCCGTCAGGCATTGAAGCGGCGGTAGGGCTGTCATTTCGACAATGGTGTTTTGGCTTCATGTAGTTCTACCCTGGGAGTTTGGTGTTTCCCATAGAGTTGTGTAAAGCAAATAGACCAGAGCAGCAAGTGCTTACTAGACTCCAGCAACCGGCAAGAATGGCATCTTAATTATTTATGAACCTTTCACTTTCGAGCCGCTTATGAATGTTTTTAGGTATTTTCGTCCCCTATATAGTCGCCAGACCCGGGCAACTATATTCACCTTTTGTCTATACCTCGCAATAGTGCGATAGATCATTTGCAGGGCGCCAATAACAGAGAAAGCTGTCCTCGTTCCGCTGCCTAGTATATGTGGTGTCTGGACGAGGGACGCTCAAATAAGATATGCTCTGGTTCCTCTCGCCCTGACTTGAATCCCTTCAGAATGCGCCCATCTCCTCTCCTTTAATTTCAAGCTCCAGCTCTCAGATTTCCCTTTTCCCAGTTTCCCCCAAAGTTGGCCTTGACGTGTGGCGGCTCGTGCCTGACGCCAAAAGTCCGGTATTTGGCCCTGATCCGTTCCGTGGGCCTCAGCCACGAAGAGTGATTGAGTTACGGTCCCCGCAGTAAGGAACGGAGGCGCCACAATTACTAAGTAGATGCTGAGTTGGTGATGATAGCGCGAGTGTGTGTATAGAAATGCGAATCGGCATCTTGCTTGAATAGTGAAAGTGTGGTGTTGTTAATCGAAGTGCGCAGCTTAAAACCCGCGCCGCAAAGATACCGCAGATACCCAAAACCTCCCGAAAAAGACAGGCGCAATGACCTCGCAAGCCATCAGGAGGAGTAATCGACGTCGCAAACCGCAAACTGTAAGCATATAATGCTCAAGACCAAGGATTTTGGCCGCCTCCGTAAGGAGTCGCTCCGTAGGGCGTGGTACCTCCCTGACCTCCCCAAGAGCTCTGGTTTCCTCCGTTTCCATATGGCGTAAACGATCCTTGGTCATTCCAGTTGTCGCCACCCTCATTGTAGCCTGGGCTGCGCGGTCCGTTGTATCCGTTCTCGCCACCATCGCTTTCGGTAAGTTCGTGAATCAAGCCAGCCAGCTTCTGCTGGATGACCTTGATGCCTTCAGTGACAATAGCATCAGGGGGAATAGGACCGGCGGTTTCGACGTTGTAGTAGAAGCGTTGTGGTACTGCATCGTAATCGAACGGTTCGCCCTCCTGGGGAGGCTCTTCCCAGTCGGCGTACTCCGAAGGAGGCCTAGTAAGAAAAATATGGTGAGAAATCGGTCACATCAATGCAATTACGATAAACTGAGATGATGTAATGTACTTACCACTCTTTCTTAGGGTCCTGCTCGTACCACAAGTCGAGATGGTGCAGCTTGTTGTGAGGATCATACTCAAAGCCGATGGCGGCACTTGGGGCCCACTTGGAGTGCTCCTTTGCAATACCCTTCTTCGCAATGCACTGAAGCTTGATCTCCTGGCCGTGACGAAGCTTGAGGATGAGGGGACCTTGGCCTTCGGGATCATTGATGATAGGCGAGCCGAGAACCTGGTTGACGCGATCGCCGACTGGAACAAGATCGCGGGCACAGACTTGCATGATGTCGTCGCCAGTGCACTTGGCGTGAAGGTTGAGGGTCACACTACAATGCTCGCAGTATTCGTCGCAGTCGCAGTCCCTAGAATACAGAAGCTGCTCGATTCCTTCGGCGTTGAGTGGGATCAGGCCCAGTCGGTGGGCAATAAATTCGTCAGCCAAAACAGAGCTGTTGGCCTCGATCTCGACTAGATCGATGGCAATCGTGGGAATCTCGGCAAGCATGACGCGACGGAGGGAGTTGGCGAAGCTGAGCTCGGTGTTGGAGAGCTCAAACTTGACTCGGGTGTTGTCCGCCTAGAATGATGGTTTAGAACGATGAACGAGCAGCTGAGCGCAATTGCTGTGAGCAAAAGCACACAGGACATACTTGTGAGATTTTGACGACCGGTCCCAGGGACTCGGCGTCGTCCATCACCATCGGATCGTAATCCATCTTTGCGTGTTGACCGTCGGTCGGTCAGTTGTTCTCGCTACAGTCGGCAGTTTTCGATGGTACGTTTTGTGGTGTATGAGGTATTCGGATGCGGGGGGAGAAACGGTTCAAGGAAATTGTGGTTCTGGGCAGGGTGAGTTGAGGTTGAGGTGGCCTTTGTTAAGGGCCGGTTGATGCGAAATGCAAGTTGCGGACTGATTTCGGTTTCCGGCGCGTTGACGGGTCGAGGTTCGGAGGCGCCACCACCACCTAGGACTGCAGCCAGTCGCCAATCTGGAATGCAACCTTGCCTCTGGCTGAGGCCGCAGCGGGCAGACAAAGCCGGAGTGACAAGGATTAAGCTGGCCTTATCTTCACATGACCTGGCGTCAGCCAACTCCACGGTGTGTCTTTAACAGAGTAGGAGCCAGGTCCATCTCGACTCCCCGCACAAAAGAGCCCCGCCAGGCACACCCGGGGCGCTGTCGAAGCTCCAACTGTCGGTGTGAGCAACGAAAACTCGAATGGTCCGGCAGGCAATTTGTCGATTTTGAGCGGTGCGTTCATGACCCGCTTTTCGGTTCGCTCCCGGCCCCAGCCGGCCGACAGGATTGATGCAGCAGCACCCACCCTCCCACCCTCCCACTGTGGGAGACACTGCGAAGGCCCCTGTTGGCCGCCCAACCCGCCGCCCGTCCATGCCGTCTCCGTCCCGTGCTAGCGCAGCTGTCTCAAAATTTCTTTGAAAGTGCCTCTCTCGACACGCGACGCTTCCCTGTCTCTGACATCGCCACATCTCACCACCCGTCACATCCAGATACCCAGCCAAAATGCTACGAACAGCCCTCACCCGCTCTTCCAGAGCCCTCTGCTCCGGCGCCCGCGTTGCCGCCCAGCGCCCTATTGCTTCCCAGATCTTCCAGATGCAAGCTGCCCGGACAGCTGCTCCCCAGCTGCGCTCCGCCGCCCGGTGGTACAGCGCCGAGGCTGAGGGTGAGAAGAAGGCCGACGAGGGCGCCGAGCAGAAGGAGGGTGAGACCGACGATGTCGTTGCTGCCCTCAAGAAGCAGCTCGAGGCCAAGGACGCTGAGGCCCGCGAGTGGAAGGTTGGTTCTTGAGCTTCAAAACATATGCATATACAACTATGACGGACAAGTCACTTACACGGGATGTCCCTCTCTACAGGACAAGTGCCTTCGCACCGTCGCCGACTTCCGCAACCTCCAGGAGCGCACCGCCCGCGACGTCAAGCAGGCCAAGGACTTTGCCATTCAAAAGTTCGCCAAGGACCTTGTTGAAAGCGTCGACAACTTCGATCGCGCCTTGAGCGTGGTTCCTCAGGACAAGCTCAAGTCGGAGGAGCAGTCTGAGCACCTCAAGGACCTCGTCAACCTCTACGAGGGTCTCAAGATGACCGAGAGCATCCTCCTTTCGACCCTCAAGAAGCACGGTCTCGAGCGCATCGAACCTGAGGGTGAGGTCTTCAACCCCAACGAGCACGAGGCCACCTTCATGGCGCCCATGCCCGACAAGGAGCACAACGTCGTCTTCCACGTCCAGCAGAAGGGCTTCAAGCTCAACGGCCGCGTCCTCCGCCCTGCCCAGGTCGGCGTCGTCAAGAACAAATAAATGTTTTTTTCTGTTTCATCCAACAACCGGAAAAGGGCTAAGCAGAGATGGTTGGCATGGGCTTAGCAGGGCAGGGCTTAGCAGGGCAGGATACCCTGAGATGTCATATCATGACATGACATGAGAACAAGCCCATGGAGAAAGAAAATTTCAACATATGGGGCTCAAGATATAGCCAGGGGAACCAAAAAAGGAAAACATTAAAAGGAAAATGGGGCTCGACTGTAATAAGCCCCGTGTACAACATCCAACACAAAACGAATTGTATGCAACATATGCCCGCCCCCCCGCGCAGGAACAAAAATCGGCGTTCACAGGTCTCTTTACAATCTCATGTATTATATAATGCCTCCTCTCTGGTTTTTTGGGGTTTTTGACAAAGCATATATACCACGGCAACTAAAGCGTTGCTTGTGATGGGAATGGGCAAGCGGGCAAAAGGATATAAAACGATTTTGGGCGTACTTCAGATATACCGAACTACCTATTTACCAATCATGCTACTGCACTATGGCAGTTTCTCCCTTGATTCCTTACATCCCAAAACCACAGCACCGCACCACAAGCAGTTCAGTACCCGATCAGGGATGTCTTGCACATGACTCAGTAAACTGTCGAAAAGCAAAGAGCGAAAAAAAAAAAGAAACTTTGGTACTCAAAGTACCAATTTGCAACTCGATCCACCCAGGGGTCGAACCTGGAACCTCCTGATTCGTAGTCAGACGCTCTGCCATTGAGCCAGCGGACCTTTGAAGCTTAACTTGTTGGACGTTTTGTCCAGAGGTCGTAATTATAAACCCATATGTCATGTTTACTTCACTTCCGCACAACGGGGATTGTTGTAGGTGGTTGATTGATTTGAATGTTGATTACATTTGCCATTGTCCTTCTCAACGTTAAACTTTGTCAATTTGGATACAGAGAAGATTTAACCAAAAGTTTGTGTGTGTGTGGACTTTGCCTAAATATAGGTAGGTGTAAGAGACAAACAAGAAAAGAAAAGGGAGGCAGAAAAAGGATACAAACATTCTTCTAAAGAGAAATCAAGATGCCCAGGTAGCTGATCTGATGCTGATGTGAAAATGAAGTTCTGTTTTCCCTTCTCTTTCGTTTCTTCCCTTTCTTTCTTTCTTTCTTCCTCTGTTGATATGCAGCTTTCCGTTTCCTAGCCCCCCTCCCCCCCTTATGCATCTAACCAAATCCCGGGCCTATCAATTTTACACTTTGTAATCACAAATTCCCGTTCCCGTTCGCGTTCTCTCAATTCCTTTTCCCAATCACTACTTACTACCTAGTACGAAGCAAGCGATTTACCTCCACGTATCATCAAGAGTCGCAGTAGAGGCGCAGTCAGTCCCAACAGCATAGCTGCGGTCAGGATCGTTCTCCCACTTGACGGACCCATCCGAGTTGACAACGACATACTTGTACTTGAACGAGGTGCCCTGCGGCAGCGCAATAGTGGTGGACCAAAGCGGGTTGCTAGAAGAGTACTGGTTAGCCGACAGGCTGACGCCGCTGGCGGGGACCCAGTTGCCGAGCGCAGCGATGCTGCCTACGAGCTTGACCGTCTGGCCATAGCTGGTGGTGACCTTCTCGTTGAAAGTTACCAAAACCTCGTGGTCGGCGGCGCAGCCGGTCTGCTTGGGAGGGGTGACGGTGGTGCTGGCGGGCGTAAGGTTGGCGGGAAAGGAGGTGGCAGTCGCGGTGGCGTAGGAACCGGCGACGGTGGAAGCGGCGCAGGAACCGGGCAGAGAGTTGGCGGACGCGGCGCCCCACGAGGGAGGGACGATGCCGGCGCGGCGGGCGGCGGCGGAAAGGAAGGAGGCGTACGACCAGGTCAGGTGGGTGGCGCTGAGGGGGGCGCCCGAGTCCTTGTCGAACTGCTCGGCCAGGGAGCCGTCGGAGGGAGTGTACTGGGCAACGATGTCGACGAAGCCGTCGGCGTAGGTGGTGACGGCGTTGATGATGGCGGTGTAGGTGGAGGAGGAGCTGGAGTAGGTGCCGGTGCTGACGGAGGAGACGAGGTCCTTGAAGAAGGCGAGGGAAGTGGAGGTGACGGTGATGGAACCCTGCTTCTTCCAGACGTAGACGGCGTCGTAGAGCTGCTCGGCGGCGGCGAGAGTAGCGAGGTACCAGGGGTTACCGTTGTAGTAGACATCCTCGGCGTAGCGACCGACAGCGGCGGCCTTACCGGCAGTGCGACCGGAGTTGACACCCCAAAAGCGCATGGAGTCAACGACAACCTTGTGGTTGGCAAGAGCACGGTCGCTGCAGGGCTGGAAGGTGTTGACATCGCAACCGGCAGCGGGGTCGAAGTTGTGGATGGAAGTCAAGACGGAGTTGATGTCCTTGCCGCTGCGGTAGTTGACAAAGTTGGAGATGATGTAGCCACTGTTGGACCAGAAGCTCTGCTGGAAGCACAGAATTTGGGGAGCAACGGCATCGCAAGCGCTGCAAGAGCTGCCGACGGACTTGGCAAAGGCAGAACCCTCAACGAGAGCACGGTGGGAGGCGGCAATGGTGAAGAAAGAAGAGCTGTTGACCTCCTCCCAGAGATCGAAGCCGGTGTTGTTCCAGTACTGGGCAGTGTAGGCAAGGTCGTTCTTCACAATGGGCCAGATGATGCTCTTGGCAGTATCAGCATAACCGTTGCTGACGAGCCACTTGCCATAGCCGATGAGGGCAATGGCGCGAAGGGGAGGACCATCTCTCTGGGGGCGGCCCCATGCACCGGTGAACTGCTGGAGGTCGACCATGAACTTGGGCTCACCAAGACCGGCACCGTTGGAGAGGGAACCGGACGGGTTGCTAACGCCCTGAAGCTTGGCCTGTGCAGCAGCATAAGCCTGAATGGTGTTCTGAAGAGTGGTGTTGTAGTCGTTGGTGAATTCGTCGACAATAAGCTTGGTAACAAGGGCGGCATCACGAGTCCATGTATACCAGTCTATCGACACTGTGAGCTATGCTGCCATGAGAGATGAGACACACTGTGCAATTTCCACTTACAGTCAGGGCTCGACTTGGAAGGGGAGGCAACCACAACACCAGAGGCAGCACCGGAGGCTCTGCATCCAGAAGCACCGATGTTGCACAGAAGGTTCTTCTGCGCAATGGGAGTCTCGGTCTGGATATAAGAGTCGACAGACCGCTTGATGATGTCGCTGTGCCTCTTCTCATGCAGAGGATCCGGCAGACCGAGCACGGCCTGGAAGGCGGCGCCCACGACGAGGAGCGAAGAGACAAGATGCATGGCGAAGTAGGTCAAGGGACTTGTCGAGAAGTCTGTTGCGTTGGAGACCAGGCTGGTGGTGAAATCATGGTTGCTGAGGAGGACTTGCTTGAGGTTATATATTGCGTCCATCTTGTCTTGTCCAGGATGTTGATGGGCGACGATCTTGTCTTGCTCTCGCTTGGCGTTAACCCCCTTTGGAGGCTGAGGCCTGTATTCTGACGTTCGAGTTGCGGTCCGGCTGGTGAACCCTGGTCGTCTAAGTTCGGCAACCTCAGCTTCCACTTGCAAGGGCTTCGGAGGAGAGCCGGGGTGTCCGTTCGTGGATGATGAGGTTGCACTCGCGGGCGGGTCAGAGTCGTCGATGGGATGGGATGGGACGAGGCGGAAGCGTAGGCCGTGTATGTATGTACCTAGGTGAATTATGGAAGGAGAAGAGTTGGAGAAAGGGCCGAGAGGACGGTCTTGAGTGCCATCCGGGCCATTAGGTGAGGCTCGGTCCTTTTGACTCTTTTAGTTGGATCTTTTGCTTTCTGGTCACTGGTCACGTCACGTCACGATCCTCTTCCTTTGTGGCGCGGCAGTCCCACTGCTCTATCTGCAGGAACGCTTGCTCGCACTGCGCTCTCTCCCTTGTTTCCTGGTATTTGACCAGTCCGAATCATTGGAGCAGAAAGAGGGGACATGATAAGCTCTTGAGTGAAAGAGAACGTGCGGTGTTATGGTTGGTCTATGGGGACTGAGAGCGGTATGCGGTACCAAACCAGGAGAGAGTCCTGAGCTGCTGACCTGGGCGAGTGGACAGTGTGGTTGGCCGAGATTGGCCGGGAATGGATCCATGATGGAGAGAGCTTCAATCCGGCAATGACCTAATCTCGCCGCGGGCGTCGTTTACCGTCGCATCGAGAAATGAATGGTGGCTGCCATACATAGGCAGGCGTCAGTGTCGCTGCCGTCATGTCGGTGTGTCCATGGTGAAGGAAATGAGTGGATGGCGCATTTTTCATACACTTGACTTGCTTCAGCTTCCATGTGAAATCTGCACACGGCGCACTGCAGCCTGGGATCTGGAATGGAAGGGAAGCGGCGGGTGGGTACATATGGGGCAGAGGTTACATCTTCCCTTTTGGCGCCTGAAGTTCCTTGGGTTTGGTTTCCCCATAATCTCGTAATGGCGGAGACCTAACCCCCCATAATGCGGGGAACTATCCACTACACCTCTGAGTGTCATGGGAACACTACCTATGAAACCTCGTGACTTTTCCGCCCTTCCCTTTTGACATCTGCACACATGGCAATGTGATGCTCTTTGTACTTTGTGAAGCCATCTTTGTCATACCTAGGGTCTGGAACTGGGAGAAACATGGTGTATATCACGGCCCGCTAGGCACTCACTCCATCGTTACGAATATCGATCTTTTAGTCGGAGGCTCACGTCGGAGAATACTCGTTCTAGCATCTCTCTATTCCTTGTTCTAAGCTTGGCGGAGAGTATACTGATCTTGCAACTCTTGCCAGCCATGAAAACGAACCACGGGCACATCACCCTCTCACTGTAAATGGGACGAGTCTCTCTTCCTCTCCGCCATCACTGCTACCCACGCCCAATGATGCGCGTCTCCATCATACGTCAGCTCGTCCGGCCGACAAAACAGTGACAAATGATGGTCTGCCGCCGCCGAGGAGGTCCTTCGAAATCGGGCCGTCTCGATCTTGGGGCAGTCTGTGGCGTCTGGGGGAAGGGCTTGGGGCCGTTGGAAAGCCTTGAAAAGCCTGATGGAAAAGGACCGCGGACAGGCGCTATGCCGAGGATAGAAAGTGAAGTTGGGGAACCTGGAACACCAAAGTCGGGCAGACAAGCATGTCGGAGCAACCTTACCTCCCCCGGACTTTTCTTCTTTCTTGGCTGCGGGCAGATAGTGTACATGACAGGACCCCTGTTCCCCAAATTCACAAAGGAGGTCCCGCTCCGGCAGCTCGGCTAGCGTGGAGTGCGGCTGGGTGAGATCTGGGGGTGGACTGCGTTGGAGTGCCGACTGCATCTGCATTCGCGGCCGTTGTGTCAGGAACAGGAAGGAGTCCGGTTATGCTAAGGACAGGGGTGGCTTTGCGCAGGATTTGTCGGAATTGAGGGAGTGCGACTTATGCCGAACTATGTAGGCGACCATGTTCCAGGTCCGTTTTTGAAGCAGAGCCCATCGAAGTTATCACAAAAGGTGCGAAATGTAGTGTATGAATATGTTTCTTTTAGCTAGGCCGAATAGATCAAATCGGGTTAGGGTCAACAGTTACACAGGTTGGGAATAACATCAGTCCATATGACACGACTTGTTCCCTAATGTCAATGGCCAGTTCTCTCAAAGGCCGGCATAACTTGACGAAATTCCGGTCACGCCGCCGTTGAGCCGGCGAACACTAATGGACAACAGCTGTCTCACAGTTTCAGATCGCAAAGAACGATCTGGAAGCACCACCATATCACCCACGTGCCTATCAAAGATGCACCTTGAAGAAAAAGGCCCCAGACTATTTGCGTGACGTGCAGTAGCAACTGGAACGTTTGACATGGGGATTCCGCCGAAAAAGGCCGACCAAGAAAACTTGCACCGAGGAATTTGACGTTTAACTCTCGGCGTTTTACTTGGACAGAGAGGTGCCTTGACTCCATTCCCAAAACCACGGTGGCCGTTGAATACTACGGTATGGGGCGACGCCAGCGACCTCGGAAATTCCCAACTGTGAAGGCAACTGATGTTTCCAATACGCGGATGAGAACAATGGAAGCCGATGCTACCCTAGGCCAGGACACTATTTCGAGTTGGTAAACTTCTCAAGACCAGGTCGGTCCTTTCTTGAGGACAGGGCACCTCACTTCACCAAAACATACCTATGAGAGTCAGGGTCAAAGTCAGACGATTGGCTGGCAACACAGCAGACGGACATTTGACCATCTCATGTCCTAGCACGCATGTGAAAGCATATTGGCGGGGGATCGGGCTGGCTTGACTTGATGCCAAAATACCAAGAGTGATGGACATGGAGTTCTCCGACATGTCGGTACGAATCCCGACTGCTCATCTTCACAAGGGCAAGCTTTGAACGCTATTAGATCAAAAAGGGCAGCAATCAAAACACATGTGTTTACGGCAGGAAATGTGGCAATTGTCATGGTTTCCCCCAGCCTCATAGGACGACGTCCTCGGCGAACGGATTGGAATATGACTTCCCCTACATCATCCGGCGCTCCCCAAGCTCAAGCCTTGCGGCGAACGAGGTTCACGCCGGAGTTCGGTTCTTCTGGTGACCTGTCGGATGGAAATTGACATCATGGAAGAACGTAAAGTCCTGGATGGCTCCTTGGTTGCCGAACTGCCTCAGCACTCAACCCTAGCTACCTACAAGTGCAAGCACGAGCTGGCGGCAGAGGAGCGCTGGGCACAGGTCCGTGAGGAGAAAAAAAAAGAGAAAGAGGAAGAGTTGGGCGCGACGTCCCGCTTGATATACGAAAATTTTGGAGGTGGGGTCTGTGCATCGGGTGCCAAGCCAACCTTGCAAGTTTTGGTGGATACTACGCAAGTACAAGTAGGTACCCGTTTACCTTATCTCTTTATCGCATGGCCCCAGCCACCTCACTGCAGTAACCTACCTACGGCCAGGCCCAGACTTCAGTTCTGTTGTTCGGCTGCCACTCGCTGTCAGCCTCAACTGACGTCTAGCGATTTCACTGGCAACATTCCCGTCACTTCACTGTCGGTCCATACCTCCAGGTCACTACTCTGATCATTGTGCATCGTCCATTCGCACACGCGACCCGGAATTTTGACTCTCTTTCGGCACCTACGACCGCACCCTAGCCGACTTGCGACACCTCATTACCATCACATATCCTCATCAAAAACCGATTTCACAATGGACGCCGCGTCAATCGAAGAGCTCAACAAGGTGCGACGGGCAATGGGCATGAAGCCCCTGCCCGTCCCCGGCGAGGCCCCCAAGGCTCGATCACCCACTCCCGAAGGCGAAGACAAGGGCAGCACCCTCGAGACCCGCGAAGCCGCATCGTACGACAACTACAAGAAAGCCCTGGAGGCAGAGGCTGCAAAGAAGAAGCGCGAGGAGAGAGCCGCCGCTATCAAGAAGGCCCGCGAGATGGCCCAGCGCAACGCTATTCTCGACGGCAAGGGCATCGCCGATGACGTGGAAGACGACGAGCTCGATGCCAAGGCTTGGCTCAAGAACCAGAAGAAGCGGCAAAAGAAAATCGAGGCGGCAAAGAAGGCCGAGGAGGAGAAGGAAGCGGCGGCGGCGGCAGCGGCGGCGGCTGAGCACACAGCTAGGGATCTGGCCGGTGTCAAGGTTGCGCACGATATCGACACCTTCCTCGAAAGTGGCGACCAGGTTCTCACGCTCAAGGATACCGGCGTGCTGGATGCCGAAGAGGAAGGGGACGAGCTCGAAAACATTGAATTGCGCGAGCGAGAGAAGCTGAACGAGAGACTCGACCTCAAGAAGAAGAAGCCGCTTTACGACCCTAATGATATCGACGAGACGGGCGAACGAACGATTCTGTCACAGTACGACGAGGAGATCAGCGGCAAAAAGAAGAAAGCTTTTACACTTGGGCAGACAATTAGGACAACGACAACGACAGATTCTTTGGCCGACATCCTAGACAGTGCGCCTGTTCAGCGGAAGGGGCAGACGGTTGATCTGGATATGCTCGGTATGTTCTGCCCTCTTCCCCAAATACCTTTGATTAATGCTAATGATTGTGCCCACAGACGATGCTCCTGCACCAGTATCAGACTACATGGATGCTTCCGAAGTCAAAGTCAAGAAGCCGAAAAAGAAGAAGACCAAGTCGACAAGGCGACGAGACGATGACGATGTGCTATATCCAGGAGAGCCGGAAGCTCCAGCAGACACAGAGCAGCAGATGGACATCGATTCGGAGACTGTGACGTACACGAAAAAGAGAAAGACGTTTGACGAAGACTTTGTCGACGATGACGATCTGCAACAATCCTTGGCCCGCCAGAGATCCGCGGCGTTGAAGAAGCGAAAGACACGACCCGAAGAGCTTGCCAAACAGCTGCGCGAACAATCGAACCAACCCGAGCCGGAAGCCGCCGAGGCTGGAGGTATCGTTATCGACGAAATCAGCGAGTTCGTTGATGCTCTCCACGCAGAGCGCGAAGAGGAGAAGAAGGCACCAAAGCCAAAGCCTCAGCAACGGACAGAGACAGCGGTTACAGCAATGGAGGAGGAATCATCAGACGAGGAAATGGAAGACGCCGACAAGGATAGGCAGTCTGAGCGGGCCGCATCGCCGACCGCTGAGCTTCCCACAACCGGTGTCGAAGAAGAAAAGCTTGTCGCCCAAGGCATGGCCGCAACCTTCGCCCTGCTCAAAGACCGCCGTCTCATCGACGCCGAGTCCCGCGGCGGAGAGCTCGTCAAGAACTTCCGCGAAAGTGCCCACTTCAAGGCCGAACTCGCCCGCCTCATGAAGAAGTTCGACGAGGAGACCCGTATCCAGCGTGAGCGTGATCGTGCCAGCGGCCGTCTCGACCGGATGTCGACCCGCGAGCGTGAGGAGTGGCAGCGCCAACAGAACACAATCCGTGAACAGCATCAGGCACGCGTCATGGAGCAGTTGTTCAGGGAAGCGTACAAACCCACTGTTGAGCTCAAGTATGTGGGCGAGGACGGCCGTCAGCTCGGGCAGAAGGAGGCCTTCAAGGAGCTGTCGCACCAGTTCCACGGTAAAGGCAGCGGAAAGGGTAAGACGGATAAGATGCTCAAGAAGCAGGAGGCGAAGAAGAAACAAATGGCGCAGAGTTTCCTTGATGCTAGTCAGAACGTTGGTATGAGCACGGCGGCGTCACACCAGGGTAAGAAGCGCAAGGAAGCTGGTGTTCGGCTGGCATAAGGGACGACGCGGAGGCTTGATATTACTTACGACTGGTATTCGGAGCGTCGAGAGATGGTTGTTTGGATTATACTATACGAAACAAGGTGCATACAACCCTTTTTATTCCATCATCTACCTTCAAGTTCATTGGACTCGCTGACACGGGACGAGCCCTCTAGCGTCGTGCATAGGTAAGACGTAGATCGTTCCGTCGAGTCGTGATCCCGCTGAATTACCGTTTGCCGTGAAAATATGCACTTGTAAACATTCTGCCCACGACAAAAGCATGGCCACTGGTTGATGTAGGTCACTGGAATGTCCGATCAAAAGAATACCGTAAGTCACTGCTTGGACCAGCATGGAGGGGAGAGAACAAATGGTAGCTGGGTTGTCAAACCCAAAATAAAACATTATTTTCCTGTTGTATCTCTAGGTATACGCATCTCATATACAGTAGTCCACAATGCCTCCGTCCGTTCGTCGCCAGGGCCAAATGCGTTCTTTTCTGCCCATGACCTCTACCCAAGAAATTGGGTGCTTGGCCCACCAACTCCTCCTCTAGAGATTGTTCTTCCAACCACCAGGTTCGTTTCTCTCGTTTTACGGCTCTTCTTGGTCTGTTGATATCATGGGTATCTTGGTCGTCGTCCCCTCTCCGCTTGCTGAGGTCTCTGAGACTCTGCAACGAAGCTTTCTCTCCCACCCTTCCAACTCCACCACCACCACCGCCGACCCTTTTTCCGTGCTCAAACCTTGCTACCCCATCCATCCCATCCCATCCTTTTCCTCATTCAAAGAAAAGGGGATTCCTCTCGCTCTCCGGCCAAGGTGATGGCCACTGACAACAAATATATGAGCCCCCCCCCCCCCCCCCCCCCCCCCCTACCTCCCTCCTTCCGGACATGTTTTGGAACATGATTTCCCCCCCTTTTCATTTACGCATCTTCCAAAATCCTCCCACCCCTCGCGTTATCCCCTTCCATCCTCGGGCCCCGGACAAGCAAGTCTGCGTAGGCGCGTGCGGCGTCGTGGTGACGAGTTTGTATCCACCACATGAAGAAGATGATGGAGAAGAAGAGGGTGACCCAGATGAGAACCATGCGGTTGGAGCGCCGGCGGGGGGCGTAGGGGGAGAAGTAGTTTTGGGCCATTTTTGTGATGTGTTGCGGCGGTGGTGGTGGTGGTGGTGGTGTGGTTCGGATATCGCGGGATGGGAAGGTAGGTATGTGTGTAGGTTGGTGTTTTGAAGTTCGTCGATGCTTGGTGGAAACAGAGCCGATGATTAACGACTTGCCGTGTTTTTGCCGAAGAGGTACGGTGGACAGGTGAGTAGGTATCAATCAAGGCCGGCTAAGGTGTTTCGGCTTGGAAACATGAAAGCAAGTATGGTTGTTGGAGGATCAGGTGAGAGATTGTAGATGGAGAAACAAAACCAAAAAGTCAAAATGACGTACGGCTAGCAATGCGCCGAACAGCGAGCTACTAGTAGGCCTGCGATGTTGTCAACTTTTAGGCGGTCAGCCGATAGTGGATCTAGTGTAGAAGGTGCTGAGGTCCCCGCTGGGTGGGCCGTGTATCGATGATAGGTAGCGGCTCGTGCACTGCTGTGACCATGAACCACTGCATGTCTCAACACCATTCAACATTTGCTGATGCTTTTATCGTGGACGCGCAGAGACGAAGGAAGAAGGACCTTACATGAACTCGACATCCGAAACGAACACAAAGAAACGCAAGAAAAGGCATACTCAGTCGGTCCGGTGCGATAAACCGTCCACCACCTTGATACCCATTCGTTGGGACGTTACTTCATGGTGCTGGCGCTGCTGTTGTTAATCCCTTTTTATAATCATGAGCTTTAGCATGGGCGGTAGGTCGGTAATTGTCTCCCGGCCTTTACTCTTCACAATATTCTGAGCCCGCTTTGAGCTCAGCTTGTCTTAAGATTTGGAGAGTTTTTCGGTGAACGGTGAACTGCTACGAAAGAGTACCAACACTTTCCGAACCGGCCGAACCGAGTAAAAGAAGGTCTGGTGGAAGTATTACGTATATCTGGAGTTGTAAACCTGGAATAGGATGGACGGACATAGGGCGTTAGATTCGTCTGTTGGTAATGGCTGGTGTGCCAACCTGAAAGGGTGGAAGATGTGATGGAAGGGACATCAGATGAAGCTATTCTTGAGAGCGAGGCAACGGGTATAACCCTAATCCGATAATCTTGGCAGGCGGTTTTGGTGGGCGGCAGCTTTTCCTCCTGACAGCCTTGACACCACATCCCCATGATTGACGACGCCGTCATCATTATCATAGACTGTCAGATCTGAGGCGGGACGTTCGAGTCAATATCACAACACCAAGAGCTAGAGCATCGATTCCAGTCAAGGTATGTCTGCCGGCTTCCCGCATGACATGCTCTAGCGTTTCGTCTATGAAGCTGAGCACTTATGAGACATGTTTACCTGCGATTTGGACTTGCGTACCAGTGTAAGCGAATCAAGGTCTATGTCTAATGGCGAGCTATCATTTTACATGTCGGTCCGTCTCTGTATCCTGCTTCTTCTGGATTATCAATCTTGGGAAGTGTGGTCTTGAGCTTATAAAGCACTGTGGTATGTCAGCGTCAAAGGTTACACAAGCAAAATCTATCTTCTCCCGCTGTTTCAGTACTCCGGGGGACAAGCTCACATCGCACAGTTTACGGCAGCCTGAAAATTCTAGTCCCGTTGAGCATCGGAGGTTGGCACAAGTTCTAATCCCGTTAAGCATCGGAGGTTGGCACAAGTTCTAATCCCGTTAAGCATCGGAGCTTGGGCCGGCCTGACAAGGTCTAATTCCGTTGAACATCGGAGTTTGGGACAACTTCATATGGGACACTGTCCTGGGAAACCGGCGTAGTTTCTGTGTAACTAACTGGTCAGTACTGCTCCCTTTGGATCACAACTTGCTCAAACATCACATGTCAATGTTTGCTAGAGATGAACATCAAGTCTCGTCGCCTGGCACCCACCGTGATAGGTATACCGCTGTGTGGAGGTGAGACCTCATGAGGAGATTTGAGCTGGTTGTAAGACTATGCATGACGAATCGTTTGCCGGAAGGAACTGACATGCATGAAGATGGTGGCAGCTTGGTGGTTCCTTGGAAAGATCAAGTCCACCGTACGTAGAATCTCTCCTATCCAGCTGGTCTAGTAATGAACATGGAAGCTGGTGAATACAAGCTGCCCTTCAGTTTTGCGTGGAGATTGTCGAGAACAAGAAAAGACATATAAGCATCACTTACTCCCATCCATCTTCTGCTTCAAGAAGTCAACAACAGCCATCAACCATCCCACTACCCCAAACACCAACGACAACACCAACGACAACGACAACATCAACAGACAGTTTTCCAACCGCCAAGATGCGCCTCTCCATCCTCACCACCATCCTCACCCTCCTCCACCTCCACCTCACCACCGCCGCCATCCTCCCCCACCACAAATCCAACCTAGAACTCCTCAAATCCCTACCCAAACCCTACCCAAAGCCCACCAACCCCTTCCCAACCCCCGCCAACAACACCAACAGCAACTCAACCACCTACCCAACCCCCAAAACCTACGCCCTCCTGCTCTTCCCCACCTTCGAGATCCTCGACGCCTACGGACCCATCGAAATCCTTCAATTCGTCGGCCACTTCCACCCCACACGTCTCCTCATCTTTTCCCTCCAAGCCCCATACTCCTCCGGTCTCGCACCCGTCCTCACTGCCCCGAGTCTAGCGTCGTCGCCCATCAACAACCCCCTGAACAGCAGTTTCTACCCGACCTTCAACCCCACCCATCCGATCCCCACCACGGACCAGCAGTGGGAAGAGATGCGCGAGGTGCTGGAGAGCGTGGATGTCCTGATAGTACCCGGCGGTGATGGGGTGTACAGTCCTGATTTGGAAGGAGAGGGTCGGGAGCTGGACTTTTTGAGGAGAATGGTGGGGGAGTTTGGGATTGGGAGCAAGCAAAAAGGAGGAGGAAAAAGGGATAAGTACCTGGTGACGGTGTGTATTGGTGCTGCGGTGGCGGCGAGGGCGGGCGTGCTGGATGGGCGGAGGGCGACTACGAATAAGATGGTTTGGGGCGAGGTGACGGCTTTGGGAGACAAGGTTAAGTGGTATGTTTTCCCATTGGGGGATTTCTTTTTTTAAGTCACTTGTCCATTTGTCTTTCTAGGTTTGATTGGTCGTATTGGGGCTTTTGAGAAGATAAACTGCTTGCTAACAGTGTCATGAAACAGGGTCTCGCCGGCTCGATGGGTGGTTGATGGTAACGTATGGTCTTCGTCAGGAGTCACGGCGGGTTTGGACTTGACCTTCGAGTTCGTCAGGCAGATGTACCCGGACGGAGTGGGCATGGCAAATTTGATTGCTGGAGCGATAGAGCATGAGCCGGTGATGGATTGGAGATATGATCCGTTTGCTGAACGGTTTGGTGTTCCGCCGCAAAATTAGGGGGCAGTGATGTTAGGGGTGTGACTGGCAAGGGGGTGACAGAGGGATACTATGTCTTGGGTGAAGAAAAGAGTTGGTTATAACTCCTTGTGTTGCGGAAGTTGAAGGGAGTAGAATTGGGTGGGTACCGAATTTCAAGGCAACTATATATACATCGGCTGGTTGGTGGTGTTGGAGTGTCTGAAACAATAAGGCAATTACATATTTGACACTCGTGGTCCTGAACGCCTCCCCACACAACGAACTATATTGATGTTTTGAGTACACAAATTCTGACCATTCTTCTCCTGTAACTTTTACAAGTTCCATCGTCTCAAGCGTACAAAAACACCACCTCTATCCTCCACCTACTGCCCAGAACCAAGCTTATTGTAGAAATGTTCGTTACACGGAGGAAACGTTCAAGTCAGACTTTGTTAACGATTGTAACGTGACTCTCGCCCCAGCCGCCCTTGCTTTTGAAACGCCTGCTCTTGCGGCCATACATCCACCACCACCCTCCCGCTGCCGCTCTTCGCCCTGGGGAACTACTTGTATCTTGCTCTCTTTTGATAGATGCCAAGGCGTAACTCGATGCGGGCACCTAGGGCGGATAAATCTCACACCTTTGTGTACGACCAGCTGCGAATTTTTGTTGGACGTACTCGTAGTAGTTGACGTCTCCGACTTGCCGCTTCCTTAGCCGGTCATCTGAACATCTCCTTCTCTGTCTCCACGCGTCAGCGGAGCCTTCGCCGCGATCGCCGCTGTCGTCACCTTGCTACCCTTCGCCTTTCCTACTTGGAAGATGTTGAAGATGTCTTGCCACGACTGGATGTTAATGTGTTCAAAGCCGCGCCCCTCCGCGACCTGATCCTCGTACCACTTGAGCGTTGGGACGAACTTGAAGTCCATATGGTCCGAAGAGGACCTGGCCCTGGCGAGACGTGCCTCCTCGTAGAGCCTGTTGGTGCACTTTGAGCGGGAACCAGGGGAGAGCTTGGTGCCTCGAGGTGGATGGAAGATGATGCGCACATCTTCATCTTCGTCTTCCCAGCCACCGTTGCTATCGACATCCATGAGAACGTCGTCGTCGCTATCTAGACCTCCGCCATTCATCGTATCTAGCGCCGGCGGGTGCTCCTTTAAAACTTTCCTGAAACCCTTTTCCGGCAACCGCTGCTCCGCTGGTGGAAGATGTTCTCTGATATCTTGCATCACTGTTCTGGCGAATTTCAACGCCATGTCGAGCGGATAAGGAGATTCGCATTCACTGGGGCAGTTGAACCCGCCGAGCCAAACCTGGTCGAGGTACGTACCCCTATTCTTATTTCCGCAGTGCTCACGGACATACTGAATGACACGCCGTTGCATATAAGTGAGCTCCCTTTCTAACGGTGCCTGTGAGCCCGGAAACCGCTTCCTCGCGAGGGGGTCCCATATGATAACCTCGCACCGTCGGTAGGGGAAAATATCGGCATTGACAGGCCTGTAAATCGCAAGCCAAGGATGCCACCTAGGATTCGGATTTTGTGGAGGCTTCTGGGGATCCCACTCCTCGGAAATGGTATAAAACAGGCCCATGTAAGTGTTGAAGGTTTTGTCAAATGGCCATGTATAACTGAACCAATCGCTGATCGTCTTGTTGTGCTTGAGAAGCAAATCGCCGTAGGATCTCGCCATCTCCGAATCAGCCCACGTCACAGGATATCCGTAAAACCGCATTATGGGCTTCGGACCGGAATTACAAAAGTTGCTGAAAAGGAATGTTTTAAGAGTCTCTCCACGGTCATTGCTTAAACCTGGTATATCGCTTTTGAAGGGGCCAGTCAACTCCAAACTACGCGCCGCACTTGGTGGCTTGCTGGGAGGCAGTTCGTGTGCTGGTACCTGGAGATTCTGCGATGCTTCGTCCTGCACAACCTCTGCTACCGCGTCTGGGTCATTGATTGTTGTTTTAAGATATTTGGGAATGCGGACCGTCCGAATTCCCTTCTTGGTGTTTGGATAACCAATACTGGTACACGATCCAACAACATGGAACTTTCGGAACTGATCAGCCCGCAGGGTTGACCACCAGCCGAACCAGTTGACTAGGCTTTGCTCGTCATTTGGGTCGATGGACGGATCCGCATAGATGAGCGGGCTGTGGTCCTCCTCCATTCCACCGGAGGAGTCGAGCTTTCTGGTGCGTATTCTGTGAAGTTCAGAAGCAATGATGCCGGCTTGAAGCCTAGAATCACATTCGTCAAGGCTATGTCCTCGCAAGTTGATCTCGAACTGGGTTTCAATAGGAGTCATCCCAAGGCTCGGTCCCGCGTTCCACCATCTCTCGCGCGAATCGATGCATTCTAATGCCAAATCTTGAAGGTATTCATGGATGTTGGAGGCCGTCACCAGACTATAGTAAAAGGTGGAACTCGATTGGCGGCTGAGAAACCAATCAAGAAACTCACGAGCGTGTTCAGGCTCGGATACCAGAAAGCTGGGTGTGAGCAGAATTGCTGTTCCGAATGGCAATATCCGCGTCAGTTGACTAATCCCGGGGGGGACGCTTTCCGGCAAGGACATTGACGGATATAAGGGGTATGCTTCGGTTGGCTCCGTAAAGCACCAATACTCGTCGTATTTCTTGACCAGGTACTCGGAAAGCTTTGGAAACCGGCGAAGACTCCACATCAACGTTTCGTGGATGATGACAACACCAGATGACTCGGCTACGCTGGCTCTGAATGCATCCCAAGAGCCTGGTTGACTAGATATGTATATGTGACAGGCGGGATTGGAAGAGCGCAGCCATTGAAAGACGACTGACCGGGTAGCTTTTCCAGTTCCTGACTCGGGGAAAGCGAGAAAGAACTTGTGTATCTGTGGAATCTCCGGCTTTCTTGGTAACAGCTGATTGTAATCGAATTTGTACAGTCTCCTCATCAGCCACGTCCTGGTGGGCACTGCCTTTCTATTCGTTTCTGGTAAATGTAGAGGAAGACTGAGCGGTCGGAGCATATTTCCACAGTCAATATCTGATGAGAATATAGTATAACAGAGCGCTGCAGTCAAGCCAGTTGCTACCTCCTGGCCAAACGGTTTAGTTTGCCACTGCTCACATTTGGTGGGATAAATGAGAAGGTTGTAATGCCGACCCAAGTAGTAAAGACCGAGCAGTCGCGCCTTAAGCTGCCGTGCAAGCTTCTCTATCGCTTCTTTGTTCTCGGACGTTATAGGCCCTTTGGCCAGGCACTTTTGGAACAAGGGAGGCTTCAATTTTGCCACTGCTGTTTCAGCGAAACAACTTAGCCGAATCTCTAGCGACTTTTGGTTGCCGAAATGTGTAGCCCACAACTGATGGGTATCTCGCGGCACATCGTGAAATGTGACCTCAAACGGGGGGATCTCGGCGATCAGCAGTCTTTTGTTCAGATTTCCCCTCGGCACCCCGTCATCGGACTCGCCGGCAGAAGCAGTGGCAGGCGGCGGATCTGGACTAGATATGCGCTGGTGAGCCGTCGAATTTGTGGGCGTAGTTGGCGTTGTATGAACAGGCTCAACAAACATCCCATCAACATCTATCTGTCCCCGTTCCTGAGGAATTGTGGTCTCATCATGGTCAGGCACGAAGCGGACGGATTTGCGCTCCTTAGGTTGTCCTCCATCGGGTTTTGATTTTGTCAAAGCAGACTTCCTTCTGGGCGGATCCCTGGGTCGAATAGACAGTTCCTGGCTGTTCACGGGTGCCGGTTCGTCCGAGCTGAGCTCAAGCCCGGCTGTGTTCTCGGCTTCTATGTCGACCTGTGTCCTAGTCATTTGACCACCTGGGGCCAGAATAGGCATGCTTGATGACGCGGTTGTGCTTAGCGAGATCTTCCTTTCTGTTGGGATCTGTCTGATGTTGAAGAGTTGAATATTTGCTGTCGATAGATCGGGAGGACGATCCTCTGTATCCCTGCTCTTCTTCTCAGCCCACCGGCGTTGACTAAGCATTTTAAACTGCTTTGGATCTTTGGTTGGGTCTGACATAGCCTTCTCCAACTTCTGTCGGGGTTTTCTAACTTTGCCTGCTGCAAAGATATTGACGCTGACCATCTTCTTAACGGCCGTTCTTTTGGCAGTCAGAGGCTTTCGGACGCCAGCAGACGTAGGTCGAGACGCAATTGGAGGAGCGGTACGGGTTGATTGGGGCAGTGGCCTAGTCAACCCGTTTGGAGTACTAGGTCGCGCTTTATCCACTGGCTTCCTCGCAGTTCCTTGGTAGCCAGTTGTCAATACAAAATTCCGCTCAGGTCGAGGCTTGGAGGACGACGGTTGCGGCGGGGAAGGCCTTTCAGGGGCTTTGGAACTGGATTTTGAAGAGGCTTTAGGTTTGGGCTCGAGAAAGGTCGATTCTCGTGTAGTGGCGGCAGTCTTGGCCGATTTGGGTACAGGTTGAGCGATGCCTTTGAATATCTTTTGCTTGGGCTTTTGCTCTGATTGCGGGCGTGCACCACTCTCTTGAGCCGAGCGTGGTTCCCGATCGTCCGTGGAGACGGGTTCCTCTTGCTCCAAAGCTTCATCACTGGATTCATCAGAGGACTCGGCCTTGACAATGTCTAGGTCTGATTCCGAGCTTGAGCTATCGAAGGGCTCGGTCAACGGGAGACCCAGTTTTCGCCGCTTCGCGTTGCGACGGCGATGACGGTCGGCCTTTGCCTTCTTAGCCCTGTTGACGGCTGCACGGAACTCTCGCACATCAAATGGCTCTTCCTCTCCGGCCTCCTGCCTCAGTTGCTTCTCCCTCCACATCTCTATGAGTTCGTCACCCAGGTTGTCCTCGGGCTCCCAAGTGCATTGTTCTAGCGGGTAGCGTTCCCACTTGACTAGATAGACTTGTTGGCCATCATCGTCTGGTTCCTCGAGGAGGATATCCTCGACCTCGAATTCTTCATCTGGGTCGTGTTGCACGGACGCTGTTGAAGCTAGAGATATGTTGTCATCCTCATCTTCGACGGCAGGGGTCGAGTGAGTCGAGTCTTTCGACACTCTCCGGCCCACATTTTTAAACATGTTGAGGTTTTTGAGGACTGTAAAAAGTGGCAGGATTGAAAAACAGGCGGCCAAGTGGTAATCTTTACAGCTTTCGAGGCCGAGGTTCAAAGCAGCAGAGGGCTCATAGCTCCCATGTCCGTCACTCAGCGTCCTTGCGGTGGTAGCCACGTAGCTATTCGCGTTGCCTGGATGGCTGCCAAGTAGAGGCACTACTTTGTAAAGTTTCGATGACTCGATATGGTTTTCTGGGGTATGATATCAACAAAATATCAGATATCCGTTGAGGGACTGAAAGTTGTGAGGTTGCTTGATCGGTAAACTGACAATTGTTTACATAATGCGTAAACTCGAAAAAATGACGTTCAGATGATGATTGGCGACAATATTGCCATGTACCTTGTGCTCCGGCGGACTTGGAAGAACGCAGTATTTGGACAAGTGTTTCTGATCTGAACCTCCTTTTCTGGCGATGTTTTAGGACGACTGAAGATGGATGTTTGGAAGAAGGGGTTTCCCATGGAGACGGAAAGTTGTGAAAAAAAACGAGGAAGGAATTTGGACGCGATGAACAAAGACGAGACTGGACGTGGTGGTGAAGGTGGGGTTTAGACTGAGTGGCCCACTATTTCCCGTAGAGGTACCTCTAGTGTCAGGTACCATTCAGTGGAGGTAGACGAACGGTATCTAATAGTATCAGAATAGGGAAGGTGCAAAGAAAGAGCCATTGGCACAAGAAAACTGCAAGAGTGACCGCGGTGTTGGCTGAAGGTCGTCAACCAGGTGGAAGCATCTGATAGCTTTGGTGTTGCCATTACCTAAAGGTAAGTATATCCAATGCTTCGTTGTTGAAATCAGCTTCGTTGGGCTTTTTGATTTAGCACTGCTACAGCTGTGTAGTGTACCATTCCCACACTCAATCGCCTGTGCAGTCTTGGCAAGAGGTGTGTGTGCGCGCACACACACACACCGCATTTGACAAATCTAGCCATTTAACATCGCTTTACACGACTCAACTCGATCGTTTAATATCGAAATCTAGCCAAAACTAGTATAAAAAATCGATATTTTAATACTCTACGTCGTACAATTATCTATTTTAATATTTACATTATCTTTTAAACCGTTATTAATATAGTACACTACCCTAATACCCGCTAGAAGGTATTAATAATAATAATACTAGTAAATAATAAATATTCCAACAATATCGCTAAGACTATTAATATAAATATAAAGAGTACGTAGAAATATAAACGTACTCTATCGGATATTAGTAAAGTATTTTTACCGTTACGAACTTCCTAAAATACTAGAAAACTTCCTATATAAGCGCTTAAAGTACAATATATACTATATTACTCCCTATATTTTATTAATTATAATTAATATTGTATAGGAAATTATAAACCTCCTTGTATTAAAACCCGATTTATACTTCGACGAAATCTATACCTTTCTAATTAACGAATATAATATATATATTTCAACCGAAATTATACAGTAGTACCTTCGATAGGAGAAGTAGAAGAAGAAGCGATTCTATATAAAAGTATTATAATAATCCCCTATATTAATAGCCGAATAAATATTAAAAATCTCTTTATTTATTATAAAAATATTTATATTCTATAATAAATTTAATATAAACTAAAGGAATAGCGTTCATTGTACTAGTTAGGTACCCTGCGGTGCTATTACAATAATATTAAGTAAATTCGTATATAGTACGTAATATTACTTCCTCCTAATTATTATAATAAATAGGCTACTTAATATATTAGTATTTAAAGGTATAACGGATTCGGTTAGGGTCTAGAATTAAATAGTAAAATGCCTACTTCTTAAAATAAATCTATTTCCCAATTGTAATAATATTTTAATAATAAATAATATTAGTTAATATTCCCGTACCGAACTCCAATACGTATATAATTAGAAGGGGGTTCTATTATAGTATCTATTACTATACTCTTCCGAATTCAACCCTATCGAAGTATATTTTAGCGATTTCAAGCGGTAATTCAAAAGGGTGTATCGTAATAAAAGTAGTAATAAAATATTAAACGACAATTTTACTACATTTCTTAAACGATTAATATAGGATGTGGGGCATAGAATATAATAAATCTATAATTATTTTAAAAATGTAAAACTAATAATAAATTAATTTAATAATATTAATAAAGAGTATAGCGAATTATATATTAACGAGCTAGTTGAGTATAGAAAGACGGGTACTATATTTAAACGGCGGTAGAGAGTATGGAAGGGAGAGATAGATTTATATATATTAAATTAAATTATATATTAAAAATGCTAGAAATGCCAGAAATACTAGAAGTACTAAAAGTACTAGAAATCGTATTTATCTATATAATAATACTAAAATACTAAAAACCCCCCTCTTTTACTATAAATTAATTTATAATATTATTATTACTTACTAGGACCGCTAATAATAGTACTACCTACTATAGAAATAAAAGCTCTAGCAACGCTGTACTCGAATATAATATTAAATTGCAGGTCTAAAATACATACTAATTAATTAAATTATAGTAATAGGGGTTAGAGGGTATATTTACTATAGTTTAACTATATTACTAGTACCGTATACTCAATTTTAAAGAAGTCTTTAATACTATTCCTAAATACCGTATAGAAATTATAATTAAACTCTAACCTTATAAATTATTCTACCGGCTACTCTCTAAGTACGAATATATCGGGCAGCGCCTTCTTATTCCGGAATTTATTCTTCAAAACGACTAAAACTCTATATATTAGTACTATTTTAATTAATAATTTAATATAGTAATACTTATAGAACGCTTTAAAGAATTCGGTAATAATCTCTTTAATTAGCCGACTAAGCGGGGCGGGGGGTGGTAGTAACGAATAAAAACCGAGAATCGAAAGTATAGACGGACGTAGTATAGAGAATTCTCTAACCTCCACTAAGGAATCTCTAATCTCCTTACCCTCATCCTCCTCGCCCGCTATTAATAGCAATACAATTAATAATAGTACTAATAACTAAATAAAGATTGTAATCGCTATAGAAATAGGAGAAGGGTTAGTATTAATATTAGCGCGCCTAGTAGCAAGAATTTTATAATTAGTCGGGTACCTATAAAATACAGTAGTAAAATACTCTAATAGCGTATATAAATTAATAATTACCGTTTTGCCCGGTAAGGGGAGAGCGCCTACTATATTATAATTATAACCGCTAGCAATTATTAAATTAGTAATAAAGCTACCAGCGGTATAAGGTAACTGGATTTAGGGATATTAAAAATAGAGAGGGAAATATTAGTATAGTAGCGGGTATAATAGATATAGGGAAGGAGGGTATAGTTAATATAAACTTCTAAAATCGTCCCTCCTTAACGTAGCTTATAGTAAACTATTTATAATCTTTATATTAGTACTATTATTACCGTTATTAATATTATTAATAATATTAATATTAACTAGTAAATTATTACCTCCTCCCCTATATTTACTACTACTATCGCCAATACTAAAAGCGGCTACTACTTTATTACCTAATATATCTCATACTAATTTAAATAGTAGATTAACTACCGTAACCTTCCTTAGCAATATAGCGCGTACCTACTTATTTATATTTTTAATATTAAAATTATAATAAGTTATATTCCTATCTATAACGTAATATATTTAATATTTAATAGCCTTATTATAATTCTTATACTTATAGCTAAGACTATACGCCTATACTTATACCAACTCCTAATATATAATACCA
Source organism: Neurospora hispaniola (assembly GCF_033458365.1). NCBI lineage: Eukaryota > Fungi > Ascomycota > Sordariomycetes > Sordariales > Sordariaceae > Neurospora > Neurospora hispaniola. The sequence goes on along the minus strand of NW_026944410.1, from coordinate 3,131,268 downwards.
CATAGCTTTACCCTCGTACGCTCCTCTCACTACTAATCCTCCTCTAGATTCTTCTTAACTTCTACTAGTATAGTATTTATTATAATACGCTTAAACTTCTCAATACCAATTAGAGTCCATAACCTTCGTAATAATAGCGTATCGACCGTTCGTAGGGTTAGGGTAATAAAAGGATTAATTAAACTACAAGAAGGGGTAAAAGTAAAAAATATACTACTATAGGAGGATAGGGTAATTAGGATTTTACTAACGGGCGGGTTGGTTAACTGAAATTTAAATAATATAGTAAAATAATAGTACTAGCTAATATAGTAGAAGTACGACTTTATAACGGTTTCGTACTTAATATTATTATACTTATTATAAAAATCCTTCCTAAGAATAATCTTATTATATATAATAACCCGGGCGCAACAGTTATCATAAATAACAGTAATATATATAACGTTATATAAAGAGACTAACTACTTTATCCCTACAATTATATTATTACTAATAATATCTTCTATATAATTTCGCTATATATATAGGATCTTATTAAATAATATCGTCCTAAACCGCTACTTATAAAGCTCGCCGTTATTTTACTTAACTTTAACCTTTCTAAATAAATTATATTCTTCGATAATAAATAATTTAGTACAATTAGTAGTAATATATAAACCGACTATATTAAATTAGACTTATATCGAATTAAGGTATTTAGAACATAGCGGCAGTAATACTATAATAACCGGCTTACGGGCAACGTAGGGTTAGGCCGGTAGCGCCGAAGTAATTAGCTTAATCGGGGAGGCTACCTCGCTATTATTATCGCCTAATAAATAAAATAAAATATTAAAAGCCCGCTTCTTAGGGGTAAAGCAGACGGGGAATTATTATTTAATTTTATTATTGTCGCTAGTATCCTCTTCGCTATTAAAAATCTTAATAAGTATTGTAAATTTAGGGGGGAATAATAGCGGCTCTAGGATTGGGATTAGGACTAGCTTTAGCGTAGTAGCCTTCCCTTTCTTAATAGTAATCTTAATAATAGTCTTCTTAACGGTAATTTTAATAGGAATAGCCTTCTTCTTAAGTAGAATAATTTTAGGGATAATTTTAATAAATTATTCGGCTTTACAATTCTTCTTTTTAGGGCGGGAGGAGGTATATTATAGAATTATTAGGCTAGGATCTTTTTAATTTTAATCTTCGTCGAAGTAGATTACTAACGCGCTACTTCGAATACGGAATCGTTTTATACCGGCGGGTTTTAAATTGAGGATTATCTTAGAAGGTATTATTGCGATAGATTTAATTAATTACTAGTATTATAATTACTTTATACGTTAAAATGGCTTCAAATTAATATAGAAATTATTGTAAAATAATGAATTTTAACGAAGTTGTGCAATACAGAAGTGCGGTGTGTATGTGTGTGTGCACGCACACACACCTCTTGCCAAGACTGCACAGGCGATTGAGTGTGGGAACAATAATGCATTAGATCTGCTCTAGGGATAAGAATGTGCTTGGTTGGTTGCAAGCGAATGAGCACACTAAGCGCCGTTATTGCTGTCAATATAGTTGGATTTGGAAGAAAAGAATAAAGATATTTAACCAAAGATTAGAGACAGAGACCATGCCAATCCCTGGATGGTTACTGTGTTTGGACCATTACGCTTATGTGGATTCCGTACGTCTATGCTATCCGTTCGTGCCCAAGTCTATGCACGTGAAAGTAAGCTGTGTACTAGGTATGTACGAACCCTTTTCGGCCATTCCATCTACCTAGCTGTGGTCTTGGCTAAGGTAGGAAGACGGGAGAAGACAGCTGGTATCGAAGTAACAAGTCGATACCTAGTAAAAGGGCGTAAGTGGAGGTCCCAAGGGGGGGCTGGCAGCTCATTGAATGTCATAGACAGGAGGGATTGGGAAGAGCGCATACGAGGAAGTGGAAATGGGAAAGAGAGGGCAGTAGCACAAAGGATAAGCCATAAAAGGGTTTATGGGTTTTCTTAGAACACATCAAGTTAATGTATTCCAGAGCATGGCCACCGCAATGCCGGCGGATGTGTGGAATTGCCAAAGGTCAATAACTCGATGTCGTCCATGTCTCGTCTCTTCCTCGGGGCGCGTCATCTTGACTGACTGCCGCAAGAAAACCTCGAGGAAAGGAGACCTACCTAGGTAAAGACCTCAAAGGTACTTCCATGGTAGCCTGAATGGCGCTTGATACCTGAAAGAGCTTCCAGTGCCCGTGACACCCAACCACCACCTTACTGGCCCAAACAAAACGGTCATCTCCATTGTCCTGGGATAGTAGAGGTAGGTACCTAGACAAAGCCGTCCGCGATCCCTGGATTGTTGGCCCACCGCTGTCCGCACCAGGACAGGCTCGGGCATTAGACTTAGTCCACCGTTAACGCTACTGTCGCAGCTCTTTGACCCTCCAATATTACGCCGTCTAGCCCGCGTCCATTGACAGCCCGGTCTCTTCACCCGCCCATGGAGGGGGCCGTGGCTCACTGCAAATGTGACTTCAGGCGCATTCCATTCATTCGTTCGTTCCCTTCAGGGGCACTGCAGCACCCTCTGGCTGGCTGCACTTGGTTACCTTAGCTAAAAACTCGGACCCACTCGAGGGGAGCCGCACCGCCCTCCTTGGCCCTGCCTCTCCTGGACACCACCACTGATCGAACCCGAACTCACATACATCGCATTGCCCTTGACTTTGTCTGCATACAGTACAACTATCAACGCGACAACCACTTGCCAGACATTGCCTCAGCCCATCGCCAGCTCTGCGAATTCCAGCATACCCTCTGCCTCCAGCACCTCTGTCATCACACACCGCAACCATGGCCAACGACGAGTACGATGTAAGCCCGCCTTCTCTTTCTTGCCGTCCGCCTGCCTATCATCCATCTTGCGTCGATTCGATATCCTTGTTAGGACGTGCCCCCTTTATTCCGCCCGCTTGCGCTGACCAGCCTGTGACTGTCACAGTTTCTCTTCAAAGGTACCGCAAGCATACCCCTCCCCAGAAGCTCCGAAGCAGTCGCGACGATGCGATGACGGCGGCGGCGGCCAATCAGTTACTGACTGCAGATCCCGCTACCAGTGGTCCTCATCGGAGACTCGGGCGTCGGAAAGTCCAACCTTCTCAGTCGATTCACCCGTAACGAGTTCAACCTCGACTCCAAGTCCACCATCGGCGTCGAGTTTGCCACCAGATCCATTCAGGTCGACTCCAAGACAATCAAGGCACAGATTTGGGATACTGCTGGCCAGGAACGTTATCGCGCCATCACCTCTGCCTACTACCGCGGTGCTGTCGGCGCCCTCCTCGTCTACGATATCAGCAAGGGCGTGACGTTTGAGAACGTGAACCGATGGCTGAAGGAACTGCGCGACCATGCCGACCAGAACATTGTCATCATGCTCGTGGGTAACAAGAGCGATTTGCGGCATCTGAGAGCCGTGCCCACGGAGGACGCCAAAAAGTTTGCCGGTACGTTTGCGCGTCACAGCAATGACGACATTGTCGCTCGGGAAAGCCGTATCGCCAGGATGACTGACTGAGAGAATCGCAGAGGAAAACCACTTATCCTTTATCGAGACTTCGGCTCTCGACGCCACAAACGTCGAGCTCGCGTTCCAAAACATTTTGACTGGTAACGTTTGCCCAAAGCCTACAGCCGCTGCTGTGGCGCGAGCTTACCGCTAACATGCGATCATTTATCTAGAAATCTACAAGATCGTGTCGACCAAGAACTTCGATAACGGCCCTAGCGGGTCCAACGAGGGACACCAAAACCTGTCTGGCCAGAGCATCTCGCTCAGTCAGACCGCGAACGACCCCCAGGCGAAGTCTGGCTGCTGTTAGGAGGTGCTTGATTCTCCGGGCCGGGAACCGAGTGGCCCTGAAGGGTTGAGGTGCAGGGTGCAGCAGAGTACAACAGGGTGCCGAACCAAGAACGGCGTCACATATGTCTGACATGAAGCAATGGGAGGCTTATGATGAACAATGAAGAGCAGCATCGGGGGAAAAGTACGGACGGATCCTGCCCAGTCTTATTACATCACGGTCGCCGATGGGATGGTCTGTTTTTCTTTTTCTCTCTATTTTTTGGGCTTTTGGGGAGGGGGAAAGGATGCTCGTCTTCCAGCCTTTCCTTTTTGTTGTTATTACTACTACTACCCCTTTCTTCCCTTTTCCCCCCGTGCTGGTCGTTGGAATTTTCCTCAATGTGGTTAACGAAGCCATCACTTGCGCATGGGTTACGAAAGATATTATTTAGTTGAAATGAACTATGGGCGATAAACAGCCCTTAACTCAACCTGGTATTGCTCCAAGTTGTCAAGGTCTCCATCTGTTGCATCCACAATGTGGGAGAAGAGGAGTACCTCGAGAGTGAGTAGTACGTAACGATAATCGTGCAGGGTCTCGTTATGATATTGGTTATGTGCAACAGCGGGAAAAGGTCAACACAAATCAAGACATCTGGGCTTGCCTGGTGGATTATGGTGACTGCCGTTACCTACTCCCATCGCGTCACCCGAGGCGATTGAAGTGGGTTTGAGTGCGGACAAGAGGCCAGTCCCATCCCCCACTGTAGGGCAGACAAGAGAGAAGAACGCGTGGAACTTAGACTGTGTGTAGGCAATGGAATCCCCAGAATTTGGGGGTCCGGATTCCAGGTTGGGTCCATCAGTGGGACAAATGCGGGTTGCCCAGACCGCCGACCGCCTTTCAGCTGTTCCAAGCAGGGGGATGGGACAGGGACGCTAGTAAGATAAGAGAAGCTTATCGGAGTGGGGCTGCGATTGGCCGGCGAACTTTTTTTGAGATGGAACAGCCTGCACTCCATCACTGCGCTTCGCCCGCGACGTTCGTGGATGGAGCATTGAATTCACCTTTGCAATCCGCATTCCGTTTTTCTGCCATCACTTCCACCACAACCACCACCAACTTCAGTCACCCTTGTCCTTCGCCCGATTTTGATACCCAAAGAACGACAAGAACAAAAGGAAAATGGCCGCCGTTTACAAGTCGCTCTCGAAGAGCGCCAAGAAGGTCGAGGACACGGAGAACGACAACAACACCACCACCAATGGCGGCTTCCGGAAGAACAAGCAGAGAGTTCTGATTCTCTCGTCCAGAGGCGTTACCTACAGGTACATATGGACCCTGCATACCTGCAATATGGAAGAAGGAAGGGTCAATCGCTAACTGCTTTTGCGCCCCGAGTACAGACACAGACATCTCCTCAACGATCTCGCAGCGATGCTCCCCCACGGCCGCAAAGACGTCAAGTTCGATTCCAAGTCCAAGCTTTACCAATTGAACGAGCTTGCCGAGCTCTACAACTGCAACAACGTCATGTTCTTCGAGGCGCGCAAGGGCAAGGATCTGTACATGTGGTTTAGCAAGGTCCCCAACGGCCCTACGGTCAAGTTCCACGCCCAAAACTGTGAGCACAACCCATATCCGAGATACGCATTGTGGAAAAAAAAAAAAAAAAAAAAAAAAAAAAAAAAAAAAGAATCGGATTCTAACGAAAGCGCAGTGCACACCATGGAAGAGCTTCACTTCACAGGTAACTGCCTCAAGGGCTCGAGGCCACTCCTCTCCTTCGACCTCGCCTTCGAGCAAGAGCCGCACTACCGCGTCATCAAGGAGGTGTTTTTGCAAATGTTTGGCGTCCCCCAGGGCGCGCGCAAGTCAAAACCGTTTATCGACCACGTCATGAGCTTCAGCATTGCCGACGGCAAGATTTGGGTGCGCAACTACGAGATCCGGGAGGTGGAGAAGGCCAAGGGCGAGAAGGACAGCGAAGGAAACGACATTGTCCCCGAGAGCGACAAGTCATCATCGAAAAAGAGAAAGGGCGCGCCCAACGCGGAGCTCAAGGACACAGACGTCAGCCTGGTTGAGATCGGACCTCGGTTCGTCCTAACGCCCATCATCATACAGGAGGGCGCGTTCGGCGGCCCTATCATTTACGAGAACAAGCGCTTTATCTCGCCCAACCAGGTGCGCTCGGAGCTGCGCAAGGCCAAGGCGACCAGGCACAACGCCAGGGTGGAGCAGGTCAAGGAGAGGCTCGGCAAGCTCGAGACCCTCACGGCCCAGGCGAAGAAGGAGAAGGATGTCTTGGATACCCGGGAGCTCTTTGCTTAGAGAAAGGAGAAGGAGGGGGAAGAGAGAGAGAGAGCTTTTCACAACACGATTTCATCATGTCTGTTCGCTTGCGACACACCAAAGCAACACACGCCTTAGGTTTAGGGGTAATGAAGGAGTTTTTTGTACTTTTGCTGACTGGCTGGTTTGGTCTGGTTCGGGAAAAAGAAAGGAAATCGATTTGCATTGTACAACATTACAGTATTCGTGGGGATGTGTGAGACGGAGGAGCTGTCCTCTCTTGACAGTTGGGAAAGAGGATCATGATCGAGTGGTAGATGAGCACTCAGCGTATAAGGTGCTGGCTCGAAAACGGACACATCAGATCAAGATTGAGTGATGAACGCCGTCGTGGCTCCGGTCTTGGTCGTGTTGGAAGGAGATGGTCAAAGAAGGGTAGGAGAGCAAGTACTTTGCTCGGCACCTCACCTCACTAAGGGTTGACTGTTTATAACCACACTCTGAGGGAGGTGTGGTTCACATAGGACCTGGACTCTACCTTGAATACAGCTGCATTGTGAAGAATTGTCTCATATTGTTGCTCTATGATTTGGGTTGTTTCTAGATATGTAAGAAACAGGAGGTGTCTCTTTCGTTGAGTTGTTGGGATGATATCACCACTTTCAGTACTCTCCTCAAGGAGAAGAAAAAGTACCATGTTTCATCCTAAGGTAGCTTTGGGCGACATCGTCTCAAATTTCAAGGTTTCTAACGGACTAGCCATTTGTTCAGGGGCTTTGGGTCGTCTAAGTCATGTAGTGTGCGTGGGAGTTGGCGCGAGTTTGGTGCTTCTTGAAAACAAGAGATAAGGACTGGAGCCGATACCTCGGACGTCGCTCCTTAAAGCGAAAGACAAATGGCTTGAGTCTAATGTTGAACACCTATGGCTAACACTTTGAATCAAATTTAGAGGCAAAAAACGACTCAGAGTACTTTGGTCATGACTCAGGTTCATGGATATCGGAGGAGAGACGGGAGTTGAGGATAGAGGGTTCACTTCACTCATTGTGAAAGTTCGCTACAGGGGACCTGTTCCCTCCAGAACAGTGAGGGAAAGAGCGGGAGGCTCCGGCCTACTTACCTCTAGGCCCCCTTGCGTGCCTGCCTAGCGTACCTTGGGCACCTAACTGGCATGTAGTGCCTGGCCCCGAGATTGCCAGTGCCAATTCCCGCCCCATTTCAGCGCTGCTTCTAGTTCTCAATTCCCTTCTAAACTTCAACACCACAATTACAACCAAACAACAAACTGAACACCTCCCGATCCGTCCTCCCAAACGCCTCAGCAAAGCACTTGAACGGGCACTTTCTACATCCCACTATCCTTCGGCAGTGTTCCGCCTTTCTCTTTCGGCACACTTTTGCGCATACCTCGCTTGGATTTGATTACATACACGGTCTTTTCTTGTTGTTTTATTTTTGGCTTCCTTCTTTTTCCAAAAGGCATGCCCCGGCGATTATTCCATAAGCTAGGTAAGCCACCCTCACCCATCGTTCCATCCCCATCTTGGCCGCCGGTTTGGTGTTGCCCCTTCCTTGCTTTCTCTCCACCTTGATTGCGGCAGCGCGCATTCACGCCGCGCGGAATCTGCTTGGAGAAGGTGTCATTGGAAAGCTCAAGATATCCTCATATCATTCATGTCTTGGGGTTCTGCTTCAAGGGTTCGGAAGGCTTCGCGGCGCAAGTGTGTCCGGCCCAGGTCTGACATAACCGCTTCACTCCTGAGACGCTCGGTGGTCGACACGATCATCCATATACACACTCCGCAGCCCACCTGACACATAACTCTTCCTCCCTATTATGTTTCCTGAAAAGACCCCGGATAACTTGCTTCCGACGGCAGAAGTTATGAACGATGACTGTTGGATATCTACTGCTTCACATATCCTTACCCTCTCTCTTTTGACGATAGCCTCTTGCAGTCTCAACTTCCACAGCCACTCTGACTTTCAGTCTGGGTTTGGGTACGGCTGCTTGCCATCTGCGCTTGTGGAAGCTCCGATGTCTACCGTCCAGCGGTTTAAGGGTTTCCCTGCCCAAGGACAGCCAAGATCACCCCTGCCCTGCTCGTTCGTTGTTTGTTATTTCTACCGCAGCACCCATGCCTCTACCTCTCAAGCAGCAACTGCTCTTTTGCTGTGTTGTCAGATCCCAAAAGACGTCCTGAACTGCCTTCGATTCGTTTGTCCAGTCATTCACGTTGCGTCCTACTAATACGGTCACGTAGGTTTCAAGAGTTGACACCGGCATTATTACTTTTATCCTTCACATAGTCGTCCATCTGGACGGACCATTTCAAGATGGTCGACAACGACAATGATATCGTGATGGACGGCCAAGATACTCATCCTGCCACAATTGACGTGCCGGCAACAAGTAATGGCATCACCAAAACAGAACCGAATGGTCATGATCAGTCCGCGCCAGCCAACGACGAGAAGGAGGAAAAACTGGACGATGAGAAAGATCCCTTCATCTATCCGGCTCGCCTAAAGCGAAGAGGTCTCCTTCCGACAGGATGCTGTTACGACGATCGTATGAAACTTCACGCAAATGCCGACTTTGGCCCAAACCCCCACCATCCCGAAGACCCGTCTCGTATCGAGCATATCATGAGGATATTCAAGAGGGAAGGCCTAGTGTTCACTGGCGACGATGAGGATCTCAAGAAGGTCATCCGCACCGACCCTAGGAGGTACATGTGGCGAATCCCAGCCCGACACGCAACCAAGGAGGAGATCTGCATCGTCCACCACCCTGAGCATTTCCGATGGGTGGAAGATCTGTCACGAAAACCGACATCGGAGCTCCGGCGCCTCTCGACCATTATGGATCAAGGGAGAGACTCCCTTTACGTCGGTAGTATGACATTCGAGGCAGCACTGATCTCAGCTGGAGGTGCTATTGAGACCTGCAAGAGCGTTGTTGTCGGTAATGTCAAGAATGCTTTCGCTGTTATCCGTCCGCCTGGCCATCATGCCGAGTTCGACGCCCCGATGGGCTTCTGTCTCTTCAACAACGTCCCAATAGCAGCCAAGATCTGCCAGACCGAATACCCCGAGATTTGCCGCAAGGTACTTATTTTGGACTGGGACGTTCACCATGGCAATGGCATCCAGAACATGTTCTACGACGACCCGAATATCCTGTATATCTCGCTACACGTCTACATGAACGGCTCGTTCTACCCTGGAAAACCGGATAACCCGATGACGCCAGATGGCAGTATTGAGAATTGTGGAGCAGGGCCAGGCTTGGGAAAGAACGTCAACATTGGCTGGCATGACCAAGGAATGGGTGACGGCGAGTACATGGCGGCTTTCCAAAAGATTGTCATGCCGATTGCCCACGAGTTTGATCCCGACCTTGTCATCATCTCCGCCGGGTTCGACGCTGCGGACGGCGACGAGCTGGGTGCTTGCTTTGTATCGCCAGCTTGCTACGCTCACATGACACATATGCTCATGTCCTTGGCCAACGGAAAGGTGGCGGTCTGTCTAGAAGGCGGCTACAACCTTGCGGCCATCTCCAAGTCAGCCTTGGCCGTAGCCCGTACGCTCATGGGTGAACCGCCCCCGAAGATGGATCTCCCCAAAATCAACAAGGAGGCTGCTCGGGTTCTGGCTAAGGTGCAGGCGTACCAAGCGCCGTACTGGGAATGCATGCGACCAGGCATTGTAGATGTCCAGGAGATGCAGAGTCAAGGTGGCCAGAGGTTACATGATGTTGTCCGCTCAGCTCAGCGCTTCAACCTTTCGGAGAAGTTTGGCATGTTCCCGCTGTATATCCAGCGTGATGTGCTATTCAAGTCCTTTGAGAATCAGGTGCTGGTTACGCGGAACGCAAGTGAAGCCCGCAAGCTTCTTGTAGTCATCCATGACCCGTAAGTTGCAATTGCGTCCTCCCTGCTAGACCGAGCTAATTGCGTCCTGCTACAGACCAGAACTGCATGCCCAGCCAGATCCCCTTGACAACAGTCTCCAGCCACACGACTCCTGGATTGTAAGCTCTACATCTTTTGCCCGTTGCGCCACTATAACCTAATAGAAAATATAGACGGACAGCATCCCGCAGTACATCCAGTGGGCCATCAACAGGAAGATTGGTGTTATCGATATCAACATTCCTCAATACATTACACATCCAGAGGTAGGGATGACGATGCCCGACAAGGTGTAGAATAAGATCGTGCTAACCTCAACATGTAGGACACGGAGTCATTGGCCCCCAAGGTCGACGAGCGAACGCAACAAGCACAGATCCAGGAGCTCATGTGCTACATCTGGGATAACTACCTCCAACTCTACGACAATGTGGACGACATCTTCCTCATGGGCGTCGGCAACGCTTACCTCGGGGTCAAGCTCCTACTCATTAACAGAGGTATGTACATGATTTTCTGCACTGTGTCCTCCTTCTCCCATATTCCTTGAGGCTCTGATGACTGACATGCGATTCTTCAAACCCTACAGACGTGAAGTCGCGAATCTCGGGAGTCGTCAATTTTGTTAACGGCAATCTCCGTCCTGTGAAATCGGACGTCGACACGGATCTTTCATCGTGGTACAAGGATAACTCTCGGGTCTATGTGTCGGCGGACCATGCATGCTGGGCGGATGCCGACTTGAGCCGGAAGGTTATGAAGCGCCGGTTCGGTTCGGTCATTCGCAGCAACGTGAGCGGGTTGGGTCGCATGATGAATGAGCACTTTAAGGACGTTCAGGATTGGATGGTTGATAGGATGGTACCGGAGGAGGAGAAACTGGGCGATGAGATGGTGGAGGACGCGTGAGATATGAACAAGACGGGCCTTGGTCCCTTGGACGCTGCGGTTGGTGATGGCGAGTTTAAGATAAGCTGTCGTGGTGGTAGCTTGGACTACAATACTGGAAATATGTTGACCTACCTAGAGCCTTGCTGTGAGGATCCTTCGGTGCCATGGTCGATTATCTGGTGTTCCAGGGTGGGTGGATCTCGGTGTTGATAATGGCTTGCTCTTCGTTCCATGACACAAGAGTTTGGTTAGGCAAGACAGGACCCTCCGCTCAAACGAATTTGAGCCTTATCACCTTGGACATAGATCGTATTAGAGTGCGTAGCAACGTAGTATCATTTCATCCACAAGCGCTTTTTGTCCTCCCCAGTTCTGCGATCTGGTGACTCGTAACGAGGTGGACTTGGTTGACATCCTACCGAAATCGTCGTCTCCGATTTCACTATCAGACCATCTGACAGCTCCCGTTTGCTATGTAGTCTCTTTCTTGATTATAGTTGATCGTAATTACTCGCTCGGAGACTTGGGTTCATTGGTGAAGCTTATCCTTGTCTAAACCCTAAAACCTTCAATATCGCCACCCGCCAGTGCTTTGTAGCGATCCATGGGACGCGTCGGTTTGTTCGGCCAGACCGCGTCTGAACGTGCTTGGGCCTCCTTGGTTCATGTTCGTGGCGGATTCTGGCCAAGCCACGCTGTCACGGTCTGGAGGTTATGTGGGTCCCATTTGCAGTCGTCTAGCGACACCCATCCACGTGACTGCGTGTCCGCGCTAGCAAGTTGGCTTGAGTTCCCGGCAGGCAAAACTTTTGAGTTGGCACTCCTTTGCAAGCGGACGGGGGCGGTTCACTGCACTCACTGCACGAATCGCGGTCACGATTCGTTCGGTTCGTTTTTACCTTGCAGCGCCTTGAGCCTCAATATTTCCATTTCCACCGAACAACAACATCTCTATACGTGCAGAGTACCAAAGCGAGCGACGACGACACTTCACCAACAACCAACCGCCTAGAATTCGCCCTCATCTTCAGCTTGTCCATCATTATCGTCGCCCGATCTGATCTTCGCGTTAAGGTCAAACCACCACCCCTTATGCGACCAGATTACCCCTTCAAGCATCACCACCACCGCGGGCCTGCAGCACGGCATACTGCTAGAAACCACAACCATACTCCTTTATCGGGGGGAGGGCCACCGCTCGATGCCGTGGCGATGGAGAGAAGTAGAAGGTAAGTTTTTTTCTTTTTGGTTCATGTGTTGATCTTCATGTTTAGTGAATGGTGGGAGGACGCCAGTGCGAGCTTTTGTTGTACTCATATCTCTTCTCAAGTGAGAAGCTCAAAAGAAAAACAAGAAGAAAAAGATGGATTGTTATACGAACCTTTGACGATGCCAATTGAGACTTGGATGGAATGGGAACCGATGGGAACAAACTACCTGCAGCATGGACCAACCAAGAGGGGAAGGCGGAAGTGATGGTTTCATGGAACTCATGCGATACTCGGAGGAGGGGTGAAGGAGGGAAAGAATGTGGGAAGATACCGTATGGTATTGCTGCTGCCCGTAAAAGGCAGTGCGACGCCGGGGGATCGGACAAACGAACGGAGAGGCCGACTCGACCATGAGACTTTTATTTTGCCCATCAACACCGACGAGGAGCAAGCGACATTGGCGAAGGGACACGTGTGCCTTCTACATATCATCAGCAGTGTCTGGACAATGACGACGGCGTCGGATCGGACTTCCGAGAATTCTGCTCGAATCTATTTGAGCCGCGTTCATGCACGCAGACAGGAGTCGAATCTACGCCAACTCTTTTGCCGACATGCCCGTCACTCAGCAGCCCCAAGGGCCTCACTCATGCGCGTCCGGATGTTCTAAGTTTCGAACGCTGATAAGTATGGACACTTGTCTGCTTTCCTCCCTGGGATCTGGCATCAAGCCTCGGCGGATCTACGAGTTCATCAATCCCACGACTTGTACCACTATGAACAACACATTCGCCATCTCGACCGTCATCAGATTTTTTGGACAGATCTGGTTTTGCACACGTTGTCGGACCCTCCTGAACAACCGCTATCGATCTCGAGATTCGTCTCCCGCCAGTACCGTCGTTACCAGTCATCAATTTGCCTGACGTACTCTACTACGATGTCAGAAGAAGACCCCGCAGCAGCAATTCTGGTTTCCATGAGCCATGATCCACAGGGAGGACTTGACGACAACCAGCACGGTATCCCTCTTGGGTCCGCTCCACAGCAAGGCATGTCGAACGTCGAGCAGCAGCAACAGCAACAGCAAGCCAGTCCGCCCGAAGGAGTGTCGCAGGATCATTCCAATCAAGCAATGGCGTTGGGTTTAAATGCCGAGAACCACATTCTCCAGGGGCCTGTGTACAACCCGAACGCCCAGGCTGTCACTACATTTTCTCAGCATCACGTCCAGCTTGCGCTAGCTTTGGGTTACGATGCCATGGACATTGATTATGTTCAAACTGTCATTGCAGTTTCTCAGAACAACTCCCAGCCTGCCCAAGCTTTGGGCTCTGATGTCATGGACATCGACACTGCCCACCCAACCGCTACAATGGACAGCAGGGGCAGAGAACGGTCGAGATCTCTGACTCCTGAGGCGGCGGGATCAAACAAGCAGAAAAAGCGAAGAAGCTACAGCCCGGTTATCCTGCCATGTACCTATGACGCCGAGGGAAGGGCAACTTATCCGGGTCCCAAAACATATGTCGACAAAGTCAACGATTTGCGACATGGACGCTATACTCTGTTGGAAGGACAACTTCCTCCCACTACGGGACTCCAGATGTACAAGCCGCGGCGTCGCCGTCGCGGCCCTCGCCGCTAGTTTTCTTGAACCCCCATACTTCCCGGTTCAAGGTTCTTTGGGGTTATCACTTTTAAGATTTTTGTTTGTTATCAGTCAATCCTGTCGGAGCAGTCTACCTCCGAATGCCAAGAAGTCGGGTCTGCTTGACAGTCTTGAAGCGTCATTGTCTCCTGCTTTTGTGGATCCATGCTGCCGGTGGTTTGACCGTGGCTCGGTTCTCTTTCTTTCTGTTGTCTTCCTTTTCTCTTATTGTTAAGCTCGTGCTGGCCAAGCGGACCCACGCCATAGCTGCATTTTGGAGCTTAACCTATAGCCAGGGGTACGTTCTAACAGATGGCTCGTACAGATATGAAGATGGGGAAGTTCGGAGGTATGGAGCGGGCGAATCCTACCGTCCCTATAACAGAGATCGGTCGCCTCGGGCCACTCGCAGTCCCTTGAGAGACCGAGGCCGTACTCCGCCCGGCGCCAGCGACAGTTATGTTCCAAGTAGATCCCCACGCCGCCGCTCGCGTAGTGGTGATCGGTTGGTCGATCGTATAGGAGAACGTGGAGGAGATCGTTTGGGGGACCGTTTGGTCGATCGCATGGGAGATCGTGTAGGCGACCGCCTGGCTGATCGCGTTGGTGATCGGATGGGAGATCGTCTTGGAGACCGTTTAGGAGACCGCATTCGTGACCGCATGGGAGACCGTCTCGGCGATCGTATGGGAGACCGTTTGCCAGACCGTCTGGGAGATCGCATGGGAGATCGCCCAGGCGGCATGGGTGACCGGTACAGACGCCCGCGGGATAGGTCCAGGGAACCCGAGAACACTTGGAGAAGACAAGATCGCAGCAGAAGCCGCCCTCGCAGCCCCCCTCCTCGCAGCCCTTCACCACCACGACGGAGTCCCCCTCCCAGGAGAAGCCCTCCGCCCAGATTTGCCTCTCCCCGTCGCGATGAGCGACCTGAGAGAGCTCGATCCCCCCCTCGGCGCGACTTTGAAATACGGAGAAGATCTAGGTCACCATTTGATCGAGATAGAGGAATTCGCCGGAATCGCTCACCACTGAGAAGGACACCACCTGTCGGACCGCGAGGGGGATCTTACCGTCCTCGGTTCCGATCTCCCGAACGCCGTGTTCGTGATCAGGACGATCGTTATCCAGGCCCGGCCTATAGACGCCCGGCGTCACCTCTGCCGCCCAGAGACTCCGTCAACTCATCTGCCATTACCTCTCGCTCTGCGTCAGGCAAGTCTTCGCCGCGTCCGGGCTCTCGCCAGAGAAGAGATGACCGATCAAGACCTCAATCACCGGCACCGGTAGCGGCACCGGCACCGGCACCGGCATCGGCGTCTGTACAAGCACAGACACAGACACAGGCACAAACACAAGCACAGACACAAACAGAGGCACCTACACCCGCACCCCGATCCCCTCCACAACCGGCCGCGCCCACTCCGATTCCTGTGCGTGAGACGCCCAAGCAAGAGCAACGGCCACCGGCACCAGAGCCAGCTCCCACTCCCACTCCCGTCAAATCGCCCCCTAGAGGCCCGGCAGCTTTGAGGGCACCACCCACCGGTCCTGCAGCAACCAGGAACCTGGCACCGCCTGCAGCGCCATCAGCAAGCCCCGCAACTCGTCATCCTCCTCAGACTCCCAGCGGTCCGTCCCGACCCGACACGTCCAGTCCGCCCGTACCACCCTCGGGACCCCGTGGCTACGTGCCTCCTTCCCGAGGAGGCGGCTTCGCACCCCGCGGAGGACGTGGAGGAAACAGCTGGTCAGGCATCTCCCGTCACAATTCCGTCACCAGCAACACCAACGGCCCCGCTGCATCGGTTTCGCCCTCCTCCGGCGGCCCGCCCACCGGCCCCAGCAACGCCAATAACATTCCCACGGGCCCTCGCGCATCCGCAGCCGCCAATGCTGCATCATCCGTCTCCGCCTCCGCAGGCTCAGGAGTCGTCACCTCCACCTCCTCCCCCTCTCCCTCCCTCAGCAGCTCCGCAAAGCCGTTCAACCCACCCACCGGCCCCGCGGCTCACGCCCACTCCCATGGCCACCACGGTCCGCGCGGCCATCAGCAGCAGTCCCTCACCCTTGCGCAATCCCTCATGGCCAGCATGCCCCCCATCATTCCCGGCGTCGGCAAGTTGGACCCGTCGATTGGCTCGGCCATGTTGACGGGCGTCACCAAGGATCTGGACCCGCACCACCGCAAGCTGATGGAGGACGAGGAGCGTATTCGGGAGGAGTTGAATGCCAAGAAGGAGAAGCTGAGGAGGAGCTTGCGGATGTGGAGCAAGATGGAGAGGGAGAGCAAGGCGTTTGAGTTGAAGAGCGATTTGAGTGAGCGGAGCTTGAAGAATTTGGCGGGGGAGGGGTTGGGTGGTGCTGCTTTTTAGTTGACAACGAACGAGTGGCACATCCGTTGGTGATAATGGAAGGGTTACCGGACGGGGGTTTGTCTGTCTGTCTGCCGTGTTCTGTTGATTCTGGTATGATATGGTATGGTATGGTATGGTATGGTATGGTATGCGAGCATACGAATAGACGGTTTGTTTGGTTTGGTGATGGTGATGCTAGACTACAATAAGTGGTACGGCAAATGCATGGATCGGGTTTCAACAATGCATATAGATTACGCAGCGAGAAAAACAGTAAAATATTGACAGTAACTTCTCTTTTCGATTTTAGTGATGTGTGTGGCTAGATGTGCGTGCCGTGTGTTACCTTATCTCTAGTGATCAAAACGGGGCAGAAATGAGAACAGCGAAAAGTAAGAAACAATGAATGCACTTATTCAAAATGAGAAAACATGTTGCTGTCCTGTTCGTATTTCTCTGTGCTTCCTTTATTGTTGTCTCCTCACAACGTCCAGTTGAATTTACAGAGTATCATACAAACAAGATTGACTGTCATCTACACTTGTAACCAACAAACGACATAGAGAATTAACGCGATGTGCACTTTTTCATCCTTCCTCCTGCTGTCGTTGTCATTCATACATGCAACTTATCCATCGTATTGTTAGAGTATACTAAGTGAACGGCAAGAAAAGTTACGGTCGTCGATCATAATGGTGACGGTGGCGGTGATGATGATGGTAGTAACGGTGGTGGTGGTCTTTTATCATGTTCACACAAATACCTTCAATCCAGTTCGTTGCCAGCTGAGTTACCTACCTCCAGCTTATTGCGTGACACTCTCCTACTTTCTTCATGAGCTCTCCCATCTCGCCTTTTCTTTTCTTTTTTTTTTTTTTTTTTCCTTTCCTTTCTTCACATATATACATATATATACCTATATTTTCGCTTTCTTCGCTTTTCTCCTTCCATTTCTAGACCAATGTAACTTACTTCTCGCCCTTTCGCTGCTTCGCGAAAATCCAATACTAACCTGACCTTAGACATTAACCGGTACTTCCTCGGCCATCAAGGTGGTCCAAGGTGGTTCAAGGTGAACAACGTCATCATCAGCAGTGTTTTCCACTTTGTTACTCTGGAAGTAACGCCGTCAAAAGGGGCCAGAGCCAGGGCCATCAAGGTCCCCAGCCATAGAATGGAGTCTGCTTGCTTCATGCCTCATGCTATTCCCCATTTGATCCAGTCCAGTCCTGTCTCTCCTGTTTCCTACATGAACAACTCCCCCTCCCAGTTCCTGATTGAGATACGTGGCGGACAATCAGATCAGAGATTACCTTGATTACCTTGACGGTCTATGTAGGTACATGTAATCCTGACAGGTATAGACTGACGACTGATGAAAGACCCTTGACAGCTTGACGTTCTCTCAGTCCACTCACCCACCCATGTAACAGTAGCGGACGGCAGCGGGCGGCAGACGGATAGACCGTTCGTTGATCGGATAGCCCGACAAGGCGTTGTCAGACCACACTCACAGTCGATACGACAGTAACGGTAACAGTGAATACTACCTACCCTTCAACTTCGCCTCATGTTGTCATCGTCATACCACTGATGGAGATTGCCAATCATCGGTTGTTCAGGAACACCGTGCTCTCAGGCCACTGGAAATTACGGTCTAGCTAGAGTTTGGTCAATCAATTGAAGGTGTAGTAGGTCACGTCAAGAGAGACATCTGGTTAGCAGGGTATTGATCTACTTTTCATCGTACGCTGCTGATACTTACCCTCACCGAAGGAAAGCTTTTGTTTCAATGTTTCGAGCACTTCACTGCTGGTAAACCGTCGCAGGAGGCCCGAGGCACTCAGCTGCGACCTGTAGCACCATGTCATCGCAGTCAACTGGAATGATCTCAGCCATCTATACACAGCACTTCTGAGATAGAAAACAACTCGTATCACAATGCGCAATTAGGAACAGAACTGGAAGTGAACTTGGTATCTATTTGAGTTCGGATATTATTTTACTTTAAGCAGGACTGCCCGAGATCCAACATGCTCGAGTTCAATCCCATGGAATCATTGCCTTTTTTTTTTCTTCATATCTAGGAAAAGACCATTACTTCATAACCGTGCGGATACGCAACCGATTTAGGCCTTCTTGGCATCGACCTTGGAGATGTAGGAGATGAGGTCAAGGACACGGCGAGAGTAGCCCCACTCGTTGTCGTACCAAGAGACAAGCTTGACGAAGTTCTTGTTGAGGGAGATACCGGCCTTGGCATCGAAGATGGAGGAGGCGGGGTTGCCGTTCATGTCGGAAGAGACAACCTCATCCTCAGTGTAGGCAAGGATGCCAGCGAGGGGACCCTCAGAGGCCTTCTTGACGACCTCCTTGATCTCATCGTAGGTAGCACCCTTCTCGATGCGGGCGGTAAGATCGACAACGGAGACGTTGGCGGTGGGGACACGCATGGCCATACCAGTGAGCTTGCCGTTGAGGTCGGGGATGACCTTGCCGACGGCCTTGGCGGCACCAGTGCTGCTGGGAATGATGTTCTGAGCAGCAGTGCGGCCACCGCGCCAGTCCTTGGAGGAAGGACCATCGACGGTCTTCTGGGTGGCGGTGTAGGAGTGGACGGTGGTCATGAGACCCTCGACGATGGTGAAGTTGTCGTGGATGACCTTGGCGAGGGGAGCCAAGCAGTTGGTGGTGCAAGAGGCGTTGGAGATGACGTTGGCGGAGCCGTCGTAGGTCTCGTTGTTGACACCCATAACGTACATGGGGGCATCAGCAGAGGGGGCAGAGATGATGACCTTCTTGGCACCACCCTTCAAGTGGGCGGAGGCCTTCTCGGTGGTGGTGAAGACACCAGTGGACTCGACAATGTAGTCGGCACCGGTCTCGGACCAGGGAATGGCAGCGGGGTCGCGCTCAGTGTAGAACTTGACCTTCTTGCCGTTGACGACGAGGTCAGCACCGTCAACCTCGATGGTGCCCTTGAAGTTGCCGTGGGTGGTGTCGTAGCGGAGCATGTAAGCCTGTAAGAGGGATGATGGTCAGAGTCTGAGTTGTCATATGAGACAAGGGATGTATGTGAGCGAGGCCAACTTACAGCGTACTTGGGCTCAATGAAGGGGTCGTTGACAGCGACGATGTGGATGTCATCGTGCTCAATGGCATTGCGGAAGACAATGCGACCGATACGGCCGAAACCGTTGATGCCGACCTTGACGACCATGTTGACTGTTGGAGTGAAGACGAGTAAGTATCAAGGCCTTGTGAAGCAAGTTGTTGAAGGTTGTATGATGATGGGTGGTAGGATGAAGGAAAGTCTGGGTTTTAAAGCCGGACTCGTCTGCCTGCCCTCCTTATCCTTTTCGGTCTCGTCCGTTCACATGTTTGCGTGGCAGAACAACTGGACACGAGGAGCGTCCAAAAACACGGAAGGACCGACTGCAGGCAGGATCGGGGAGGAGCGATTCCGAGGAACCCTTCTGATGCCACCTCTACCACCAGCATCCATGACAGTCCGATCTGAGTCTCGTCCACTTCCTCTTGGGGGGGAACAGACGCAGACACAGATGCTGTACACAGCTTGGCAGCGAAGCGGGAGGAATTGACTGAGGATGAGATGGGACGGGGTCAGGAAGGTGCGGGGTAGCTGCTGCTTCTGCTTCTGCTTCTGCTGCTGCTGCTGCTGCTGCCGCCGCCGCCGCCGCCGCCGACAAGGGAAGTGACGATGATTGGAAGTGTTGAGGAAGGAAGCTCAGTTTCTGGAGATGCGGGGGCAGTCACAACATACCTGATGTGGTTTGGAAGAAGAGTTTTGGTTAGAAAGATGAAGGTATCGCGAGGATGATGATGATGAAGCAAGAGAAGGAAAGAAAGAAAAAAGTTGGGAGGCAGGAGGAGATTCTTGTACTATCTATTATCTAGTTTCCCAGCCGACTCCAGCTGCCCTGCTTGCGTCCAGTCTGGTTATCAGCCTGTAATCCCCAGTCGGCAAGGAGGGGCAAAAGAGGAGGGGAGCTCCTCATTACCCCTGCTACCTAACGCTCTCAATGCCTGCCAAATGTCACCGTGGTGGCATGAGCGACATAAATTTGGCTTGAGGGTGGGGTGGTCAATGGGTGGGTGGTTTCTGCTCGTTCCTTCCATCCCACCAGCTGCCTCCCATCGTGGTTGCATCATACGCTTTGCTCCATGGTGGGCTGTGGTGGTGGGACATGGTGGGATGAGGTGGGGCCACTCTCCAATGGCTTGGCGTGTAATGTTAGCGCAGTACTCGGCGCCGCGCCCTTGGCATGAAGAGATTCCCATCCTTTTTTGCTTTGAGAGCCGCCGACAAGAGGCAACAATGAAGCAAGCTCCTTGCCGGAGAATCCGTGATTTACGGTCACGCTATGTGCTTCACGGGTTCAGTCTTTGTAATACCAATTGAAATGAGTCAACTTGAACATGTCGATGCTGACATTGCTGACTGCTACAATTGCGAGCCTCGGCAATTCCCCAACAAGCAGCCATAGCACTCCGTCACCGGGGCCGCGACGCCAGTCTCGTACCAGGCTAACGGGCCAGGCGCCGAAATACCCAGAGGATCACTTTTCTCATCGGGCCTTTGTTTGCTGGGAGAGAAAATCAGCAACGGGGATCAGGCTGGTTCTTTCCGTCTGGACTGTTTTTCAGGCTATCGATAGTCTTGACAGCTCGAAATCGCTCATGCATCGCGTTACATGCCGTCCTCCGTCGGCGACTGATTATAACACCATCATCACCTGTATCAACATCAAAGAACAGCAATGGCAACAACGTGTGTATTTTACTAACAAGGACCTGCTCAGCTGACACGGAGTATCCGGTACGGTACGGAGCGGAAAATGGAAACCAAGACAGTCGGTAAGGAAGAAGACGGGATCCAACATGGTCATTATGGTGTGGGCTACGGGAATGCTTGGAGGCATTTGTCTCAAGACCGCCGACGACGGCGACAGTCTTCCCATTTTCGTCGTTTCCCCATCCGCCCCCCTCTCGCCGAGACCCTCAGTTCAAGCGGAGCTGCAGTCTGCACCGTCTCTTTTGACTGTCCACGCTGTCAGTTTCAAGACATCTGTTGGCCGCCTTTTGTCCTCTCACGAATTTGTTGATTCATTCGCTTTGTTTCTTGTGTCCTCTTGGACCAACAAAGTCTCCTATCGAAGCTCTCTTGATGACTGGATAGTAATTCGTCATGATCTTGCTCCCAAGTGGATTGCATGGCCATAGCTCCCGTTCGGCAGCTCATCTGCTCCACTCCAATATATTTTGCTTGTTGGGCTTTGAGAGAAGGCTTGAAACGATGCCTTCGTTCCCTGTTGTTACTGCGCCACAAGCGAAGCCACAGCTAGAGAAAAAAAAAACCAATATCAACCAAGTGAACAGCAGCCACACATCGTACCCAATCCTTAGTTCATCCTGGTGTACCGACCGACTCATGCCAAGCCCGAGTGTCGGCTGGTTGGCTGGTTGGCTACGATATCCAACATCAACAAAAACCGACACTTTCTCATTTTCCCAGCTTGTGCCCTGCTAGACAACACCCTCGATGGAACGCGAACCACAGTGGATCTGGGGAAAAGGCAAAAGGAACCACAACCGTCATCGCCCGGGCTTTACCGCAACTTTAACTTTGATATTGTGGACAAGGCGGGATCGTCTTCACATCGGTTCGCGGGGTAGATGAGGAGCTATCCTTGACAGTTCGTGGGAACGGCGATTCATGCCCCTGGCTAAAACTGACCCAAAGCCGCCCAAAATGCACCTATAACCCTGGCGAAACCCTGGCCCTTCGGCAACACCATTATCGTCGGGCCCCATTCACCGGAACGGTCCGGAGGAATGCTGCCAGCTTGGCTCGGTTCCCGACTCATGTTGGCGGTCCCTTTCCCCGGAATAGCCACATGCCCGGTAACGATCGATAGGCAAAGCCGCCTGCTCGCGGCATTGGCATTCATGCTCCCCAGATTTGGAGCTGTCAAGTAGCTGCAGCTGTCCAAAAGAAGGGTCCTCCTGGTCACCGTCCAGACCCTCACTTGACGTCACACAACATTGGCTGTTAGGATGCGGCTACGAGACTACTGATACCCTATCACTTACACGTTCATGACAGTCGGCTAATGATATCGGATATGATGAGCAGATATAGATATACAATCACTTGAGTCCTGGACAGTTCCCGACAATACGATCCGGACAACAGAAATTGATGATCATCGTTACAACAAGAGACGGATTCAAGAACAGCCTGGTTCAGCAAGGTCAACCGTTGGTCTTGTCGGGATTCTATTGCGGTATACCCGCGGATGCAATCGGGTCGCCGGATGTGCTCGGCCCATCCGCTTCCTTCATCTGGACAACCACACGATCACAAGACCAACATCGAACCGACGACAAGCGTTCGGAGCATCCGCCCTATCAGCTACAATGGATCTAGAACGCGTTGATGCACCTTGATGGCTCTCGGCAGGTAGTCCAGTGGAGATCAGCAAGATCTTCAGGTGTTCGGCCAAGAAAAGCAAGACAACCCCTGACTGAAGTAAACAAAGCGTTGTCGGACCAGGCTGGAACATGACACTTCTCAATTCCAACAAAACAGCATGACCAAAGTCTTCCTTCGGCCACTTACGAAATACTTGACCATCTGGTCACACTGCCGACACGATTTATCTTGAATGATCCATGGTGGTGGTTTCATGCTTTTGGCCAAAACTATACCAGCTGAGCGTGCCCACTGGAAGAAGTTCTTACACCCATGCGGCATCATGGGCCGACTACGGATCGCACTCGGGTACCTTTCCGAAACTGTGCATTGCATGGCGATTACATACCGCGGCCGGGCTGCATTACCTTTAGCTACAAGGACAATATTGATGGAGTCATATGTTACTCTAACAAGCGTCGTTACACTTTCCGATTCGACGCGGCTCCCATAGTGCGATGGCCTTGGAAGACCTCTGAAGTCTCTAAAGGATCCCTATACCGTTGGCGCTTATTCTTTGGTGCATTTGGCACATAAAGTCGACATTTGGCTGTCCATCTTATAGGGTGATTAGGCAAAAAATTACGAGTGTCCTGTCCGCAAGACTGTCTGGCCGGGTCTGGCTGGAGCCAGACTGGATATCTGCGCCCACGAAGGATAATCAACTGTACATGTTCGCTGCATCGAACCGGTAACAGACGGCCGTCTTCATGTTGGCTTACAGGTACAGTTCTCAGTTTTATGTTTCCTTGTTCCCCCGTGGGTCCAGACACTTGCCCCACACCAGTTCCCCCACGAACACTCTATATGCTTGCAGAGTTTACAAGTCGGGATCACTGTCTGTGTCAGTGTTACTGACTCTGGCGTTCCGCTTCTCCCTCCCCTGGTTTTTTTTCTGTGTACCGCTCCCGTTCCCATCCGTGTTCTCCTCCCCGTCTCCATGCCCATTCTCGTTCTCGTCCCCGTGCCTATTCTCGATATCAACCCCATCCCCACCCGCCTTCCCATAATCACCATCCTCCAAGCCCACATCCGTCCCCCTATCCGCTATCTTCGTCCCCATCTCCCTAAATTGCTCCGCAATCATCGCTATGAGCTGCCCTTCGGTCGCCATGTCGAGCGCTTTCCTCGTGAAGATTTCCACATTGTCGCCTTCGTCCAGGGCGGCTACCGTGTCTTCCAGCGCAATAAGTCGCTGGCAGAGGTCGCCTGTGATGATCTTGAGGTCATCGATGCAGTCCCAGATGTATTGGTAGAGGGAGGCGATTTCGGAGTAAGTTGGCTTGGGCTTGCTGGTGGTGGTAATGGCTGACTTTGCCGTATTTGACGGTAGAACTGGAGGGAGGGATTTGCTTCTGGTGATTCGTGGCGGGAGAGGGCTTGGTGGCTTGGGTTGGGAAGTGAAGAGGGGGGCTGGCGATGAAGGGGGTGGAGACAGTGAGGATGATGTAGCTGGATGGAGTCTCTCACCTTGAGAGTCGTTAAGACCTGGGCTAGTCATCTGCGAGGAGAGGGGAATGGGAAAAAAAGAAAAACTGTTGGGGCGCGGCGAGAGTTTGGGCGTTGCGATTGGGTGTTGGCACTATTGGAGAAATACCTCAGTGTAAGTTCCATTGGTGTGCGTGATACTAACTATCTGCATGTTTTTTATGTTGAAAATCAAATCGCACATTCATCTCAAGAACGTACTAGAATATACTCGTTTTCTCAAGACAAGTCAGTTGCATCTGCAATCGTCGACCTCATTCTGCTGCCTCAATTTGATGCAATCATAAGATTTCAAACGGCCCCCTACAAGCGTGATCCGTGGCCGCCATGTACAAACTACCTAGCAAAGCATTATTGTCACGGAGTAGCATGGACAATCACATTCATTCAGGTATATCTCTTTTCATTTGATCTTGAATGATGTCTTGCCTGTCTCATTTTCACTTTCCATTGAAAGCTTGAACATACAGGAATCGATGAGGTGGACTCTTACTTTCTATGTTTTAATTAGTGGCCCAATTCTCTCATCAACTTTGCTCCTCTTCTCGGGCGGCTACCGCAGCAACCGCGAACGCGCGACCCAATATTCAAATGTCATCAACACCCTCAAACAATGGCGGCAACGACAACGATAGCCATAACAGCACCAGCATCAGAATAGAATGGACAAAGGAAGCGTGAATGTCAAGGATGTTGTTAAGGCTATGGGAAGATATGCGAGATAGGAATTAGCATGGTGATCAAGACACCAAGAGTAGGTATTGAGGACGGAACCATACCTAACAGAAGCATTGGGAAGAGGAGGAAGAGAAAGATACCTATAGTCATCAATACCTCTATGTTGATCCATTTGTTCTCAAATGGCTACAGCTGGAGCAAGTCTCGCTGGACACTCAAACATGAACAACTCAAGCACACACATGTCATGTCACGAAGCTGGAGCAAATGTGAATTGCAATGATTTTGCACAACTAAATAGCTAGCTTCCGAACCATATCACTTCTCTCTCGCCAATCCGCTGAGGGTTTCTTTTCTACCCTACCCTCTCCCGCATCCATAAACCACTCCAATCTGATAGAGTTGATGCTTGAGAGAGCACCTAGCGAATTTCCAAGAGACATTGCCTCCCACGTAAGGTGAAGCATCAATTATGTATCATGTCTTGGTTTGCTCGTGAGCTGCTCATATGATCATAACCTCGTAGCCTCGTAATGTCATAACCGTCGTTTCTGTTTATCCATGAATCCCTTGTCGACGAAAAAAAAAAAAAAAAAAAGGAAAAAGGGCTTGAAAATGCATGATGGGTATCTCGGGGTATCTGGGTATCATCTTCCCTCCTTCCAAGTGCCAAGTGCCAAGTGCCAAATTAGAAATATGTAAACCCTATCCGAAACCAAAGTGACTGTTGGTTGCCATGAAACTGTACTTGGTGCTGTTGTTGTACTAAACAGCACTGCCAATCATGAAATGAGATAAAGGAAATCGTATCCGTTTGTCGATCCATTTGCCGACGTTTTTTTGTTTGTTGATTTGTTGTCAACTGACAGTATCTGCCGATACTTTGTGTGGTCGGTACATTAGACCAAACCACTTGTTTGTTGTTGTTACTTTTTGGCTGTTGCTGGCTCTTGAAATCATCCAATCGCCAATTTCTCTGGCGCTTGACTAGGAGACAATGTTCTTGCTTTTGTCAAAGGAGACAGCTGCTCTTCCACACTCCTTCCTTCTCCATCGCAGAACAGAAATCGTTTCACCCCTCAAGTTCAAGCTCCAAAATCATCTACTCGTCCTCCTCCATCTCGGCCAACTGAACCGGGTTCTCACCCTTCTTCCACTGCTCGAACCAAGCCTTGGTGGTGAGAGTCCCAAAGAACGGACGCAGCGCGAGCAGATTCTCCTCAGCTGTCTTCCAACTCTCCCAACGAAAACCGCCAGGGATCTCGTCGTGATGACCGCAGGCGAACAGGCCGCTGCTATGGACCAGGTTGATAAAGTACTCCAGATGGCTCACGTCGCGCTCGGTGCCGCTGCCTGTCGGTGACAGATTGAATCTGGCGATGATCTCACGATTGTCAGGAATGAAACGAGGGCTGGATTCGGGGATGGGATTGATGACAATGTCGCTGCTGGCACTGAGGATGGCGTAACTGCTGGTGTTGCCGGTATTGGTGCCATTGCTGTTGCCGGCCGCAGGCGATGAGGTTGACGAGGGAGCTAGAGCAGGGGCAGGGGACGAGAAGGCCTGCGGTGGGTTTTGGACAGGCAATGGGTTGTGAGAGGACGATGGGCTGCGCTCGGTCGGAAGACTAGTGAAGCCAAAGGCGATGGCGGCTTCACTGAGCGGAACAGGGCGGCGGGGAGCCGGGGCATAAGGGTCATCCTCATCGTTGTTTTGCTCGTTGACTTCGTCGTCATCAAGCAGGGTGAGGAGTCGTCCCTCGATGTCATAGGCAGGCTCAAACTCCTCTTGGGTGGGAGCCGGCTGCTCAATGGCGGCCTGCTGTTGGAAGAGATCTTGTTGCTGAACAGGGGCAGGCTGCTGTTGATCAAAAGGCTGCTGCTGCGAGAACTCTTGTTGCTCTACGGCAGGCTGCTGCTGAACAGGAGCAGGTTGCTGCTGAGCAAAGTTCTGTTGCTGAGCGAGAGGCTGTTGTTGCGCAGTGGGAAACTGCTGCTGAACCGGAATCTCCCTGGGCGTCGAGACAAACTCGAGGAAAGCAGGCATGATATTGGCGGGAATTAAGTAGAAGGCGCGGTCTTCAAAGACGTACATGGTGCGAGGGGAGTTGAGACCGGTACCCGCACCTTTTCCGAGACCGAACTTGGCCGAGGAGGCCGACTTGGACAATCTGCCCTTAACCTTGGCCTTCTTCGACACTTTCCTCTTCTTGGCTGGGGTGTCGCTGACATTTGGCGTGCGAGTCGAGTTGCCGCGCTTACGCTTTTTGGGAGGGCTGCTGGGCTCAGGGGTTGTCACGTTGTTCAGTTGGGCCTGCTGTTTTGTGTCAGTCAACCTATCGAAAATATTGGGAATTGCAATGCTTACCTGGTTGGCTTGCTTCATGGCGTTGAGTTTAGCATTTTCCTGGTTGAGGAAAACGACAAGAGGGTCGTTCTCGATGCCGTTGCTGGGAGGGGCAGGCGTAATAAAAGGGTCATTGTCGAAAAGACTGTTGTGGGCAGGAGGAGGCGCACTTCCTTCTACGGGAATATCCTGCAAGATCGCATTGCTGGCAAGAGTAGGGTCAAAGAGAGGGTCGTTTTCAGTGACATTGCTGGCAGGAGCAGGCGCATTTTCGCTCGCGGGAACACGCTGGGGGATCGAATCGCTGAAGTTGCGAAGGGGGGCATCGAGGTCATACTCATAGTCCTGGGGGAGGAGCTCAGCTCCCCAGAGATACTCGCTGATGGCAGCTTCGTTTTGGTAACCGTTGTCGATAGCCTCAGAATCGGCAATCTGCTCGTCGTTGGTGGGAGTCTTAGTTTTCCTGGCTTTCTTCGTAGGACGTTTTGCGGCAGGTTTCTTTGGCAAAGGGGCCCGTTTCTTAGCCGAATTCTTGGGCGGGGAAGGTTGAGGTTGCTGAGCGGGAAATGGTGTTGTGGGAATATGAGGAGAGCCTTGAGACTGGGCATGCCCTGGGTTTGGGAAAGGTTGATGTTCGTGAACATTATGCAGGTTCTCTGGTGCGACGCTGAGAACCTGCTGCTGGGAATTCTCAAGCGGTGAGGCAAATGATGCGAAGGGATCGATCTGGCCATAGGTGGCACCTTGCGATACTTGACCAAAGGCAACGTTGTGTCCCGTGAAATCAACGTTCTCGCCCGTCAGATCAACGAAGTTCTGATGATTCTCGCTCGCAGAAGAGAAAGATGCCGACAAATCACCAAAGTTGTTGTTTTCGACTCCCCAGCCAGCTGATAAGTCTTGGACAGGAGAGGTGTTGAAAAAGCTCGGTGAATCACCAGCGTTGCCAGCGGGAGAGGTGTTGAAATTGTTGAGCGAGTCCGCGACGGGAGTGGTGTTGGAAGATTTGTTTGAAATCTGGCCAGGAGAGTTGTTGAAAGAGTTCTGCGGAGTCGCAGCGGGAGTGATGGTGAAAGAGTTGTGCGAGTTCTGGACAGGAGTGTTGTTGTTGAAGAGATCATACGAGTTGTCGGCACGCGGAGTCATCAAAGACACTGAGGAATTGGCGCGGCTCTGATGGGCAACTTGCGACGTCTGATCATGGAAGAGGTTCTCGGATGGCCAGTTGACGGCATTCTGAGAAATGACGTTCTGCTGCTGCTGCTGCTGCTGCTGAACCTGGAGATCGCCAAAGTCGTCGAAGTTGAAATCGTCATTGACAGACATCATCAAAGCCTGATCAAGGTCAAAGTCCTCAAGGTTCAGATCGCCCAGCGGGCTGTTTGAGGTTTCCATGGCATTCTCCTAGATACTATGGGGACCCAATTGCTGCTGGGCATTGAACTCAAAAGAGTTGTTGGTGATGTCAGGGTGAGTGGCTCCCTGCTGCCAGTTCATCTGCGCCTGTTGGGGATGATACACAACCTTCTGGGGTTGTTGCAAGTTGTGGCCATGCTGCTGGGGGTGCTGAAAGACTTGGGCATGCTGTTGAGGAGACTGTGACGGTTCAAAGTACTGCTGAGGGAGATCGCTCTCCTGAAAGGTTTGCGCAAAGACCCGACGCTGTCCGCGATGCGGGGCCTGCTGGACTGGTGAAGGCATCTGCATCTGGTATTTGCCAGGCTGCATGAATAGATTCTGAGGTTGAGGTCCTCCAAATTGCTGCTGAGGCAATTGACCTTGCTGGCGCAATTGGCCGTGCTGAAGTTGCTGCGGATGCTGCTGCATTGCGAGAATGTTGTACGATGTCGCAAAAGGTAGCGAGTTGAAGCAGAAAATGCGACGAGAAATTGGAGAGGAGAATGGAGAGACAGTTACTGTAGAAAGGCAGTGAAGAGACGGAGTTGATGGAATCAATTGGGATTCGAGATGGTGATTGAATGGGTGGAAAAAGTTGAGATGGTTGGTGGTGGTCGAGTTTGGGTCCAAGTGGTTGGTGATGGATGAAGCGAGGAAGAAGTTTGGGAGAAGAGAGGAGGGGTCGGGGCCGGGTTGAAATAGTAAAAAAAATTCTGTGTGACCTGTGCAGAAATTTTGCGTGGAGCCTGCGGCCAAGTCGGTGTTGGAAATGGTGTTGAGGCCAAAGTGAGTTGAAGGTGAGGTGGTGGTGAGAAGTGATGGGTTGGTGATGTTGAAGCCGACGGCTGACCCGAAGAGTGTCGTGATATCAAACTCGCACACATTGGCGGCACAGCTAGAATAGAAGGCAGTGGCTCCACATGCTTTGACTTGAGCTAATCATCATCCAATGTTTAGGGATAGACTCTTCACTCTGTAAGACGAAGAAGAATATGTTCTTGCAAGAGTCGCTATTTCGCTAATGGTGATATCGAACGATGAAAGAAAGTCTACTCGATCAACCATCGTTGTCCCTCAATGCCCTTTTTATGGCTTCCGACCTATCAGTAACGGGATACGATATAACCATGGCATCGTGCTTCTTCCATCCCAAATCAAAGAAGAAAAACCCACCCAGAAACCTCAAAGCTCAAATCGTTCCTCCTCCGGGAGACTACGTCGAGACGCAAGGTTGGCCGGCCGCGCCTTGGCAGTTAGAAGCATTCACTGTGCTTCCCGGCGAGGAATTCTCGTTCCTCCTCTTACGTTACCGTTAAAAAACAGACCCCTTTTCGTTTCCGCTTTTCCACCCCCAACACACAAGCGTTCAGTTCGCACTGCCAGCACGACCCACACCCAAGACCCCAGAGACAGACAGCATATCGAGGAAAGGATTATGTTTAGTTTCTTCCTCGTCTCCATCACCTTGCCCGCAGTTCGCTCTAGGAAGAGGCCATTTCGACATATCGATCGCCGAAGAGGTCGTCCACGTCCTCAACGTCGTCGTTCTGGTCCTGATCCTGATCACGTTCCGCGCAGTTAGGCATCGGTTCGCACTGGGAAGAGACCGTTTCGACATATCGGTCGCCGAACAGGTCGTCCTCATCTTCAACGTCGCCGTTCTGGTTTCTGACGAGGGAAGGTTGAGGAATGGGCGGAGGCGAGGTTTTTCTGGAGCGGGCCGCCGCCTCGAGACGCTGCCCAAAGTAGTCGGTCGAGGAGCCCGTGGGGCCGTCAACGGGGTCTTGTTGGCCGACTGGCGAAGGCTCCCGAGGTAGCGTCGGCTGCTGTGCTGCTTCAGCCTGCGCTTGCTGTTGTCCAGGTTTGGGCTTGTTCTTACTACCCTTCGGCCTCCCCGGACTCCGCTTCTTTGGAGGGCCGTTCTCCGGATCATTAGAGGAAGTTGATGCTGCTTGTCCTCCACTGTTCTCCGGATCAGCGGTAGGTCTCTTTCTCTTCCGGCTGGTCTCCTTTTTGGGGGCTTGGGGAGGTTTAGTTGTCTTGCGCGCTTTGCGGGGCTTGGGTGCCTTTTTCTTCGCGTCGTTCTCATCCCTCCATGCCAACCACGCAAGACGCTCTGCCTCCCTTTGGGCCTTTTGCTCAGGCGTCGTGGTTTCCTCTTCCCTCGCCACATTCCGTACGGACTCTTGTAGAAGAGCGAGCCATTGAGCGTAAACCTCATCTTGCGAGTCTTCCGAAGACGAAGACATGATGAGAACTGTCAAGATCTAGAGAAAAGGTACCAAGCGTTAACCAGAGCTGCTCACAGAAAGCGAGGAGTTGGTCCTACTAGAGATAAAGAGAAGGGCAAAGGCGAACTGACGACTAGAAGGAGGAGAAGAAGGAAAACACCAACGGCGAAGGCAAGCTCAAGGGGCAAGGGCAACAGCGGCCACGATGTCGATGAAGCAAAGACCAACCAGGACCTCGAGTTGATCAACAACACGCATGTCGGTTGTCACCGTCGTCGCTGTCGTCGGTTCAGCGGGGTGGTGTATCATTCGCGTGAAGACAACAACCGATGAGTGGGGTGTCATCTGGGTGAAAATAGGGGATGGGTAATTGCAAGAGAACTGATCGACGAGACAGAGCGAAGGGAGAAAAGACGCATGATACATGGCGGAAGAAACGATGATACTGAGTGGCATGAAACTGGCATTCACTTGATCTGTGCAAACCTGAAGGGATCTCCAAGGTCACAGGTGCAACAAAACGGGACAATAACAGATAAAATCAATAAGAACAAGCATAGAACCTTGATGGCCCGCAAGACACAGGTTCCAAAGATTGAAGCTTTCACGGTGAATGGTTAACTTTAGGTTTTTGCTTACCTACTATGTGGGGATATCGACTAGGAGATATCAACGACCGACAGCCGATGACGGATGATCGAGGACCAAAGCAAAAGCTTGAGGGTCCAAAAGGGATAGTCCTGTGATGGAGGTGAAGGATCGTGAGTGTTGAGTGTTGTCGTGGATAGGAACGATGCTGCGAGGCCGACGACAGCGAGATTGGTGATGATAGACAGAGATAAAGGGTTTCGTGGTGATAGATCAAGATTGAACAAGCACAGTAGACGGTAGAGATGGCTTATACTATTTGAAAGATACTCAGTAACAAATGGTGTCTTTTGGAACCCAAGTCTGAAGCTGGATAGAGAAGAAGAAAAAAAAGGAAAAAGACGGGGAGTAACATGGAGGAAGAGCGAGATTAAATAGCCCTTCCAACAAGCACATGTTTTTTGGCTGACAACATCAGGAAAGGACTATTAAATCTTCATGTCCGGTTTAATAATCTATGTCAGGTATCTCTCTGCAAAAGAAACAAGATGTAGATGGAAGTAAATGCAGGAGATGACGAGGCCTTGGTAATAATGCAAAGAGAAGTTGCGGTTGACTTCCATACCAGCCCTGTCAGCAGGAGAGACGAGATATCATGCTTCTCTTGCCGGAAAAGCATGCGAGAAGTTCGAGAGAAGGACGCCTACGAGTGGAAGATAGGAAAGAGATATTGCCTTGTCATATGATGGTTGAGAATGGGTTCATTGTTGAAGCGAACAGCAAATACTGGGGAAAGCACCACGTTTCTCTTGGTTATCATGTAGGGGATGACGCGGAATGTTGATGAGGTGCGTCGACAATGAGCAGGTATATTGGATGTCCGGGCAGCAGAATTAGGAGGCTGCGGAAGGTATGACTCTATCTAGAAGCTTCAGTTTCGAGACGGCTGGCAACGATGAGGCAGTTGTTGAGGCAGTTGTAAATGCACGAGAAGTGGCTGTGATAAGGTATGGGGGCCTGGCCTGGAGCGACAACGAGGCCCGGTGTTAAGAACGGGAGGCGAGGATAAGGGCGAGCACTGGAAGGGCAATAGGCACCTCTGAACTATCTCCATGGGCCAGGTGTTGACTACTGAGAGAAGGGTTACTAAGAGATAGCATCAGTCTGAGCACTGTAAGAGCCCCTATTGACCTTGAAACAATAGGGCTACCCGCTACTCTACACCCTCAAGGGAGTCCGGAGATGGGTAACCGCCGGATCGGTTGACAGAGCACCTCGCATGGGCAGGAAGCTCCCGACACAAGAGATGGAAGTTTCCACAAGCTTTCTCCATCAAGAGCGCTTCTGGGACCACTAAGCGTAAGCTTTTCGATGCTGAACATTGTTGACCAGCTGCTAGAAGTGTCATGGGAGGCTTCAATGACGGGTTCGGGGAGGAAGGTCGCTCCATCGGACCTGGGAAGCCACGAGACCCACTCTCAGAACATGATACTACACACGGTAATTTACCCCCCAAACTGCTTTTTGGGGGTGAAGCAAAGAGATTTGGGTGGCCACGGTGGCCATTGATTACGAGCGGTAACAGTACCTGAACGTACCGGACGCACGGCATGACGAAGAAACTCCTGGAAGGTCCGTAGGATGCGTGAGACCATCGGTGTCGTGGGCGTCGACATGCTTTTATGAATGATATTGCGGCAAGTCCAAAGGGAAACCGCACCCGCAATGTTCAGATCATCAAGGATCAATGTAGCTGCTTAAACTGACGACTGCTTAACAATAGCCTACAGAAACGTGACAATGTCCCGCGCCTCCAGCGGTGGCTTTCACCAATACCGACGTCAAGTCAAGTGCAAGTGGCTCCCCGACCTCGCTGCAGTGGTAGCCAAATGGAAACCACAAACCCGCATCGCTCGGCGACGGATAATTGCGCGACCAACATCGAGGATGCGACTACGAAGTTCCGGAACACCATAACGTACATGAAAATTGACATCAGCGCTCCGAATAGCTGTCAACGCAATCACATGCCAAAACTTGATCAGCGACGATGTTTTGTGGCATTGTGCTGGTCCAGTATGGTCGGCGAGCGGCCACCATCAACAAACTCCTGAGCACTGCTTTCGCAGCATTACTGAGCAGAAAAATCGGAACCATACATTAAACAAGGAGAATCAAAGACTGGCAGAGGAGCGGAACTCAAAAACCGCATTTTCCCACCTTTTTCGCCGATAATGGTGGTGATATTTGCGAGTGTCGCATCTTTCCAGTCACGACCTGACGTTGTTTTCGAAACCATGAGCAAGGATCTGACATGGAATCAACCAGCGGGAGACATAGACAGGTACCCGTTCCCGCAGTGTGCGCACATGATGACATCTGGTCATGGTCTCTCGTCGTAAGACCTAATATTCCGTTCTATTCAACCGATAAGTCTGGGATGCACTGGTCTAAACTACAAGACGCTGCTTCGGATGATACTAGTCTATGAAGACATCGAAAGCAAAATAGATTGAGCGAGCCCCAGCAGTCGATTCCGTGGTCGAAGCAATCATGTCTTCCAGAAAGAGACCGCAGCGCCATGGGACGGCAGGACCCTGGACACAGAGTGTCTGCAGTCATCTCGACTTCCTCCACTTCCACTGCGCAGCTCAAACATATGTGTCCCGACGAGGCGCCCGGAAAAGCTCTCTTTCCGGAGAATGGGTGAATACAGGACTGCGGGAGAGGTCTCTGGGCGGTCTCCTATACGAGGCACACAATCCGCTCCCCAAAACCGCCTCGGTCATGGTTGTTTATGTTGTAGAGAGCGCCATAGGCTGTTAGAGAGCAATGAATCTCGAGCATCCGCGGAATGCGCCGAGGCGCGGTTCCCCTGTAGGTGGATGCTAGTTGCAGTCATGCCGAGAGTGGTTCTGAAGCTGTCGTTTGTAAGTCTGTTGTGGTGCTCGAGGCAGAGTAAAGAGCAGCCGTGGTCGCAGCGATGATTCGAAGACAGCGAGAGCGTTTTTCGGGCTATTAAGCCTTTTTTTCGCTGCCGGCAAAGAGTTGAAGTGGGTGTTTCGTCGATAATCTTCGCAGAGCAGCGCATGCGTCCACTGTCGAAGGTGGAATGTGCTCCTGTTCCCACGAGATGGTCTAGGGTTAGGGACATTGTAGATGTACAAGCCTAAGAAGCTGTCAGCGTGGAGATGTCGAGACACAATTCTCCAGCTGGCAGAGGCTGGCTGGATTACATGCCACAGATTATTGTAGCTGGCTGCTGTAGAGTCATAGCTCATCGCGAGTGTTCGGAAAGCAGTCAAGGACGAAAGAGGTCATTGCCGGGTCACCTAGAAAACCTTTCTAGTCATCTGCAGTAACCTCTCGCCGATTGGAATGCCTCGAAGTCGGGATATAATCGATCGTCTTCGCCGGCTGGCGTTATGCGCTCTCGACCGTCGAGCGGGACGCTGCGTCCTATCCGCCGAGATCGGCGAATCACGAGGGAACCCGTAAAACACTAGAGGGGCTGTCAGGAAGAGAGGAACAAATCGAGTCTATTATCATGTCTATCGAAAGAGATTTTGATATGGCGGCCTTGATCAGGTTCCCGAGTGTAACTCGTTGTCCCTTCTTAGCCTCCAAGTATCTTGAAAGAAAGATTTTTGATAATGGGCGTCTCACTTCTTAGATCGTTGTCGTCGGTCCGGCCGCGACCAGGCTCGGCGTGGTCCAAAGTCGGCTGTTAACAGGATAACGGTGGCCCCTGAACTTTTAGGAAAGAATGCTAAGACTGGCAAATATGCTAACAACCGCTCTATTTGTCTAATATGGTGATTCGTACGGGGTACGAAAGCTCTCGGTGGAAATTTCGCCGCGGCAAGGTCTACAATGGCTTCAGCCAGGTGCATAGACGTCGGCCTCGACGTTCGAGCTCGACAAAAGGCCGTGTTGAGTGCTGTTTCTCGAGATATCTGAAAGTGTCGAGGATGACGAGAACCTCTGTTAGTGTAACATCCAGGGGGCTGACTGACCTTCTGACAGAGACCGTAGCGGTCCCGTAAGTTTATGCCACCAGTCCAGTGAAGAGTGCCGGCGTCAAGCACTGGGACTTGCCCGACAGTGTCGCGGAAGCCCTGAAGCTATAAATGATGGCCTGCAGGATCCAAGAGAAGGGAAACTGTGGGTCGAGGTCGCTTGCCCTCTCTGGCGGATGGAGACCAGAGCAGGTCAGATACTTTTGGGGCGGAAGACAGCCTGAGAGGCTTGAGAGAAGGGAAGGGTTGGCTCAAGCTCAGTCGAAAGGGGCTTGCGCCCTCCGCCGACCGCGGATCGGAGACCGGGGGGTCAGGTATCGTCGGGGGTGTCTTGAGAGCATTATGTAAGTATCAGGAACTTGTGTGGTTCCACGCTGGAAATGTTATCGCAATATCATCATTGAGGATGATGGCACCATTGGAGCTGCCCGGGTGCAGAAGGGCTGAAGCCCTCTCGGAGCCTTCTGGCCATGGTGGCTCACATGGTGGAGAAAGGTTTCATGACCCGTGTAAACGGGCATGATTCCGGAAACAGAGCGGCTAGTCATATTGCAGTTATTTGATTTGCTGTTGGGCAGAAGCAGAGGTGAGGCGATGCGAGGTAAGGCATGGCGATATGGTATTGTACTGCAGTGTTGTCAACATATGTCAGCGGGATGTACACAATATTGAGCAAAATATCGTGATGGAGGGTTAAGATAGAGGGCTAGCCAAATAGCCAGTTCATCCCAAAAAAGGGATAGAGAAGAAGTTATTGATATTGAATTGGATATTCGCAAATATCAGATGAAGGTCAAGAGAGACTCGGGGGAAGTTATATGGAAGAGTGAAAGTCGAGTGTTCTTGTTGCGTATTGCTTGTGCATGAATGATCAAATTTCTTGTAGGGACTAGGCAGTGTGCCGGACTCGGCAGGCAGCCAGTTCGATTGTCGTCGGTAGGTCGAGTCGTTGTTGAAACAAGCCACACTTCAGCCACACTCCAGCCACGACCGCTGATTGCAGCCAAACAGTCAGCGGGTTCGATGAGGCCATTCCCAGCTTGAGACTGCTCAAATGGGGCGCGATGATGTGAAAAAAATACAGATAGAGCGGGGCAGACATCAATAAATTTGGGCCTGTAGATAGGTCGACGGCATTCCAAGTGTTGGATCACCATCTTGACCTCATGCCTCGACTTGAAAGTGCTGTAGTCTCGGCTCCAAGAGGCCATTGCCTGTTGCTCGAGAAAGGTGTTGAAGTGAGCAGTACTTGAAACCAAAGGACTCGGTAGCATGATAGTATTCTGGTGTGCACAAATGAACGGGAAGAATGTGCAGTAATACTGTAATGCTGAGCGGTCCGGTACTGAATGGTGAGAACAGCGACGGTTGTTTGGTGGTTTGGGTCGACGTTTTCGTGGTAATTCGGAGTGGTAAAGCCTTCCAGGTTCTGCGAGGCTAGAGAATCAATACCAGTCAGGCTTTAATGCCCAAGAGGCTAGCCTAGGGCCAGTAACGGTCGCTTCTGGTCTTACCAGACGAGTAGATTAGTAGTACCCTTACAAGTCTGCGTAGACAGTCAAGTCAAAAGCCGCGACCGATGAGAAAAATACCATAGTTGATTCCGTAACCTATAAGTGCGGTCCTTGACCGAGAGGTAGAGGTATGTATCCTAATGTCTTTTTCGCCGACTTCCCATATGATCATTCTCCCTGCCATTTTCCCGATGGATAAAACCGAGCGCCTGATTATTCCTCTGATCATATGAATACAATCCCAAAACTATACTCTAGCAACACCAGACATAATTTCAGACAACCTCCTCGACCATCTTCCTCTTCACTCCCCCAGTAAACACCTGACCGACAGGACCAGCCAGCATGTCTTCAGGCACGGCAATCCTGCTTCCGGACTTGTTATTGATCCAGCGGACAAAGGTGGGGTCAGCCTTGGGCGGCTCGGCATCGCCTGCCGGAGTCTCGTCGCCGTTCAGAAGGGCGGCTTTGCGGTTGGTCTTGGGCGCCTGTTTCTTCAGAAGCTTGTTGATCGTTTCCATCTGTTTCGCGCGGTGATTGGTAAGTAGCTGTGCAGTTCACATCTATGAGGGAAAAAGCAAGAAGTTGCGTACCTTGACCTCCTCGTTACGCTTCTCGCTGAGGTTCCTCCTACGGCGAGCCATCTCGGCCCTTCTCATTGACAACTCCTCAGCTGTAAAAACCTTCTTGGCTTGAACTTCGTCCGAGAGCTTCATGTACTCGTGAGACGCAACGCCAACCTTGGCTCGCTGACGAGCCGTCATCTTGGAGATATCCGGCGTGCCGCCGCGACTGCCGCCCTCCTCATCGCTATCCAGCTCGACTTCCTCTGCTTCAGCGTCATCCTCGGCAACCTCAATCTCGTCGCCATCGGCATCCATGTCTTCGTCCTCTTCCTCCTCGGCTTCCTCCGCATCATCCTCGGCCGCAGCCATGTCCTCCAGTTCTGGATCCTCGGGTTCGCTCTCAAGCTCGCTGAGTTCGTCGTCGTCATCGTCATCGTAGTAATTTGTCTTGAGAGCAGCCTTAATCGTCGTTGGGGAGCTAGAAGGCACCTTTGCTGTTGCTTTCGCTTTATTGGGTGATGTCGTTGCTTGAACCTTGGAAACCGTGATGGTGGGTCGAGCAGGTGTGTCGTCCATGTCGACATCGCCATCTTCATCAACGTCCACATCTTCGTCTTCATCATCCTCTTCCTCCTCCTCCTCCTCCTCTTCCTCATCCTCCCCCTCGTCGTCGTCCAAAACGGGCGCGTTGTTGCTAACTTCAATCTCGTCCGCCTCTTCTACTTCCTCGTCATCCTCCTCCTCTTCCTCCTCCATCTCCTCGTCCTCGTCCTCGCTGCTCTCAACAACGTAGCTCTTCTTGGCTCCTGGCCTGTTACGCCTACTAGCCGCAATGCCGGAGCTGGAGTTGCCGCTCGTGGCCTCTCGTAGCTTGTTGGAGGGTACCTTGACAGTCAACATGTTGTGACCGTTTGCGTCACTCCGGCTACTAGCTGGAGACGAGGGTGGGCGGCGCGCAGTGGTTGATCGGGATGATGACATGGTGCGCTCGGGGGTTACTCTGTCGGAATGGATCAGATCAGTAATCAAAGCGTTGGCGCGCTGGGCCGCTGAGCGGCGCGGACGTGAAGACATGACTGCTGGTGCAGAGGTATGGTCTATCTGATGAGGCAAAATATTCGGGAACCGATAGTGTTATGGAAAAGAGTATCGTCTGAAACCGAGAGATACGAGCAAATGAGATGGGTCGAGGCGAGATGAGGCGATGTGGCTAATGACTGGCTCTGGTGATCCTGGGCGATGTGGTAGCGAGGATTGTCATGTGTTTGTCTGGACCGGTCCAGGTGAAGTTTGACGAGCCGGAAACTTTTGGTGGCAATGCCTTGTTGAACCCGGCGTTGGTTCCTTTGGGCACACGGAAAGGTGGTGCCTTGAACCACCAAGACCCTGATTATAATTGTGTTCTTTGATGGTTATGTATCGCTCTGATTTGCTGATCTGGTAGAAAGGCGCAGCTGAGAAGACTTTTTGGCTGGAGGACGAGGTGGGATGTGAAAGTTGGCGGTTTGGTGTTAATCTTTTGGGAAGTGCCGGTGGGTGTTGCTTGTGTGGGGTGAAGTGAGGACCCGTCTGTTCATGGTCCCCTCTCTTTGGTTCACAGGTTGTTGTTGTTGTTGTGGTGGTGGTTGGATGGTGCCGCCGTTGTCGTTCGGGTTGATAAGCCTTGTCATGCAACATAACCGTGCAGCAAGCACATCTAAGACGGACATTGACGTCGCCTCGCTTCTTCTTTGCTTCCTCTTGGCTTCCAGCTTTTGCCTTTTTGCGGACAAGGCGCATCGGCGTTGCCCTGACATTGGGCTAGAACCAGACTGTCGGTTTCACAAGGATGAATCCAGCGTCTCGTCTCGTTGGATGGAAATAGGTCGGGAAACCTTGTTGGAACCACACAGTCTTTACTGTGTCGTTTGCGACATCTTGATTGTTTCTTGGGTCCTCCCTTTGTGACAAAGCATCCTCACATCTCCCCAATTTTGACTGCCGTGCTGACCATGCCTTCCAGTCACGATATTGTTTCCATCCTCATTCTCATCCTCGGCCCTTTCTCGACTCGGCTTCCAACCCCATGATCGATACGGAAGAGACCAACACCAGAAGCGACATGCCGTGTGTATAGATGATTCGCTGCACTTACGATGATGAGATTCAAAAATACGCAGTCGAGCTATGACCAAGGTCAAATCGGATGGACGGAAAAAAGACCTGCGAACTGTTGGCCCTGCTGACTACCTTCCGAAATCAAGTGTTGGCGATGAGGGTGGCGATTCTCTGTTGAGAAGGGTGACGTTCCGCAAACAGGACAGCAATGTCGTAGTTGCCTATCCTATCTTGATATCTAGCAACGCTATACCTGCTGTGATGGTAGAGGCGGGTCTGAGCTCTATGGTTGGCGCTGAGTCGTAAAGCCGGATCGAGGGCGTCTCGCGAGGATGGCACGTCGGACGGGATTGCAGAATCGCTGAGCTTCAGAAGACTCAATGGGAAGTAGATATCAGGGATGAAAGAGAGAGGTCGATATCAAGTATGGGGGAAGAATGGAAAGAATACCGTAATGTTTCAATATCGAATTATCCAGCTTCTGATTTCATGTCGACAAGTGGAAGTCGCGA
Organism: Neurospora hispaniola; assembly: GCF_033458365.1. Taxonomy (NCBI): domain Eukaryota; kingdom Fungi; phylum Ascomycota; class Sordariomycetes; order Sordariales; family Sordariaceae; genus Neurospora; species Neurospora hispaniola. The sequence continues at coordinate 3,091,174 of NW_026944410.1, read as the reverse complement.
CCGTGATGTTGACTGTCTCCACCCACAGTCCCCGTCGGTCCCGCCTGGCCGCAGGAGGTCCAGTGGATGCCCGGTCAGTGGGCTCGGCCTTTGCCGGGGGGTGGGTAAAGTGGGTCTCTGCGCATTCAACCCCTGAGCCTACCGCTGAAGTCCAGCTGAAAAAGCTCAGACCAACAGCACCAAATAGCGACACCCATGCCTCGGTAACAGGAGACGACAACCACGGCTGGCGGCGCTGAAAGACCATGGAAAGTTAGGTCAGTTCCCAGCCGCCAGCCATCACAACGGCATCGCGAATTCACCCATACAATCCGTCCATTCATTCATTTATCCATCCATCCCCTCGCCGTCTTCGAGTCCTCGCCGAACCGTCCAGACTACCTGGAGCAGCATCACACCCCTCGTACAGACAGTTACAAGAACCGAATTCGGGCATTCAACTCCACCGCCATGGGCGACTCGGAAGAACACAAGGGCGCCGACACCCTGGCGTGGGAGAAAGCGACAGCCGACAACAACAACACATCTCAACCTCAGACGCAGGCTCAGGCCCCGTCAACATCGACATCCTCAAAATCCCAGCCCGCAGCCCAAACCTCTCCAGAAGCGCCCAAAGTCTCAGTCTCCCTCGAACAAGCCAGGATATTCCTCCAGGATGCGCAGGTGCAAAAGGAGACGACAGAGCGCAAGGCCGCCTTTTTGAGGAGCAAGGGCATCTCCCAGAGTGACATCGACGAACTGCTGAAGGAGGACTGGATTCGGGCGCAATCAGATGCAAGTTATTTCTTGTATCTCAGTGTTCCTAAAGACAAGCTGCTAACATGGACATCTACAGATGAGAGAAATCCCCGTCACCAACGAATCGTCATCATCGGCTTCGTCAAAGGTGGCTGCTGCGATAACAACCACAACCACCCTCCCCAAGACAAAAGAACAACATGTGCCCATCATCACCTACCCCGAGTTTATGGCCGAGACGCACCGGGCGCCACCGCTAATAACCATGAACGGCGTCCTTAATACGGCCTACGCCTTCAGCGGTATCGCCGCCCTCGTCTACGGCGCCAACAAGTACGTTGTCGAACCCATGCTCAACCAACTCACCGAAGCCCGCGTCGACTTCCACGACAACGTCAAGGACAACCTGGACCGGCTGGTCGAGAAGCTCGAGCAAACCGTGTCGGAGCTGCCTCCGGGCTACAAGGCGTCGGACGGCCGCGCCGGCCGCTACAAGGACGCTTACGACGACGACGATGACGACGACAACATGAGCACGTACGAGGACCCGACCGAGATGTTCCACCGGGACGTTGGCATCCAGACGTCGCCGCCGCCCACGCCGTCGGTGCGGGCCATGTCGCTCCCTTCGCGCCCGGGCACAGCCATGTCGGCCCGGTCTCTGTCGGAGATCTACGAGGCGCACTCGCGGGCCCAGTCGCGCGCGGCGTCGGCCATTTCCGAGCGGCACATGAACCACACGCAGAAGCAGCAGAGGCGACTGGCGGAGCTGGTGACGTCGGTCAAGGAGATCAACGAAGGGCTGACATCGCAGTGCGAGGACTACGACGAGCTCAGGACAACGGTGGACGTATTCCACGGCGAGCTGGAGCAGTTGGCGCTGCAGCACTACGACTTCACTGGAGGCTTTTCGTTGTACGGGTATACCAATAGGAGCGAGCCTAACGATGAGATCAAGAAGGCCAAAGAGAATATCAGACGGGTCAAGGGCGTGTTGCTCACCACGAGGACATTTGCTACGCCTGCTCCTGGTGCCTCGGGGCGGTAGGAACGCATGAGGCAGCAAGTGGCAGATGCGCGGAATGCTCGACGTGATGGGAAGAAAGAAGGGGCGGAGTAAATTAATGATGCTTTCCCCCCGTCAAGTCGGATATGGAGCAAAAGCATGGAATCATTCACAATCTGCTTTGAAGATTCAAAACAAGCAAAACGCCAAGGTATAATCGATAGAAGTAAGTATTAGCCAGCGGTTAATGACATAATTGTTGTTCTCTTACAAGTCGAACCAAATTTCGACCGTGTTCGCCTCCGATCCCAAAACTTGGAAATGGATCGCCGGAATAACATCCGCAATTTCAATAAAAAAAAAGCCCAAATAACCTTGACGTTACTCTGTCAGCAACCACAAGTTACACCACATTCTTACAAGAGGTGGCTGTGAAAGCCGGTGAGGGTAGTTGCCATAAGTGGTCTAAAAGTTGCAGAAAAGTCACAGACCATCCACCTCCAACATCGGCGGCTTCTTCTACACGGACAAGTCTAACTATTCGGGTTTTTGTCCGTCGAATGGAAGCATGGCAATTCTTTCCCGGTCGTGACGACGTCGTGACATGGAAACTATGGTTATCGCAGACTGAGGTTGCAGAAGTCGAGTAGTTAGGTACATAGTGCCATCCAGATGCAGATATGGCCTGAGAGCAAGCACCCATCCTCAGGAATCTTGGAGTCGATAGGTGCCCAATCATGGCGCCTCTCGCCACCTTTCTTTTTTGTCTTGGTTTCCTCCAAGGTTCCCTCTCGCAACTTTATCACAATAGCAGAATACATAATTTGTCAATTCTCACCACGTTCTTCCTCATCTGTTCAACTCAGGGTGCCAGCTGCAAGTGTTACACTACATACAGTACCTCACCGCATTTGCGCAAATGCAATACGCCAAACCGTTGATTGAACAGTGCGAATGGAGATATCTCCGTGCAGCGAGTGAAGCGGACAGATCGGATTGTGAACGAATCAATACAAAGGAGAGTGCACAAACGAGAAACAGGAACGAGACCGATGGCAAGGTGAGACTCTTTGCTTTGGGGTCTGGGTATAGATGGGAATCGCAATTATGGTGATAGCTACCGTATGGCCAAACCCTCACGTCACACGACAAGCCCAGAAGACTGTCCCAAATGTTGCACTTGCGCACTTGTGGTGCCAGATCCCGTAACGACCGAGATTCCATTGTGACGATGGGGAACGGTCAGTCATCAATGACAAAAACTCGGGGGGCTGCCGTCCAGGTGCGGTGTCCTTATGCTACCTCTGTACCTACATAGTAAAGAGAGGGGTTCATTACCTAGGTAGGGTGATTGACACAAACATCCTACGGTACACTAGAATCCAGCAGCTCAAAGTGAGGGCATTGCGAGCTGGATGTGCTACTACCTATTGTGCTTGTTGGACAACGGGATGGATGATTTCCAGGTTACGGTAGTGTAGACTAGTGTACTGTACCCAAGCAGTGATACATTCAGTCCCCATTAATTAGCGGGGAAAGAAAGAGCCAAGATGAAGAGAAAAGACCCCACCCAACGTGGGCCAAGCATCTTGCTTTTTTCTTGGCAACCGTCCACCACATACTGCGGGTGGTGCATGGAATTGATCGCGAAATTTGAATTGCGCAGACTTTTTGTTTTCTTTGCGACAAGGCGACCGAAAAAAAAAAAAAAACGAACCAAAAGCCCGGATCAGGCACAGGAATCCGACTTGCTTGCGGCAGCCCCAGCACTCGCTCCCGAGACAGACTGACAGCCTCGGATCGGGAACTGAGGGGTAGCAGGAACTGGCAACTGGCAACGACCAGATCCTATTCCATCACCATCCTCGGCTCTTCCACTTGTTGGTGTTTTTGATTTTATTTTTAGTTCTTTTTGGGCATCGTCGCAAAAGCACAACAGCACATACCTTGCCGCGCAGGATACAGCTTGGCGCATACTGTACAAATCTCACAAGGCTGTTGTGCAGACCGTCCATCGAGTCCATCGAGTCTAAAGGACAAAAGCGGCTCTCCATCACCCTTCATACATATAGTTGAGATCCTCACATACATGACACTGAGGTGTCCAAGAAGAGAGGAATATACACACAAACAACGGCTGCCAAGCTAAAAAGTACGGAAGAGCAACCCGGCACCTCACCTCAAGCAGAACAGGATGCATAACGACGAGACGGTGATCTCAGATGTGCCAGACATGATCAATAAAGCGCCGATCATTCCTGGCCACTCACCCTCTCCGGCTGTGGCTGGCATGTCGGGGTCAGAGCACAACAACACCACCATTACCACCACCACGGTCACCACCGATACTGTCACCACCACCACCCCTACCACAACCGAGTCCGTGCCTAGGCCCGGGCCTGTTGGACATGGGACTGAATATGGTGTTCAGGTTGCCGGGCGTGTCACTGGCTCTGCCTCTGGCTCTGGCATTCACGAGGACCAGATTGGTAACGCCCCCGTAACTGGCATTTCCTCGGATCAAGCTGGCGCATCTGGCATTTCTTCCTCCTCGTCTCCGTCACAGCAACAACATCAGCAGAAGAAGCAGCAGGAAAATGAACATGGGTTGAACACCACCATTATTGCCAGCAACAGCTTAAAAACATCAACTTCCACGGAAGAGCAAGAAGACACTCTCAAGAGCAGTTCAGTTCCCAACACTGGCACCGACAAGAGTGAGTTACCATTTTTATTTCCCATTTTTATTTCCTTCATCACCAACACCCTCCCTGATGGGAACCGCACATGTCGTTTTATTTAACTTCGTCAGGTCTGGACTCTAGCCTGTCTGCATGTCTTTGAATGTACACTGTAGACTTGGCCGCCACTGTTAGTCAAGGACCAGTCATCGTCCACTCATCGTCAGCCATTTCCAAGGCGGCACTGCCCGTTTTTTTTTTCACCTGCTTTTTCCCTGTCCTTCAATTTGATCTTATAATACACCAGATCTACCTACCTAATCTTGGCATATCTTCTTCTTTGTTGGACAACTCTCATTTAACATTTCCTGTTCCTCTCTTGTCTGTCTATATCTCTCGTATCCTATGCCACCCGTCTTCAACAGGGATCCAGAATCTTGTTTGTCTAGCTTCCCCAACTTTTCACGGACCTCATTCGGCATTCATTACATACTTAAAAACCTTGTTTTCTCCGGAGTCCCACGTTGTCAAAACGACGAGGAGAAAAAAAAAAGGCAATGCGCTGATCGCTAACGCGTGGTCGTACTCCGGATCTTCCAGCCCCAGACGAGCAGCAGGACATCATACCACTTCGAGCCAAGCCGGCCCCGCATCAGCCAGACCATTCTGTAGACCACCCTATCGACCACCCTGGCCACTATCTAAAGGACCCCGGTGACCCCAGTGACGACCATCCGGTACAGGCTAGCGAGTCTAACCGCAATCACCACCCCAGTTGCTGCCCGCGTGCTCAACCTGGCTCGCGGCCCCCCGCGTCGCCGTCGACTTATATAAGGTCGTCCCCCTTGACGTCGGAGCTCCCCAACGGTCCTGACGGTGGCGATCACGATTCAACCACCCCATTTAACCCTCAACCACCGTCTACCATGATTTTCGCCGACCTGTACAAGTCACCCAGGTCGCCCCTAAATAAGCTCAGGCACTCGTTTCCTCACCATCAGCCGGTTGTCCTACCATCCGACCTTGATGCCGACCTTGTGAGCAAAGACAAGGCGAAGCAGAAGGAAGCTGTCAGAAAGTACCTTCTTGAGAAGATTCGAAATGACTGGGACTTCGAATGGGCACCTGTGACGCAACCACGTCCAACCGAAGCAGCAGCAACCTTCGATGAGAAGCAGCCGCATGAGAAGAGCGATATCGCTCAACTTCCACCAGATAGCACTATCGCTCCCAACGAGCATGGATCACCCAGGATAGCAGACGGTGCCGTAGCTCAGACCTTTGACGATGATGCGCCTCGGGATCCAGGAGAGGAGGCAGATTCGGAATCTGATGTCGAGTCCGTTTACAGCACGATATCAGAAGATCTCGTTCACTACCGTCCCCGGGCGGAATGGACCTCGGATCTCTCAGACAACGATGAGCCGCCAGCTCCCAACACCTCCTCACCTTTCCGCTTCGACAGCCCCGACGCAGTCGGAACCGCCGTCAAAAGCTCCCTGGAAGCAAAGCGGGCCAAGAGGAGGCGGGCAGTGAGAAAGGAAGCCTCGTGGAATCCCGGGTTGGCCTGCTTCGAAGCTCGCCGCGATGCCTGGACAGGCGCCAAGACGTTCCGCGTCAAGCCCAAGCCGATGTGCCCCGCGTCGCCCACGACAGCGATGTCAACGACGACCCGCCGTCTCTCCTTCTGGCGCCATCATCGCTCGTCCGAGTCGACGAGCGCTGCCGCCGTGGCGCACCCAGCCAGCTCACCACCAGCAGCAGCAGCAGCAGCAACAAACCTCTCCGCCCCTTTGTCACCCACAACCACGCGCAACTCCCAGCAAAGCGCCCAAAGCGACGCCGTATCCGACACCTCAGCCAGAGGAGCAGGAGCAGCAACAGACAACAGCACCGTCCCCTCCACTTCCCCCACCTCACCATCTAAACCCGATACCTACCCTGCCTACCCAGTGCAAACCCTCCTTCCGCTCCCTCCTCCCCTCCTCCCGCCTCAAAACCCCATGCGCGCCTCCGTCACGCCCTCCATCTACCCCTCTCTTTACGACAAAATCATTGTCAACAACATGCAGCCCTCCTGCCCCGTCAACCTGGCCGACGTGCTGCGCGCCTGCGTGGTGGGTTGGAAGCGCGACGGCGAGTGGCCGCCCCGATCGCAGTACACCAACGTTGCCGTGCCGCCCATGCTGGTGCCGAAACCGATGAGCGCTGCCGAGATTGCCGCGCAGAGGCAGCGGAAGGTGGCTCTCCAGAAACAGATGCAGCAGCAGAAGGAGGCGAGGGAAAAGGCGGCTCGGGAGGCGAGTGAGGTGAGGGAACGGGCTCGGGAGGCGGCTCGGTTGCAGAGGGAGGAGCGGGAGCAGAAGGCGAGGGAAGCGAGGGAACAGAAGGAGGAGAGGGAGAAGCAAGAGAGGATGGAGAGGGCGGCGGAGAAGCAGAGGCGGAAGAGCGATGCTACTGCGCAAGGGGGGGCGCCGGGTGCAGGAAGAAGATCCAGTATTGTGGCGTTGGTGGGCGGAGTGGTGAATCATTTGACGAGGGTGCCGACGGCGGAGGATAGGGATCGGGAGAGGTCGGGGAGTCAGAGTGATGAGAATCTTGGAGGAGGAGGAGGAGGAGGAGGAGGAGGGAAGGGCGGGATAAGGAGGAGTTTGCAAAAGGTGTTTTCGTTGGGGCATGGTGGGGGTCAGGGACACCAGGCTAATGGCAATCCTCTTGCTTAAAAGGAGAATGAGGGTGGATGTGAATGGAAATGGCCGAGATGGGAAGAGTTTATACCACAAGAGATATGAGAGCATTGACCAAGGTGAAGATGGCACGTCAACGTTTTCTTTGGAAATGAATGGTGTGTGCGTGTGTGTGTTTATGACATGTCATGACATGGGGTAATGGGAATGGAATGTTTGGAAGTTTGAAAGAAAGGGCAATCGGAAAAGCAAGCTTAAACTGATACCCCCAAGGTCTTTTATTAATTGGATTTCTTTTTATTTTTTTAAATATTTTTTTTTTTTTCCTTGGATGGAACCACGAAGCTGGGCGAGCATGGAGAGAGAACAGGGAGGGAGGGAGGGGATAATAATGGGCATAGTCAGGGTGGAGGATTTAATAACCTGCTTGATGACTAGTTCCGACTACTCGTGGGTTGGCGGACCTAGTCTCCCAAACTTCTAATGAAGCCTATGATTACTTTACCACCAGATCCATCAACCATTTCGTCTTCATTTCGATGCGGCTAGAGGTACCGACCTGTCTGGACACAATCGCGTACTAGAGGTAGGTAGGTCAGGCCTCGGCAGGGGGAGGCGGTTTATAAAGGAAAGTCGTGGCTAAAGTCTTGTTCTTTTCCTCCCTCAAGTCGCAGAAAGCCCACAGATACGCTGGCGACCCAGCTACGTAATTGCAGTGTTGTTGGTGATATGTCAGCTTCTTTGAACGTGAAATCTCGACGAACAGGGGACTAAACAGGAAAACGGAAACGAGAGAAAGGTAGTAGGTAGCGAATAAACTCATCACTATGCATTTTTGGTGGATGGTACATAGTATCTTCTGATTGAGTAATCCTGCAATACACATATAAGCATAAAACACGATAGAGAGAAAAGAAACCAACCGCCGCCAGATGCTACACCACCTCAAAGATATATCATCATGTCAGAACCAATTCCATTCCCTTTCATTTCATAATAACCTAAACATTCATCATTCATACCTGTATTTATATTCATAACAAGGCCTTGAACCTCCTATCCCAAGCCACCACCACCACCTACCCCCTCCCCCAAGCGCCATACTGCGTCCCACTCACACCACTCTTCACACTCCCCGTCTGCCCGGGGCTCGCCAATTCACCAATCCCCATACCCTTCCCCTGCTGGCTCCTCCCCAAACACCCATAATGAACAACCGCATCTTCCCCTCCCGGCAAAACCGCCACGACGCTCCCACCCAACCGTTTATGACAAACCCCACAAACTCGCTCCTCCCCAATCACCACCCGTCTATTTCTTCCTCCCACTCTGCTTCCACCCCCCGGTAGTACCGCTCCCTTCGGTAACCCATCACCCAACAAGAGAAGAGCTTGGCTGGTAACTAACCCGGTCTTCCTCAGGCCCGCAACGACGAGGGTCTCGTTAACAATACTGTTCGCGTTGCGCATGCGGCCGCGGAAGTAGGACTCGAGCTCGGAAACGGGCAGGTCATCGGGAATCAAAGAGAGGGTGGAGGTGGCGGGCAGGCGAGAGCCGTGCTTCGAGAGGAGGTCGAGGGCGGGTGGCAGGTTGGGTTTGTGAGGGGAGGGAGGGGTCAGGTAGAGGGAGAGCAGGGTATGGTAGATGGAGGGGTGGGCTTCGTCTTGAGAAGGGTCTTCGGTGGAGGAGGGCGAGGTAATGGTGGTGGTGCCCGGGGGGTGGGAGGGGGAGGTGGGTTGAGGGTGTTCGGAGGATTTGTGGATGCGGTTGCAGTATCTGGATAAGAACGGATTGGTTAGTATGCATGGGATGGATTGAGGAAAAAGAACCGGCGGAAGCTTACTCTTCTGCTTTTTTGTAGTCTTTCATTTGGAAGACGTAAATTTCGAGTGCTTGTTTGTGTTGACCCATGTTGCTGAGGACAACAGCTCGCGCCTCATAGAAGCGTGGGTCGTCTCGGGGAATGAGACTGAACGCTCTTCCGAGGCTGTACTGCCGACTGTCCTTCAAGAACTGTACCAATCGCTCCATGAGAGAGTCCCACTCTTCCTCCTTCCCTTGTTTTTTCTCCTCCCTGAGCTGTCTGATAAACAACTCGACAAGGCGGTTATGAAACTCGGGAGTCATGTCGTTCAGCTCCGAGATGATATGCTCCAGGTATTGGATCTCCAAGGCTGTGTCGATGCCGCCCAAGAAGTGGAGGACCCGGGCTCTCGGGAGAGTCTCGGCATTCTCCGAGTCGGCGAGGAAAACCTCCATTCCCAGCTTGGGGTCTTTCCTCAAAGTCCACTCTGAGAATTCGAGAATGACGTCGATCATCTCAGGCGGGAGGCCTTGAAGATACAGGACCGTCCTTTGGGGACCGTGCAACGTAGGCGCCGCCTCATCAGGCTCGTCCGGCGAGCCAAACTTGCGAAGCAGATCTAGAGCCTGGCGATGCAGCTTCTTGCCGTAGAAGAAGTCAACTAGCTCGTTGAACCGGTTGTGCTCTACAAGCCTCTCGTTAACAACCTGTGGGTCGCAAAAGTTGGGGATTCTGAAAAGGGAGCTGGCCAATGTGGGACGGGAGTACATGAAGGCGCGGAACAGAGTGGTGTCGACAACTCTGAAAGTCTCCTGTAGATCCTTCTCAAGCTGTTCGTCATCCTCATCCTTGTGAGACATTAGGAGTGTATTGAACGCCTCCTCTGTGACCCCGTTTGCTGACTTGCGCGGCTTCAACTTTCCGGTGACTGGATCAATGACTCTCTGAAGTCTCGCTCTGGCTCCGGCCAGGTAGCTGTTCAGCTCCGAGACGGCTGTCATGAGATCCTTTTCGTCTTGGGCGCGTTGTTCCTCGGCCGTCTTGCCCTTGATGCTGGCCGCATCATCATCGACTGGGGCTCTTCTGGAAGAGACTATGGATGAGGTTTCGGGATCAAACTTCTTGCGACCGTGACCCATGAGGTACTTGGCAAACCCGCCTCCTTTCTGTGGCGACGATACCTCAGAATGCGGCTCATCTTCCTTGGGTGCATGATCTCCATTTGCTTTACCGTTAGGGGGCGCTTCGTGGTCCGACTCTTCCTGCGGCTCTTCAGGCTTCTTCTCATCAACGCCCAGCTCTCCCACAATGATCTTGGGAAAGAGTCTTAATACTCTCTCAGGCGGAGCATGGACCTCGTCTTCATTGAACAGGTCCATAGACTCGCGAAATTTCCTTTGACGGAAGAGCAGTTCGGCCTTGAGCATTTTGACTTCGCGCATGGTCTCAGTCTTGTTCTCGAGAAGAGCGTCCTCCAACATAGCCAAGATGCTAATGGCTTCATCATACCTCTGGGTTTTTACCAGCTCGTCGATCTGGGAATCATAGTCCGTAGCATCCATTTTCCACACCACTCTCTCGCTCAAGACGTGGAAGCCCTTTCCAGCATGTGCTAGGCTGACCGTAGGTGGCGGGAAATGCAGAGAAGCGGCACCAGGGAGACTGATGGTCTGAAGCAGGTTCAGTGTGTCCGGATTTCGTACTTCGAGACTGCCCTTGGTCGGTGATTGTAAGGCAAGAATATAGGGGTAACTATATCCTATGCTCTCAGGAGCAGCTTGCCAAGGAATCTGGCGCTTCTCCAAGGCCTTCCCGGCGTCATTGATGAATAACGTATTGATGTCTTTGGCGAGCAATAACTGACCCTCGGCGAGCTTCGCTGACAGCGGTTTGGGCGTAAAGTTGCCCAATCCCATATATCCCATACTGGCTGTGGCACCAAAGCGACTTTGCCCTCCTGCTGCCCCAATAGCCCCAGGACCAACAATGTCCTCCATCTGACCGGTTGTGATATCGACTATTTGGTAGCCACCGTTCATGCCGCAGACCACCTTGTTTGCGTTGGCCCATGTCAGAGACCGGATGGCCTCGGACAGGACTATTTCGGTGACATCGGGGGAGAGCTCGCTCTCGTGCCATGACCACAGCAGCAAGCGGCGCTTGACAGCAACAGCTAGACGCGATATAATCTCGGGTATCCCAGTGTCGGGATCCTTGACAATATTGCTCGTGACGGCAAAAGTGGAAGCGCTTTTCGTCCGGGCTGTGGGGAACTCGATAGGTTCGAAGGTCTGGAGGTCGTGGAGGGCAACGCCGTTGTAGTTGGACAGCGATATTATGGTGTTGGCTTCCTTGATTATGGCGAGCTGTTCGATAGCGCGCGTCGAGAACTTTTCTACCTCGCGGAGGAGGTCGGTGGGCTTGGGGCCTCTCGGCGCGGCTTGGGCATTGTAAAAGCCTGGCGCGGCAGCCTGGTACTCTTGGGTCGTCGTCAAAGGTCCATTGGGGTCTTGGGTCATCAACTCGGTTGTAGCTTCGCTCGGTTGTTGGGACGACGCTCCGTTGGCAGACTGGCTCGGTGGTGGTGGAGGAGGAGGAGCGGGTGGAAGTTCGTTTACACGGTATATTCTGAGGGATCCCGTATTCAAGCCGACGAGGACGCGGTCACCGTAGGCGAGGATGGACTCGATCTTGGACTTGTCTCTCTGCTTGAGCTCGATGATGGGTCGAGCCGTAAATGCGGAGAGCATGGCGACGGGCCCGCTGCTCCCTGGTTGCAGCAGTGGTCACAGGGCGGTTATGAAGGCATTAGATTGTGTCTTTGGAGCAGGAAATTGTCGAGCACCGCTGGCGCAGGTTGGCGATGTTCCACTTTGTACGGTCTCGTCTCGGATGGATGGTGTTATCGCAGCCGAGTGGGTGTGCCGGGTGGAGGATGACGGCATGGCGATTGGCAGGGCAGTGGTGATACTGAATGATGGTCAGGCGCCGCATTCAAGGGTACGTAGGGTACCTCTACAGGCAGTGCCCAACCCCACGGGACGAGAGGGTGGGAGGGTGGGTGCGATACCGTAGCGGGACTGTCTTTCGAGAAGCAGGGTTAGGGGTAGACGTGGCATTTCATTTCCAATGCAACAGCTTTTGTTAAAGTGAAGTGCAAAATAATGATCGAGTTCAGACAACCCACTCGTGTTTTCATGTTTGGTATTTTCCCAAAGTTCTGGTCACGAACAAGTACGACCGTCAAGGTTCTCGAATCAACATCCAGATGCGGAGAGTTGCGATGGAGTCCTCCATGTTGTATTGTACTGTACTGTTACGAGTCGTTACGAGCTGGCGGTACCCGATTTAGCTCCCGGTTTACAAGTAGATGGAGTGTCGGGCAACTCCTCTCAGAGCTCAGTGTCATGAGACTCTACAGTACAGATTCGGGCATACTCTGTGTATGTCTGATCATCTCTATGCCTGGTCTCCAGGGAACCTAGAAACAGATGCCCCGGGTCGAGTCTAGGTACCTATCTTTCCAAGGAACCTAATGATATCTACTTGACATGATGGACAGCCTTACACGCCCAACTTCTTGATTTTGGTGCATGCTGGCCTGTTTCTAGTGTAGTGTTCGTCCGATTCGTTTCATGTTTTGTCGATTCGGCTTCCATCACCCGACGGCACTGGCTGCCGATAGAGGTAAAAAGCACGTTGTTAGAAGCAAATCTGTAGTGTACAGATTATACATGGCGCTGCTGCTTGATAATCGTGCATCCAGGTTGGCTATTCTGTAGAACCTCCCTTGGGTTTCCTGACAGGACTCCACCCGATCCGCTGTAAGATAGTGGAGTGGCTGCAGCATCGACGGGCATAATTGGCTAAAAATGGCCCATCTCGTCAGCGACAGAACACCTCCATCGTCGCTAGCTTGGATATTTCCAAGCAATGATTGCACCACTTGTACACTATTGGCGACCGTGACCAGTCTTTGTTTCAAAGCTATTCTGTGATTTCAGACCTACTTGCCTTCCTTTCCATCTTGTTCCCAAAAAGATATTTTAATCGTTGCCCACCATAGCTTCTTCAGCCGAGTCTGGAAGCCCCTCCTCCTCTAGACCTGACCAACCCGCGGCAAACCATCACGAGAACGACAACAAGGTGCCACCCGGAACACCACCAAGCCCAGCTGCTGGAGACCATAACACCAAGGACAGGGGAGGGAGGACACGAGGAAGAATTGGAAAAGACCATCATCCCCGCAGCATTCTCTTTTCTGTCTCTGCGCAACCAAGCAGGCCACAACGAAACCAAGACGGATTCGAGCTCCAAGCCTATCCGCAATCCAGCAGGCAGCCTCACACTCGCACAGCCGACGACACAGCTGACACCAACCGCAACCCCAATCCGCCCCGTGATCGCGCCGCGGCCAAGGAAGAAAAGAGGGCCAGGAAGCGCCGCTGGCTTGAGGCACAGGACGAGATGAAGTTTTCTCATAGTATCCAGTTCAATGCGGTGCCGGACTGGAGCACACATTACATCGCATACAGCAACCTCAAGAAGCTGTAAGCTTGCCGCCTGTCTTGTCTCCGCCGCCGTGCTCAGTCAGCCAGCTAACATAACCGCCTTAGCATCTACCAGCTCGAAAAGGTCATCCACCTGGCATCCGGCGGTGATGGCGAGTCGCGCCCGCTGATTCAACATGAAGACCCCGAAATCGTCTTCGTTCGAGCCCTGGATGTCGAGCTGGAAAAGGTCTTGTCCTTCTATACTGTCAAGGAGAGGGAGCTGTTTGAGGAGGTACAGAACCTCTTGCGCGACGTCGACGCATTCGATGAGCAGTCTGGTGACACCGACCAAGAGCGCCAACTTCGTCCCCCTACCCGTGGCAGCGAACAACAGAGACCTTTGCGAGCCCGGAGCGAAAGTCTGCCGAGCCGGGCCTCGACTGACGACGGTTCCAACAGCGACCAGAGCGACAATGAGAACACCGGCCTGAACACACGGGGGAAACAGAGGCGGTTGAGCACGGGGAGGCGAAAATCTAGCACCGTTATCCCTGGACACATGATGTCCTCCATTGGCGACATGACAGCCTCTACAGAAATGACGAGGTCTCGCAGGTTCAGCACTACCTTCGACGACGACTATGCCGAGCAGGCTGTCTTGTTCTCCTCGGGCATCATGCTCAAGAAGAGGATCATCAACCTCTACGTCCAGCTGTGCGAGCTCAAGTCGTACATCCAGCTGAACAGGACGGGCTTTAGCAAGGTCCTGAAAAAGTTCGACAAGATCGTTGACAGACAGTTGCGTTCCAAGTACATGGACACCTTCGTTGATACCGCATACGCCTTTCGTCCAGAGACCACCAAGACCTTGGAAGAACAGATTCACCTGATGGTCCACGCATACATGGACATCGTTACTCAGGGTGACGAGGCGGCGGCCACGCGTGATTTGCGATCGCACCTTCGAGAGCACGTCGTCTGGGAACGAAACACGGTCTGGAGAGAGCTTATCGGTATGGAGCGGCGAGCTGAAGCCGCAAGTCTGGGACATACTCTTCTAGCGCGAGATACCGACCCAACCAGCCACCGTCTCCAGGGCGACGACGAGCTGGTGTTGCCGACCAAGGAAATCGCAACACCGCTTGGTCGCTTCAGATTGCCTGCTTGGCTAGTCAGCTCAACTCTGATGACTCTCATCATCATCTTTGCCATCTTCTTCGCCCTGCTCTTCATGCCCATCATGAAGAAGCCCGAGCAGCAAAATTGCCTGGCATTGCTGGTATTTGTCAGTTTGCTCTGGGCTACCGAGGCCATTCCCCTTTTCGTCACCTCGCTCATCATACCTTTCCTCTGCGTTGTTCTTCGAGTCTTCCGCGATGCCGACAAGCCCCATCACAGACTGGGTGCCAAGGCGACTACGGATGCTGTCTTCTCGGCCATGTGGACGCCTGTCATTATGCTCCTGCTTGGTGGCTTCACTCTCGCAGCGGCTCTCTCCAAGTGCGGTATCGACAAGCGCATAGCGACTTTTGTTCTCAGCAAGGCAGGAACACAACCTAGGACGGTCCTCATTGCCAACATGGCTGTGGCCGCATTCGCCAGTATGCTGATCAGCAACGTCGCCGCTCCTGTCCTCTGCTTTGGCATCATCGAGCCCATGCTTCGCAACCTCCCAGCTGGTTCCAACATGTCCAAAGCCGTCATCATGGGCATTGCCCTCGCCTCCAACGTAGGCGGCATGCTCTCACCCATTGCCTCCCCGCAAAACATTGTCGCTATTGGCTTGATGGAGCCTCCTCCTACTTGGGGAGAATGGTTCTTCATCGTCATCCCCGTTGGCGTCATCTCCCTGCTTCTCATCTGGGTCCTCCTGCTCCTCACCTTCCAGCCGGGCAAGGGTACCTCCATTGTGCCCATCCGCCCCGTCAAGGACCGCTTCACGGGCGTGCAGTGGTTCGTCACCCTTGTGACCGTCGCCACCATCGGCCTGTGGTGCGCCTCTCACCAGCTCGAAGCCGAGTTTGGACATATGGGCGTCATTGCCATTATTCCCATTGTCTTATTCTTCGGCGTCGGCATCCTCACCAAGGCAGATTTTAACAACTTCCCCTGGACCATCATCATCCTGGCAGCTGGTGGACTGGCACTCGGCAAGGCGGTTAACTCGTCTGGCCTGCTGCACACTGTCACCAGGCTGATCACCGAGGATGTCCAGGATTTCAGCCTCTACGGTGTCCTGATTGTCTTCTCGAGCTTGATTCTGGTGATTGCCACGTTCATCAGCCACACTGTTGCGGCGCTGATCATTTTGCCGCTGGTGTACGATGTCGGGAAGGGGTTAGACGAGCCGCACCCGAACTTGTTGGTCATGGCGGGTGTATTGATGTGCAGTGCTGCTATGGCGCTACCTACTTCAGGATTCCCTAACATGAGTAAGTTTTATTACTGTTGCCCGTTTCTCTTTTTGTCCAAGGCTAATCACATTATCTTCCACAGCCGCTATCATGAAGGAAGACCCAGCTGGCCAGCGATACCTGCAAGTCAAGCACTTTATTAGCCGTGGTGTGCCCAGCAGTTTGCTGACCCTGTTGGTGACCGTCACGGTTGGTTATGCTGCTATGAGGGTTGTTGGTATGTAAGGGGCCTACCTATAATTACGTAGATATTCTTGAATTTATGGTAGCTATAGAGTTGGGCTGGTAGCATGAATAAGGGAAGCGGATCATGAGAAGGGGGGGGGGGGGGGGGGGGGGGGGGGGTAAGACGAGGAGGAGGACGAGGATTTCTAGACAGTGATGATCAAGCGTTTCGGCGGTATGTTTTTGGAGTAAATGATCCCGTTTTTGTTGATGTATTCCTTTTTGTTGTTTCGCGTTGATTATGCTTTTAATGAAGACAGCGGCGCACATCCGGGAGCGGAAAGGGAAATCTATTTGGGCTTCTTCTATTCCTGCTGGATTTTCTATTGTGGTGAAGGTTGACTAAAGGGTTAGGACTCATGCATAGCGGCCCCAGTATGATCATGACCAATTCTCTCATAGTCCGGTACGTTTTCTTCATGCACTCGTACCAATTCGTGTTGAACCGCATACAGCACATCACATAGACAAGGGCCTGATAAAGTGTAACCCCAGATATCATGGATGGAGCAACAAATCCAAGGACTACCACCACACCATAAAGATCCTTCTTCCCTCTTATACCCTCTTCTTCCTAGCGCTCTCCCCTTTTCCCTGTTCCAAATCACTCACTCATCCTCGTCAACAACCTCCTCGCCATAGTTCTCCTCCTCCTTGGCCTCTGCCTCCTTCCCCTTGCTCTGGTCACCACCACCATTCTGACCCGCCCGCTTGTTGTCCTCCTCCATCCGCTGCGTGAGCTCCCGGTTGATGTCGTCTTGGAAGGTGGCGGCGATTTGCCGGAGTTCGTGGAGGTACTTGGCGCGGTCGGAGGTGGTCATTTCTGATGATGAAGAGGTTGTATTGGTTGAAGTCGTGGTGGGGACATCCTTGGTGAGTGTGAAGGAGGGAGACAGGTTTGTGGAGTTGGTGTAGGTTGCGGTGAAGGTGGTGGCTGAGGAGGCCATTTTGAAATATTCTTTGTTGAAGGGGGTTGGAACAGAAGATGTGAATGGTTTGAGGTTTCAAATGTTTTGATGGTGAGAAGAGGGTTGGGCGTGATTTTGGTGGAATTTGTCTGGGTTATGGTTAGTGACAGTTCTGTTAGGGTGTCTTGGGGATTTGAAACATACATGAAGTGTCTTTTTAGCTATGGTATTTCTAGCATCCAATGATGAGAAGGTGTTTTTTTTTTTTTTTTTAATCGATATCAGAATCAGATCCTCACATGAACGGAAAAGGAAGTCTCAAAATCCTGAAATGCATCTCACTGACCTCTTCAGGTGTCCACTGGAACCAAGCAATGCTGCACGTTTCACTGCCCTACAGCATCCCCCCGCGTGCGCCTGAATTGGGGAAAACTGACGTTGATTGCGGGGCACTAAAAGCCCTCCCCACCAAGATTGCGATCGTGACGGAACACTTTAGGGCGATCTAGTCTCTGATTCCCTTTCTGCTGCTTGCCAAGCATTCAAGCCCCTGTTTGAATTTGTATTTTCAAGTTGGATAGTATCGCCCAAAACAACCAGTACCCAACACCAACAACAAGTGGTGGCGTCGTATCGGTTGACGTTTCGCAACTGAACCTATCAGGTAAGTAAAGCGCTCGGCTGGAAGTGGGAAGTGGGAGTGCCCGAGGGAGGCTCAGAGGGAGGTGCCATGGCAGAAGAGAAGGGACGGGATCCCCAAAACATGGCCACGAGGGAAATGGAGATCAGCGCTTGTGATGTCCTCGTACGCAATCGGAGTTTGAATTTACAAGTTCACTTTTTTTTTTTTTTTTTTTTATTCCATCTACCCGCTCTTACCCGTCCTCTTTTTGGCCAATTCAGCGATCACGTATATTTTCCAAACTACACTCACATGTTCATTGACTTAACCACCACCGACATAGACTATTCCCATCGACTGATAGTCTTCCTCTACAGACATCCATCTGAACGGGTTAGCAAGATGTGACACTTGCCCTTGCGAAGGATAGCCTGTTCGAAACGACGCCAGTACCGTATGATCCATTACCAAACACCACCAGCCAAAGGACCAACAGAACGGGAGCATTGAGAGAGCACCACTGAATGCTGCAGAAGCAGGCAAACAGTCAATGCAACCCATGAGTGGAAGAGGAACCCCCGGACCCACGCAGAGGGCTCCAGAGAGTTTCTCACCGCTGCCGGCCAGCACTAACTCCACTGTTAATGCACTCGCCGGCGCCGACATGGGTCTTGTCCGTCCCCATCGACCGTCTCCGGGTCCGGTCCGCATCATCTCAGCCTCGACCTCCACCAGCGACGACCTCACGCCATTGACCATCCCTCGCCCATCCGACCAGCCTACCGCCCCGTCGCCCCAGCCCGGAGGACGTCCAGACGCATCAGGATTTGGGGGAAGAGCAGGAGCATCACCCGAGCGACGAGGAGGAGGAGGAGGAACAACACCTACCCCTGGACGCGAATCTGCAACTCCTATTTACAGCAGCTTCACGTCTCCGAGCAATAGCGCCAGTGCCCCGAGTCTCCAGACCAACTTCTCGCGACCGACCCTATCGACCACCGCCGCCCTGTCCACTGCCCGCTCCGTCGCCGGGACACATTCCCCGATCGATACGGCCCCGCGCAACGGGCCCTCCCCCCTGACCCTTCCGCCGACCAGTGCAACGTCCACTACATCCACTTCGTTTTCCGGCAGGGTAGGCGCACACTCGCGCAAACACTCGGCGAACGCGGGCCTATTCGAGCCTACCCTGCCCTCGACGAGCACCTCCAACCTTGACCAGATCCAAGCCGAATCGCCCAAACTCGGCCCGACGCCGTCGCAGGCGCAACGAGACATGTCTGCCAGCCACATTGCTGCGCAGGCAGCCGTCTCCAAGTCGCAGCTTACCCAGCAACAGCAGCAGCAGCAGCAGCAGCAGCAGCCACAACAACAACAACAACAACAACAACAACAGCAACAACAACAACAACAGCAACAACAACAACAACAGGCACCACCGTTTGCGCATCAACACCTTGTTCATCTACAACATCGTCAGCGATCACAAACGATACCACCGTCAGGCGAGCATCATGAACAGACTTCGGTCGCGAACAAGCGCAAAAGCGGCGGTCCGATGAGCCCTCCCATCTTGAGCTTGACAGAGGCGAGCGCGCCAAGGGATAATGTGTTTGGAAGTCAAGGAAACCACAACGGTCTCGCCGGAAACCATACCCTTGCTGCCACAGCGGCCGCGAACGTGGTGTTCCCCCGATCGGCGCAATCGTCCCCGAAACTGCCCGCCCAGCCGACGAACCCCTTGACACCTACTCCACCGCCTGTCGCCGCCGAGAAACCCGCTGTCAAGTCAGAGAAGAGCAAGGTCAAGCTGTTTTCGCGCCCTGGCAAGTCCAGCTCAAAGGCGGAAACATCCAAGGAGAAACCACTGCCTAGTCCCGGAAAGCTAGGGCATGCCTTTTCGAATCTGCAACGGGCCAACTACAGCACTACGAGTCTCGAATCGAATATGCAGCAACCCTTCTACGCCCATGGGAACTCGTCAACCGCCACGATACGACCAGCCGAAGCTACAGAGAAGGAGGTGAAAGAAAAGGAGAAGAAGCATGGGCATTTTTTGAAGCGACAAAAGGAAAAGCTGATAGAGGCGTATCACCTACCGCTCTCGTCAGCTTCGAGCAATTCCAGGCCTACAGATCCCACAGCCCCCAGCAGTCTGTATAATTTCAACTTGCCAACAAGTCCTGGTCCTAGCAGCAATGCGTTCAAATCAGGTCTTGATTTGCGACACGGCGGCCGTGCATTGCGCGAGAAGAAGAACAAGGAGGACAAAAGTCTGGACGACGCGGCCTCAAGCTACAACCCTGGAGGCGACTGGCCTGGTCCAAGTAGCGTGAGCTCTGCCACTGGCAACCTGGCTTCAGCACTCTTCCACAACGAGCCCTTTGACAGCCAAAAGTTCGGGCTCAACAACATGACCCTTGATGACGCCTGGCCGTTTCTCAGGGCCAAGCTGCTTGTCATCTTTGAAGCTGAGGACCTTCGTCTCCCTGTAGAAGACCTGAATCGTATAGTGACGATGCATATCCAGTATTGCATTTCGCGGCGCAGCCCAAATATCATCATCGAGGATATCCGGGACTTTCTCACCACGGGCTTCTCGAGTCTCGACCAGAGTCTGAAGAAGACTCCGGAAGACCGCTTGATCCCTGCTCTTGTCGAGCTTTGGATCTTCACATTTACCAGTATCCTGCCATATCTGCAAGCAGTCTTTCTACCGTTAGACATGGAATTCGCCGGCAGCGGGCCTTTGATGACGCCAGACCAAGCTCGTGACTTCTGGGGCGGTGTCCCAGCCAGCTACGGCCTCAGCATATCGGCCTCATCAGTCCTTGACATACGGAGACTGGTTCTCCTTGCCTTCCGCGATATCGTTATTCTTCCCCGTTACGACACGCTGAAGATCATGTTCTCGCGTCTCTCTCTCGAGTTCCTACCACAGAGCCTGGCTAGCATGGCCCTTTCCTCTCCGGTCCCAGTTCCTACCTCCGGGTTCCAAAACACGGCTCATAACCAAGGCGGTGCCTATCAGCCCGCGCTCTCGACCTCGCCCTCGCAAGAGTCGCAACTCTCGCTATCGTTCGCAGGTAGCCTCCCAGCAACCATGACCCTAGGAATGGGTGCCGGCTTTGGCACCGCCCCTCCACGGCCAAACACCTCCATGTCCAACCCCGTTCCCAGTGTGGACCCTTCCTACGCGAGCTACAACAGCAACGGGATGGGCACCGCCGGCGGTGGCGGCGATACCCCTCCAGGAAGCGGTAATCGCTCGCGTACCATCAGTAACGTCAGCTTCGGCAGCGACCACGGCAACGCCAACCGCCCTTTTACCCCCAGCAGCATTCAAGCCCTTGGCGCCGCCTCCGCCCAAGCCGCCATGTCCACCCCTAGCGGTGTTGGTATCGCCAACCTCAACCTCAACATGTCCACACCCGTACAGCAATTCCCCTTACACGTAGCGCCCAGTATAGCAAGTATAGGCAGCAACTCCATCCACGGCAGCCTCCGCGACCCTACAGGCGGCGGCGGTGGAAGAACCGCCGACCAAAACGTCGAAGACTCCAAGCAAGTCACGGAAATGGTCGGACGCATGCTCCAATGCATGTCCGTCCTGGCTTCTGTTTCCGCGCCCACCACTCCTTCTTTCACCTCCTCCATACCGAACCAAAACCCCCACTCCTCCACGGGCAACCTCGCCTCCTACAATACCTACTCCTCCTCGCAAGACTCCGTGGCAACAACAACCATGACCAACGCCACCGTCCCCGCCTCTCCCTCGGGCTCTTCAGTGGCTGGCGGCTTACCCCCTCTCGTCCAAACCACGTCTTCCCCTTCACAATTCTCCTCCCCTTCGTCGCCGGCTACTCCGACAGCTAACAGCCCTGGTCCGCTACCTCCCCGCCCGTCGATTTCCAGTCTGAGCGCTAGCTTGGCTACTAGCGGGATCAGCGGTGCTGGTAACAATAGTTTGCCAAACACACCCACGGCTGCTAATGCCACAACACCAACCACACCCACAGCCCCCGCCAATACTGCTGCTACTGCTGCTGCTGCTGCTGCTGCTGGTGGTGCCGGCGGTCCTGGTGGGGGGACGGGTGCATACGGAAACGTACCTCCCGATGAATCCTCTCGCATGATTGAAGAACTGAACAAGCTCCTCAAACTCAACTGGCTCGGCCGCGGCCGCACCGGTCGCAACAGAAGGGGCATCGTAGGCGGGCGAGTCAAGCGCGCGGGAGCAGGGAGCGGGTCTGGGTCCGCTTTGGCCTTTTCCATGGGCGCTGGCTCTGGGATGGGTTATGCGTCATCGTCGTCCTACGGCGGTTATGCTGGTCAAGGTGGTGGTGGTGGCGGGTATGCGGGATCGTTGGGGACGGGCCCGGCGGGGGTGAGCATGAATAGCCTTGGGACCACGGGGACGATGGGGAGTATGATGAGTATAGGGACTGTGGGAAGTGGGTTTGGGGGTGGGTTGCTGCAGGGTCAGCAGGCTGAGAGAGATAGGGGAGGAGGATGGACGGGGACAGGGTCGGGGTCGGGATTGGGTACCTCTGCCAGCATTATTGCTGGGACAACAGGGACGGGAGGGATGATGAGTAGTCTGCCTATTGGTGCTTCTGTTCCTGCTACTGCCGGTACTGTTGGTGCGGGTGCCGCTTTGGCTGGTGCTGCTGGTGTTTCTATGCCTGCTGCCGCCGGATCATTGTCGAACGAGATTGTGGTTGACAATTAGTGGATGGTAACCAAACCTCTGGAGAGATGGGCACTTGGACTTGGGATGGGAACGAGGTAGTAGAAGTGGGTGAAACAAGAAGAAAAGAAAAGAGATATGCGGGTTAAATGGAGGCATGGAGTTGGAATAAGGGGTTAATTCTCGTAGATCATCGGTTTTTTCTTGGGGGAGCATTTACATTCCTCGGTTCTCAGGACCACGCATATATAAATATGTATATCTATACAAGTAATATTTTCTCCTGCTTTGGTTTTGGGCACGGGCGGTGATGCCTTCGGAAACGTAGCATACTTGATGTCCGAGGAGATACAGCCATAATTTGATGAAGACCTGCATGTTCATCGTTGATGGTTGGTAAAAGATCAGGATATGTTTTTGCTGCAAGTCATTCAGTTGTCCGACGGATGGTGAGAATACACAGGTCATCCATTAGACACCTTCACCGGGGTACCGCGCTCTGTCATCAGGAGGGATCTGTGTCATTACACATCACCCAGGGCAACTCTTCAAACTTTGATCACATAAAAAGGCGGAGGCAGCAGAACTTTTAATCACTGTTCGATTTGACTATTGGATGATATTCTTGATGGGATGTAACCTCTACTGATTCCCAGATATCGGTGAGATACAAAACGATCTCTCAACATGGGCGCCCAGCAATGGGTCAAAAATGATCTCTCTATGCCAGAGCGAAAACATTCATATCAATGGAAAGATGATGTGAATGTCGATTCGACACGCCGAAGCGCATCTGCTGGCAACTGTTATGTTTATCGATCATCGATCACAAAGGAGGGCGAAGGCAGAAGTTTTTTGAACTCTATTTTATTGTGGCTATCTAAAATTGATTCATAGTAGATGGATATCCTGCGCTTGGGATCTGTTAGCTGATGCTCGCAAGACAAAAGACTGCTCAAAACAACAAGTGTTTGATGATCCAATCAGACATCCAAGGAAGACTTCGCCCTCATCTGACCCCGAGAAAGGCTCGTAGGTGGGGTCTCGAGTGGAAACTGCGAATGTAGGAAAACTTCATCATAAGAATCGGGGGGGAGTGTGATGTGTGCGAGTTGCACAAAGTATGAACTAACCTTTTTGCTGAAAGTGATCTTGTGATCAAGCTGTCGTGATTAGTTGGCAGAATCACATTGTTGTCTGTCTCGAGGAGAGAATCAGAAGCAACAGAAAAAGGGCACAAGGGCGCCTTATATATCAGAGAGCCAGGCTCGAGAAGGTTCTGTGTCTGTCTGCGGTATGGAGTCAGCAACAATGTTGGCGAAAGTTGCTGTGGATACGCGCGTGTGGGTTGTGGAAAAATGAAGAAGTGCAATCCGCTTCAGTCAGAAAAAATTACTGGCAAGCAACAGGCCGACTCCCGTAGGAGGAAGCCCGAAACAGACTAGTCTTCGTTCATGGTCGATTCAGTTGGGAAAAGAAGACATTTCAGAAGTTGTCATCATCCGAAGGCGGATCCAGGGGGAAGGGCTGTGAAAGGTGCTGTTGCGAAAAGAAGGAAAAGGGAAATCGGCGCTTACCTCGTTGATTGTCATGGCAGTTGTTGTTGACCTACCTGAATGCGACGCTTGTGTCCGCGCGTTGTGAAGTATTGACAAGATGTCGCACAGCCTTGCCTCTCAAAAGAAGCAATATGCTGCGGGCAGATACATGAACACGCAACGAAGCGGTTCCTGCCAGCTCTGCATACTCGAACCATTGCTCACCAGGAGCATCGGTTGGATGAATGCGTGAGCTCGAAAATCGCGGCGTTTGCGATTGTTGGTTTCTGAGGAAGGGGAGAAAATTAAGGTTGCGTTTGCGACAATTGGACAGTTCAAATACTTCTGCGCGGGAGGAGATAACGATAACGAAAATTCAGGTGGGGTCGGCAAGTTCTGGGCGGGAGACCTGACAGAATAGAAGCGCGCAGAACATAGACACGTGTGGACACACGTGATGCTGGGTTCCACCTCTTATCAAAGGATGGATCGCCTGCTGCAAGGTCCCGCCATCGCCCGCCATCGCGACAAGAGTCTGTCGGCCGTCCAGACTCCAGACAGACCACCTCACTGCGGGCTGATGAGCCGAGACCAACTGAAGGGGAGGTTCAGCTTGTTGGACATTAATCTTTGCGGTGTATACGAGAAAGCCCTTTCGGTTAGACAGGAGCAATCATTTCCCAGGCTCTCATCTCTTGTCTTCAGTTTGGTGGATGTTCATTGCTGTGCTTCTGTCGACCTCTCAGAGGGACTATTCGTTGATCCTGACGCTTCACGGTGTGGTGTGTACATCGCGCCCGGGTGGGCCAACAGCCGACACCCCCTTTTCTGTTTCCTGGCTGTCCAAGCATTGTAGGGTTAGGGTTGGTGACACGATTCTGAAAGCTGTTGGAAGCCCGCTCTTTCAACGTCACCACTGAAGGAAGCTCGTAGGGTCTGTCGTAGGTCGACTGGTCTGGCTCTATGGCCATTCGTATGACCCGAAGCGACTTGTTCTCCTCCGTCAGTCGTTCCGCATTACTGAGGATCGTAACAAATCTCTGTAGAGGTAAGTCTGAGGCCGAAATCGGGAGTTTAGGTGGTGATTCGGCGGCGTGTGCATGAGAATGGCTCGATGCATGGAGCACGGGCATCTCTCTGCTGTAGGCTGAGTGAACCCAAGTTTGACACCTTGGTATGTGATGGGATTTGGTATTGAAAAAATGCTGGAGAGGAGTGCCCTTTAAGGGGAGTCAAAGTGTTTCTCAGGTTGTATAGCGATTATGATGTGAGGGCATTCAGCCTTTGTCGAACTCCTTTAACCCTGCAACAACGGGTCTCAGTTTCAAGAGTACATATGCGGCAGTCAAAGCCAGACAGAATATCATGGCTTGTGCTGGGAGATTTATCTAATACAAGCTAATATCCTGTAAACTACTGAGCTCCCGTGACTCTCTGCAGCAATGCTGACCTAACACAAAAAGACTTCAACGAGCTCAGTTCGAATCATATATATTTCCAGCGCTCCCCCCCAAATGTCACCAACATCCCAAATTTGACCCATCCACAGGGAAAATAACAAAGAGAGGAATTCCGACGAGAAACATTTCTTCTGAGCTCGTCATCACTGGTCGGTCATCAGAACCCCAATACATAGACACATAGACTATCTCTACCATAGTAAGTGGCATTCCATTCTTTGTACCCCTGGGGTCCAAAACCACCTCATCCAGCTCGCCCGCCAAGCACTCCCGCTTCTGTCAAAACCTACCAAGGGCCCCAGCATCAACTCCAAGGAACTCTTTTTTTGACGGGACTCCGTCTGCCCAGGTCAGGACCCAGACTCCCAGACCTCGCCAGTCAGTCCCATAAAAACACCCAGTCAAGCAGCAGCGCAGCCCAGAGAGTCGACGGACGGGAGATCCACACAACCACCTTACCCTTCCCAATCATCCCCAAGCCTCAATCCACCTCCGACTCCGACAGTCCACGACACGTCGGTGCTCGTTCCGTTGTATCCCTCATCTCTTGCTGCAGGAGATCTAGTGCTTCGTCGCTCACCATTTCTCTCTCTCTCTCACCAGTCTCTTTCTACTTTCGACGCTCTTGTCTTCCCATCACCAGCGGGAAATCCTCCTTAATCATTTCACCACCTACCTATTATCGCTGCCGTGGTGCATTCTGCCGCATCGGCACACATACCTAATAGCCTCTGCCTACCTACCGCTCTGGTCACCTCACCCGCCTTGGTACCTTTATTGACCTACCCACCTACCTACTTACCTACGCCTATCCGCCTGCCGGACCCGTCCCGCTTCGTCTCTTCTTCCTTGCGGTCAGATCGTTCGGGCGGCACTCTCTGTGTGCTTACTTGACACTGTTCCCAAGTCGACTTTCGACCGACTTGGATCTACCCTTTTTGCTCACTGTCTCCCCCAACTTTCCGCTCACGTTGCTCGTCGCGCGACCGCCGCCGCCGCCGCCAGACAAGGCCCCCGTCGCTGGCTGTGAGTGCAACGCACACCACCAGACACCGGCCACTCCCGTCTTCCCAGCTTGAGGCCTGTCCGAGGTGATTTGGATCCTTGGATCGCCAGGTCCGCACCAAAGGAACCGACACACCCAGTGCCTGCCGTCGTCGCCGCTGTCGTCGTCGCATTCGCCCCCAACACGCTCGGCTTCCTCTCCGTGAGCGCAACAGCACAACAGCAGTCGTCCAGCAAACGCTATTTTCAACTGCCTCTCGACCGCCTGTCGATCGCCACCCGATTGAAGCGGCATTGTGATACGCGTGCGCGCCAGACAAGGAAGAAGACCGACCAACGCCTCAGCCGGCCCTCGCGGCAACCCCCCGTACCGACGAACTGGTTACACTTCGTATGCGATAGCGCGGAGGAAGTCACGTCGATATCCACGCTGTGGATAGTCGACAGCAAAGTGGAAAGAGATGATGGCTAGCATGCCGATTGGTCCCTCCTTTTCGCCGCACCCTGGCGGAATGCAGCAACATCCGGGAGCTCCTCCCGGTCACCACATGGCTCCGGGCATGGCCCACAACCCCAGCCAGCCCGGCGCAACTCCCGCCATGGCTCATCAGATGGTGGCACACTTAGGTGTCTCCGGCCCCGGCCCCCAGATGAGCGCCGGCGCTCTCATGGGCGGAATGCCGCCCGGCACTCCCAACGCCCATGTTGCCATGCAGCATTTGAACCCCCAGCAGATGGCAGCATACCAACAACAAATCAATGGGATGGGCTGTATGTTTTGCCTTCTTTTTTCTGCCATGCCCCGCTCGCTTGCTTAGACACCATATACTAACCAAAATGGATCTTCAGTTCCCAACAACCCAGCCATGCAACAGCAGTTGCAGCAAGTTAGGCTGCAGCAGCTGCAGCAAGCGCAACACCAGAGAATCATGCAGGCTCAGCAAGCTCAGGCTCAGTACGGTAACCTGGGAGGCATGCCAATAGGTGTCCCCGGCATGGGCCAGATGAACCCTCATATGGCCCAGTTAATGCAGAGGCGCGCAATGGGTGCCCCAATGCCAATGACCCATCAGATGCAACAGCATCTAGCGCAACAGCACCAGGGGCAGGGGATGAATGTAAGAGCTCGAGAATCCCGTTGCGAAAGGAGATCTACTGCAAGGATACTAACGCAGTACACAGCCGAATCTCATAGCCCAACAGATGGCGATGCAGCAGCAGCAGCAGCAGCAGCAGCAATTACAACAGCAACAACAACAGCAACAGCAGCAGCAGCAGCAGCAGCAACAACAACAACAACAGATGGCCCAGCAGGGAAACAACCCCGGCCAGCACCAGATCAACCCCCAAGGTCCAGGCCTCAACATGCAAGCTCAGCTGGCCGCTCTTCATACGCAACAGGCCCATGCCCAGCAGTCGGCGGCAGTTCAGGCAGCCCAGGCCCAGGCCCAGGCACAACAAGGAGGGCCGGGACAGCCACAGCAGCAACCGCAACAACCACAGCCCCAACCGCCTCAACAGCCACCCCAACAGCAGCCGGGTCAGCCTCAGCAGCCTACTCAACAACAGCAACCACAGGTTCAGCCAGGTCCGGGAGTAAATGGGCCAGCACAGAACCAGGGGCCTGCTCAGGGCCCTACACAGCAGCCAAATGCCCAACAGCAGGTCTCCCCTCAAACGCCACAGACCACACAAGCCCAGCAAGCACAACTTGCCCACGCCCAAGTTCAAGCAGCCGCCAATGTTGCCAACCTCCTGCAGCAAAAGCGTGTAGATAGCGCAAACTTGAAGGGCCAGTGCTTGCTTAAGCTCAACTCGTTCAATGAGCATTTGAATGGATTCACGGTAAGCTTACGCGTTGAGCATCCCCCGTCCAACTTCCCGCCCGTCCTTGATTGCTGACTTTGCTGCTATAAAGGGTTCCCAGGGTGCAGACGGATTGAAGTACTGGCAACTCTTTGTCCAGCGGTTCTTCTCCCAGAAAGGCGTCTTCCGCCAGACTTTTAAGAAACGTGAAGATGAAGCTGCCGATCCCAAGCCCTACGAGATCGACGTTGCAGCCTTGCCGCGATTCTTCAATGTGCATTTCGAAAGTGGCGTTTCGAAAATGCAGCTGGTCATGCAAGGCACCACAGACAGATCGTTGCCCCACGACGGCCATTTCATTGAGATCGCCAGGGCAAGTGTCTTCTACTGGTACGATAATGGATCGCATGTAAGTTGGATAGCCCTAAACCCAAGCCTACGTGGTAGCAGAACGCTTATAATTCCGAAATAGGTGGTCCATAATGGAACCCTCCGGATCCAGTTCGACAGCGACCAATTTATTGAGCTTTTCGACTTTGTCGTTGAGAACCACGAGGAGTACCATTCGCGACGCGCAATCATCGAGGCTGCTCGGCCTTCGCACACCTGGATCAAGGAGTGGAGATCCCTGAACCCGCCTGACAGCAAGCAGTCACCAGAGATGAGCAAAAAGGGCAAGCAGAGGCCGTACAAGAGCCCAGCCACTCCGCCGCCGGATATCGAGCTTCCGGACTCTTGCGTCAAAATTGGGATGGGGATTCCAGAAGGCGTGTTTCAGTTCCTGGAGGTACGTGGTCGCAATACGCACTGTTCTGCAGGTACAATGTAACGCTAACTCGATGTCTTGTGCAGATGGCCGATATCATGGGTCAAATGAGCCCCTTATTCACGTTCTCCCACAATCATCCCGGCATCTCCCCATATGCTGCTCTCGAGCAGTTCATGACCCAGATCACAGGTCAAGGTCCAGCTGTCAACGGCCAGGCGATGCCGCAAGGAGTCCCTAGGACTCCAGGATACAACCAATTTCCAATGGGTGCCAGTCCAGCAATGGCAAACCAGATGCTTCCTGGGTCTCCTCATATAGGTAGCCCGGCTCCTGGCCAAATGCAGGCGCCTGCCATGCAGCTTCAAGTCAGCCAGCAAGGCACCAACTCTAGTGGGCCAAGCGCAAATACTTCGCCTCAGCAGAACAACAAGAAGAGGAGAGCTTCCCAGGCGAAGCTCGAAGATGATGGTCCCACCTCAGCCCCGACGCCGGCGACTATCGGTACACCCCAAATGCCTCAGATGAACGGCGTCCAAGTGAAGGCTAAGCACCCTCCAACGCCGAGGATGCAGAAACGCATGAAGAACAATCAAGGATAGAAGCCGAGACGTCCTTTGATCGAGCTGTGGACGCCGTCTTGCTCTCCTTTATACACAATTAACAGAAATTCTTCACGGTTGGTGTCTTGGCGTCTTGCTTGGTCTTCTTGACATGAGCTCGTTCAGACCTCTCGACTTCTTAGACATCCAGAGCTGGGCAGTCTTTGGGCTCGATTTTTTCTACTTTTTCTTTCTGTTCACACACGCATGGGATTTTACATGACTGCATCCGGCTTAACTCTGTATCTGGGCCGGGGAAAGCATTCATTCTGGAATCGGACCATTTGCATATACCCCATTTTCTGGTTCACACGGGAAAGGCGCTGGTGGAAAGCGCATATGGGAGGAGGCTAACGGGGAGCCAGAGAAGGCTATCGAATGGGAGAGCGGAACTGTTTGGTGGAAGATGAAGTGGTTATTAGGATAACATTGACACCAACAGGTGGGAAGAAGAATCGATCAGGAAGAGGCGCCAAGGTATGGGAATTGAGATGATGAAACGGGGGGAGCAGAGCGAATAGGATTCGAGGAGGGTCAGTCAGCTGAAGCGGGTGCCAAAAATTTACTTGGCTCGAGTTCATGATATAATATTGCACTCGAGGCAGGCGTTTTGACGCGTTCTGGCAGGCGTTCTGCGAGGCGAAGGAAGGAAGGCATGATTTTTTTGTACATCGCGTTTCCATTTTTCCTCTTTATTTGGTCTTTGGTTCCAGAGTTTGAGAAACCAGCGCATTCCTACTACCCACCTATTTTCCGTTTTCCTTTTTGCCGGGTTGATATATAGTGCTGGAAAGAAGAGTCTCTATGTTGTTTTTGTTGAGGCAAAGGAGAAGAGGGGAAAAGGAGAACGACACGCGAGTAGGGAAAGAGAGTGAGTGCTCGGATCATCCGTCATTCTACCTCACGGGCTTGGAGACGGCATGGATGAATCGGTCTCCGGTGTCAGTCGGGTATATTTGTCCCACCCCCGCTCCCCGCTCCGGTCTTCCGGCCTATGGTTGTCGCCGTTTTCTGTTTAATGTTAATGATTTGGCGTCTTACGAGAGAGATCCGACTGTTGGGAGTGAAGACATTGCAAAAATGGTGTTGTGAAAGAGCAAGAGCGACAGATGCAAAACATAGCGTATCACCACATATTTTTTTCTGTCATTAAGTGGTCATCGTCGTGTTTATCAAGCTTGGATCGATGCTTCTGATACTTACCTTACTTGTGTTGCGCGCGTGGTTTGAGCGAGATGGAAAGAGGGTCAGATAACTTGAAGAAAAGAAAACAAAGGGGAAGGAGGATGGGAGGGAACGGAGTCGAGTTGGATAGAGAGAGAGGTGTGGTATTTTGTATCAAAACTTTTGTGTTTGTTCAAGTTAGTCAAAGAACTTCAGCAATCAATTTTTTTTTTTTTTTTATCTTGCACTATCATGCCCGTCTGTCCATGTCTCTGTTGCTTCTGTATCTTCCATCCATTCAACATCTACGTCAACAGTTCATTCTGGTCCGTACAATACTGATAACTACGAAAAAGTCACAGGTTTCTTCCTGCCAGCACTAGATCATCATGAGTCTAGGCAAGGTTATGATATGCTCCACGTCAAGTCCGGCTATGTGTCCAGCTAGCTGATTTGACTCGCATTCCGTCCTATTTGTCGACAGAAGCCTCACCTACAACTAACCACATCACTTTGTTACATCATTCACCTCGTCTCCTTCCCAGGTAGGTGCTTGTAGAGGCAACTGTTAGCTGCTCACAAGCAACGCTCACTCACCCCCTTGAAGAAACCATACAGGAATACCTCATACACATGTTGGGACTCTCCCAGTTCAAAAGATGAAAGAACGTCGACGCTTCCTTATGCAAGATATAGATAAATTCAGAAAAAAGTGTGTCGTGGCTTTTAGGTACTTTGCTTCAGAAGCAGCTTGATACCTCTAACCAGTGAGTGGACCTTGGACTTGAGGCTCAAGGGTTAAAGCTGGACTTTCTCCTTGCTGTGTGTACTTCTATCCTGTAAGTCCTTTGATATTGTAAGATAAGTAAATGGCGTGAACTTATTATGATCCCTCTCTCATCTCTATTTCTTTATACTTTTACCCAAGTATGGTGTGCGCCCTTGTTTCTCATGTCACATATGGTGTCACGAGTGTTTATGTGTTCCATTTAGTTATTCATTCTCTATGGTGCTGTGACAACAGTTCGTGGACTGAAAGGCGGGTTTGACAATGTGATCAACCATGCTTGGAGGTAGTGATGACTTCCATGGAAAGAAGCAGACCAGTGTACCTAGAAAATGAAAAGTGATGCAGTTGAACAACAACAATTTATTCATTCACTTCTTGTTGTCAAGGCTTCTACTGAATAAAGGTGTAGAACTCCGTGTTTCTATATCCATGATGTCACTGATTTTCTTTTCCCCTTCTTTTCTCTACTTCCATCACTTGGACAGCCACGGTCCCCTTTCTATTTTGTGCTTTGGATTCTGTTATTCACACTCACACCCCTACACTTCAAAATTTACTATTGATAAGCTTGTAGCATTCAGTATTGTTAACTATTCATTGTCTGTCTTTCAACTTTCTCACTCATCCCGCACGCATAGCCCTTTGTTGTTTCAGTTATTGCTGCAGCCACAGTCCATTGTTTTAGCCACACATGAACATGATCGTACTGATTTTTGTGATGGCTTATCATAGTAGAATACAATTCAACTCTCAAATACGGTGTGATGTTTGAACAGCGATGTGAAATTAATTTTGTAGATGACAGAGGAAGTTGATGAAAACGTGTCAGTCATGCGCCGAGGCAAGTTACTTTTGAGTGTCTTGGGAGTTGCCCCTGGAGGTTAGGCTGCAGACCTATGCAATGCCAAGTAATCGGCACATCTTTCTTGTATTGGCGAAGCATAAAGTTAATCTGAGACTGCCAGAATCGAATATACGAGTTTGGCGAGTTTGTACCGACGGTATCACTGCTGTAGGAGTCCTCTGATTACATCAAATCGGTTCAGAAGAACTGGGAAGTCCAACAGTTAGTACACCACACAATGGATTTGACCAAGCGTCATTATACACAGAGACCATCGACCATGAGAACCAGTGTACCGATATCCAGCTAGGATACGTGTAATAGCTATCATGGTTTCTATAAGCTGCGTGCTTCCTCGCCATATCCACGTATGGAACTACCGTCCTCGTGATGTGCTTCTGTTGCGGCCATACATCCAGGTTTCATGTTCGGAGGGTTTTAACAAAGGATGTAAGTCATCGGCGTGGTGAGAAAGGGCATAGAGAATGAGGTAAACATTGATTTGTGAAACGGGCAACCCAACGGCAAATGATGCTGTCTCTAGACCAAAGCACACCGGGAAGCAAAGTAAAGGGGATTCCGCCTTCATACGACTGCAAGTGGCACTTAAGTCCAGACCCCAACAGCGCAGTCCCATCGTCCCTTCTGTCGTAGCAAGCCCTCCCCCTCTTCAGCCAACGTAACCCTAAGGATATAAACCCAGCAGAAACAACATGATGCACAGCCCACCAACCCGCTCATTGATCCAGTAATCGTGTATGAATCCCAAAACGCCCACAACGTCTAAAGCAAAACGATAGAGAGGATATGATTACGCAGTCTCGAAGTCGCCGAAGGTGTTCTCGCCCGAGTATGTGATGTAGAGGAAACTGTGGTAGTAGTCACGTTAGTCTGGGTTACAGTTGGAAAAAATGATAGGGGATAGAGGCTGCCACGTACCCATCCTCATCCTTGTGCTCCTCGTAGATGCTGCTCATGAGAGCAGCGGTTGGAGGCAGGACCTCATCTACGAAGATGAAGATGGCCTTCTCGGGCGACAGCTTAATGCGCTTGCGGATGACGTAAACGAACTGGCCCACGGTGAGGTCCGCCGGTACGAGGTACTTCTTCTTATCGATGGTAGCGATATCACTCTTCTCGACCTTTTCGCAAATAACCTGTGGCGACATGTGTTAGTTAGGGATAAGGGCGGTGACCGCGGGATGGTCCGGATGGGGGATGCTTACGGGAATACGGTCGGAGTACTTTTGGCGAATACGCTCGGCCTCGGCCTTGCGCTTCTCGAAGGGGTGCTCGTCCTTGAACTTGGATCTCATTTTGGCGGTTTGGGTTGATAATGTGGAAGATGCGGTGATAGGTGTTTGGCTTTGAAATAGACTACAAGCGTGGATACGATGGATGGATAAGACGGTGTCTGCGATAGAGGGAATCCGGTGTTAGTCGGAAGAAGCGGCTATTGAAAGGGAGATAGATCATGTATGGCTTCCACAAGGAGCAGAATCAGTGTTGGCCGGAAATGCAAAACATACCTTGATGACTGGCGTGTGATGAAATGAGGAAGCTGGGGAGAGATGTCAGAGGTAAGAAACGGCAAGAGGATGAAGAGGGGGAAGAAGGGTTGATGTACCTCTTTGACCATCGATGTAAGGTGTGTTAGTAGGTTGCCAGGCAGTGTTGCCTATCGGCCGCGTCCAGTTGGCGGCTGCCCGCCTGTCTGCGCAGCACGGGTCAAAGGCCCTGGACACGCCAGGACAACCTGAACACTACTAAGCGGGTGACCAGCAGGCGGAGGCGGGGCTGACCAGATGACTAAAGCGAGAGTCGATCCTCGATTGGGCTTAGCCCGCTCCCAGTCGGTGAATCAGATGGGTCACTGGCCGTCGCTCACATGGTCAAGCTTAACAGGTCACTGCCTTTTCAGTGGCATTCCAGGGGCATTTCAAGGCGAAGGCGTGCCCGGCACCCAGCTAGGAGCGGTACCTGAACGGTACCTCTTGGCCATCAGTGGGGCGGCGTGGAGGTTGAGCAATGACGCAGCACTCCGTATCCGTCTCCTATCTCTCGTTGTAGTATACATTACCAAGTCCTAGGTTGATAGAGGTACCTTGTATCAGCGGCACATGGACAAGACAGAAGGATGGCCCGAAGAAGGGCGCATTGTAAACCTCCTTTCCACATTCCAAGGGCAGCCAGCCTCGTGGCCGTGATCCTTTGGCTTCCCGGTTCGTTGAACGTGTAGACCGCATTTTACTAAGAAGGGCGTGGACGGTTCCATCGGCTTGGCCAGCGTCTCGAACTTGCACGGGCAGCTTGTTGACCGCTTTGTTCGCCTGCCGTCTACCTCTACACTATTAAAGACCTAGGGAGGACCAGGTCATGGATGTCACCACTGCGAAGTCGTCATTCTCTCCGCTTGTTCGCATTTGTATTGGTATATCTTATCCATAATAGTCTCCTATCTATCAATGAAGCTTTATCCTGGAGCTCCTCCCGGGCCTCCCTACATACAACTGAAGTCCGATCGGAGCTGACCATTTGCCCCGCCATGGGACCCGGGCCCGCGTGTTTACTATCAGGTACCGTTTTCGGTGTCCGCCTAGGCGGCTTTTCCGTTCGCTCCCGGAGTGCGTGCAGCACCAAAAGTGGACATCTTGCTCCTCAGGGTCCGGTTCCCCGTCCATCCACTGGAGCCGTTGAAATGCAAGGAACACCCCGCGAATGTTCCGTTCTGCCCGCACGGGATACGGCACTGCGCTATTATGGCAGTGTGGTTATAGAAGGAGCTGTCCATCAGCCTGTTCCGGGTATAGCGTCGTTTTTCATTGCTTGTATGTAGGTAGTTGATAGTTGCAGTGAAAGAGAATTCGGCTCCGAGGCACCACAAGCGGATCCCTCCTCGAGATCCCCAGCAGGCAGGGCGATTACACAGCGAAGACTAGACTACCCGCCGAGACCAAGCTCTCGATTTCAACAACAACATCCGATTCTGGACACCACATCAGCCGAGGGTCGAGTCTGTCGAATTTCTCGGTTCAGCCTTGTCCCAATTGACGAATCGACAGTTCACCAGTTCGCGATTGTGAAAGAGCTTGCGCGGTCTTTCCCGGCCCTCCGTACCTAGATCTGGTGTGGTGGTCTCATGTTCGCAGAGTAAAATCATTCGATCTCGGGACCTCGACCTGCTCACCACCCACCACCACGCTACCACTCCCCAACTCGTATAAATAAGAACCGTCAAGATGGCCTCGCGACGGCCTACTCTTCGCCTGTTTGCTCAGTGCAAGACGAAGCCCCAATTCAACCATACCTGGACCCCTCGCCGAGCTGCATCAAGCTTCCAGAGCTCCGGATCGGCACGTCAAGCTGTCTCGAACTCGCGAAACTACCTCACTTTGGCTGCTGCTGGTCTGGCTGTAGCCACTACTCTTAGTTACAAGATGGTATGCGCCTGCTGCGACTTCCCATTGACCAATTGCCTACTACGGACCCTAGCTCACCATGTGCTCTGATTCCAGGCCGTCGAAGACCCCATCCGATGCGATTCCCCCACCCTTGCCGAGCGCGACCAGCAGATTAAGCGCGAGAAAGGCGTAAATGATGCCTCGCCAATGCGCCTGCGTATGGAGAAGTTCGTCAAGGAGCAACAGAAGGAAATTGTCAGAGCGCTAGAGGAGGCCGACGGCACACCATTCCGGGTGGACGAGTGGCAGCGCAAGGAGGGTGGCGGCGGCATCACCTGCGTCCTCCAGGAAGGCAAGGTATTTGAGAAGGCCGGTGTTGGTGTGAGCGTCGTTTACGGCACTCTTCCCAAGCCCGCCATCATCAAGATGCGTGCCAACCACAAAAACCTGGCTCAGGAGGATGACATTCCTGACAGCCTCGAGTTCTTCGCCGCCGGCCTCAGTCTGATCGTCCACCCCAAGAACCCCATGGCCCCGACGGTCCACCTCAACTACCGATACTTCGAGACGGCCAACCCCGACGGCTCCTCGGGAGCGTGGTGGTTCGGTGGCGGAAGTGACCTGACGCCCAGCTACCTCTTTGATGAGGACGCCATCCAGTTCCACAAGTCGCTGAAGGAAGTGTGCGATGCCCACGACAAGGAATACTACCCCCGCTTCAAGAAGTGGTGCGACGAGTACTTCTACAACAAGCACCGCGGCGAGTGCCGCGGTATCGGTGGCATCTTCTTCGACGACTTGGATGAGACCGTCTCCGACAAGGAGAACACCTTCGCTTTCGTCCAGGACGCACTCAAGTCGTTTGCGCCCACCTACATTTCCATCATCAACAAGCGCAAGGATATGCCGTACACGGAGGAGGAGAAGCGGTGGCAGCAGATTCGCAGGGGCAAGTATGTCGAGTTCAACCTGGTGCACGACCGCGGTACCGCGTTTGGCTTGAATACCCCTGGTGCGCGCGTGGAGAGTATCCTCATGAGCTTGCCGTTGACGGCTAGGTGGGAGTACATGTATGAACCGGCGCCAAAGAGCAGGGAGGCAAGGCTGGTTGAGGTGCTGAAGAACCCCAAGGACTGGGTATGATGATGAGGATCTGTACCTTTATTCTTTGCCGCTGAAGGTTCTTTGTATGTATTTTTATGACTTGCATGGTAAAAATGGGCTACGTGAGATGAAGAAGAAAAAAAACAATGAGTAGACAAAATGCTATCGATGATCCGTCAAATCTGATTGTGTTAAATTCGAGCGATGGTTGCGCACTGTTGAGTAGAGAATGCAGATTTGAACTTGGACGTTTTCTTAGAACCGCGTCACTGCGTTCACCTAACAACTTGCACCACCATTTGACCACCATCACCGGATAAAATGATGAATCGGATGAAGTGCAAATTTAAACCATCATAACTACCAAAATCAATTTCTCAGAACTTACGAAACATAATCCAGCTAATCACTCCCTGAAGGAAATCCAACAGCGTGATGGCCTCACCCAACAAACACCACCACGGGCATTCTGACCCCAATCCCGACTTACACCCACCAGGCCCCGCTTCGCCTCACCCTCAACCGTCTTACCAGCCTCAACCACAGGAAGAAGCAAAAAGCTCATCACCACCATCACACTCATCACCAACCTCCACAACGCCAGCCCTCCACCTCCCCACCTCCCGACAATTCCTCACCTCTCTCATAACCGCCATCTCCAACATTCCTCTGCTCGACGAGCCACCTACCCAAATACACAAACCCGCACCCGGGCCAGGGTCCAAACCTCAATCCAAAGCCGCCGATGTACCAGCAACAGAGACAGAAACGACAATTCGGAGGAAACAACTACTCCAGATCCTCAAAGACGAAGGTGACGAAGGGAGAGAAGAAGAAGATGATGACGTAACCACCAAGAACAAGAACAAGAACAAGATTAAGATTCCTGGAGGTCAAGCGAATCCCCTCAAACTGGTACCGCCTGAATACCGACATTTGATCATCACGCTACATGTCCTTTTTCCGGGGGTGGTGTTGCCAGGGTTGGAGGTTTTGGAGCGGGGGTTGGTTGAACGGGTCATTTTGAGAAGGTGTGCTGCTGGGGAGGAGGCGGCAGTGGTAGTGAAGAAGGAGGAGGAAGGGGAGGAGGAAGGGGGGCAGAAGGAGCAGATGAAAGAAGGGGATGTGGATGTGGATATGGATGTGGATGTGGATGTGGATGACAACGGGAAGAACGACGACGGGGACGTAACAACAAGTCCGCCGGCTGAGGGTGAGACCAAGGATGGTGGAAAGGCCAAGAAATACCACCACAAGTCACTGGTGGAGGAGTCCGCAGAAGCAAAAGTCGAACATCTCCGGCCACCACCTCCAGAGCTTTATCTCGTCCGCTCCTCCCAGTTCCTCAACGTCCACCCGAAGCGGAAACGAAGGTATCCAAGTAGCAATCTCTCCGGGCTGTATGGAGACGCAGACACCGAGGGTATCCCGTCAGGTGTTGGCAGCGAAGCAGACCGAGAGCGAGACTTCCGAATACAGCGGTACATGGTTAGCCTGGAAGCATGGAACTGTACCTGCGCTGCGTTTGCGTTTGCTTGTGTCTCGGAGCCAGAAGCAGGAGATGAGGCAAAAGAAACAGGAGGAGAAGAGCTACAAGAAAAGAGAGAAAGAGATAACAAAGGAAGTGCAGGCTGGACCTTTGGCGGGATGACCCTCTTCAACGCCGGAGATCACTCGAGCGTACCGCCCGTTTGCAAACACCTGCTGGCCTGTCTGTTGGCTGACAAGTGGACGAGGGCGTTGGGGAGGTATGTGACAGAGCGGATGGTGAGTAGAGAGGAAATGGCCGGCATTGTTGCTGATGTGTAGTGAGTCTAGAGTAGAGGGTCTGTTATAGGTAGGTAGTTTCTCTGTTACTAGCGAACCGCAGTCAACAAACCCACTTGTCAGTTAAATAGTATTATTAACAATCGCTCAAGATCCCATCCTTGACCTTGAGCAGCCCTCTTTCTATGTGTGAAAGTGTCTCTCTTGTGTTTGATTTCGTACACAAACGTGATTCATGCTGATTTGATTGATTTCGTATCATCTACGGCCGGGTCCGTTGCGCCCCGTCATCCATCCCGTTGCTCGCCTTCCTGTTCCCCTCTTTCACTTGGTCATGTCTCACTTATTTCTTCTTCTCTTTCGGGCTGTTCTCCTTCTCCTTGCTTTCACCATTTGCCGCCGCCGGGCTACCCTCCTTCTTGTCGGCGCCCTCCTTCTTCTCGCCGTTTTCTCCCTCCTTCTTCTTGGCGTCGTTCTCCTCCTGCTGCTGCCTGTTCTGGATCTTGTTCTCGATCAGGTCGTGGAACGCAGTGATGGCGCGGATCAGACTGCTGAGGTAGATGGCCATGAGCTGGTCGTTGGTCTTGATGCTCATGGCGTGGTTGAGCTCGCTGTCGGCGTTGGTTCCAGTAGCGCCTGGGCCGGACTTGGGCGTCGAGAGGTTGGGGAGCAAGTTGAAGACGTCCTGGAGGTTGCCGAGGATAGCGTGGTTCACGGGCAGCTGGCCGTCAAGGACCTTTTGGAGATATGCTTGGATGTCGCGGAGGCGGTGGTGGAGGCCTTGCAGCGAGCGCATCTGGTTGGTGATGCGGGTGGATAGTGTGCCGACGGCTACGTCACGAATGTCGCGAAGGAGGTGCTCGACACCGATTTCCTCGGCCTCTTCGGCCTCGATAATGGAGGGAGTGTGGACAAAAGTCTTGGATGTAGTGGTGCCGTCCTGTGGTAGTCACACACACGTATAGTTAGCAGCTGTGACTTGGGCGAGGCTGAATGGGAACAAGTGAAAACGCGGCGGCGTCTTTGGAAGACATACATCCTTGATCTCGTCAACGGCAAAGTAGGCATCTGTAGGAACGCCCGTCTCCTTGGGCTGGACATCGACAATAACCAGAAGCGGGTTGGGAGTGTAGCGCTTGAACAGCTCGTTGATGTCGAGATCGGAAGCCCGTAGCTTGGGGCCGGAATGGTACCAGCCTATTAGCTTCTCGCGCGCATTGACCTTCTTGAACATGTCGTTCATGGACTCGACGTAGTTGTGGTCAAGGAACCAGACTGAGGGGTCCTTGTCGTCCTCCTCGAAGGGAACTGCATCACCAGAGTTAGCCGAATATTCACCTGGGCGCGGGGCAACCAGGCAAGCTTCCGCAGCAGAGACTACGCACCCGCGAAACTGTTGGACACGCGAACATTCTTTCCATCATTCTGGCCTAATAGCACGCCGACGACACGCTTGCTCTTGGACTTGTTGGCTTGGGTACGGTTGTAGTGGTCGACAACTGAGAGCAGAACCAGCGGCGCAACCGAGACGCTGCGGTTCACCAGGGAGAGCGTTTCCGCAGTAGTGGCGGGCATGGCGAGAGCTGGATTCGAGGTGTCGTCGTCGTCGTCGTCGTCGGAGGCGTGATGGCTTGTGTGTTCGGTGGGCGTGGCGGGTGGTCGGGTGGTATTTCCTGGGGTAAGTAGAAGAAGGAAGGCGGGCTGGTGGGTATGATGGATGTTTTGGTCGTCGATGTATGTATAGCAAGTATCGTCAGTTGTCAGTGGCCTCGAAGCTCCAACTGCTGTAGTTGCAGTGGTCTGGTCTCGCCGTCGTCACTGGCTAGCTGCCTCACTCGCTGGAAGGTGAGTACCCAATCAGGTTAGCGCCTAGTACCTTCCACTTGAACTTGAGTTGGGCGGTGGGGCCTCAGCCTTCTGCCCTGTGCCACTGCCGCGGTGACATGACGAAGGGCTTATCTAATCAGTAACCGGCACGACCTAATGTACACTACAGTACGCAGTATGTACCCTCCGCCTGAACTTACAGGGGCTTTTATAGCGACCTTCCTCCTGAGGAAGTTGAGACCGCAGAAAGGGGGGTCTCTTTATGCGCTGGAAGGCTCCTTGGCGCGTGTCATGACACCCTTTTGGTCGTTGCGCCTCTGACAGAGACCTAGGATCGGCATAAAGTCGAGGGATCCTCCCGCCTTTTAATTCGAACGAACCCATCCCATCCGTACATCCATCCGTCGTCTGCCCAACAACGTGACGCCATACTTTGTACCTACCCGTCCGGCCCAACATAACCTCAAAGAAAGCAAAATAACCAAAATCTATCGCAAACATGAAGTTCTCCGGTCTCGTTCTCGGCGCCCTTGCCCTCGTCTCCGGCGCTATTGCCGTTGACATCCAGAAGTCGGTCATCATCACCTACAAGGAGAACACTCCCGACTCGGTGATCCAGCAGGACAAGAAGGCCATTCTCGATGACGGTGGCGTCATTACTCACGAGTACACCCTCATGAAGTATGCTTTCGGATACCGTCATGTTGGTTCGGGTGTTCTTACTAACCCTTTTATCCAGGGGCTTCTCTGCCAAGGTTAACGCAAAGACACTCGAGTCGGTTTCCGCCGCCAGCGAGAGCTACGCCACTATCGAGGAGGACAAGGTCGTCAGCACGTTGTAAGCGGCCAGCTGATTGTTTGGCGACACCTGGGACGAGCGCAGACAACAAAAACAAAATTAACCATTCGAGTCTACACAGCGACATCTGAGGTACGACGGTGCCAGAGAGAAAGAGAGACTGAAAGAGAGTGTGTTGGAAATGATACCCAGGTGCAACTGTACTGGGCAAAGTTGTTGCCTTTTACGGACTGTAAGTCATAGTCTTGGCGTTTTTGGAAATGGATCGATGGAGATGGACTGTCATGATATCAACATCTGACGGACGGGCTCAATGTCCCAACGTTTGGCAAGCATCTTTACGTTCAATAGATTATGTGTTTATCAACATCATGGTCATAAAGCGTCGAGGTTCGGGTCGCAGGAACTTCATGAACCTGGTACTGTCATCATACGACTCCATACCCGAAGTCATTGTCATTGAGAAATCGATTTGAAAACAACTTATGGTCGTTCGACTACCTAACCACTCATCACCGACCATGTCGCTGACTCGGAAGCTATGACTGGATCTTCAGGGGAGTGGGTTGATCCACTGCGGTGAGCACGTCGTGTAGAGTCTCGTGAGCCACGGGCTCTTTGGTAACAGC
Organism: Neurospora hispaniola; assembly: GCF_033458365.1. NCBI lineage: Eukaryota > Fungi > Ascomycota > Sordariomycetes > Sordariales > Sordariaceae > Neurospora > Neurospora hispaniola. Next base: position 3,049,404 of record NW_026944410.1, on the reverse strand, counting down.
CCTGCCCAACAACCTAGCTCGAGGCAGCGGTTCCGCGGGTTTCTTTCCAGTTGGTAGAGACCTCGTCTTCAAGAGCCTGACATCATTCGACAAGAACAGCGTAACCACCCCAGGTACAGATCATGTCTGGTCAGTGCCGTGATGTTCGTAATGTCCATAGCCTAGGTATAGCGTAGAGGAACTCGGGCTCTCCAGGAACGACACAGGAACCCACCATGCCAGCATGCCCTGATCCCTGAGACTGCTCCAGTGGTGGATGAGCTGAATCGGCATGTTTGAGTGGATGCCCCAAATGGGAACCTCGACGACCACAGTTCGCACAGGAAACGAACGACGATGCCCCATGCACGTAATTACATCGAATACATTGCCGAAACCAAACTGGAACCCCTGTTGCTCTGCTTGCATCTCAGGGCGTCAAATCAGCGATGCCTAACAGCAGTCAGTGGTCTATTTGCGTTCAGTCAGTCCCCTTCCCCCAGAGTGGCCTGCATAGGTAGCGCACCGTGACCCCAATGGAGACGCAACTGAACCGCCTGCCGTGGTGAGGTGCCAGTCATGTACGAAACGAAATTCCCCCAACCCGACCTTAATGTCCAACCGCGACTCGGGAATTGGACAACTTCCAACGAACTTCGGGACATACAACTAACAACACGAGAACTTGCGCATCCGCATAGACGTCTTGAGTAATCCAGGCTCTAATCAACCGTTCAAGAGGATCACCAATCCCATTTCAATCATTCATTTATCCTTGATCCCCTCCCTACTTGGCTTCCAACATCCGACTTGTCCCGTCTTTGGCCTTCTGTTCGCCGCGTTTAATTAGCATCTCCTGAGAAAAGAAACGACCTCGTCTCAGCCGTCGCCTTACAAGCTTTTGTTCTATCTTGCATTATTCACCACATCGTACTTTCCCTCAACTGCCGCAGCATAGTACAATCGATTACCGGGCAGACAGCACGGAATTCCTGCATCCGTTTTACGCTTACAACGTGCCGACGTCTTGTACACCAAGTACACGCGCACCCGACCAACACCCTCCACCTCGTCCCGTTGGGTTCCGATCCGCCCCTATCGCAAGGCTATATCGACGACACGCTGGCCCATAGTTTCGTCGATTCCGTGCGGCCTCTACATTGACCACCATTACCAAGTTATCTGAACCGTGGGCCCGTCGGGCCTCTTGAGACTACCCATCATGACGCAGTACAGCCTCGCGAAGCAGGCCGCCCTGTTGAAATGGATCAACACGTTCAAGACATCGCGCCGGGCGGCCACCCTTAAGGACCTCCAAGATGGTCTGATGCTGGGAGACATTCTCGAAGATATGACCTCCGGGGACTTTTCCAGCTCCAGCCTCATTCGGAACCCTTCCTCACCCGAAGACAACAAGGCCAACCTGGAAACTGTATCTCGTGGCCTTGCTGCTTTCATGCGCAACGACGTTCCGCAGTACGCTCCTCCGCCGTCCAAGTTGCGCGCCATTCTAGAACACCCGGACGACATTGCGATTTGCGAGTTCCTCTCGTATTTCGTCATTACCATCTGTTTGGGTTCCACCAACAAGGCATACGTTCCGGCTATCCTGCAGCTCGACAGTGTTACGCAAAAGGAAATCGCAAACACCGTCGAAGTGTTCCAAAAGCGAAAAGATGCGGATGCGAAACTGCAAGAGCCGAAGGAGGTGGATGGACAAACTAATGCCGACCTGCACATTGTCAGGGATCCGGCCCTTATGGAGGAAGAGTTGAGGCAAACAAAGGGCGCGTACGAATACATCAAAAAGCAGAATGCCGATCTACAAGCGCGGGTCGACAAGCTCCTCGATACACGCCAAGCTCTACTCAACGACCTTAACGGGGCGCAAGCCGAGCTGAACGCCATGAAGAGGCACAGGGGTGCCGATGCTGGCGCAGCCATCAAGGACTTGCGAGACGAGATCAAGGACAAAATGGCCATCATTGACGACTTGGAGGCTCAAATCGTCAAGGAGACAGCGCACATCACCAAGCTCGAGAAAGACAATGCTGCTCTAAAAGCAAGGGCTGACCGGGTTAAGGACCTGGAGGACAAGCTTATAGAGCTGGAACACGAGAACAAGCAGCAACAGCAACAGATCAAGGGCCTAGAGAACTACAAGAAGAAGGCTCAAGATCTTACTTTCATCCAGCAACGAAACAGGACCCTCGAGGAGCAAATTGTCCAGATGGAACAGGACTTGAAGGACTTTGAGAACTTCAAGGCGCAAAACAGGAAGCTCCAAAAGGAGATTGAAGAAAAGGTCAAGGTGTTGGCGAATAACGAGCAAGAGATTGTCTACACGCTCCAATCCAGGAACGTCTTGCAAGAAACAAACGAGGAGCTCCAACGAAGAGTTGAGTACCTTGAATCGAAACACCAGGCTGACGAGAATATGATCAAGGAGCTCCAGGAGCAGCTTCAAATGGGCGGTGCCATCCATGAGACATCGGGTTCCCAAAGTCCTGTTACCAATGGCGGCTTCAACCTCGAGCATGAGCTTGAAACAGAACCTGCTGTTCGTCTAGAGCTCCAGCGGCTCAAGGCAGAAAACAACGTCTTGCGCAGCAATATGACCGTTGCGTCTGAGAATGAGCGCCTAAGAAGCGAATTGGAGTCGGCCAACAAGAAGGTTGACTTGTATCGCGGCAAGTGCACCGAGGCTATGGAGAAGCACGCCGTTGCCCAGGAACAACTCAATGCCATGATGAACAACACAACAGGGGAAAGGTTTGTTTACGCGCTCAATACTGAGTGGAAATCACAAAATTAGGATTTACTAACACCTGAGTACCTTAGCAATCCCGCTTTTGTGAATTTGCGCAAACAGTTCCTTGACACCTCGAGCGACGTCGAGAAGCTTACAAAGCGAGTTCAGGAGCTCGAGCAGGACGTTGCAGACAAGGAGCGCGAGTTGATCGCTGTCAAGACAGATCGTGAGTCCTGGCATCTTTGTGCTGAAAATGCGAAGGCAAAACTGACCAACGTTCTTCCCATAGTGTCCGTCATTGGAGAGGAGCAATCAGCTGCACTCACCGCACTCAAGGCTTCTGACGAGTTGATAGCCGAATCGCTACAGAAGGAACTCGAGGCCACACGCAAGCAGCTCAGAGAGAAGACGTTTGAACTGGACGAGATGAAGGCACAGCTGATGGAAGCATTGGTCTCCAAGGACAAGCTCCGCAAGCAGCTGGACGATGCCATTGCGAGCGGCGGAGATCCGAACAAGTCCAGGAAGGAGGACGTTGAGAAGATGGAGAAGCTGAAGGCTGCGCTCAGGCAAAAGATCGAGGTGAGCAACGACCCTTCTTCAAGTCCAACACCTCCTTATCTGGCCTCACGGGTCGTTATCCCCCTTTTGGCGAACCCCTCGCCTATCGCATCTGGGTTCATCTTTGACAAAGATGGTGAATGGGTCATCGTTCCCACGTCAATACCATCAGAAGGCTCCTGGCTTAGTGGCCTTGAGAAGACCAGTGCTTGCCTGTCAAGCATTTTCAAACGATTGAAGACTGAGATACCTGCTCTTGGTGACTGGTGATCACGTACTGTATGGTGATCACCTGCCTCTCAGTCTTATCCCTCAAGCTCCTTGTCCTTTTGCTTTCAGCTGTATCCACGATTACTTTACCTGCCCACAGACTGATTTCCCAGCTGTCGAAGCCGACAAACCTATCATCACCAAACAGTGTTTTAGCCATGTTGTATATGCACCTCTCACAAAATGCTAATGCCACTCGCCTATAGCAACTCGACAAGGCTGAACAGGAGAAGTACGATCTCCAAAGGCGGATCAAGCTTGTTGAGAGCGGCGGTGCCTATGCGGCCCAAAAGGTACGTCCATTCGTTGCTTTCCATCCGCCTGGACGATGACAGATGTAATGCGATTTTTTGTATTTGTTGTTGTTCCCCTTTGATTTGTATGCTAACCAGAGCATCTTCCGGTCCAAACAACAGGCGGCAAGCGACCAAGTCATCAAGAACCTCCAGCGCGAGAATTCCATGATTACAACAGCATGGTACGACATCACAAGCCGGCTGCAGAGCAACCACGTCATTCTCCAAAGACGGCACGACCAACCCAAGAGCTGGCTGCACAAGCAAAGGCAGTTGGTAAACGGTGAGTAAAACAATCCTTACCTCAACCCTCAATCTTCTGATTTTCTTTTTTCCTCGGGACGAAGACCAAAATCTGACCCTTATCCCCTTTTGTTCTTCTGTAGCCACGCCAAGGAGGTAGAACGTCCTCACGTAGCCTGCCCTGTCCTACCAAGACCAGGGCCGGCTGCCTCGCCGCCGCCGCCGCTACCACCATCGACCACCTACCATCATCACGTTAAGTCTCTGCAAGCAACCAAGATCAACCCACACACGGTCTCGTATTCAACCTGCCTAACTGATGCTGCGCTTTGCTGGACAGCGATCTTCTCGCTTATCCGCGCGTTACTGTCTGTGGTGGCGGTGGCGACCACCTTGAAGAACCTCTATCGTATCTCGATCGTGCTAGCAAGAAAGCCGAACAGCAATAAGTCGGGTCCAAGGTCATCATCATCATCATCAATACGACGGCTGATGGCCACCACGGCGGCGACTATGGCATTTGTTTCGGTGCTAGTCACGGGGGGTGATTGATCGACTGGATGTTTTTCTGCGTGCGTGCGTGCGGTTGGTGTGAATTCCAACAAGAATAACAAAAACAAAACTATAGAGAAGACGTCTTTGAAATAGAATGTGGGCATACCCTATCTAGACACAACCTCAAGGGAGAGTCACATGAGGGGAAAACGTCGCGAAGGGAATGAATAGACGGATGCATTGATAAGGAGCAGGGCGATCAAGACGGGCGACATATGGATTATAATAAAGACACGAAGCAAGGGCCGAAGTATCAGACGATGTAAAACGCTTACAAAAAAAATCATGTGTTAGAAGCTAGATAGCATTGCGTCGAGTTTGGTTAATCATGGAATCTTTGTTTACTTTGCCCCTGAGATGGACCTGAAAGAGGGATTAGAAAATGAGAGGAATGAACATGGTGGCGGCGATTGCCCCGTTTACATCACTTTGAGCCATGATGATATTGTTGGATCTTTTTCACTTTGTTTCAATTTTCCCCCTTTTCCTGAATCTACCCATCCATCCATCCATCCCGAACATCCGGTTACAAGAAAGAAGTCTCGTTCTCTTCTGCCTTCGTGTCACGATAACAAACATGCATCGTCGCTTTTCCCATCATAACATCAAAGACCCCCAATCCCCGTTATTTTCCGAAAACGAACCGCCTTTTGAGCGGTGTCTCCGTGACATCAAGGGTGGTGTGGTGTGGTATATATGTAAACAGCAACCTCCAGCCAGTCATGGTGACTGGTCATTTCCCCCCCCTTCCCAAAACTCGAATAGAAGAAGCAGAGCTCATACCAACTATGCGCAGGATAAGGGTAATTCGGTTTCGTTTCGTATCCGTGTCCAGGTTCGTTGGTTGAATCGGTGTATTGTACTTTTTCTTCAACATTACCGACTATTATGAAAGGAAGAAGCTTGGCCCCCGCTTCTCTTTCTGCCCTGCTCTTCTTTTTTTTTCCTTCACCACCAACCTAAAACGTGGAAAGAAACCACAAGCTGACATTGGTTTTGCCGGGTGTTTTCTTTACGAGCTCTTGGCAGCAGAAGCAATCTTGCTCATGATACCGCTGCCAGCGCTGCTAGCCTTGGCCTTGTCACCCTCAAAGATGGCGAGCAGGGACTTCCAGACCTGGGCGGGCTCCTGGCTGGCGTCAATGGCCTTCCAGATGCCCGTGTTCTGGTAGTAGCCGACGACGGGCGCCGTCTGCTTGTGGTAGGTCTCAAGACGCTTGCGCAGCGCCTCGGCGTTGTCGTCACTGCGCTGCACCAGCGGCTCGCCCGTGATGTCGTCCTTCATGTCGTCCTTGGGCGGGTTGAAGATGCGGTGGTAGGAACGGCCGGAAGCAGGGTGGACGAGACGGCCCGTGATGCGCGCGACGAGAAGGGAGTCGTCGATCTTGAGCTCGACCGCATGCTGCAGGGGCAGGTTGCGCTCGCGGAGCATGGCGTCGAGACCCTCGGCCTGGGGGACGGTGCGAGGGAAGCCGTCGAGGATGAAGCTATTGTGAGGAAGGAGGGGTTGTTAGTTTATGGTTAAAGGACAAGGGGGGGAGGGGATGGGGGTCAATGGAAAACACATACCCGCCCTGGCACTCCTTGTTGTTCTCCAACTCGTCCTTGATCATGCCAATGACAATGTCGTCGCTGACGAGACCGCCCTCGTTCATGATCTTCTTGGCCTGCTTGCCGAGAGCGGTGCCCTTGGCGACCTGGGCGCGGAGCATGTCACCGGTGGCCTATGAAGCGTTGCGCGCGTGTCGCGCATTGGTTAGCTTCTCATCCGGTCCCTAGTCCCAGGCTGGCGCGAAACAAGACACCAATCGGTTCTTTTGCATGGAGGACAGGCAGCAAGACAAGGAAACTTACAAGGTGGCAGCAGTTGAACTTCTCCTTGATCTTGGGGGCCTGGGTGCCCTTGCCGGCACCGGGAGGGCCCATGAGGACCATGCGGAGCTGCTCGGCGGTGGTGACGGGCTTGCCGCTGAAGTCGCGGGTCTCGAGGGACCTGACGCGATCCTCGAGGGAGGCAATGACATCGCCGAGGCGCTTAACTTCGTCGTCGATGAAGCCCATCTTGAATGTGGTGTGTTGGGGAGGAGTGGAGATGTTTGGTTGGAAGGTGGAGGAGGTGGAGGTGGAGGCAAGAGGGAGAGAAAAGGAGAGAGAAGCAGAAGAAGAAGAAGAAGAAGAAGAAGAGAAGAGGAAGGGAAAGTTGAAAAGAGAAATAACCTCAAATTCAAATCAACGGAGCGAAACGGACACGGAACGCGGGAGCAAGACTGGAGTCAATGGTAGTAGTACTAGGTAGTCGGGCTACGGGTACCTCTTCTAGTAGTCCGGGTCACGGTAGTATTGTATACTGTATGGAGGCCGGGGACGGTCCTGGTTTGGCTGACAGGTACTTTTGAAGCTCGGTCTTTTTTTTTTTTCTCCAGTGATCGGAGCGGCCACGGCAGCGCTTGGATGCCACTGGACCCGGACTCAGTGGTTGAGTGTTGAGCACGAGTGCCCATTCCCCGTTCATTGACTTGCCCTGAATTTTGGAAATCTGGGGATTTCATTTGCTTGCAGTAGGTTACTGTACATGACGCACTGCTACTACCTACCTCTGTCTCTATGACAATCTGTATGGATTACGGGGTACATGAGGGGAGTTACCGTTTGGTCACCTCCAACACTTCGATTTCCCTGTATGGTTGGTTATAAGGAACCGAACCGGTACATCTTTTAACCGATCACCCCGGACTTTCATTGAGTGTATCTGGGCAATCTGAACTTTCAATCCTTGCTGAGCTCGTTTTGTGCTCTAAGAGAATGGTATCACCGTCCCGAGCTCAGACAGCTACACCTGAATTCCTTCCAACAGTTGTCGTGGTGAGGGCTTTTTGGAGCTTCAGTAAGTGCCCCTCCATGGTGGTACGTATGACAAGAGCTCCGTCCCATCTGAAACCTCTAGGTATGAGGTACATCTCTCGGAATTCACCGGCCACTCAGTCGACAACAACAAACCCGGGCTTCCGATGCCATTCCTCTCCTCCGACAACCATGATAATCCTGCCGATATTGGAGGTTGGGATGGACTGGACATTGGACCAGATGGGACGGAAGGATGGCCTCGCTGGGTTCGGGTCGGCAATCCGGATGAATGGACTTGAACTCAGACTTCAGTGGGGGAGTTGGGGAATGGTGGGAATGCGGATGCCAAGTTGCAAGGTCCCGAGGATGTCAAATCCACCACACGTGGGGTTGTCCCGGTGTTCCTAGCGCCAAGCTCCTTTTGGAGACTGCCCGGCTTCGTCTCATCATCGCCAGCCTCGGCAGTCATAAGCTAGCCATGCATGCTTACGCAACAGGGAGAGCATCAAGTGATGGATTTGTTTAAAGTATGTGAGTGGGTAAGCGTCAGCTTCATATTATGCCGTGACAATTATCATTATGATAGATACGTAGCTAACTTAGGTACGTGTGTAATACTAAGGTAGTGCTCGAGTGTTCCAACGCCGTAGAAACGCCAAACGAGCCATGATAATGCGAAACCCACGGTAATGCCCTCTTCGAGCCCCAGATGCTATGTGAGATCATGTACCGCCGACTAAACAATGGCCCTCACACTCCCCGGGTTGCTGTTGTCTTCGCCGTCTGCCCAGATATCCTTACTCTCCTGTTCAACCGCGCGCATGGCAACAGCAACATCCTCCAACTTGGCGACAACATCGAGGACACCCTGATTGACTCTGGAAAAGTAGTGATCATTGGCCTCACGTCTCTTCCTTGCGAGTAGAATGTCAGCCTCAGTCTCCTGCTCGAGCTTCGCGCCGAGCTTCTCAGGTCCTCCGGCACTGCTGGGCCGTGTGCTGCCGGCGCCTCCGGTGCTCTTTGGTCCTCCGCCCTCAGCGCCTCCTGTCGTGCCACCCGCCTCGGATTTCCCACCAAGACCACCGTGTTCCGTTCCGGCAACCGACGACTTGATTTTCGCTAGCCCGCCTCCTATGACGCTTGCAGCACCGCCATTGTTCTGTGTCTCGACAGCATCATCCGCTTCACTCCTCGCCCAAGCCTGCGCCAGCGCAATCTGTGCCTGTCGTAGCTCCGCCAGCTTCTGCTCGTGATCCGGTCCAAACACCCTCGTGCCTCCGCTAGCTGACAGCTCGACCTCCTCCAGCGTCGCTTGCATCTCAGCCCAGAGCGCATCCGTCCTATCGGTGGTGCGCGTAGACTCGCCTCGAGGCAGGTGCAACGGCATGGAGAGATTGAGGGCTGTTGCGGGATTCGGGGTTGTAGAACCGGTCGTGGTTGTTGCTGCATTGGCGGCGACACTTCCTCGTCGGGTATCATTCACGGTCGGTGAAGGTAGTAGAGATGCGCCACCGCGGCCAGGTCCGAGAGGGGAGGCTGGTCCCGGTCCCGACGGGTAGCCTTGGCCGGGGCCAGCTGTTGTAGAGAGCGAGGCATGTGAGGCCGATGGCGAAGGAGGAAGGAAGAGCGATGGCGGCTCGCGCGCCTTGGACTTTACCTTGGCGAGTTGAGACATGGCTACATTTTCCAAAACAAGGGATCTTGCTGAACGTCTGTAGGTCAGCTTCAAAAAGGATGAACTGCGACGAACAGTGACACAACGAGCGTCGCGTCTCTGCGTGGGGTTGGTTGAGCTTGGGGAACCTTGACGGTACAAACATACAAGGGAAGTAACGGAGTAGCTAGCTTATCAAAGGGGCTTATCAGTCGCATCATCTGCTATTGGCCAGATGTGCACCAAATGCTCCACCTTTCACGCAATCAGCAGACAGTGGCCTGAGGCGAGTGACCCCACTTGCTCGCCACCCAATCGCACGCAGTCCTAGGGTTTTCTCGCCCTACTGCGGAAAAACCAAAAAATTCCCAGCAAACCGTGCCTTTGACCCTCCGGATTACGAACTGTACCCAGAGTCCGTGATCACGTCTCTAAGTCGGTACGTGCCTCCCTGCTGCCCCCCCGCCTTCACCACGTCGAGATATTTCGATTTCCGACTCCTCCTTTGAAACTGTCCCCCAAACTGACATTTTCAACCAAAAGCCAATATGTCTGGAGGAAAGCCCCGTGGTCTTAACGCGGCCCGCAAGCTGCGCAACAACCGTCGCGAGCAGCGTTGGTCCGATCTTCACTACAAGAAGAGGGCTCTCGGCACTGCCTTCAAGTCCAGGTACGCATCAACCCCGACGATGGCGATGGCGATGGCGATAGCGATGGAGATGGAAACGACCGCGAACGATGATGGCGAAATGAAGAGAAAGAGATGGGAATGATGGGGCGATTGAAGATCACGAACAACACAAGGCGAACCGAGACAGGGCATTCGGCTAACATGACGATGATGACAGCCCCTTCGGTGGTTCTTCCCACGCTAAGGGCATTGTGCTCGAGAAGGTCGGCGTTGAGGCCAAGCAGCCTAACTCCGTACGTACACCCCGATCCCGATTTCGATGAACTCAATTCAACCCGATTTTTTCGACATCGACAACGAGTTGCGACTTTAACATAAGGCTAACATTTGCGACCATAGGCTATCCGCAAGTGTGTCCGTGTCCAGCTCATCAAGAACGGCAAGAAGGTCACCGCTTTCGGTACGACGATCCCTCTCCAACTCCCAAATCATCCTATGATGAAACATCATCCTGCTGGAACCCCCAGCACATTCAAGTGGCACATGTGCTAACCCATATCCCCCTTTAGTCCCCAACGATGGTTGCTTGAACTTCGTTGACGAGAACGACGAGGTTCTCCTCGCCGGTTTCGGTCGCAAGGGCAAGGCCAAGGGTGATATTCCCGGTGTCCGCTTCAAGGTCGTCAAGGTCTCTGGTGTCGGTCTCCTCGCCCTCTGGAAGGAGAAGAAGGAGAAGCCCCGCTCTTAAGCGTATCGTTGCTTCGAGCAGGCAAACGGGCACGGTTCATTATGCGGAGTCTACGAGGCTTTTTTACAACGGCATTTTGGTTTTGGGTTTAAGGGATACCTGAACTCTCATGGTAGTAATGATCCAACAGAAAGCAGGTCATTAATTGCCAAAAGAAATCGTGCTTTCCCCAAAAGTCCCTTCTCTCTATCTCTCATACCTTTTGGTGTTCTGGAGATTGTCCAGGGACCGCCCTATGTCTAATAGTATGACAAACATGGTGTTATGGTACATGAAATTACAAAGATGATATCCCAAAAGAACAGAGAAACATTTACCATTTTCAGGCCGACTCCAGCTCTTCCGGCTTCTTCTCAAGCTTCTCCTGGCCGTAATACTTGAGCAGATAGTCAGTCGCCAATCCCAGGCTGATGACGCCGCCGGTAATCCAGCAGCCATTGACAAACCACCACCAGCAGTCCTTGACACTCTTCAAGTTAACCTTCTTGATCATGTAACCCAGCGTCAAGGCCGCGCCACCACAGCTTCCAATAAAGAACGCCGGTCCAGCACCAACCGCCGCGCCCGCCCCAGCGAGCAGCGCAATTTGCGCAACAGCCAAGCCTGTCAACACCTGCTTCGTCTCCTTATCGTGCTTGAGCGCAATGCTCTTGATGCCCGCCTTGGCATCATCTTTGATGTCCATGTGTGCATAAATCATATCATACAACACCGTCCACGCAATGTTGCTGGTATACAAGCACCCCGCCGCCGTCAACGCCGCCTGGTTCGCCAACAAGTCCACCCCCAGTGCGGGAAAGCCCATGATGGCTCCCCACGAGAACGTCAAGCCCAGCACAAACTGCGGGTAATACGTCACCCGCTTCGCCAGCGGATAAGACGCCACAAAAAGCAAGCTCGGCGTCGCGTACCAGAAGCACTCAAAGGGGAACTGCAGCAAAACCGCCAACCCGGCCAGAAGCTGCGACCCCGTGAATACTAGGCCTTGGAAGGGCGTGATGGCCCTCCGCGCGATGGGCCGCAGCCGTGTGCGCGTCACGTGCGGATCGAGGTTGCGGTCCCAGAGGTCATTGATGGCGCAGCCGGCGCCGCGCATGATGATGGCTCCCGAGATGAAGAGGAGGGAGGTGCCGATGACAGAGACCGGCGAGGCAGGTCCCGCGAGGGGAGCTGCTAACAAGGTGCTGAAGAGGCAGGGGAAGAAGAGATAGTAGGAACCCGTGGGTTTGTCGAGACGTGCTAGCTCGGCGTAGGGAACCCAGGAGGGGGGGAGGCGCGAGAGGAGACCGGTTGTTGGGGGCACATACTCAGGCAGAGGAGGGTCGGAGGAGGGTACGGCCGAGGTGGGGAGGGTGGCGCTCGTGGGTGTGGTTGGGATTTCGGGTTGGGAGAGGAGGGGTTTGGTGGTGTGGTAGTTGTGAAGAGTCTCAAGTGAGAGGAGGCGTGGCTTGGTGATGGCCTTGGACTGGCGGGAGGGCCGGATGCCGAGACATGGTGGTGATGAGCAGGATGGCTTGGTGAAAAAACGAGTGGTGGTGTGAGAGAAGGTTTGTCGGGGAACAAGTCTGGTCAAAAGACGGTGTGAGGACATGATGGGCGAAGTAAACTGTCTGAGATGTGTGTAAGTGTTAGTGAGTGCTAGCGGTACTGTGTAAGTGAGCAACTTCACATGTTTCAACTGACAGTGAGAGATGCCGAAGATAACCGTGGAAGTTGAGTGACAGAACTTGGGGGGGAAATAACCAAAGAAAATCTTTGTGAAATTACCTCTTGTCCCGGTCCCTACCCAGCCAGAATGTTATGCCTCTGACACTAAATCCAGAATCGAGTAGAGGTGACAAGCTTGCTCTTCAACTTGCCTCGGGGATTGTTTTCGTGATCTTATTGTCAGCCTTCTGATCTACACAAATTATTTGCGCCACAGTAAGACCCCTGGTTCTCCATCTGATTTGAGGTGTTGGCACCAGCCACAACTATAAATCATACCTTGATTGGCTCATGGCAAACAGATAAAGCTCACAAGCCCCGCAGCTTCAGCCTCCCGTCCCGCATTCGCGCTGCTTTCCCGCCCGTCCCTGCAGGGATTCATGACAACAAGGATTACCAATTGGCCTTGTCGACTTTTGCCGCGCCGGACAGTAAACTTCAAGTTCCCACCCCAGTACAGGGCGATTTCATGTTAATCACCACTGCCGGCAACGAACACCTACCAATTTATTGAAGGCGACTGCGCATTTCTCACAACAGTTGCATGCCCTTTCATTCCGCTGTCTTCCATCACCACAGCCGATGCAGGCATCTCTAGCTTGCACTCCCTACGTTATGTCAAATTGAGCATCATGTAGCTTGAATGCTTTGCGCGTCTCCCAACAACACCGTACCTCTATCGCGTAATCATCACGTCCCTCGCACGAACCTCTTCCGAACCCATTCGAGAATATAGCAGCATCGTCGCATCACAACAACCGACACACACCAGCACCAACATCACCCACCACCACCACCACCAAGATGCCGGCCGCATCCCATCCCCAGGCCAAATTCGACCCGATTCCGCCGGATCTCGATCTTCATGCCCTGGTTGAAAAGACGCCAAATTTCCACTGGGTCCTCCGCGTCTCGGCAGCTCAGATCCGCAACATCGGCCCTCAAGAGTTCGAGAGACTCGTCTACCTCCACGTTATCCGCGGTGGCAAACCGTTGGTCATTGAGAAATGGAACGATCGACTACCCAAGACGCTGTTCAGCGCAGAATGGCTCGAAGGCACCTATAACAAGAAACGTGAGTATCATGCTGTCATTTTGTGTCACTGATGCTGCAGTCTAACCACCTTGACCTTCTGCAGAGGAAAATGTTCGCGACATTGTCGCACAAACCGACATTCCAATGACCATGGGCCATTACCTCCGATCAATGAAGCAGTTGACGAACCAGTGGACCCCGAGCAACTTCCGCGATGAGCGCCGCCAACGCCTCTACCTCAAGGATATCGACTGCCCGCCCGAGTGGCACGAGCGCCTCCAGAAGATCATTCCGACGAACCTCTTTTACATGAACGACAACCTCGACAAAAAGGTTTCGAGGCGCTTCGATGACTATGACTACGTGGAGGAAAAGTCCTGCGCCCCAGCTGGTGACCTGATGAGCAGTCTCCCCGAAGAGATGCGCGCCCAGAACTTGATGTGCTACGTCGGTCACGAAGGCACATACACTCCGGCCCATCGCGAAATGTGCGCCAGCTTGGGCCAGAACATCATGGTGGATGCATCCGGAGACGAGAACGGGGAGAAGCCTGGCAGCTCCATCTGGTTCATGACCGAGACCAAGGACCGTGAGGTTGTCAGAGAATACTTCCTCTCCATTCTGGGACACGATATCGAGATTGAGAAGCACTTTGCTCAAATCAACGCTTGGAAGAAGGCAAATTTCCCCGTCTACATAGTGGAGCAGAAGGTGGGCGATTTTGTTCTGGTCCCTCCTTTGGCCCCCCACCAGGTCTGGAATCGCGGCACTCGCACCATCAAGGTTGCGTGGAACAGGACCACGGCGGAAACCCTGGAGATGGCCTTGCATGAAGCCCTTCCCAAGGCAAGGCTCGTCTGCCGTGACGAACAGTACAAGAACAAAGCCATCATCTACTTCACGCTACAAAAGTATTACAACCAAATGATTGAGATGGAGCAGAATGCCGACATCGGGCTGCTCGGCTTTGGTCAGGATCTGATGAAGAACTCTTTCCGCATGACACAAATCGCCAAAGACTTCAAGGCCCTTTTCCGCCTGTTCACCGAGATTTTGGTGGATGAGATGTTTGCCACAAAGGAGAAGGAAATTGAGTACATTGAGTTTGACTCCTGCATTACCTGCTCGTACTGCAGAGCCAACATCTTCAATCGCTTCCTCACTTGCAAGCACTGCGTTCGCACCCTGGTTACTGGAGACGAAGACACATACGATATCTGCATGGAGTGCTACGCCATGGGACGTTCATGCCTTTGTGTTTCCAACCTCACTTGGGCCGAGCAGTGGAAGTGGTCTGACCTGGTGGATCGTTATGAAGAGTGGCGCGCTCTGATCATTAAGAACGATGGCTATGTCGACTACGACACGTCTCCCTTACCACTGGAGTTGGCGAGAAGGAAGTCGGGCAAGAAGTCTGTGGCGCAGATTTGCCAGGAGCAGCTTCGGAGACGGCCATGGAAAGATATCAGCAAACTCGATAAGCCTTCGGAGCCCGAAAACTCGGAGCCAGAAGTCGACGAAAATGGGAAACCTAAGAAGAAACCACGTCGCAAAAAGAAAAAGGGCGATGTTTACCGTTGCCATGTGTGCCAGCATAAAGACTACACCTACAAGCTCGCGTTCTGTTCGAACCCAGGATGTTCAGAAGCCTATTGCTACGGTGTTCTCTACCGAGCGTTCGATCTCATGCCCCAGGAAGTCCTGCAAAATGAGAGATGGGAGTGCCCTAGGTGCCTCAAGATCTGCAACTGCGGCGCTTGCCGTAGGCTCAAAAATGGCAATGTCCCATATCATCCGAAGAACACGCTGCTTGGACACGATACTCGCCCTATCGCTGACGATCGGAGTGTGGAAACACTTGTCGATTTCAAGGTACATAATCTCAATTGGCTCAAGACGTCCGGCGACGATGGCCGCAACGTTCAGAGCAAGAGATTGCAAAAGCTACAGCAACAGGCCGAAGCCGAGAAGGCCAAGAACGCAGACGTACACATCCAGGTCCCTGCCCTACCGAGCGGTGAGCAGGCAACGGGAGCTGAAAACATGGATGACGCTTTGCAACAATCCATTGCCGACGGCTTGGGTGAGGGCCAGGAGAGACCGGATGTTGAAATGACTGGTGCATCTGCCGACCAGCCCAACGTCGCCCAACCAGCAGGTCCCGCCGAGGTTGCAGATATGTCTGTTGCTCCCGAGGATCACGATCAGTCCGCTTACCCTGATCCGTCCATGTTCGGCCAGGAGCGCATGCTTGGTATGGGTTATTACCAGCAGGATGACGATAGTCCGGACAAGATCCTGTTCGACCCTTATCAGAGACCTACGGCCGAAAATTATGTTGTTGACGAAGAACCGGAATTGATGTCTGAGTATTTGAAAAAGCAGCTTCGGTTGGCTAAGCGTAGGGCCCGCCACGCCGAAGATGACGATCCTGATTTTGCTGCACCTCGGTCTCACCATCGGAAGAAGCCCAAGCTTGACAAGACCTCCCAGCCCCCACCTACGCGGGACGGTCAAGACGACGCTCTCGAGAACATGGACCCGGCGCTCTTTGATCAGACGATGACGGATGTTGGCGGTGATATTAGAGATGGATCTGCCCAGGCTGGCGCCTCGCAACCTGCAAACGCCCAACCTGCAGATGAGGCAGCTGAGGAGTCTCGTCAAGCCCGCATGTACTCGCCCAACGTACCCACCCTTCGACATGCAAGGCCCAAGGTATCTTATAGAGTTGATGAGGATAACGAAGAAGAATTCAACGATATTCTCATCCCTCGCTCGCAGAGACCTGAATACCGGGCAGCTGCAGCACCAGCCAGTGTCGTGCAGAGTATCGAAGGACCGACTGATCCTAAGGATCCCTTGGATCTTGCTTCTGCCGCCGTTCTTGCCATTACCGGCGCCGGAGGTAACCATAGCAATGAAGCTTCTCAGGAACTCGGATCGACTCGTGCCGCTGCTGCTCCGACTGGGCCGCCAAAGCTACGTGGGCCGCATAAGAAGCGAGGACGTCCTCCCGGTCGGCCACGGAAATCTGAAGCTCACCACACTGAAGATGAGGAATCGCACGAGGCACCAGAACCCACTCGGAGACGCGGGCGTCCCCCACGCGCATCACTGGCAGCAAAGGAACCCGCGGACAGTGGTCATAAATCTGGTGAAGAAAATGATGATGAGGATATTGATGCTCAACTCGCCCAAGAGCTTGATGGATTTGACGAGAACGGCGAGGTCGTCGAGCGCGATGCCGATGCTCCTCAAGCTCCTAAGAGGAGAGGCCGCCCACCAAAGAATGGCGTGAAGAAGGTCGTGATTGAGGTCACTACCAAGGCACCCATGCTGTCTTTGGCTGAGCGCATGAAACTCAAGGGCAAGAAATTCAAGATCGGCGAGCGTAAGAGCACCGGAGGAACGCCCGGAAAGGTCATCGCCAAGCCAGTTGACTCGGTCGAGAAGAGTGCCTCTCCTGCGGGTTCTGGAAGGGTGGCACGGGATGCTGAGAAGGAGACCTCCCTTCCTGTTCGTGAATCGCCCAGGACGACCAGGACCAGGACCACGTCAGCGACCCGCCACACTGTACAGCCTGTCGAAGAGGAATCTCATCACTCTGAGTCTGAGCCGGAGGCCGAACCTGAAAAGGAGATGGAGAACAAGAAGTCTCCAGAACCACCAGCTCGACGCTCCGCGTCCCAGGCATCCGTCCGCATCAGTCCTCCTCGTGACGGGGCTTCACCTAGCAAGTCCCCAGAACGCAGTCCGAGTGTCAGCGCCTCGCCCGAACCCCCAAGTCGCGCGCCCTCCACCGCTGCCGCTCCATCTGTCACCCGCATCTCTCCCTCCCCTTCACCATCGCCTGTCCGATCGCCTTCACCACCTCCTCCACCGAAGCCCGCAGGCCCTACCGTTGTCAGGCTCATGGACACCGAAGATGAAGAGTCTGATTACGGTGGCAGCTACTCGGGATCCCGTTCGCCTTCTCAGAGGTCTCACTCAGAGCGGAGTGGAAGCGTGGCAAGTGGTACGGGCTCCGAAGACGAGCCGAGCTCGGACTCGGACTCGGATGACGAGGATATTCCGGCTAGGAAGGAGAGTGTTCGCCAGAGCTTTGCGAGTAGGGGGCGAGGAGGTGGGGTTGGGGTTGTGTCTAGGGGCAGAGGTGGGATTAGGGGGAGGGGGAGAGGAAGGGGTAGGCCCAGGGGTTCATAAAGAGATGTGAGAGGGGATTAGCAGGGGAAATTTACCAAGGCAATTCGGGACTATGTTCCCAGTAAGCGTTTATTGTCTTGTAAACGAAGGGAAGATAGTGTATAGTGGCTTGAGGATTGGATGGCTCGAGGCTCGAGGAATGATGAGAAATGTTGTTTACTATATGTTATTCGAGTCCTGGGTTTGTTTATGAATGAACGGGGGGTTCTTTTAGTGAGCCGATTTTCTTGTCCGAGGATGAGGAGGGAAGGATTAAAAGTCGATAGCAATCATTGTTCAGCTAGTATCACGGTTGCTTTTTTTGTTGGTTGCTGGTTACCTCTTCCCTTTGCTTCATTGTACATTGTATGATCATATTGGGCAGCATGTCTGCAGGTACAAAACTCGTACTGTAGTCTCTGACGCATCAAGTCTCGGTGATGTTAACATGCAGTCCCCTCGAACCTGATTTTGATGTCGTCTCCGCACATTCACCCATTCACAGAACAAATATTCCTTGAACAATGATGTTGTTTCAAATCCTCTTCAATTCGATAACACATGAACCATCATATCCATGCATGCAAAGATGGCCAGTGTCTATCTCCCTGAATGATGCTCATCCCAAACACTACCGTAATGCAATTGTAGTGCTATCCTCTCATCATCCTCCCATTGATGGCTGAAAATGCAATAGTTGCTTCGCAACAAACAAATAAATGAAAAAGAAATTAACCCGAAAAAGAAAACCTCATGAGCTCATCATACTCCTTCTCATGCTTTCGAAAGAAATTCAGTTCCCTTTGACTGGGCCTCCTTCAGTTCTTGGTATGCTTCTCCAGCTCGCGCTTGCTGGCCTCGGCAAACTCGGCGTCCGACAGGCGGTCGGCCTTGACGTTCTCCTCGCTGTTGGAGGCAAGCTCGGGCTTCCATTGACCCTTGCCCTCCTTCTGCTTCTGGAGGGATTCCTGCTTGTGCTTCTCGTAGGCTTGGGGGTCGGGGTCGGCTGTTGTTGTTGGAAATGTAAGGGTTAGTTCATATGTGGGATACATAATTAGGGGGGTAAGGTTTGTTTGTGATAGAGAGGGGAAGACATACTGTTAGACGACTCCTTGAGCTTCAGGCTGGCGGTAGAGGCAATGGTCCTCCGCGCGGAAGCGGCGACGAGGGTCTGACGGGCAGTGAGAGCGGAAGCGGTGGAGATGCGGGCGAACATTTTGAAAGTGGTTTGTGGTTGTTGTTATTGTTGTTGTTTGTGTTCAAGTTGGTTGTGTGTAAGTTGAGGGGGAGGAATTGGGTTCCTTCGATTGGTTGGTTTGGATGGATGGTAATGGAGGGTGGCTGATAGTAGAAAGAAGATAGGCTGAGATAGCGAGAGAGGCACGAAGGGAAGCTCTCCTTATTAAAGGAAGGAATGGCTGTCTGATCAAAGGATGAGGAGGGGCACTCGGTAGTAGCTGCCTTGAAGCAGGTACAGAGATGGCAGCTCGCGGTCTGCCATGACGTCATTACACCTCCGGGACAAGGGATGATCGTGATGGTTTGCAACAAGAACGAAGGACCAGCACCTCTGCCAATACTGGAGGGAGCCCCATTCTTTACACGTGCAAATCCCGCTTCGTCAGGGACAACTTGAAAGTTATAGCTTTTCTTAAGTTGTCTTTGTTGCTCCTCCCCCAAGAGACTGCCTTTTCAAACACTGCTCTGTACCCTCGCGAGAAGCTCACATTGATACTTCATTTCTTTGGCCAACCGATGGCATCAAAATTCCAATCAATCGCGCATCCACACGTTCATCCATTCTCAGGAATACATCAAACCGAAAGCTCTGACGTTGTTCCTGTTCCAAGCAGAGACAAAAGTGGATCCATATCCACGCTGAGGTGATAGTCCCCCTATCCACCAGCAATAACATCAAGCCAAGTTCGACTTGTTGAGCCTTGGTCAACAGCTTCTGGAGTGACGATATTCAGAGGAGTCATGTCTGGAGACTATTTGATTCAGGTCGCTGGAACTCCATCACCAACATTTGTTCCAAGAGCAACCAGCTCCTTCAACGCCAGACTTGTCTGTTCACGACAGTCTGTCCCTGTCAACTTTGTAGACACCGACGTCATACCTCTCAAGTGCCATGACCTGGTCAACACAGCCCTACAATAAGCAAAAGGATGGACAATTCTCTCACACTGTCAGCGTCAGAGTAGTGGACTCCCTCGAATGCGACTTCTGACGACAGAGGAGAAGAGATGATCGGAAAGATACCTGACGTTTGCACTTGAGCATATCTGAGCTGACACTTCTTGAGCATTGGCAGTGCATTGCATAACCTTAAGCATATAATATGCAAAATTAGGAGAGGTGCTTTTCGGGACCCGCGGACCCATCCGATCATCCATCCTCTAGCTTCCGATCCGATCCAAGCTAGCCTCCGGTTCGGGGACTGGAGAGGCATCATTCGGGCTCTAGGGCTGAAGTAACGACGGCAGAGGCGGGCCGACCGAAACTAGCTGCTCATACCGCCCTACTCATCCATCGAGGAGAATCTTGAGCTTCATGGTTCGTCTCAGGGTCTCACAGAGATCCAGCATCTCGTACTCCTCCCAGGCCATCGGCGTAACCGGATCTCCGGGGCGAGTGTGGGAACACTATCTCTCTTGGTAACCAAACTCGCCCAAGCTACAAGAGGACAAAGCCAAAAAAAAAAAAAAAGACGTCCGGCACACGTCCTTGTTGGTTCCCATTTTCATCGAATTTCCGTAGTACTACCTACGGACGAGTAAGGCCATTACCTTCGTTTGGAATGGTTCGGTCGGTTGTTGCCGAAGCATTCGAGTGTCAAAAACTCGAAGAAGGTCCTACAAAACACTTGGGCACACATATCGTGCTCTGACACTCTTTGGCACACGGGTACACTAGACTCGGTAGCGGATCAACTCGAAAGCCCTCCAGTTGGTACCGCGGCCAGACCAGAGTGTCGGCATACGTTTTAGGACAATCTGTAGACGAGTCGGGGAGCCCGAAGATCGATACCGCGAAGAGGTTAAACATGCGGGAAGACGACAGATTCTTGTTTGTCCATTTGGTTTCTTGGGGCTTGGAGGGAAGTGTCATCCTCCATCCATGGCTCAACTATATGCGTACGCATAAGGTGACTTCGAAGAAGGGCCTTGTGTGCCGAAAGCAACGTGGACTTTGAATCGCTAAGATGACAAGAAACTCGTGTATCCCCGGACGGGAGTACGCCTTTATGACGGTAAAGGTAGGCATATACTGTATAACCCGACGGCGGATGCGTATTCAGCCTTCCAGCTTGAACTCCGCACCGGCGATACCGCACAGTGCAGTACCGCAACATCGGGGCTCGAGGTGCCGTGGCCTCATAGGGCCGTCCCGGAATTTGAATACCGGCAGCCCGGAGACTGCAACATCCGCATCCGCATGGCACATTGCCGAAACACTGCGGGAGGCATGGGGAAGTGGAGGGAACCGATCCGCTCCGCCCCGCCTGTCCGGTCTCGTCCTTATCATCGGCCACGGGGGGAGACCGGCAGCTAACATGACGGATCCTCGTCAGTTCGCAAAATTTTACACGTGTACCCAATGATATTTGGAAAGAACAATTTTAGAAACGCCAGAGAAGCCAACTGGAGAGGCCCATCATACATGAGCGAATCATAAAAAGCCGCAATGGCCGAACGTTTGTTGCCAAAGAACCTTCGACTTGTTGTTCGCCAGGAACTGGGAAATGAAAAGCATCAGAAAACCGGTTTTCGTCTGGGCGCAGCCCGCCGCAGACCCGCAGCGAACGGCCCAGACTTCCACAAAACGTTGAATTATTATGAAAACATGAAAATCTCGCATCCTCCCCAATCGTACACTTGTATGTACATGCTTTAATCTTGTACTTAGTGTACCTACAGTAGCAAAATAACGGAACGGTACAGTATTGAACAACTGTACAGTGCAGCAGAAACAAGACAAGCATAGCCGCCGCCGCGGTCCGCCCGCGCTTGGATTCAGTTTTCCCCACAGCGCCCAGATTATAGTACTGTGTACACTGTGAATTGAGGCTCCATTTCGTCGCTTCCCGGAGAGAAGGTGGGAGCCGACAACACGACGAGATGAGACGAGACGAGAACGAGAAAGAGAGAGGGAAAACGGCATGTAGTTTGAGCACTTGATCAGCGACAAAAGGGCAGATATATTCAAGCAGTAGTACCGAGAAGTTCAAGATGAGATATGTAAGCACTTGAAAACCTCTTGAAAGTCACGCAGGGAGGTAGTCTGCCATAGTGTAGTGTACTGTAAAAGTAGCATGCTATGTTGACGACAGATGCCATACCATGCTGGCCGGGCGTCGGGCGTATGTTGTTGTTGTTGTCACGACGGATGCTGGTGGTGTAAGTGAATCAAAAGGAAAGTTGACAATCCCTCTCTACACTAGGTACCAACAAACACCCAATGAGGAAGTTTTCTCCGGTTTTTCTTTGCAAATCTCTCTTTCGGGATCCCTCCCAGAAATCAAAGATTGCGGGCGACTTTCCCCAGAAAAGACAAAAAAAAAATTAGAAATTTACGGAAATGAGATCGGAGATGGGAAAATGGCACTGCGGGCCCGGCCCAGGCACGTAAGTAAGGTTTAGACAAGGACCGGGTAGCGGGGTTTGTGATGATCTTGATTAATTGATTGACTCAAGCGAGGGAAGTTTGCGAGGATACCTGAACCTAGATCCAGAGTGAAAGGCTGAAGTTCAAGATTTGGAAAGCTCAGTTTTGGACAAAAGGCCCGAAAGTTGGGAAAAAGTGGATTGCGAACGGTTGATTCTGCATATGGAAGGAATATGGAAGGGTTTGAGGTGGTAGGTAAAGAGGGGAGAAACAGAAACAAATGATACTAAAATTGTCGACGTACATATGTACTTCCCTATCCCAGGGCCATTCCGTGGCCCACGGGGGATGATGGAGAGAATGACATGCCGACGAGAAAGCTCCAAAAAAGAAAAAAAAAAAAAAAAAAAAAAAAAAAACCAAGTCTTTATGTCTCAGTGAGACAAGCCGGCCGGGATAGACAAAGGATTGGGAAGATAAACTCCTACGTCGTGTGCGTTGCCTACCTATCTAGCAGCAACGTCGTCTAATAATATCTTGACAACGCATATGGCCTGACATAGAGCATACATGAAGACGGTCTGATACCCGAGTTGTCTCAGCTCATCATCTGTTATCTATCTTGTCGACCATTCGGGGATATCCAGAGGCTCAAGGGGAGCGGCGCAGATTCGTGGAGGTGTATGAAGTCTGGAACTAGTCTTCCTTTCGTTGTCAAATTTTGCTTGGCTAGGTGAATATTGTTGTTGTCGTTGTCCAAGCTGGATTCGAGTTGAAGAATCTTGACGACTTCGTGGCAGCTTTTCTGGCTGTCTCATGATTGTCTGGGCTTCAGTATGGCTTGCATGTAATGCATGTAGACCCGGGCCGGCGGCACTGAGTTGTAGTGTAGTCGGGAGTCGGGAGTCGGCAGTCAAGTCATGTGTCCCCGTAGCAACGTGACCGTTTGAGTCGTTGGCGACTTCAGACTGGACAAACCGGACAAGCCCAATATGTAGGTGTCAGCCTGGACCTTTTTTTATGGTTGGGTATTAGGAAAGATATCAAATCGAACGCGAGGCCCGGGCGTTTCATCGGAACGTCCATGTCGAGTCGGTTTCCCCAGATTTCGTCCACTCCCGGCCCTCCCGCCGCTCGCCGCCGTCGGGGATACTTGGGTACATGTAAGGACGGAGAAGCAAGGGGTGGTGCATTGGGGTTTTGGACTGATGTCGGTCGTCGTGATCGCTTTGGACGCTTTGACGCTACCTACGACGTACCGACAAGCAGCATCGGCCATCGGGTATCGCTATTCTTTGATTTCCCTCGAGCGAATGTCGTCCTTCGGCAAGCATCCGATTTCCATTCATACAATCATGCCATGTCGTCTCGTCAGTAGTCGTCGCCTCATGTCAAAGCTCAGAAGCGACCGACGCCAATCTCCAATGGGAGAACCTTCGCTTCCACTTCCCGTCCCTAGCACGTAACAAGAAAGAGCGAGGAACAAAAAAAAGAGTAGCGGTGAAGTAGGCAGTGCCAAAACAGCCCGATTATCAGAAATAGGGTATACATGAAGCCTTTCCAGACTGGGGATGGATGGGATGGGGGGATTTACTAGTGTACTGTGTATGTATGTACTGCGCACTCGCACACAGTGCTTCTTGACATTGGGTTCGTCACTGTCGCTGGCCACTTCAGATTGAGTTGTACGCAGTACTGCATAGTAGGTCGGGTATCTCCCAAAGCTGGGGTCCATCTCCACGCAATTTGTACAGCGAGATTTGATATCACGGTTATTTGAAAAACCCGATGGCGGATGGATGGCCCAAGCTTGAAAATATGTGAACAATGGTAAGAAAGGTGAACGTCGAGATGCGATGGATTGAAATGACTGCCGAGCCAGAACAATCACACAGTGTGGGGATTTGGGAGGGAACTTAAGTTGTTGAGACCACTCACTGCACTGCAGGCAAGAAGTGATGGTGTCGTGGACGGAACGGTGGGGGGTGCATTCTGGGACCTGAGCACACCAAGAAGAGATGCCCGCTACCTAGGAGGACAAGCCGCAGCGGCAACACCGTGCCACCCTCCTCGTTTTCGGTTTACACGTTCTGGACGTGTGCTTTCATAGAATGTCTTTGCCTTGGCTTCCGCTGCCACCGAGGACGATACTGCTGCACAGGTCTTAAGGATGCATCAATCAGCCTTCAAATGAGTGTGCAACCATACCCATTAATTCGATATGCGACATAGTGTATGTATGAATCTTATGATCTGCGTCGGCCTGGAAGTACATAGTAAATGCTCGAATCGAACGAACCGATGCGTCGTCGTTACTGTCGTGTATGCAAGCACTTTAACAAGGTGGGTTTGAATGAGGTACGTACTGTAGGTAGGTGAGATCGCTTCGCTGCAATGTCCGGGCCCGTGATTGTTTGGTTCTCGCTTCTCATTCCCTGCTTGACGGCACGACGGCGATAAGATAAACGTTTGTGACGGTGAATTGGGATGCACCGAAATGACCTTCATCGACAACAAGAATCGTCCCCCACTCGGGTTTCAAGGGGAACAACAGGGTCCATCGGCATCTAGTGTACAGCATGTACCAGCATGTCCGACCTAAGTGCCCCTCCCCCTCCCCCCCTCTTCCCGTCTCGAGAAGAAAAAGGTACCGTCACCGAGATGAACGAGTTGAGCCGAGTGATAGCGTGTGATGGCACTTTCAGCGAAATGGTCTGTGATTTCGACATGTTGCTGATTTGTTCCGGATCTTCAATTTACAGTAAAAGCTGACGATCCCCATTCGTTCTCTGGATCATATAGGAAGGTTATGTACATAGTAGTGTATTGCTCGGCGTATTTGATAGACGGGATTGTCGAGTCCCTCTCCATCAGTTTCATGACGACCAGAGGAAGAGCGATGCAAATCAACAACAATGATAGAATCTAGTGTAGATTGTCTTCACAAAGGAAAAAAGGAACGACGGGATGACGGGAGTTTGCCCCTTTCGTCACCCGTCCACGCCCCACCCTAGCCCCGAACGTCATGATGGGACGGTCTGGCGGGGAATGGGCTTATGCACTGGTTGATATCAACACAACGTGAATAAACCCCAATTCCGGCAATTGCTCGCCATGATTCAAGCGGCGAATTAACCGTTGGTTTGGGGATGACCTCTTTCTTGTCGTTAGATTTGTGTGTAACTTGTCGCCGGTTCGCATCTCTGCAGTCCTGTCGGGTCTCTTGGACCCTTGTGGGGAACCCCGTTCATCGTGAATCTCCGAGCACACCACCATGAATTCCACTTTACTTTCGTCGTTCATCCGTTCAACCACCGGTGGCGTGCAGGTTAGTTAGTTTGGAGAGCTGTCCAGGTATGGCCTATGGTTGCCTTTCTTCCCGTCCTGCCCTGTGCAACCTTCTGCGGCACGGAACACAGAGGCACAAGTTCAACCGGGGCGCCTACTGTTGTGATTTCAGGGATGCAGTCCGCGTGCAGGTCGCCGATGAGGACAATACAACACAGTCTACAGCAGATAAACGACCTAACCAGACGAAAATCTCTGGCACGCAACGAAGGGACAACAAGAATAAGCCCCATGCCTAGGTTCCTACATAAAGCTACGGCATATGCAGGTGAGACTAGGAGGGCACGATGTCTGTCACTGAATTTCTGGAAGCTTGGGGGGTTGCTTTCGGGTGTCTCGTTGGAACGGGTGGTGAAGACACCAGCGTCATCTTCGCCAATCAGTGGCAAGCTGTGGCCCCAAACCCCCCCTGTCTCCCCCAGAGTCCCAGACAGAGTCTCGGTTGTGGTCCCTTCTGTCTCTGCACCTCGAACGCCGCTCAGGTTCGCTGATGATGATGGAAGGGTCCGGGCGGGTTTTCAACCATCTGAGCCGTCATATAGGGGTAGTTATTCCCAGTTGCGACACAGTATCTCGTCAACGGGATTAGCGGGATCACAGCCTTTCCAAGTGTCACTATCGCAGCGCTCTCGAGTCTACTCCAATCTAGACGCGCCTGCCATCATGTTCCTAACCGTCTCGTCCGTGAAGTGGGATACGAGGGTGTCAGTAAGGTAGGTAGGTACTCTGATACCTCCAACGCAAGAATCTTACAGTGATTGGAGCTCGACAAGACGGGCTGAGCCGGCCCCAATTCAGGGGATAGGCGAACAAGACTGGACGTCTGGAGTTTAACCAAGCCAACGCCTCTATCACTTGCGTATTCCGAGACACTGTAGAGTCGCAATGACAAACGGCCATGAATTACATACAGACAAGAAGACGTCTGTCAGAACTGACAGTGGAGGGGCGAGAGGGGAACTCCAACACTTTCCGTAGGCCTTGGGAGTTTGCGTGGGTGGTATCCAACCCAATCGAATCTGAGCTGTCACAACCAGTCAAAGCGCGCTGACGGGGTGACCTCGCCACAGGGCTGGGGCGGCCTAATCTGCCAAAAGGTGATAGCGCAGGCCACACTGCCCTCGTCCTAAGAAATTATGCATCCACGCACCCCTCAACCGCCGTCTGCAACACGCTGCCGAAGCGGCACTGTGTAATAACGGTACGGAAAGGCACTGGAAACGAGAGGCCAAAGCCAATAAGGTTGGGAGGGGTGTCAGGTTCTACGCTTCTGGTTGTTTTTGAGAGGCCATAGGAGTATGCAGACAGCCGCCCACGATACCCTCACCAGATCGATTTGCCAAAACAAACTGTTTTTGTTTTGCATTATGGGGTAGGAATCTGGCATCCATTCTTTGGCAGGTCGTAAAGCGTCTGGAAACAAAAGCTGTGGCTCACAGTGTGATCATCTCAACACAAGTAAATTTGGGCACGCGAGGTACTTAGCCTCAAACGGAATCGATCGGCTACGTCTCCCTTGCCAATGGAGCCAGGACAGAGACGCTAGGGTTTTGAGGCACAGCGGCGTCTTGCCCTGCTGCCAGTTCCCCAATGGAAGCCCTCGGGCCATCGTCGATGACCCGACCTAGCGGCTCCTACGGCTCCAGCTGGGACAACACGGGGCTCCTCGGGCCCGCAACCACAAAGCGAACTGAAAGGGGAGAGGAGACAAGAGACGAGGGGACGAGTCAAGATCAACTCGTAACCCATTTTCCCCTTCCCAACCCAGGACGTTGATCCGGGCCACGTTGTGAGGACAGGACAGGAAAACCTGTAACTGTTGAATACCGTGACCGGAAAATTTTTCGGGTGTTGCGGATAGGAAGAAAAGCGAGGTGCAGCATCCAGGACGTGGTCACCTTAGCACTAACCACGAGATAGTCGCAGGCCGACAGGGTCAATCTCGGCTTCGTCAATTGTCGTAGGTAGAGTTACTCATGGTATCAGCCAGTCCAGGGGTTTTGCTGGCACATAGTCGTGAAGTTCTGAACGATGACGGACGGACTATCGAACCAGACAATGAGATGGACAAGAAGGAACGCGATTCGGGCGGACCATTCTCGTCATAGGTATTCTGATAGGTTATGACGAACATTTTGGCGATTTAGTTCTGTTTGAGGGACGTTTCTGTGAGAGTCGTGAGTAGCAGGCAGGTTGGCAGGGCAGGCTGCTGTGTCGCAGTGGGTGGTTCCAGTGGTTCAAGTGAGTTCACTGAAGTTGAGGACAGGACAGTTTGCGGCACTGGGTGTGGCTACTCAGGTGGGGTTGAGTGTGAACCTTGGGAGTTCTTGGCGCACACAAGGCAACGCCATCCAAAATCGAAATTGCACACCAGCAGGACAGTGTGACCAAGCCGAAAGCGGACTCGCAATATGGCGCCCAATGGTACGCAACAAAGACCCGCTTTTCTGCATGCTAGTGTCTCGCCACCCCGTTCTGCGAGCGGAGATGGAACAGGGTCACAAGAGGCATGGCCTGTGCGGTTTTCATCAGCCATTTCAACCATCTGTGCCATTCAGCAGGCATTCAGCACATTCACGCCGTTCCCATTCGTCGACCGGGCGGCGCCTCTGGCGAGAGGAGCCCAGGCCATTGCCTGTCATCCAGACTGGTTCCGTCCAATGCCTGAGACCCCGGTGCGCTAGTAGCGTCCCAGTTCCAGCCCAGTGTGCCCCCCCACATTGGCACCCCATCATCCCATTGGCAACCCCGTCGAGAAACCCCATCTGTCGGGCCAGTCACAGCTGGCAGCGGCAGCCAGAGTGGGCCGGGTTATGGTGGGACGAAGTGGGCGAATTGGACAGATCCATTTGGGGCCCCCCTGGGGGACCCACTCGCACAGCGCTGGTGTCCAGCGCACGTCGCCTGTTCCGATTGCTCTTCCATTTCGTCCCTCCTCCCTTCGCCCCTTCCCTACTTCTTCACCCGCCTCGTCCCCGTCAAACCACGTCCAACCCTCACCCTCGATCTTCTGCACATTTGCAAGCGACCACACCCAACAACCA
This sequence comes from Neurospora hispaniola, assembly GCF_033458365.1. NCBI lineage: Eukaryota > Fungi > Ascomycota > Sordariomycetes > Sordariales > Sordariaceae > Neurospora > Neurospora hispaniola. Next base: position 3,020,943 of record NW_026944410.1, on the reverse strand, counting down.
CACAAAAAACGACAACATCTTCTCTGCACCCTTTCCTCGACTTTTGCCCGACTTTTTGCCTGCGCCCACTTCAAGTTTTGAACATTCCCTCGACAGTCTTTGATCGCTCCACTGCAACAGCCTTGGTTTTGGTTCCATTGTTGCTGTCTCACAATACCTGGGTTTAATACCGCACAACTCCCGGCTTGGCCAAATCAAAACTACACAACGCACACACGCACAACCACAACCATCATCACCCATTCTCCGATCCCGCACTTGGATTTGGCTCTTCCTGGACCGATTTTGCTCGTCTTCAACATCGCACTCCCTGACCGCCACTCATAATGTCTTCGTACTATCACTCCTACGCCCACCAGCAGCCTACAGCCGCCGCTGCTCCTGCAGTATCCCATGCTCACCACGGTGGGCGTAACAGGAGAGCTCCCCGGCTGTCTGTTTCCCAAAATACGCATAAGCAGTTCCGTGGTGTCCGGAGTATGAAGGACTTGTCCGAGTCTGTGTCCGTGACCTCGTACCGCACAAAGTACGAAGCTGGCCGCTCTTTTGACCTCGAGGACGACATGGAGTTTTGCCCCGGCCTTTTGACCGATGATGATGTGAGTAGTTCACTAGACAAACTGGACCATTGGCCTGCTCCCTCTCCAAGTCGCTGGCACTAACCCGCCTTCCCTCCCTAAAGTTGGTCTCCATCCACAGCGCTTCCTCTGAGCGCTCCTCCTTGGCAAGCAACTCGCCGCAAAGCTCTCCTACGCAGCAGCCCACCACCATCGCCCCAGGCTTCTCGCTCAACTCTCCCTATCTTCCTCCGGTCTACCAAAGTCAACAGGCGACCCTCAAGCTTCATCAGCCCTCTGCCACCCGCGGCCGTAATGCCATCCCCATTATCAACCCTGCTACTGGTATCACCATGACCAGCCCACCTCCCTCGGTATCGCCCGCTCGGATGCAGCAGCCGCAGTCCCTTATGGGCGCCCGGCCACGTTGGTAGGCGACTGATGTCTCGCTTCGTGACGCAGACGAGACTAGGCCGACCTAGACCGTCGTCGCCGTTGCAATATGGACTGTACACGTACTGCCTCATTTCGCATGCTCACTGCAGATGCTCATCTTGGCGGGTACCACCGACGTTTTCTCAACAATCTTTAAGCAGGCAGGCACTACGATGATCTTCTCATTTTCCCGGCAGGCAGGGGGCGACAACCCAATTTCCCACTGGATCTTCGACCTTTTCGGCAACCTTTTTTCCGATACCCAACCTGTACAAACATCCTTTAATCGACATAAGCTCCTTTCCCTTCCTGAAGCGAAAGTTCTTGACATTTTCGGACGGCGCAAAAAAAACGAAGATTCAACCGCACCTCTTGTTTGTTTTCGAATACCCAAAAAAGCGTGGTGGTGTCTGGCTTCGAAAGATGGGGCTGCTTTGATTTTTTTTTTCCACGAAACGGGTGTTACCAAGGTGGTCGTGCATCCACCGAACTACTAATCACTTCACACACAACAACTTGCATCGGTGTCTCACGACGGAGTTCTCGGCTTTTTCCTCGCCTCGGCGACTTTTGTCTTATTTTCTCGTTTATTTTTTTCGATACCATACACACGGGGTTTTGGTGTTTCGTCATCGTCACTAAGAAGCGGCGACTTCAGTCACATGATAAAAAGTCATAACGGTTCAACGGGTCCACGAATTCATCAAAGAAAAAGATATCGACATATAGAGCGACTTTCGATGGGTTTTTAGCAGGTTGCGCTATGTGGGCGGGAGGCTTTTGCAACCTTGGGTGTTCTCGAATTTTTGGGGGCTACATGGGCAAATCTTTTTTGGGAGCAGGCAGGCAGGCAGGCAAAGACCTCTTTTGTCGTTTTGGTGTCGCGCGGAATCTCAACTTGAAAGCTGGAATTTCCGGGGTGTACGGGAATGAGGAGTTGGTCTGAAAGTATTTCGGGGATTTTCTGTGTTGTTTTATTTTTTTTGGTTCTCCTATGTTCCGGATTTTCTTTCCGCCTGTATCATGAAGGGATGGTAGGCGCTGTGCTACGGCTTAGCCCCGCCTTTGCTTTTCTTTCTTCTTGTTGATTTTGGGATTTATTTCTTCCAACGGGGAAACTTTGCATCTCTCGGATCTGGCTCGGTGTGTGGAAAGATATCAGCGTGTCTCTTTTCTCTCGTCTCTACTATTCATGGGGAAGGCTGGCTCGGTTTTGTTTTCGGCACAAAGCATCATCATTTCGGGGATATCCTCTGTGTTTTTTGGGAGCGGGCGTCGCTTAAGCTTTGCTAGTGTGTGTCTTCCATATCCATGTTATGAGGAGTTACACTGGAAAGGGTTGTGTGTTTCTGTCTGCTACTTGCTGGGATGTGGGCGATTAGCTCCGAACTGGCTGCTTTGTCCCGGTCGAGTCATCATCTTACGTATGACTCTTGTCGACCGCTCGACTCAAAAAGCTTGCGTGTGAATATTCGGGATCTATATTCATGAAAAAAAGATTTGCAAGTTATACGGCGAGCGATCGAAATGAATACAACCGCCTCCTTCACTCATATCTTGCTCTCTTGACTGCCTTCGTGACGGTGTTGTGTTGCCTTTGAGTGTCATGTACGTGTTTTTGACTTGGGGTGTGGTGACAAGTGGTACGATGACATGCCGTGATACAGTACTTATAAACCCCATCCTTGTGTTCTGTGATTCTGTTCTGGTGTTGAAGGCGTTTATACACTTCCTGTTTGTGTGTCACAGCATGTCACTTGAAGTCGCTCACCTCGTCGTGACTGGACCAAACCTAGCTGGATTGAGTGATAAGGTCATATCACAATGCCAATCGATTGAACTGCATCCGTCTTACCCGCTCGCAAGGTACACACCTTTTGTCAGTATCAGTATCAGTATCGCAATCATCTACAACTACACTATGTACAATCCGCTCGAAGCGTCTGTCTACCAAATGATAGAGATAGTGCTAGCATACAAAACTCTTTCCAGAAACAAAGAATACACTCAATCTACTCAAACATCTAGCATCATCGGCGTCAAGAATTTGTGTCAAGTTGAGGAAACAATGCGAATAGCTAGAAGCTTTTAGGCTAGCACTCTAACACTCTTATCTTGATCTGGTACCCAAGAATAGGACACTGGGACTCGAAAACCAAGGTCCGAACTTTGCGTTGTAAATGTCTTAAGGTTTATCTTGTGATGTCGAGGCGGTTGATTGTTAGGGAGTGACAGGGGGCACAAAGAAGTGTCAATGTATGTTTGCGGCTGTCTTTGTAGGTGCTCGGTGTTGTCGCTGAGACGAGTGAAAGTTTGGTTGAACGTGGGCAAAATCTGTCAAGTTGATCGAGTGGTTTTCCACTATTGTGGGAGTTGTGAAGTCCTAGGTTGAGATCCATTTCTACTCTGTCCCATTGGACACTGCGACTTTTTTGTACGTTTTTATTGTACGAACAAATCAGTTGTCGACGAAACTGAAAATCCTTTATTAGCTATCAGGGGGTCATGTTGTTTTCTTGAGTCGGTCAAATTGACACGGGATGTTTACGAAGTTGACGCAGGTGTCATTCATTCACTTGATTATATTAGTATTTATAAACTCGGTCAGCCAAAAGCAGTACGAGCAACGCTGAGACGGTCAAGGAGATGAGAATCCTCCATCTTGGTGGTACTTTCAAACGCCTCTGTTTACACTCGCTGTAGTAGTGACCAATCTTGACCGAGTGACGATGCTCATGGTGATATTTTGACCTGGGATGATGTTGAAGATATGAGATGAAAGCCAAAGGTTCGAGATAGCAATTACTTCCGACATCCTCACGCACCTTAACGTTCTTGGGATGGGATGGGGTGTGTATAAAGGTTCTCTGGCTTCAAGACTCCTCCCACTTTCTATTTTTTTTACGATTCCTTCCTGCGGCGTGGATAAATATCGACTCGCTGCGAGACTGCAATAATTTATTTCTTCTCGTACTTTCTTGATTTGGTGAGCCTTCCGCCATTCGTCTTTTACAATACACCCAAACGCAGCCAACGGTACCTTGGCTCATTCACTATAAACTTGACCACCCATCACTACCATCACTACCATCACTACCATGCCGCCCTCTAGCGACGACGAGATTCCCCTCTCCAGGCGTGGTGCACACACCTTTGACCTCAACCGCCTCGAATCTCGCCGGAGAGCAACATTCGGAAGGGCCGCAGGAGGTACCAGTACCTCCAGCACGAACGAGCCACCCCAACCTGAGATTATCCCCATTCAACGTGGCACTGAGCCATCAGGTTCCTCTTCTTCGCCAGTGTCCTCCTCATTGATTACTGCTACTACCACTGCTTCGTCTTCCGCCACCACTCCGTCAGCCAGTAACCACGAAAAGAACTTCAAGGAGCAGCAACGGCGGAGGCTTATGTATCTCCAGGAAACTAGGCAGAACCAGCAGCAACACAAGCGGCAAACGCAGAGCCAGGTCGGTATCCACCCGCTCTCAAAGTCATTCACTGCCAACGCCAAGAACCGCGAAGTGTTCGACCTAGACACCCCGCCCCCTCCGTCTCACGTTTTATCCTCTCCATCGAACGAGGGGAACACTGCTGCTAGTATTTTAGAGCAACAGGTACAACAGGAGCATCAACAGGCTCAACAGGCGCAGAAGGTCCAACAATATCAGCAGCAGCCTCAGCAGCAGCAGGGGCACCGACAGCAACAAGACGATAACGATATCGCGATCAGAGAAGAGAGTCTAGAAGTTCTTGAGAATTTGGCCTCGATTGCCTCTGACGACATGAACAGAGGTAACAGTGGCGGCGGCGGTGCCTTTGGCCGCAATGACAGAGATGACAGCAGTAACAACCACGGTAACAACAGCAACAAGAGACGCGCAGAGGTGGACTTAGAGAGACCTACCACTCGTCGACTATTCTCTGGCATCACAACACCAGGAAGCATGTCTGGCTCTATCTTTGGTTCATCTGACTCCGTCTTTGGCCCGTCTGGCTCTGGCGTGGGCGTTGGTCCGCATGCCCCGGCCCCGGGCGCTTCACCCCCTCGGACCCCGACGCGTCCTGCTTCTTTTGACGTTAGAGAGGGACCGGGTAGTGGTGGTGTTGCTGGTGATCGTGGCGGTGAAAGCCCTTTTTCACCGTTCAGCCATGGGGCATCTCCTATGCCCCAAGCCCCCTTTTCTCAAGCTCCAAATTTCTTCGACCAACCTCGTACTCCCGGTGCTGTGACCATGACGGGAGCTGCTCCGCAGAGGGGACAAGTGGCTCCGGAGAGAGGAGAGAGAGCCGGAAGTGTGGCTTCCGTGACGAGCATCACCTCGCGGAACGGACCCCCGACGGCTAACCCGAGTTTGCCTAATTTGCCTCCTGATGGGTTAGTATTTCCCCTCACTATTAACAAGATAAGGAGCAAATACTGACCAATCTCCTATAGAACCAACTGGCTCACCGGCCGCATCGTCGTCGTCTCCGTCGGTGCCGAGCGCCGCAAATGGAATGTTCACGAACAACTCCTGAGTTACAACTCCCCGTACTTCAAACGTCTCTTCAACCCCGAGCCCGAGCTCGTTGAAGGCTCCTCTTCCTCCTCCGGTAGTAATCACAACCAAAGCACCGCCGCCGCAAACGCGGCACCCGGAGAACCGATCGAGGAAGTCTACCTCCCCGCTGCCGAGCCGAAGCTTTTCGCCCTCTTAATCCGCTGGCTCTACGGCACAGCTTTCGCTACCTCAGGTGGCCAAAAGGTCTTCAAATTCCCCCCTCCCCAACTCAACCAAATCACCGTACGCGACTACCTCGGCCTATACATCCTCGGCCAAACCGTCCAGCTCCCGGGTCTGCGTAACGCCTGCATCGATGTTCTTTACCACTACTACGCCGCCGAGACCGAAGAGGTGCGCGTGCCCGACTTGCACGACGTGCAATACATCTTTGAGAACACCAAGCATGCGCCCGATTCACAGATGAGAAGGCTGTTAGTTGCTCATTGCATGTTTCATCTCTTCGGCGCGAAGAGAAGGGGCCCATTGCCCCCCGACTGGCAGGAGGTTATAGAGCCACGGTGCACGGTGTCGTTCGAGATGTTCAAGATGTTGGCGGACTGGAAATGGGTGATTGGCGAGAATGTACCGACCATGAAGATCAAGGCTAGACATGCGTTTCATGAGAAGCCGCGGCCCGAGGAGCTGTTGCCGTGGCATAAGGCGCAGACCCAGGACGAGGCGGGGATGCCGCTTGTGGGGGTGGTGAAAGCTGAGCCGGTTGATGAGTAGAGGAGATGGGCTGGGAACCTTCTTAGGATGGGGAGAGTGATGATGTGGCTGGGCTTTTATAAAGGTTTGGCCATCCGGCGTCAGATAAGAGGGGTGAGCGAAAGAAGAAGGGAAGGAGATTTGATGAGGTGTTCATGACAGAGTGGTTGGTGACAACGGGAGAATTGATGGAGGAAGGAGGATAGGTTGTGCTTGCCCTGCCAGCAAAAGATGGCCTTTCGAGAAACCGAGCTTTTGAATTAGAAGAGGAAAGCGCGATGCCCATACATCTGAAGCTGCCAAGCTCTTACCCTATCAGTTAAAAGGGCTTCATCATTCACAGACGGGCATCATTAGGGTTTGTCCACTCAAAGAATTTCGGACGTGGAGGAGCTGAGATCGTCCAGGAATCGAAGTAGAATATCACCTTCCCGTAGGTAGCTTCATAACACTGCAATAATACATTCGCGATAGCACCTTTGCCAATTCCCTCAAGTGATCCCACGCATGATGCATGTGTCATCTGTCACCCCTCACATTACCTCTCAGTGGAAAGCACGATAAGGTACGCCCGAGGTGGTACAGATATGATGTACTCCCATATTTCTAGCTTCACAAATCTCAGCGCCATGGAAACAGTTATAACAAGACAACGTTGAGGGAAAGACGGCCGAAAAAAAAAGACAGTGGAAATCAAGGAAAAAGACGCACTGATCATAACCACAAGAATACTACTGCAATATCCCCAACAATCACTCAACTATGTCGACCACTAGCCCAAAGCCCATTTTAAAAGACGGATCACCCAAAGCCATTACCATCAAAGAAATCCACCCAACGTTCGGAGCAGAAGTCCTCGGTATGGTGAGGGACATCCTTCTTTAGCCATTACACTAGTTCATCCGCTTGTTTGAATGTAAAGCTTTAATCGATATTATTTGTATGCTTATGATTAAAATATTACTATTGCCCTTGAAGTGATACGTATACTTATTAGCTTAAGAACCTATAATCCAATAATTGATAGTACCCCCACAGAAGAGAAAAAATACAACACGGGATTAGGGGTCATACCAGTCCAAGTCTGATAGTAAGAAGCGTTTTCCGTTTGGTCGCATGGCCGTTGTCTAACCACTTACTAGGTATTTATTAAATAAGAGATATTCAATCTATGATCTCAGAACCAATACTTTACTTGTCCAGCCCGCGAGCTTTGACAAACCTATTGATCTGCTCCCGAGTGTTCTTGTCATTGTACTGCTCATGGCATTCATAGAAGGAGATCAACTCCTGCGTGCAGTCCACCATGGCCTCAATGTCAATATTGCTGTCAGACAGCCATGCAGCAAATCGGTGAACCTTTGCCATACGTGGGTTCTTGTTCCCTTCGGCTGGGCCTTCTCCGGCTGGTGACTGGGGTGGAAGCATGGCCTGCAAGCCAGAAGAAGACTGGGGGGCGAGACCTGGCACAGTCTGGCCACCCCCTGCCATCATGGCAGCGCGTGCCTGTGCTTGCGCCTGTGCCTGAGCCAACGCTGCCGAAGCGGCTACCAGTCCCGAAGCCGACGTGGCTGTGCCAGGGAGACGACCGCTGGGATCCTGACGCAACACCAGAGCCAAGAGAATGGCTGTCAAGGCTATCACATGTGGTGGGTGGAGCAGCGGCAGATCGGTCATATAATGGTCGTTGATGACGGACCAGGCAAGGTTGACGTCCTCCTGTGCCAGCCCAAGCTCCCCTTGTAAGCTGGTAAGGGTACGATAGGGTGAATGGACAATGAGATGTGAGCTCATTTCCGAGATAAGGTAGAACTCGCATTCTCCTATCCTTGCCACTTCTGTCTGGGATTGGAAGTCGGTAGGCCAAAAGCCGCGGGCCTCGTTGGCCATAAGCCGAATGTGTTGGGGACATTCCTCCATCTTGCAGGCCAGATATAGGGCGGTCACGAGAACGTGGTGTGGATTGGTGCGCCGGATCTCGACTTTGGTGTAGAAGCGCTTGATGTAGACTTGGGCGGTGGCCAATGCTTGCTGTCGTAGCCCCATGCGCTTACCGAGACGGTTGATTTCTAGAGTAGAACCGAGGTATGTTGGCGACTCTCTTCATCGGACAGACAGACGGGTGGACGGGGTAGGGGACATGGAGAGATACGACGAACGTTGGTTGAAGTAGATGTTCAGATGGCGCAGTTGCGGGAGAGGAAACGAGGCCACCAGGTTGGGATCTTCAGCCTCTAGCTTTGCGCGCATAGCGGCAAGTTCATCTTTGGTAAACAGCCAGTGTTTGCGCTGAGTGGATTCCCAGTAATTGGCCGCCATGGTAACCGTGTGTGTCTCTGTGCCTCGAATCGCTGTCGGGTGTCTAGCTGTGTCCTTCCCAAGGCGCTGCAGACATGGTCGTCCGCTTGGCCTGTAGGAGATGTTCTAGGTCGCGCGTTTTGACGATCGGTGGAGTTGGAATCCTATGTGGTGGAAGAAGTCTCGAACCCTGTTGCGACGCGCCGCTATCAAGACCTCGGAAAGCCTTCAGCTCACTACTCCGACTTGATGTTGGTTGATGTTGAACGGGAAAGGAACATTACGTGATGGCTTGCGATCGGATCGGATGGACACCCCGGGGCCCAAGATAAGCTGATAAGGCAGGCGAACGACAAACTACCGTCGGGTACCCTAGTGTAGAGGTACCTAGGTACACTACGCTACATGCACAACACTACAGAGTTGCCCGACCCGAGGTTTACTATGTACTTGGGGGTAGGGGTTGACAAAAGGCTCCAACCAAGCCACCCGACAACCCCCAAGTAAACTTTAAAGACCTGGGAGGCCCACATGCTTTGACAGGGCTGGCGAATCAGGGAGACGGCGAAAGAAATGACCCTGCTCCGATACTGAAGCCTTGTTGTTTGCAGAAAGTGAATTGCACCTGGGTGGAGTCAAGAAGCTGCCAGATGCCGGACAGGAATTGAAGTGCATACATGATACATATGTAAGTGTAGAACTCGACCCTTGAATCTGTTTCAGGTGATCAGGACAAGATGAATTGGGTTATCTCGAGCTTGAATTCAGTGTTGTCGATACACAAAGGCCAAGATAACTAACAATCGGTGTCACGCTCACACCGGACGGGGCCACTGAAACCACTTCCGATACAGATCCGCTTTTTTCGTGAATGTCACGTTCACCACTTCGGCCACCCGCACCACCCGATTTCCCTTTCATTGTTTGCTACATGTCAACAAAGTCTCGAGTCTTAAAAAGGGACCGGAGGACTTGGTTGAAAAATTGGGCAGAATGTGCCAGGTGCAATGTGCAAAAGGCACGATTTGAGGAGAATGAATGGATGCGTGGACAGCGATACCTTACACCACCCACTCGTCCCATCCCATTCGTGAGTGGCTTGGCTCAATCTCTTTTCATGAAAGTAACTTTAATTTTCCCCTTGAAGGTCCCGCTCATACAAGTAGTCGCTTCGTAACGTATTCTGATCTCTCTTTCATCTTATTTTCCAAATCCAAGTTGCCTACCTATTGCTCTAGCCCCTGTCCTACGTCATACCCAATCGCTTACAGGAAACGGTTCTAGATCCGCTAGTCTAGACGGGCGGTCTCATTTCTGCCATTCCTGACCACTCGAGGTCCCGACCTTGCAGTGACTATCTGCCTTCCGAGCCTATGGTAGTGTAGGTCTTGTGTACCACACTAGGTACTGAACCACCTTGCCTCAGCTGCGAGCCAGCACTGCACATAGCACCGCATACATTATACCATACCTAGGAACGGAAAGAACTGAAAGATAACCTAACCTTTGCACTGCACTGCACTTCACTTACATTGCACTGCGCCGTGCCTTACCTGAACTTTACCGTATCGACGACCATTCATTCTTGTCGTGCTCCGAACTTGCATTGAACGCTCCCCCCCGTCTCCCCGTCGTCTGGCTCCCTCTCCGCGCCGACCCCTCCCCCGCCGTGCGCAAATATCCGAACAGCAACGCCGACCATCTGCGCATGCCGCGTTGGATGATGAGAACCCGACAGCGGGAATGAAGGTTTCCCATGTGCTCGCAGAGCTCCAAGCCGGCATGGACGAATCGCAGAACCAGCGGGACAAGCGCGTCGAGGAATTGTGGACGAAGCTGGATCCCCAGCACCACGGAGAGCTCGACTTCAAGGGGCTGCAAAAGGGGTTGAGAAGGATCGATCACCGTGAGCCAATGCCTGCCAACGCCAATGCGATTCGTCATGCGCATGTTCACGAATTGCCATTTCTACTGACACCAAGCGCCCCGTCTTTCTTGTAGCCATGCAAAATGCCGACCACATGCTCAAGGATATCATCAAGGTCGTGGACACCAGCGGCGACGGCAAGATCCAATACGAAGAGTTCCGCAACTTCGTCGAGACCGCCGAGCGCCAACTGTGGCTGCTCTTCCGTTCCATCGATCGCGACAAGGATGGCCGGCTCGATAAGAACGAGCTGCGCAGCGCTTTCCAAAAGGCCGGCTTGACCGTATCCAACAAGAGGCTGTCGGGCTTCTTCGACGAGGTCGACATGGACCACGATGGCTACATCAGCTTCGACGAGTGGCGGTAAGTCACACAATTTCTTTGAAAAGAGAGACTCGAGAGACGAAAAGAAGAAAAAGAAGTGGACCACAAAGTAAACAAACCGACCCACTCAAAGCTGGGGAAGACCGGGAATCGCCAACTTTTCACCAGTTCCACTCGCTCAATCTAACCCTGTAATGCCAGCTAGCGGCCGAGTCAAAGTCATTTTGACTTTGCGCGCGTGCTAAAAAGGCTGCCGCAGTGCTGTCTGCCCCTAAAGCGCATTGCCAGGTCTTGGGAAATCGAGTGAATGAGAATCAGGAAGGAGGTTGAGCGAGTGTTTGCTTCGGTCACACGAGAGACGAGAGAACCTTGAGAACCTGCTGGCTGACTTGAACTCTCCCTCTGATGACAAAAGGGACTTTCTCCTGTTTATGCCCACCACGCACAACCACGAACACGGCCACGAACACGGCCACCACGCTTCTACACTTGAAGCCGCCCTGTCGTTTTACTCCTCCATAGTGACTGTCAATGCAGAGGGCGACTCCCTCGTCAGCGAAGAGACACTTGAGGGTCTAGGTACGACTGGCTTCCTTCTCAACGCTCTTTTTGGTTCTCTCTTGAAGATTGCCAGCCCGGGCGCTACTACTACTCCTACTTCTCAGCCGCCCGCACCAGACTCAAAATCACCACTTTCCTCACCCTCATCTCACTATCCCGACGGCACCGCCGAGCCTGGTGCTGGGGCAAACATGGCACCGTCCAAACTGGCACCCGTCGGTACCGCCACCCCTGAGCAAGTGTCAGCAGACAGGGCGGCCCATGGCCAAGTTATCAAGGAGATGGAGGGCGAGGGGCAACACGACCTCCGCCAAGAATCCGATACCAGTCTAAAGGATGAGGAGGTCGTGAAAAGCGGACTGACAGGATTACTACCCGACGCAGGTTACTTCCTCGCCGGTGCCGTCTCAGGTGGAGTGTCGCGCACTGCTACTGCGCCACTCGACCGTCTCAAAGTCTTCCTCCTCGTCAACACGAAACCAAAGTCCACCACCACAGTCGTCAAAAGTGGCCAGCCTCTCAGCGCTCTGCGTAATGCAGGTGGCCCCATTTACGACGCCATCAGGACGCTATGGCGGGCCGGTGGAATTAAGACCTTCTTTGCAGGTAAGTTGATACCGAATGTCTATGAACCACGAGGTGCCCCATTCGGGACTAACAAACTCATAGGAAACGGGCTGAACGTTGTCAAGATCATGCCAGAATCTGCCATCCGGGTAAATAGCCTCACCCGGCCCACTGCGAAGCTTCTTAAACGTTCATTGCTAATGATTGGCTAGTTCGGCTCTTATGAAGCCTCAAAACGGTTTCTTGCGGCCTACGAGGGCCACAACGATCCGTCACAAATCAGTACTGTGTCCAAATTTGTCGCTGGCGGCATGGGCGGTATGACGGCCCAGTTTTGCGTTTATCCCATCGACACTCTCAAGTTCCGGTTGCAGTGCGAGACCGTCGAAGGAGGCCCCAAGGGCCATGCCCTCCTCATTCGTACAGCCAAGAATATGTGGGCGGACGGCGGTCTCCGTGCAGCATATCGAGGTCTCGGCCTCGGCCTCATCGGCATGTTCCCTTATAGTGCCATCGACATCGGCACTTTCGAGTTTCTCAAAAAGTCGTACAAGCGCGCCAAAGCTAAGTACTACGGCGTGCACGAAGACGATGCGGCGCCAGGAAACGTTGCTTTGGGCGTTCTCGGAGCATCATCGGGAGCATTAGGTGCCACAGTGGTGTATCCGCTCAACGTCCTTCGAACAAGGCTCCAGACCCAGGGAACAGCGATGCATCCACCTACATACACCGGTTTTGTGGATGTGGCAACGAAAACAGTCCGTAACGAGGGCATTCGTGGTCTTTACAAGGGCTTGACCCCTAATCTGCTCAAAGTAGCACCGGCTCTTAGTATTACCTGGGTCTGCTATGAGAACATGAAGACGATTCTCGATTTGCACTAATTGGACATTCTGGGGGCAGGGTTGGCACCCTGTTGTTGAACACCGTTGAGCGGTCACCATCTCTCAACCGCGATGCCAATCATGGCAGTGTGGCAGCTGCTCAGTAATGCTCCCAACAGGCGCTAATGGGGGACTCGCAACCTTTGACCTAAATATGTTTTGGCTCACATCCCAAGTCACAGCTCGCTCCTTTCACGCTTGTGGATCTACAACCTGGCTCCCAAATGGCTTTTACTGGAGCTTAGCAGAGGTCATACCCGATACTCACGAAGATGTGTACACGCAGCGTGGCGGTTGCTCAGCCTGAGAGCGTTGCTTTCCAAGACGGGGAGACGGAGAGGCGGAAATACGAAGAGGTTGGACATACCAGGTCATAGATGTCCTAGATAAGATGGATGGCGCCACAAGATGCGGAGGAAGAAGAAGCGTTACACCTAGCAATTGGTTGATTTTTATTTTTTTTGTCGTTGAGAGGTTGGCTACCTTACCAACATATAGCCCTGGCGTTTGGCATAAGAGGACGAAGATACCATTAGACTCAAAGGGGTTGATGTCATTTCAAGTGAAACGAAGGCGAACCCTAAAAACATATTAAAAGCAAAGCATAGCGTTGGCGATGGTGTCGAAGGGTTGCAGGATTGGATAGGAACGAGGTGGGATGGAATAGGATAAGACGGAGGCAGGGACAAAAAAAAACAAAAAGAAGAAGAAGTGGAGGCACGGGTCTGGTGGTCCAAATGCTGTAGCAGCATGGGAACAAAAGTCGACATCATGTAAATTATTTATGTACGGCTCATCTTTGACGGTCGTATGTCGTCGCTTGATTGTTTTAAAACAATGAGTTAACATTTGTAGGTAATTCAGCGAGGAGAGCTCATTCAGCTAAGGTTAAGTTGGGGGTGACGAAGCCATCGCCATTCCATGCCTACTTAGCCATGGTACTTCACTACGGCCCAGATAGTCACCAACTGTGTCATTGACAGACATTTTGACGTTATCAGCGGCTTGCACCAGCTCGCCATGGACATCCCATTCGCTCACCAGGTGGATTGCTTGCAACTTCCAGCCTTAAAAGGCGACCCAAGTGACTGGGGGTGGTCTTGAGAGAGAAAGCATCCCTTGACACCATCACAAGGAACCTATGTGAGTTTTACCCCGCGCTTATTCGGCACCACACTATTGTTTATCGTCAGCCCACTGGGGCTTCTCCGTCCCGTTTAGGAAGCTCGTTATACACGTAAAAACGATAGGCCAATGGTGTTCAACCAAACGGCTGAGAATTTACCAAACAGATTAAGGACAATCGAGGTTCGGCGGGAAATCAAGAAGAGAATCGCCCTCAAAACTCGTCAGCTCTCGTTGGGAGTCATAAACTCGGTGCAAAGTTCTTGATATCTCCCTTATCACCAATGGAACCTCTTTCCTTTGTCAATCCATGTCAAAGCTGGCATGTTGTTTCTTTAAATCCGAGCCGTTCCAATAGAGTTGACTGGAGTTGCATGCAGCTTACGACTGAGGATGAGAAGGCTATACCTCTTTGGCGCAGCGATACAACCTCGTCTTCACCTCGACGTCCTTCTGCCCTTTCTTGGATTCGTAATCTTCACTGTTTAGACAAACTCTTTCCCGTACAACTCACAATGAATCATTGCTGAACGCGCGTTCTTCTTGTTTCCTCACGGATTCACAGTGTTTTGTCTATGACCTGACCAATTACATGGCGTCGTAATTCCAACTTATCGCCGCCCGTGGTCAGTGATATTGACGGAGCGTCTACCGAGACTAACCTTTATCCATCTTTGTGTTGTTGTTGTTCGCTCTACACGAAGCGGCAAAGCAAAGTCAGCGTCGGGATTGTTTGAAAGGTTAGAACCGACAGGGAGTCGGGTTTCGAGGACGCGAAGAGCTTTCAGCCATCATGTCACACCCTTATTCGGACAATCTTTATTCGTACCCGGGCCTGGGCAACGACGATGACATCGAGGAAGCTCCTGATCATCAACACGACCAAAGACAAATCCAAAATGCATTTCTACTTGTCGATAACTTCGTCGATAACACGTCAGGATCTTCGTTCAACTCTCCATTTTCTCCTCCTCCATTGGACGAGGACCCGTCTCTCGACCCGTCAATGACCGGTGATAGCAAGGCGAGAGAGGCGGCTCGCTTTTCGGGACGCGGCGAAGACGTTCACAACGCAGATGAAGGAGACACAGCGCATCGGTCGTCTCGGATAGATGGCGGCTATCCATCTCTTCCCGCTTCCAGTTCGACATATGCCACGCCATCAACCCATCCGCCACAACACCAGGCCGCGTACTACCCCCACTTCCCATCACAAGCCGGCTCATCATCATCCCCATATATACCCTCAACGTCCGGTTCACCTTACGCGGCCTACCATCATCAACACCATCAATCAATATCCAGTCAAGGCTCGTCACCATTCCCCCTTGAGGCCCCTCCCGCCTATACTCCTTCACCAACATCGGCGTCGCCTACAAGCCCCCTGAATTCTTACATAGCGTCCTCAACAACCTATCAAACCTTTCCTCAGGCAACAAACCCATCCTCCTCGACCGACAGCATGGGTCGTCCGGATGAGTCTACTGGTTTGCTGAACCGTGGCCCAGAAAGCATGGGCAACCCCGGTGGTGGGCCAAATAATGTGAAACATACATGGACTGAGCGAGTTAGGAATCGTCTGCCCTCCCGAGAGACCGTCAGGAAGACTCTCCTGGTGTTGATTGTTGCGGTTCTCCTTTTGGGAATTGTTACCCCCTCGTCCAATGTAAGTTGACGTGCGTCATGTCTTTCGATGTTAAAGTAATGCGGGGGATGCTGTACCACATTGGATGACGTTCACACGTGCATATATCTCGCATATTTGTATTACTCTGGTTCGTTACTGACCTATTTCCCCAGTCCGACCACAACAACAACCCCTCATCTCCTTCTCACCCCGGCCATGGCGGCGGCGGACAAGGAGGTTCTTCACCATCCAGACCGCCCGTCATGCAATACCCCGATATCGACAACGAGTCTGGCTGGCTCTCGCGCTATCGCTGCCGCGGCCGCACCATCGCTCGTCCAACCGAGACCTACGACGTCTCCTTCTCCTCCAGCAAGCACCTGACCATCAACCAAGAGCGTCTCGACGACGACGGTGACTCGCACCACTATGACACCTACGTCCAAATCCAAGGCGAAGTCATCGTTCGTCGCTCTTCAAAGAACCAGAACACCCCCAACCCTTCCATCGTTGTGGAAATTATCGTCAACGACGACCGCATCCCCATCGAAACGCACTGGAATCCCAACGACCAGGCCCTCACCATTAAGACCCCCGATGGAATAAACACGGGTGAGCGCAACCTCAGGTTATGTGCTATCGTGAAGGCCACCGTCTGGGTGCCCGAGGACGCGGAGCTCAATTACCTCCAGATCGCCACCATCCATTTGGGGGTACAGCTGCTCGATAACTTGTCCCTGACCATCGAGACCCTTGCCAAGTTCGACGCTGTGGCTGGGAACATCATCTCTGCTTCCTCTGGGGGCAAAGATGTCACTTACGGAAGCAGCAAAAACAAGGAGGTCCCGCGAGACACCTCTCCAGACTCGTACGCCTTCCACCCGCGCAAGTGCGAAGGAGGCACCACATCGGGGCAGATCTACGGCGTCTGGCCGCTCTTTGATTCTCTCGCATTGAAATCCACATCGGGGGACATCAAAGTCGGCATTGAACCCCACGACACCTGGGACCAGCAGTCCGCGCCACAGTCTACAGCGGCAGAGCTCTCCATCCATTCCAACTCGGGCGACGTTGACTTCCGCGAGCATGGCGTCAACACGGGGAAACCCCCGCTCAAGAGGGATTACATTCTCGACGTGCACACCACGAGCGGTAACGTCCACGGCCTGGCAGCATTTTCCTCTTCTGCGACGGTCAAGAGCACAAGTGGGACTTTGAATTTGGGACTTCTCCCGGTCCTTCTTCAATCTTCTTCTTCCTCCGACAACCAGCACCCGATAGAAGTCTCAACCTCGTCCATCTCCGGCTCTACAACAATCACCATCTTTGACCCGCTCTATTTCTCCTCTTCATCCTTATCTTCCTTTACTTCTGCTGTAGCAACTCAACAACCCCTCCGAAACCTCCACCACCAACACACTTCTACGTCGGGTGACTTCCATCTCTACCTGCCTACTTCCTGGGAGGGCGAGATTGGCATGACGTCGCTCAGCGGCAAGCTGGCCGTGGGCGGGAGAGATGTCAGGATCATCAAGAGTGGCGAGAAGTGGCCGGGGTTCAACAGGGAGTTGGTCGCTAGGAAGGGTCCGGAGAGGGAGGAGGGAAGTCGGGTCAGGGTGGGGTTGACGAGTGGGAGTGGGGAGGTTAGAGTTGGGTCATAGATGTTGAGTTGGTCGAGGGTGGGTTTGGGCTGTGAGTGAGTGAATGAGGGGGTTGATGGTATGATATTATATGATCAGGAGCTTGAATATCGATGGGTATAGGTATGGGGACGTGTAGGACTGGGTACTTGAGCATGGGCTGGATTCTTGTTGCCTAAAGCTCTGTGTTCTTGATTTGGGAGTGAAAGCGTTGTTTCGCGATATCTTCGGTTTAAATTCATGGTGTCTATGATGTCGAGATTGTTCATAAAAGTATGTTCGAATGAGGATGGATACACATGGTGGAACGAGATAATCCAGGCATATGATAAGCTAGTAGTTATTACAGGCTACATCTAGTATGACTGTTAGCTCGAGACCTCGGGTCAACTTCCGTAGATATCTCCATGCTGCGAGGGTGCTTTTTTCTTTCTTTTTTTGTCTTCTTTTTTCTCCTAACAAAATACACCATATTGGATCTCGATGGTGCCTTTCGAACCCGTACCTAGCCATACATTTACCCCTTGAAAGCTTTGGGACATTCGGAAGCAATCTCGTCCGGTGTACAAGGAGTGAGTACCAAATTAACAAACAAACCAGCATTTGATCTACAGCTAATACAAGATATTCTACGCTGCGTATACATATACTGAGGTACAAATGCCCCTTCCAAACCTCGCTTATGGGTAACACTATCTACCCCTCGTCTGGCTCAATCCGGGTCTCTGAGTATTCTCTGAGGCCGCAATCACTAAGATCTCAACCACTGATAGAAGTTAACGCTCCCCATTTTTGTTCCCATTACCCGGTCCAAGCTTGTGAGGATGTCGGTGGACACAGAGTATTAGACGAACCCTCGACGCGTTCTCGTTTTCCAAGTCGCGGGTGCGGTACTCGATGTATCCAGCATAGAGTTTCCCTGTCCGATATAACCTCAGACCGTCAAAGACAATGCAGGTCGGCAAGAAAGGTGGGTGATTAGTAACAAATATTCCCTCTTTTCCCATCGGCGTATCCCCATTCCTTGGTCCAGCTTCACCAGGAGCCAACTGAATCCACAGCTCGGGCAACTCCAAGAGGTCCCTTGCATTGAACGCCGGCACAACAAAATTGCCCGGTTTCCTGATAAGGTCCTGACCATGACGACCGTCATCATTTCGACGTAGAAAAGCCGACCTGATACCGTGGCTGAACTGCATTTCCCACGCCACCTGGCTTGAAATATCCAAATCATCCAACTCATACGCCCATTGCTTCTGTTTCTCAAGCAGGCATTTGATCTCTTCTTCTTCCAAGTTCCGGTCAACAATGGCACCGGCATCTTCAACCCCACAAGTCCGCTTTTTCCATTTAAGGAACTCCTGCCTCTCCCATCTCAGGCACGCCTTATCCCACTCCACAACCTCTCTACTTATCTCGTCCAGCTTGTCCTCTGAACCCTCATCATTCGATGTAGCCGTTGTCCTGGACACCCACGCCACCCACATGCGGAACCAAATCCTCAGCCCTTGCGTCTTTACCGATGTCGACATGTTCTGCATAGCAGACTCCAGCTTTTCCTGTTCTTCACCCAGTTGGGTAAGCGGTTCAATTTGCTCCATCAAAAAATCATAATCAGCTTTCGAACAGTTGCGAGTCTTTTTGTGTTTTTTCCACGTCGTCTCGAGCCAGCGTTCCTGTGGGGTGATGTTTTCGAGAAGTTGTATATTCTCAGATAGCCCCTCTATCCGTCTTTGCGACTGTCCCGGCATCTGTGTCTGTGTCAGGGTCGGTCTTCTTGTGGGAGCCCCTGGCGGTGTCGATGTCCGAGTCGATGGCGATGGAGGCGATGGCGATGGACTCCGGCTGGACAGACCGGTCCAGAGACTTCTGTTGCGTCTGGAAAAGTATGACATGCGCTCGCCTGAAGGAAAGCCATGTTCTCGGATGGTTATAGGCGCTGAGCGGGGGCGGAAGCGGGAGCGGGCGTGGGGACGGCGGCCAGGGCCAGGCTCGGATCTTCTTCTGCCAACGTGATTTCGAACCATTCCATGCTGCATTTCGGCATCGTCAAAAATTCCCCTCTCACGACCGTCAAGGAGACCACTAGGCTGAGGATGCTGGTGCCCTGTCGGGTTTGATGCTGATGAGGGCATTATACCCAACACACGTGCTCGATGCCGTACTTGAGCTCGGATTGGTGACGGCGGTTGATAGGAAGGGTCATCAGTTGGTGGATTCGGGAAGATTTGAAAGTCAACTGGCGGCATCTTTCTCGAATTTATGCAGTTTTTTTCGGAGGTATATGATGATGTGTGAAGATGGTTCAGGTGTTAACCGAGTGTGTGTGGAAGTCAAATAGCAATATCCAATCCAAGAACAACCTCCGGCCAGATCTGGGGAATAGGAGAAACGAATGAATGTGTGTGAGCAACGATGGTGAGGTCCGCAAGAGTTTCCAAGCAAGCCGGTAATGCACTGATGCTGAAAAAATGAATGGATGATGGAAAAGGTTCGCCGCTGACACTCGCATGGGAAACAAGTCGGCTTTATGTGTCTTGGTTCAAACTGTGCAGAATCTGACTTCCCTCTTCCTACGATAGTGATTCTAAAAAAGCAGAAGGGACGAGTGGAAGACTATTCCTCGAGGAAAACAATGACAAGATAGTATCGGCAAAGTGCGATGGTCGAGTATTCCGCGATTGTAGAAGGCATCGCCTACAAGAATGAAATACTTACGGGACCTAGAGTGTCTGTAGGGTGATTTGAAATTGAATGAAGTAATCTAAACAGCTACGCTTTCCCTTCTTTATTAATAACGGTATATGTCCGTAAGAAATTTCATAATCTGTAAGTACGCGACGGATTTTATCTGCTCTATCTATTTGAGCGTTACTTATTTTATGCTACCACAATGATGTATGGATGCCCTTGATACTAAGTTGGTACTCGAGGTTCCTCAATTCGGTATTCGCCCCAGATGGCACGCTGGAAAGTGTTTTCTGTTTCCTTACTACCTCTCTGTAATGTCGTTGAGATGATTGTTGGCGAGAATGACCCGACTGTCGCTCATGCTGGCTCTCTAACGACTCTGTTTCGTTGTTGCGCATGCCGCCCTTCAGTAACTTCCGCTGTAGTTCGTAGCTCAGTTTCAATGGTAGGAGCGCTGGGCAGATGAACACAGATCATCCCAGCTTGCATCGAAAATTGGCAGCAATTGCACCAAGAGCATCCAGGCCCTGCGTGGTATGGTCTTGCTCAGGAGAGACACTGGATCATATCTGATAATTGAAACTTTGCCCGTGAATCTCCTGACCACTTCGAAAAATATATTTTGATATGGGACGGTTCATAATTGAAATGGATATTACAATTGGGGGAAGAAGCACCATCCAAGGTTTCGAAGTGGCCCGTCAGCAGCTCTTGTGAAAATATGAAAGATACAGCAATCAAGACATCCACGCCAAGGATCCCATCTTTGAATCAAGGTTCGAGGCCAAATCCTTCCACGTCTTGTCCCCAGGTTCGAGCGGTTAGCGTGGATATTGGGTCCCTCCGTTAGGGCAGAAACCCCGAGTGTCAATGGCGTTGAAGAAAAGTTGGTGAAGTGGCAGTTGATGGCGGACGGACCAAACTAACTGAGTGAGAACCTGGATCTGATCCCTTCACCGACAAGTACTTCGCACGTAGAGAGGAAGGTACCTCTTACCTTATACTAGTACGTCCCGTCGACAGGAGAATAGTTTTCAGGTTGCAATTGCCCCCAGCAAGTGAAACGTCAAATAGAATACACCTTCGGGTGAATCTTCCTAAGCGTCAACATGTCTTCAATATACCTCTTCCATGTAGTCAGACGCATTTCCTGCATCCAGAAACACCACACAGACTCATGTTTCTATGTTTCTAACTACACAAAAGGCATATAGGAGTTTTGTAACCGCCTTTCCTCTCGAGCGTAACCGGTATTGAACTGTCCATCTCCGGTTTATCCTTCGACGACTCGCGGCCTTACGACAGACAACACGAAGCCGACGCAGAATGAGATGAACCTGCGAGTGTGATCAGACTGCGTTAGTAAACAAACAAAATAATTTGCGTTTCTTCCTTCTCATCCGAAGTCTCAAGCCTGGAGTGATTAGAAACCTGAGCAGACGCGCTGCGTTGGAGTAATAAAACGCCTTCGCTTCCTCAGTAACTTCCTCCTCAGTATTTGTTTCCTCCTCGAGCCACACACTCGTTCATACCTAGGACTCCTGCACGAAGACTTCTTCCTCCGACAAATTTTGAGTCGCAGACCTCTTGATAATAACAACCACTTCAACTCAGTACAATACTCTCAAGTAAGTATTGTTTTTCTTCCGGCGACAAGAAATAAAATCGCACACGGCCAGTTCTCAGTCGAGAGCCAGCCCTTCACCTCCTTCGCTTTCCAGTGAAGCCCAGCTCTTAGGTTTTCACCTGGACCAAACTCCTTCATAACTCGCAACCCTTCCTGCCCCGCCTGTCATTTTTTCCCCCTCCCGTAACGTAAAATCGAGTGCCACCCAGAATGGCACCACCCAATCAAGGTAAGCAACAGCCCGTTGCAGCAGGGGCGAATATCAGAAGCAATAGAAGCCGGCTCGAGATTCTCTTTCTTGATTATCGACAGATCAATCGAGCCTGATGCTCAGCGTCATCACACGCTACTCTTCACAATTCCGACTTCATCCTCCTGGAAGCTAACATGATATGCAGAGATGAGCGCCCCGTCGCGCGCCGCGGTCTTGCAGGAGATCGAAGACATGGATGGAATTCTCGGTAAGTTCAAAGTTTCATCAACATCGTCCTATTAGAGGATCATCCAGGCCCAGTGATAAAGCTGACACTAGCTTCAGGTGGAGGACCTTTCCCTACTTTTCGAGGCAGGGCGACAAGCGACCCCCGCCCGGACGCCCAACAAGGCCAAGCTCGAGGCCCTGAGCGGCAGTTGGCTGCTGCGGCCCTGGCAATTCGCCAGAGAAGCCGGACGCCCAGTCGTCCGCAAAGGCCTCGTGGCCTTGACGCGCTTGTTGAGGAGCCATTCCCGCCTATGCCGAGCCTGCCCTTCCGCCCTCCCAACCCCCCTTTCGCCCAACCGAGCTTCGGCAGTGGCCGCCCCAGCCGGTCACGCACCGGGCCTGCTGACTTCCACCAAAAGGCTCCCCCGAGAGGGTTTGTCCTGCCTCTTGCCAGGCAACCTCCCAGGGATGTTCGGTCGCCCTCTGGCAGCCAACATATGGGCCAGCCGGTTTCTTCCCATCCAGGACCCTCATTGCCGCCCCCTCCTCCCATTCCTCCCAAGTCCGCTCAACGGCAAGTTCAGGACAACAGGCGCCTGTCGGCATCGGGTTCGAGGCCCACAACATCGTTGAACCAGGCTGTTTTGTCTCGTTCTTCGCCCCCCGTACCCCCTCCCCAGCCCCAAGTTTCCCGGTCATTCGAGGGACACCAGGCGAGCTCTTCGAGTCGTCCCCCTGTGCAGACACCTCCTTTCGAAGGTAGGACAGGTCACCAATTCTATACCGTTTGATTTGTCGTTGACAGACGCTGACTGACTCATTGGACTACAGATGACGTTTTCAAGGGTCATCTGAACCCGAACAACCCATATGGGTATAAGCAGCCTCCGAGCTTTCGTGAGTTTCGTCCCTTGAATGATTTGGGAAATGAATGGAGCTGACTGGTATTTGGAACAAGACCATAACTGGGACACACCAGCCAGAGATCAATGTATGGGCATCAAGCCCCATGGAAGACCGAGTCACCCTTTCCAGGGCCCCCCGACTGGATCTCGTCCGAGACCGCCACAGCATCAGCAGCAGTATCAGCGAAGCAAAGTTGCTTTGCCGTCCCAATCTTCTTCTACCGGCGCCTCGGCTAGGGTTAGCCAAGCTGGCCACTCTCCCGAGCCCGGCTATTTCGATCTCTCTTCTCTCCCGCCCCCGAGACTGCAAGCGCAGCCCGGTAACGGCCATATTGCCCGGACTGTGACATCCCCGGCGCCCAACCCCGTCGTCACCACCACCACCGAGTTCGGATACCATCCGATGATGAGCCCATATGAGGCTGAAGCTGCCAGCGGTAAGATAAAAAGGGAAAAAGAATATTCATATCAAGTGATATGAGTACAGCGAAATGGAAGAAAACTAACGAGACAAACAAACAGGCATGGCCAGGGCTCGGGTTGAGAGCCCCAGGAAGAATTCTTATACGCCGGGCGGAGACCACTGGACCTCTGCGCGCGATATGCTGTCACCCGTCGAGGCCGCGGTGGCCTGCGCTGACACCAGGCGCAGAACCATTTTCATGGACATGGGGGTGCAGTATGCCGACGACCACGAGGAGGATGACGAGTAAGGTGGGGTTGAGGGGTGTAGAGTTTTGGTAGTGTTCGGAGACGATTAGGTCTTTATGGTCATGATCCTGAGGATTATGACCTTTAACGCCACGATACTATGGTCGTTCCTCGTTCTTATTTCCCTCTTTGCTTTATGGCGTGAGGGGCGTAGGGCATCGTTTTTTATTTGCTCTGGGTGTTGGGAGATGGCGGGTCCCGGCCAGTGATTTAGTCACCCCATGCCGACCGGTAACATCTTTTTTTCACGGTGTACGAATATATGTTGGAGTAGTTGTACGAGTTTTGTCCAAGGAAGAACCCATTGCTGTGAAATCACAATGCATTTGACATTGTGGTTGATGCCATGACGTTACTCGGGAAGGCACGTGATAATGTATGATCGGTGTTATTGACGATTGATAAGGCATTGTGACCGGCCCCACTACGGCGTAATCGGCCCCACCGTTCCGCCGGCCTTTGCCTGCCGGAGGTCCATCATCGATAGTGCGTCACGAAATGCGACCCTGTTCCTGCCGTCCGATGCCGCCGTCGCAAAGTAAATCTCGGGAAAATAGCTCCGGCCGTCTTGCCCAGGACAATCACCGTCGACCTGCCTAGACAATCTCTTCGAGGCCAATTGCTTCTTGAAGAAATTCGACATATTCAGTTGGTTTCTCGCAGTGAATTCAGGTCGACGGTTTGTCAGGTGGACGACATTATTGAGTCCTTATCAGCACCTCCCAAAACCGAACCGAACCGAACCGATAACATCGTGACTTTCCCGATCGAGTCACATCCAGTACAGCCAGCCATTGTGCGCGCCGCACCACCGTTGGGCAACTTAAACCTCCGTCCAATCAATCCTCCAATCTTCATCGACTACTCGACACCTCCTCAACCTCAAACAAATCCAAGTAACCTCGTGACGAACCGCAAAGAAAAAGAAAAACAATGGCCTCCCAATCCTCCCCACCACCCTTCCAAACCGCCCTCCTAGCCGGCGCCCTCGCCGGCACCACCGTCGACCTCTCTCTCTTCCCGCTCGACACGCTCAAGACCCGTCTCCAATCGGCCCAAGGCTTTTTCGCCAGCGGCGGTTTCCGGGGAATCTACCGCGGCGTCGGCTCCTGCGTTATCGGTTCCGCTCCGGGAGCTGCCTTTTTCTTTGTTACTTATGAGACCACCAAGGGGTTTCTTTCTATGACAGGTTCGACAACAACACATACGGGGGACACAAAAGGAAAGAAGGGTCTGAGTCCGGGGGTGCAGCACGGAATCGCGGCGAGTCTGGGCGAGATCGCCGCTTGTGCGGTCCGCGTGCCGACCGAGGTGATCAAGCAGCGGGCGCAAGCGGGTCAGCATGGCGGGTCGAGCTTGAGCAGCTTGCTGCACATCCTCCACCAGCGCTCGACCATCGGCCTGACAGGGGTGTGGAGGGAGCTGTACAGGGGGTGGGGCATCACGGTGATGAGGGAGGTACCGTTTACGGTGCTGCAGTTCCCGCTGTGGGAGTCGCTCAAGAAATGGGGACGCGAGCGCCGCCAACGAACCGGCCGGGGCCTGTTTGGGGACTCGGCCACGGGTAGAGATGACAAAGACGTTAGTGCCCCCGAGAGCGCATTGTACGGAAGCTTGGCGGGCGGGTTTGCGGCGGCCTTGACGACGCCTTTGGATGTGCTCAAGACCAGGATCATGTTGAGCGAGAGGAGGGAGGGGGTAGTCAGCCTAATAAAAACAATTTGGAGGGATGGGAAGACA
The DNA here is from genome assembly GCF_033458365.1 of Neurospora hispaniola. Taxonomy (NCBI): domain Eukaryota; kingdom Fungi; phylum Ascomycota; class Sordariomycetes; order Sordariales; family Sordariaceae; genus Neurospora; species Neurospora hispaniola. Next base: position 2,995,648 of record NW_026944410.1, on the reverse strand, counting down.
AAGACGGGAAGTGGCATCAGGCCGTTCTTCAGTGGCATTGGGCCAAGAGTGATGTGGATCAGTATCGGAGGAGCGATTTTCCTTGGGAGTTATCAGAGTGTTGTCAATGCTTTTGAGGGGACGACAAGAAAGAAGAGCAGTGGTGGGGAGTTGTCGCTCTAAGGAAGGGTGTGGTAATTTGGGTTTGAAGCGTTGCTGAGGAAAAGCGAAAACGGTTGTTGCTGCACGGTCTAGGAGAAAAGAAAAAGGGATCAGCTCGATGTCATTAATCTTGGGCATCGAATAGACAGACGGGATGAGCGAGAAGAACAGCATACATAGACATAGAGTTCAAGATACCCCAGTGGGAGTAACAGGAGTCATGTTACACCCCTATGTACAACAACTCCTACTGTACTATATAAAAATACCCGCTAAGAGTCCAACAAGCGCTGTCTCCAGATCCATAACCAACATCGTCAGAGGACGGCATGAATAGAGATAGAGAGGAAGAAGAAAACAACAACACCATGTACAAACACGCTGACTCCGAGATCAACAAGAATAATTAGTCATACACTGTCCAATCATCCATCATAACAGGGCGGTAACGGCACGAATGGATAATACTCAAATCCTTCCAGGGACGTCCATGAACTCTCCAACCTGACAGCTTCATCATCCTAAGCTGCTGCTGCAACAGCTTGGCCGACTTGTCCCTGTCCGGCTGCTGTCCCGGCGGCTGATGGGGAGTCCTGACTCTGGCGTTGGCTGCCATCGGTAACGTTAGGAGATGGCACCGACGGGAACAGAATCTCTTTCTTCCCGTTGGCTTTGTAATGGAGGACAATATCATTACCACCCTTCCAGACGTGTGCGCGAAGGGTTGCGAGACTCATGGTGTTTGGCAAGAGCTAGGTGGTTTCGGTTCATGTCAGCACAAGCGCCACCCAGTTTCGCAGTAGGAATTCAGATCTCACCTGTTCATTGCAGTACAGCTCCAAGTACTCTTCGGGCTTCATCGCGTCTGGTTCCGGATTCTCCGGGTCAGCAGGCGGATCAATCCTCTCTGCCACGTACGCCAGTATCTTCTTCACCCTCAGCATCCTATTCGCGTTCAGGCGATTGTTCCCGTCCGCCACCGTGAGGGCCGGCAACGTATCCTGCCACGGGTACAGCACAAACGACACCTTGACAGGATCTTTGGGTGGAATGACGTTCAGCAACAAAACCTCGCCGAGCCACTGGGGGCCCTTTTGCTCGATAATGTCCACGTCGGCGCCCACAGACTCCACAGTCCCCCGATACAGCTCGGCTGAGCCGCCTGACGTCTCCTCCTGGATGATCACCTTGGTGCCCTTGGGCAGTTTGAGCACCGGCGTATCGTTAGGTAGGCTGGGGCAGATGCGTGTTTCGACCACCGTGTCGGGATTTTCGATTAGCTGCTTCTCGTACTCGTTGTGAATCTTCTGGATAACACCGTGGAAGCTATCCGCGAATTCCTTTTCGTGGTTCGAAGAGGATTCGGACTCCTCGGCCTTCTCATCTACTACGACTGGCTTATCGGCAACGGCATTGGAAGCTGAGCGACCGAGCTTTTTGCCGCCAAAGGACATGTTCATCCGGAACTTCTTTCCAAACGGCGTGCTGGGGCTCTTAACTTCCTTGTCCTTATCCTTCTCCTTGTCCTTCTCTTTTCCGTTCTCGGTTGACGTCTTTCCGGTCTTATCTTCTGACGCTCGAGACTCTGCAACCGGCGCCGGAGTTTGTGCTGTCTTGTTTGCGTCTCCGTCTGGTGCATTGATGGCGTCTGAAAAATAGTCAAGCCGTTCTGCAGATGGCCTATTCGAAAGTTGGGACGAAAACCTGTCGAGGGGACTGAACGGCGTTCCGAAGTCCGCTCTTGGTCCCATGGGCGAGGCTGGAGTAGCGAGTCCGATTGCGAACCCTGGAGTCACAGGAGGGAACCGGAAGCCATTTGCCCGCGGCGTTGTAACCTGCGAGTCAATGCCACCCGGCGGAGGAGGGATTATTATCGATAGTGCGGGATTCACCCTCCCGACGGCTGCCCGTTGTTGTGATACTTCGTTCAACTTGTGTCTGTGTGCCTCATCGCGTCGTATCTCTTCATCTATCAGGTTTGCAAAGAGATAGCGCAGAATCCACTTTCCAAGATTTACTGTGAAGGGTTAGCACGATCCAGCGTGACAATAGTCGGTGATGAAACATACTCCTCTGGTCTTCCCGAAACTCCACGGGCTCTTCGAGCGTGAGCTCATCGGCATACGCCTCGGCGTCAAAGCAGTTGAATGGCTCTAGGACCACTGTTAAGTTGCCCGAGCTAATGTCTATTGAGCACCATGGAGCCACGGCCTCTAGGGTATTGACCTCGGGTTCTACATCCTCCAAATGTCTCTTTCCAAAACTCTTGATGGGTTTACACTAATTAGGACAAGACAGTCAGCAAAAGTCACGTTCACATTCACAATCACAAAGTTCGGGAAACTACGAGGTCTCACTTTGATCAAATCCCACAACACTACATCCCCAGCTGTGTCCAGTGTTAAGACCCGCCGCCTGTCATTCAGAAGACGGTGCTTAACCAGGCCAAACTGGCCCTCAATCGTTTCTTCCGGCAGATGGTATATCGGCTCGACTACGCTTACCGCGGGGTCTGTTATTACTTCAGATCCTTTTCGTGTATGTGTTGCAACCGATTCTGCCCCATCTCGACTGGGAGCAAGCGGGAAGGAGGCCGTGTTCGAGATGCGCAAAATGGACTTGGCCGGAATCTCCCGCTTGGGGGTAGGTGACCCTGTTGGCATAGGGGGTCCAGGCTGGAAAGTGCTCTCCCTGCTCCTCGTCGACACAACGGAGGCCCTCTGAGGCCGGAACCCCCCTGGGAGCTGAATGTCAGCGGTTGTGTCGACGCTCTGCCAACGGTTGATCGATGACCGTGACGTCGCCGTCCACACAGAGTTTCCACAAGCGACAACCTTGCTCACGCCATCATGCTCCTGTGCGACGGCCAAGGACAGACCGTCGTCCAAATCACCCAAGGTGCCTCGCACATCGGTTTTGACCACCAAACCCGACCGATCACTGCTGTAGAAGACGCCGAGTTCAGGGTCTTCGGCAAACAGAGACCATACGCTGTCATTGTGCATGGTGAGTGTGTGCATACACCTGCCTGCAGTGACGCTCCAAACCTTGACCGTCTGGTCGGAACTAGCCGTCATGACCATGTCGCCCGAAGAGTTGACCAGAATGGCCCGGATGTTGTCGGTATGACCGACGAATTTGGTGATGCGCTTGCCCGTCTTGGGATCCCATAGGCGAACCACGCTCTCGGGACCACCGCTGGCGAGGATGGAGTGGTTGACGGCCAAGGCATAAACGCTACCCTTCTCTCGCACCTCCTCGCCACTGACATCTATCTCTAGTCGCTTGCCGGCGCCTGACAAATCCCAGAGATATATTTTACGGTCGAGGCCACCCGAGGCTACCCAGTTGGTGGACTGTGACGGTGTCGCAACGCACTTGACGTAATCGGCGTGCTGGCCAATGGTGGCTGGTTCTGTGGTGTCGCTTCCGTGGGGTCGCCATACTTTGACAAGGAGATCGGACGAGGCAGACACCACGGCGGAATGCTGTTGGGCTAAAGCGAGATCGTTGATCCAATGTGTATGCGCTTGTGTTTGGGAACGGAATCTGGTCGTCTGCCTGGGCCTGGCATTGGCGCGCGAGGACGAGGTATCGACAACGGCGGAGTGGGAGGAAGTCGGGACAATGCAGTCGGGAGGGACGTCCCAAGCGCATACTGTGCCGTCACGGCCGCCGGAGTAGCTGTGTCGTGTCAATTGAATCAGTACATGGACGGGATTCGATCGATATCGGTGGGGACACGAGGATGAGGGTATATGCTCACAGAATAGCATTGTCGCGATCGACGGCGAGACCATTCACGCCGAGCCGATGGCCACCAGGTGAGGAGTTTGGGAGCTCGAGAACTGCAGTAAAGTACGAGTGTGATTAGCCATGCGCCCTGTGTTGCGCCCGAACGGAAATGAAGACGAAAAGCGACATACCATAGCTTATTCTTTGGCGAGCCTTTTTGGCCATGGCGTAGATCAAAGGACCGGGCGAGCAATCATGCGCAATTGTTTTGTTTTTGTATGACGGATGGGAGCTGAGCAGTGGGGACCGGGGATGGTCGGGTGAGCGCTGCGGGTTCCTGGGGTTCAACGGCCACACGCGCGATGTCCAGTGTGAAGAAGTTCCGTTCTCTTGGCGTATCCTAGGAGTAGGTATCTGACTGGTTGACGAGGTCGCTCCGAGCAATACGTAGTAGCAAAGTCTAAAGGGACGGTACCTGCGTGTCGAGGTATAAGATGACGTATATGGCTTGACGCGAGTAAGAGTGGACGAGCGAGGGTGTATAAGACGTCGCGGTCGTTCAGCTGCCGCGATGGGGTGTTGAGCTGTTATGGGTGGATTGAATGGGCGGGCTGCTTAGTAGATTAGGTCCATATGTGTGCACTGCCCCGTGATGGGTGGATAGGATAAATGCAAGGCGGATTTCACTTGTAGAAGGCGCGAAGAGGGGGAGGTGGTATCAGGGAAAAGAACAATTAGAAAAAAAGAAGAGCGAAACCGAAGCAACAAGTTGAACTGAGGAGGAAATTGTAGGGAAGGGATGGGAGCAAGAGTGAGTTGGAAATCTAATGGAAGTCGAATGTCGGATGGTACCACCTACATGTACCTAGAATACTTAGACGGCAGTATCTACAGTGTAAGTTGGGAAATACCTGCGATTCGCCGAGTGTCGTGATGACAACTCTCCAGCTGGGAAAGAATGGGACGGGGATACAGGCACTTCGGACAAGACGTCTTGGCATTCTGGATAGAGTCGTTGTTGTTGTTTTTATTCCAAAGAAGCCTCAATAGTAAAGTCTTCAGCCAAATGCTATGCTACCTACCTGTCGTGTACCCAAATCTGGTCACATTCGACGCCGGGCACGTTGAAGTCTGAAAGTTGGTAATTGGTTGATAAACTTCCGAATGCTTTCTGTTCAATGGAAGACAAATGGAAGCTTCCAAAAGCTGGGGAATGCCCTGGGAAGGACAGCAAGAAAGGAGATGTGTAGTCTCTAATGAGCGGTACTTTGAAGCTGACTCATAAAGGGTTCGAGTGGCTCCTTTTTGAAGTATCTTTGCAATGATTGTACATACATCAACGACACTCACTACACTGCAACTCGAGCTGGGATAGGCGTCCAAGCGCTGTGGATGTCACCGTGCGGGTTATCAGCATAGATGACCGAGAGCTTGGGCCACATCACCAGTTAATTGTTAGTGCAGTTCTGTTTGGTGACTGTCACGGCGTCGTCAGGCATTCTGACACTTCAACATCTCCATCCACCCTTTCCCCCTTGTCACTTCACCACTCACATCCTTCATCCTCCTCCTCCTCCAACCGCAAGGTGAGGTGAACGCACCACACTTGGACAGGCTATGGAATGGTCACGCCGCTACAGGTCTTCCACCGCAGCGCCCGGGCAATCAGCGCCCGCGAGTTCGAAGATGCTCTCCACTCAATATGCCGGCCCCGGTTTCCTCCGGCCTTCAGTCCCAGACATCGCCATATCGGCTGTGCCATAAGCGGAGGCGTGGATTCCATGGCGTTGGCTTTTCTCTTCCACCGCCTTAAGCAAGAAAAAACTCTAAACGCCAGCGTTTCCCCAAACGAGCAGTTTCGCGTCGGTGACAACATTTTGGGCAAGGTCCGCGCCGTCATTGTCGACCATGGCTTGCGCGAGGGCAGCGACGAAGAGGCACAAAAGGTGGCACATGCCATCAAGACCAAGATTGGCGACATGGTTGACCCTACCATTGAGACCATCAACTGGGAGTCTGAACTCGGCCCCGGTGTAGACCCCAAGACTCACCCAAGCATTGAACCCTTGGCCCGCAAACTTCGCTATGCCGCCATTGCGGGCGTGTGCCAGCGTCACAACATTTGTTCCCTCTTCACAGGCCACCATGAAGATGACCAGTATGAAACCATCCTGATGAGGATGATCAGCGGCCGCGGCTACCGTGGTCTTCAGGGTATCCCAAACGCCGTAGACATTCCAGAGTGCTACGATATTCACAATGTCTACCAGAGTGGTTACCTGGATGACCAAGAGTCCGCGAGCCCGTTTTGGACCAGGATGCCGACGGGCAAGCGGATGAAGAAGTACCTGAAGTACAGCCTGCGTGACCAGCTTGATCCGCAAACGCTCCAGTATGAAATCGCCTATGGCATGAGGAGTGATGGAAGCCAGTACTTCAACGAGTACCAGCGCACACACCGCAAATGGGGAGACTACCCTCCTGTCCCAGAGGTCGATGCCGAGGATGGTGGCATCATGATCTACCGCCCTCTGCTTGGCTTCAGCAAGGACAGGCTCATTGCCACGTGTGAGGAGAACGGCATACCATGGTTCGAAGATCACACCAATGCAGACCCAACTTTCACTCCCCGCAATGCTATCAGATACTTGGTCAAGCATCACCAACTCCCAAACGCCCTAACAAAGCCTGCCATCTTGCAGCTTGCGGCACGATGCCGCGCCAGAGTTGCCGCCGAGGAAGCTGAAGCCGGTAGGGTTCTCGAGCGGCTATATGTCCACGATCTCGCAACGACAGCTGGGACCGTAGAGGCTGAAATGCCTAGGTTCAGACTCCCAGGAGGCCCCAGGTTGTCTAGGAGGTCCTCTGTTTGGCGCAAGAAGCGTCTTGTCCACTATCGCACCATTGCGGCCATCATCGTGCGCCGACTGCTCTCGTTGGTAACACCCAACCACAACCTCCCAACCCTTGCGGATCTCGATTACTCCGTCTCGTTACTCTTTCCAGAACTGAGGCTTCCCGATGAAAAGGAGATCCCAACACTCCAAGGCGAACCCAAGGGCTACATGATCTCCGGCGTGCACATGGACCCCCTTATCCAGCCCGACGGTTCCGTCCGCTGGCGACTCTCCCGAGCCCCTTACCAAGCCAAAACACCCGCCCCAACCCTACGATTATCCCAAAGCGCTTTAGCCTCGCGTTTCCTCAAGGAACCCTCCGAGTGGGCCTGGGCAGGCTGGACAAAATGGAAGCTCTGGGACGGCCGCTACTGGATCCGGCTACGTCACCGCGTGCCCTGTCCCGTGCGCGTCGCCCCCTTCGAAGCTGTCTACCAAAAGGACTTCCGCGAGGGTCTTCTTCTCGGCCAGAAGGTCAAGCACAAGGAACTGCTCGCCAGCATGCTGAAAGCCTACGCCCCCGGCCGCATCCGGTACACCCTGCCGGCCGTGTACGCGGAGACCGATCTCTCCGGATTCATTCAGGGGAACGAATCTTACTGGCCTCAACCGCCCGAGCATTTGCGCCGGGCCGCGGCTGGTATCGCTGAGGATGACCACAGCACTCCCACCCCGGAAACAGTAACCACCAAACAACTCCAGAAACACCTGACCAAAGAACAGATACACGAACTATTGTGGTTCTACAAAGAATGGGAGGATGAACAAGCTGCAAGCTTCAGAGACTATGATGAAGTCTGGGAGGAGAGTCGGTATCTAAGCAACCCTTCCACCACTTCTCCTCAAAGCCATAAAAACCAGAGAAAGCTCCTCGCCCTTCCTACCCTAGGCCTCTCGCTCCCGGGCATCTACGACTGGGTACAGTGCGAGGTGCGGTATCGCAAGATTGATGGAGACTTGTTGCGGCGCGGCACTTCGTGGCAGCGGTTCAAGTTTTGGCGGACGCGGGATGCGGGGTTTAGACTGAGGAGGCGGGAGACTTTGTTGGAGAGAAGGGAGTGGTTGGGCTTGAAGAGGAGGGAGATGGCGGGAGAGGTGCCGGTTAGTGTTGCCGATGCTTTTAGGAGTGATTAAGCAGGGAAGACATGTGTGGAGGTAGGAAGATGTGTGACACTTGGCTGTATAATATGTATTCGTTCTTGTTCATGTGGTTGTAGAATTGCAATACCCTCACTGTTAGAGAATTACGTAGAGGAAACTTTCCAACAGACCAAGATACTCAGACCAAACGCCACCTTCCTGGCAACAACGCCAGTTTTCGCCCATTATTTATCCATTTCGTCCCCATTTCCCCTCTTTCTTACTTCTCTCGTCACTCCCGTCACTATTTCCTTTGTTATGCTGTCTTGACTTCATACAACCCAAACAAAGCCAAGAAGGGTAAGACAAGCCAGCCTACACTGACGTCGCCGAAACTTCCAACGCCGGCAAGGACTCGATGTCAAGGTCTTTTTTAGTTGGCAAACAGGAAGCCGAGCCACTACAATCAGGCAACTTTGATCAATCAAAGAAAAGTGGAGGATCTCAGTCAGGGTCAGTTGGTGGTTCTGTCGGTGGAGGAGACGAGATGAGAGATGGTCATGCGGCCGATGCCATTGACATGCCATGCCATGCCATGCCATGCAGTACCCTTACCACGTGCACATCCGAACGGCCGCCGGCATCGGGAAGGCTGGGGATTGCATAAGGTTCGGTAGTATGAGCTTATTGCACACAAGTATTGAACAAGTACACACACAAATTGTACACACACACACACACCTTACTCTTTCAACCCGAAATCCCTCTCCAAATCCGCCCACCTCCCACTCCGCATCGGATCCAGCTTCTTCAAGTTTCCCAACCAGCCCTTCAGGTCCTTCTCTTCCTGCTCATTCGGCTCTCTCCCCTGCAGCTGACAGAGATAAAGGGTATAGTCGAACAAGGCCTCATAAATTAACTTGGCGTCGTCATAATCTTCCAACAGCTCCTGGATGCTCTCGATTTCGCGGCGCAGGTACGTGACGCGCTCCTCTTGCGTGAAGGCGGGGGCGATGGTCGGGTGCTCGACGGAGTTGACTAGGTTCAGCATGAGGAATTGGTGGTAGTACCAGAGGGATTGGTCGTCGGGGCCGACATTGATTGCTTCTCCTATTTTGTTGAGTTCTAGCACATGGGCGTGGTTAGTTCTTGTCCAACCGGGTTTTCCCATTTGACTAACGTAGTGGCGGGAGGGGGTGGGAAAACTGACCTTCTTCAAAGAAAGCCTTCCGCGCCTCATCGTTTGCGTTCCTCTCGTCCAGCAACCGCGGGATGAGTTTGCTTCGCGAGTGCCAGGCCGAAAAGTTGGAGAGATTCTGTGAGATCTTCTTGGTCGTGAACTCAAACTCTGACTCGACAAGACTCTTGCCTTCCAACTCTGGACTCTCCAGCTGCTCAACCACGTGCCGCCTGTATCCCCAGGCGTGAAAGTTGCGCTGGTCTCGCAGGAGCATCTTGGAGGTCAAACCCAGTTCTTCCTCCCAAATGTTTCGCGCTACAGGGACCGGCAGTCTTTCAATCACCTGCTTGAGAATCCACAACCGGTAGCTCCAGATCCAGTAGCATTTTGGCGATTCGAGGAGGAGCGGAATGGTAAAGTGCAGTTCCTTCTGGAGTATTTGTTGGTCGTTCTGTTGATCCTGCTGCCGCGTCTGTTCCTCGTCCTCCTCCTCAGCTGTTGTACCACTCTTCCCAGTTGTCTGGAACTCGGGGGCGGGCGGGGTCTCGGTCGACAAAGAGGAGGAGAAGTCGGCGGAAGAGATTGTGGTAGTGGCGGTCGGAGAAGAAGTCGGCAACGCCTTCGAGGGCGAGGAGCCAGGCGAGAGCTTGGACAATAATCCAGAGATTAGGCAGCGCCTGCGGACGTTCCATACTGTGTAGTACTCAGGGTTGAGGCGCAGGAGCTTGGAGGTGAGGGCGAAGACGTCGGGGGAGTAGTCGTTCTTTGCGGCGTGATGGCGCACCTCGTCCTCAAGAGCGCGGTAGTCTTTGATGCGCTCGAGGTCCTTCTGGCGCTGCTCTTCGGTGCGCGTTCTCGAGGTGCGGGCTATGCCGTGGTTCGATCCGCCTTGCTGGGATGCGTCTCCCCATCAGTCAACAGCCTGCCAAAGTACCTAGCGTCTAGACTGGAGTCCGGTTGTGTCTTACATCGGCCATGATACTGCTATCAACTGTCAACGGGTTGGTTCAGGGGCTAGGTTGGATGGGAGATCGGGGCTTGCTTCAAAGGGACATACATGTTCCGTAGCCTTTGATGAGGTGACGTCGGAGAGGATGGGACGGGGCAGGCAACTGCTATCAGCGCGCTATGCCTACTGTGGTGTAGCGCCATAGGACAATGCCGCTGGTTACCGGGAGAGCCCTGGTCTCTGTGAAGGCTTGGCGAGACAGCTCCAGAGTGAGTGGGGCTTATTGGGCTTATCGGGCTTATCGTGGATGTCTTACAATAACATCATGCAGGAACGAACTTGCACACCCAATCCTCCATTCCTCTTTCCATCTTTCAACTCTTTGATTCTGTGTTGTATCTGAGTGGTCCTGGATGTGCCTGTGGTCTTTGCCAACACAACAACTACGTCTACTACTACCGATTTTGGGCATCGTGCCTTCTTGATATGGGAGAATGGCCAACATCCTGCAATGGACTGCAGTCAAACTGTCCACTCCAACCTCGCCGGTCTCGGCATGGTATCGTTGGGACTCACCTGCCCTCTGCCTATTCAGAGTTGCTCTTTCCTATTGTGCAGACTTGGGATGACAGACTCCGTCTTCGTTCCAACTGACCCGATCTTGCCTGCCTGCCTGTTTGACTTGTTATTGCTGAGTGTTCAGTCATCTCATGAGTTCCCTGTGCCTGACTGACCAGCAAACTTCTTCCACTTGAACCTTCGAGATTGACAAACGAAACTGAACTTACTACTTCATCACGACTTGCTTCATTTATCTCCCGGGGCGTTCTTGCACTCACACACAAACACTCACTTCACTAGGACATTGCGCTTCATCAATCAGTTGAAATGGCCGGCGTGGACGTCTAGGTGACGCTTTCTCAGTTTCGACATCAGTCTTCCCTCACAGAAAACTGCTGAGCTCAACCTCATCGTCAACCCCCCAAATACGCCTCCTCGACTCCATCTTCTTTTCCTCCTGCTTCTTCCTAGGAACACGCACCCGGAATTATTACTACGCTTCCACCACCATAGCAGCAGCACTACTAACAATACCAGCATCTGAATACGGTTACTATCCTCGGACGGCGACTCGAGCACCGTTCGAGCACACCGACGACAAGTATTGCTTCTCGTCCAGGTTCTCGCACACAGCTCGACGTCTTTGTCGCTCCACACGCCCTTCGTTACCAGCAGATTCTCCCGGTTCTTATCATCACCATCTATCACTTCATTCAGCCGACTTCACCAAAGTATCGCATCACTCCAGCTTCGACAACCTGTGTGGTCTCGAGCTTGATGGGACCACTTCACTAAACATTCTTTTTCCAGCTTATCTTTTTCTCACTTGAGGTCTGCTACTCGTGCTATCATCAGTACCTCGGTATATATCGGCTGTATCTTCGCTATGGGCAACGACAACAGCAATCGTGGCTCTCGAGCCTTCGTTCCCGGGCCCACAGGCACAATGACATTTCACACGCCTTTTCCCCTGCTCCAAGAAGCCCAACGTCAATATCACGTCTGTGGCTCACCTTATGAGTCCCCTCACAGCTCCTCCGACTCTGGCTACGGCTCGGCTCCCCCAACTCCAATCACACCCCACAAGAAGAGGACTCTCATCGAGGCCGACTACCTTTGGAGACTGGGCGATAGGAATCTCTCGGATCAAGAAAACTTCTCCGAGTCTGACGATAAGAACACATCAGATCAGGAATACAAGCTAGAAGCCTACAATGACAGGGAAAGACGTCCTGGTGCACCCGGCACAGAAGCAGTAGACATCGAGTGTCCTGACGACAAAAGCCCTAGGAAGCGCCATAAGCCCGCGACATTACCCAGGAGCTCAGCTCGCTCTCATCCACCTCTTCTGTCCTTCTTTACTTCCGACTCTGGCTCCAAGATCCCGCGGGGCTTTAAGACCAGCCTAAGCCGCGGTGGAAACAGTTCGACCCGCATTCCTGACCGCTTCATACCCTCGAGGACACTCTCATCAAACACTGTTGAAAGGTTTCGCACCAGCAAGTCGCCACACGAGTTGACCACACCTGAGAAACTTCTTCGTCACAATTCAGCCACTGAGGATGCCTTTTCTAGCCATCGGAGAGTTGTGGCAACCAACACCTTCGATATTGGGCCGCGATCCCGCTCAAATAGAGCAGCAAGTCGGAACAGAGGTAGGTCCATCCATGACCGTATGTCTTGCAGAAATGCTAACTCGATTTCTCAGTAGGCAGCGTTCTCGGCCCTGTCAATACAAACGCAAGTTACCGCCAAGATAGGCAATTCAGCCTTGGCTCAATATGGGCTGTTGGTGGTCTCGCCCCGCCCGCAGAGACAGCAGTTAACAACGGACGTGGCCATTTGATGAGGAGTGGTACAAACGCCAGGCTCTTTCGGACGTCATTCCCGACCATCAAGCCAAAAGCCGAGGAAGAACTTGAGAAACACGAAGCCCGACTGGCAACTGCCTTGGGTCTTGATCGCGCGGCCCGAGTTCTGGACGTCAACATCATTCCCCACCAAACCGAAAGCAAAGAGAAAAGGTCTAACAAATCACACACACATTGGAATGGAACAGAATGGGTCAAAGAAGGATCGTCTCCAAGTGAGTATTACAAATTAATGCAAAGACAGGACACATCAGCTAACTCGAGTTTAGAGCAGCAGAAAAAGAAACAAGAGAACAGATCATTGCCGACCGCTCCTTTCAAGTATGTGGTCCCGTCTGTTCATGTCTTTAGACCATGCTAACATGCTGTAGGGTTCTCGATGCCCCCAACTTACGAGACGATTTTTACTGCTCAATCCTATCCTATTCCGCCACTTGTCGGACTCTAGCTGTCGGCCTGGGTGATCTTCTTTACGGCTGGTCGGAGTCCCGCGGAGTTCGTCTGCTCAATGCTGGAACCCAGGACGACTGCCATTTAACCAGTGTTGCTTTTTCTTCGGCAGATGGCCACAAAGCTATTTTGGCCTACGGTCGGTCTAACAAAACTTTAGGACTGATGTCTTTGCTCGACGACGCAGATCCCGCAACCTCGCGTGCTGCCCCAATTCCGCGTTTTGAGGTTCTTCATCCTTCACCTATTGCTTGCTTGAGTTGGAAACCATCATGCACTATGCGGCCCTCAGGCTGTCCCTCAACACCCGGCGTGCTCGTTGCCACTGAGGATTTGCTTGTGGGAGATGAGGCAGGTCGCGTTTGGTACTATTCTGTTGAGTGGCCGGACAGGTGGGAAGTTGAGCGTCATAACTGGCAAGGACAGCTGACGCTGCTGGCCCGCATCGACGTACACTCTCAACAGATTTGCGGCTTATCCTGGTCACCCAACGGCGATCGCTTTGCTACAGGAGGAAATGACAACCTGTGTTGTCTGTTCGAAACGCAGAAGGTTCTAGACATGAACTACGCACGCCGTAACATGGGACGCGTACGGCACACTGAAGTATCGCAGCACTCTCATACGCAAGGAGATTCAGAGAGTTCGTCAGCAACAGAGATCGCCACAGAGATCCGTACAACTCCCAGGCCCGCCAGCGTGATTCCAGTCCTCAAGCCAGGAGACGAACGGTACAGGTGGCTGCATAGAGCTGCAGTCAAAGCAATTGCGTTTTGTCCGTGGCAGGAGGGATTGGTGGCAACTGGAGGCGGATCAAACGATAAGTGCATTCATTTCTTTCACACGACTTCTGGCGCCGCCCTTGCAACTATATCTGTGGCTGCGCAAGTCACAAGTCTAATCTGGTCCACGACCCGACGGGAGATTGCCGCCACCTTTGGTTACGCTCAACCGGAACACTCGGTGCGGATTGCTGTCTTCTCTTGGCCCGACTGCCGCCAAGTTGCTGCTGTTCCCTGGGCTGGGGAGCACCGAGCTCTCTATGCAATTCCTTATCCCAGCGGACCTAATGATGCTCGCAAATCGGGGAACAGCGGAGGTAGGGCGCGAGGCTCCAACCGCACCGCGATGGAAGGCTGCATTATGGTTGCATCGAGCGATAAGAGCGTCAAGTTTCACGAGGTATGGACGGCGGACAAGAAAGCCACAACCGGAGGGGTGGGCATGCTTGGTGGCAGTGATATCTTGGAGAGCTTGGAAGGCATCGATAGAGAAGGTGACGTGATCCGGTGATAAGCAAATGAAACTGCCGGACGTTACGAAAATGGATGAGGTGCAAGAAGTTTCAAGTGATAAGCTACGAACACAAAGGTTAGGAATGGGGAAAAGGATTTGAAGGGGATCATGAGAATGAAGCCAGCATGAGGACGCTTTGAGAACCGCCCTGATATTACGATACCCTCCAAAAAGCTAACGGTATAGTGGGTTCGTGCTGGTGGTGGAAATGTGGGTAGGTAGGTAGAAGCACGTAGTATGCAAGCTCTGAGTGGGAAAAGGATGGGTCAGATTGAGCAGTATTGAAAACACTACATACACAGCAAGCAGTAAATTGACGTTTATTCTCAAGCCCGCGGGCCCGACGCTGGTGTTTTTCAGGGTGCATTGCTAACTCACACTCAGAACTCCCAACTCTGTTGTGTCGCTTGCGAGCTTCACTGAAGACGAACCATATCCCAGGACCAATTTTCCATTTCATCCCGCCCGGTCGGCAAATTGATTCCAACGTGGTTGTCTAGTTGTGCGTCTTTAAAGTTCAGTTTTCCTGCCTCCGGAGAAAGAGCCCTCCCCATGGAGACCACGAGCATAGTGACCATCCTGTTTCCGAAGCCCCCAAAAGCCGGGCATTTGTGGGAGCCCAGAGAGAAAGGGAAGTAGGCTTTTTCCTGGAGAGGTGTGAGATTGTCAAACCGCTCTGGTCGGAACTCAAGAGCGTCACGACCCCAAACATTGAAGTCACGATGGCATGCTTGAACGTCTGCTGATTTTAGAGGTCCAGGGCCAGTGGCGGCACGATAGATGCTGTTGTTGGACGGATATAGACGAAGGCCCTCCTGGAACATAGGCAAGTGTTAGTGACGAGCACCTAATCAAGTTCTGAACTGGGGACGTACCATTGCTAACTTGAGTGCCTCTTTCTCCGTAGCAGCGTTTCCCAAACAATATGGAATGTCTTTGACTCTCTTCTTCAAACTCCGCTTATCAAACTGCGTATAATACGCAGTGACGTAGGTAAGCAGGACAACCCGCCACAGTGTCTCGTATTGTGGCATGATTAACCCAAGTGCTTCACTTGGGTCGATAGAAGTATCTTTTCCCGTACCGTTCTCTTCAGCGACTGACGTCTTCAGGGTGCCAAAGAGCATACCCAAATCATGGTTTAAAGAGTCAGAGGTCTTTACCGCCCCGCCATCTTCCTTGCTCTTCAACCACTGCGCATTGATTTCATCAGTTATTCGCTTCACCAAGTTCTTATCAACCTTCTTGTCGTCCGCCCCAAACTGCGAAACCAAGACGACAACAAAGCAGAGACATCGGACACACTCGGCCAAGCCAATGCCAGTCCTTCCATACCGCGCTTTTTCACACTGAAGGAAATCCATGCAAACTCCATAAAGCTTCTGCCAATCAGCTCTGCTCTTGTTGATCGATGCACTGGCCAATTTGCGGAACTTCTTGTGGACAGAGACCGACGAACTGGTAAGCGACGTGTTGATCCCAAATGCCGCAACCAGACGGGAATTGGCTAGGGCGCGGAGACGAAGGCGGTCTTCCAACTCTACCTTGGGTCCGGCATATGAGAAGTCAACAATGGAGCGGGCGTAGTCGATGCGCTGAGCGGCTAGTGCTTCGGCTTCAGATATTTTTGAGGCGGAGTTTGAGTCGGGAATTGGGTCGGGGACAGCCAGGGGGTCATAAGGGTCGAGAGGACCAATAAGACGGGCGAGCTGGAGGGTATTGTAGATGGTTTGGGCGAAGATTCGTTGCAACAAGAGAGTTTGGTGGGAGAGGACATGGTGGAGCACGTAGGCTATGAGGAGGGAGAAAAGGGCGAGAAGGGCTATCAGCATTTTGGCTGTGGTTGTCGCAGAATGAGAGATCGAGAGGCTGTGCGAATAGTATCTCCTTGGCAAGGCCAAAGTGCTTTACTGGCAAGAATAAACTGGACATCCAAGAAGGGGATCGAGGTTAATATACCCATTCATCGTCTCATCTTTCACAACATTTCACCCTCTCTTTTCCTTCGGCCGTCTTCCATTCCGCGCCATGAAGAAACGAAGTACGCGGTTCTCGACATACTCTCCGTTGCAGGAGAAGGGTTACTTGCCGCTTGAGGCCCGGCCGTCCGTTTGATTCTGAGGCTGACCAGGAGACATCGTGGTCCTTTCATGCCCAACAGCCATGTGTGGGGGAGATTTGGGAGCTTATCTCCATCCACATGGAGGCAGTCAACGCAGAGGCATGCCTCTGGGATCCCAAAAGCTGATTGCTCCGAGGATGATTATGGGCGAACAAACGGCTAGTGAGAGAGTGGTCGCCTATAAATCCTGTTCAATCATGAGGCACGCAAGTCTTGGCGCGGGAGAGGCCTACTGCCAGCACACCAAACACTCTTGCGTGTGCACTACTGGGAAGAAGAGTTCTACCTCCATTACTACCTGAATCGGGAAAAGAGAAGGCTGGCGTGTGTAACGGAAGTGTTTGCGGCTCAAACGAAGATTCAATTCGACACTAAGAGTGTGTACATGGTAGTGCCGGCGTTCACGGCTTGTGATGTTGGGGTTAGTGTTTGTTTTGGCAGAGGAGGGCAAGTTGAGGCGGACAACTCCTGGACTCAAAAACAGCAAAATGACCGGGGATAGCCAAAAAGCTCTTTCCGGCTGGTTTTATTTACAGCATGTAAATCAGCCAGGGAGATTTTTGGAAAAAAAAAAACGTCGAGTGACATGATGAACCCAAGTGAGTTTGGGTGACGTTGGATTACTTTCATGACAAACAAAACAAAGCGCAATCTACTCCAGGACACTATCTCGGTTCGGTTTCTCTTCTTCGAGGCTCGGTCAGACACTGTTCACCCGCCTTACACTCACTACTCTAGAACTTGCAAGTGAGCAATCATAACAAGCTGAGGATGTGCGAAAAGAAAAAAGAAAAAAAAATTTAAAAATTTTTTTTCAAAAAAAAAGAGAAAAAGTGTGGACTTACAGCTACCGGGTTCGAACGCGTAGCGTACATGAGAGCCGGGGGAACAGGAGGAAGGAGGGGGGTCACACAAACGTGCCCGCTGCACCAACCTACCAGCTTGCCACGAAAGTCACCTCGGGAGAAGTAATACATATACCCTACGACAAGGGCTGGATTGCAATTCAAGTCTAGATGCTATTGAGAGAGATCACACTTTTTTGATATCGTCGGCCTGATATATCCTTGGGTCCCTCGAATAGCCATATCAATCACTCCCTCCTCTGCTCAACCTCCTCCTGATGGTCAATCAATTTGAACACTACTGCTCTTTCCCAAGCGCCTTGCATTTCGACAACGAGATGGTCTACTCTCACCACACATATCCAAACATACCTGCCGATCACATGTGTAATGCCGGTCAAGGTCAATAAATTCCTTGGTTCAACTAAGTTCTTGTCATAGCTAGAATGGTTTCATCTTCTACACCATCTAACCCAGCACTACCCCTTACACGGGTTTCCCCCTCGAGATCCTCAACTTCCTTGCCCCCCTAGGATGGTACCTCACGAACAACTCCATTAGCCCCAAGTCCTCCCTAGTCACTTCCCCCTCCACCACCAAAATATCAAATCGCGCCAAAAGATGTTGCCAATGGTTGAGTACAGCTCCGCCGTCGCCAGCGCCTGGCCCGAGCAATTTCTACTTCCTTTGCCACAAGGTACCCTGCAACGGTCCTGCATACGGAATCTTTCTTCCTCTTCGGGGGTACCCGTACGAGATATCCATCGCTTTGGGTCAGAGTCAAACACTGCTGGGTCTCCTCCTCCCGCACGAAAATAACTGAGTGCCATGGGGCTACGGTACATCAGCCAGGCGAACATGGACAATGGAGCTCTTTGGGAGGAGGTGGCTCAGTCTGGGTCGATTTGATTGTTTTGGGTTTGGGTTGTGAAGAAGAGTGTCATTTGAACAGGCCATGGGGGTTAGTGATGGAAGGGAAGCTGTCATGGTTAAATCCAGGAAAGTGGCGCAGCAGAGGCTGTTCAGGGGTAAAAGTTAACATGCCTCAACGCCTCCTTAATAGTACCCGCCAAATACGGCAAGTTCTCTTGCTCACCTCCAAAAAAGCGTCCATTAACTCCTTCCTCAGTTTCTCACCAATCTCCGGGTAGTCGACAACCTCAAATATAGCACTCCCGGTCGTCGACCCGGTTGTACCAACCCCCGTCCCTGACACCTTCACCGCGTCCGAAAAGACAACAACGTCGGATAAGTGCGTTCTAAACATCCTTCCCTCATCATCACCATTGGCCGGGGGCTTCGGATCAACCAACTCATGACAGATCGTCCACCTCTCCGGCTTCTCTGGAGAGACAGACTTGCATTCTTCCTCACTTAGGGAAAAGAAATCTGAGGATGGAAAGTGACTTCTATCTTTCAGAACGCCAGCATGAGCTTATAGGTATCAGCACTACTAATAAACTTACATTCTCTTGACTTTCCACTTCGGTCCAAATCCCCGAATTCGAGGGAGGCTTGGCTAAAGGGCCTCCTTTCCACAGTGCTAACCCACAAGCCCGCCATACATTAAGTAAGGCTGCTAGAGGTAATCTGGCAAAGACCGGCGAATAACGTTATGGCGGGTAGGGGGGTTGGGGTTTTATGGTTTGGATCTCCTGAGATCTCTTCTGGTGACGGCGTCGATGGTGGCTTCATTCAGCGCACTACAGTTTGCATGCAGAAAGAATGGAGCACATGCTCCCACATGGACGGCATTAGTTAGAACGTTATCAGCCATTACATCACTCCTGCAACCCGCAGCAGTCAAGAATTGACTGAGAAATTCAGCTTTTCAGAATTTCACATCTGAGCGAGGGACGAGAAAGATAACAGGTGATAAAATACAAGCAGGATAAGACACTATTACCTTTTTAGCCGGATTACAAACAGTATTGCAAACAAAGCGAGTAATCCATCATGTCTAAAAGCAGAGAGAAACTGCATTACCTCAAAGGTGCCTGGAGTTGATGGATGGAGGGATAACTCTTTTCGGATTTCCCGCATCACCATGCCCTTTCACGCATATGCTCTCTTGATGCTTACTTTCATACAAATCATTCAGTCACAGGGATTGTAGTATAGTGGTCAGTACTTCTCGTTGTGGTTTCTCACAGCGATCCGAGAGGACCCAGGTTCGATTCCTGGCAATCCCACTTTTTTGGCGCTACCTGGACCATCATGACTTTTCTATTGGTGTTTTGAAATCGAGGTCTCTTGGTGTTCTTTTCGGCGCATTCTTTTTGTATTCAAGACATGCTTCGTGTCCTCGATATGACCGGTCAGACGTTGATACGTAACTGTAGAAGACTTGTTTATGTCGATGCAGTGGTTGAGCAGAGGAACTGAACTTCAAGCTTGTGTTCGCAACTTCGCACATACGAACAAAAGCTTTCTGCTCAACACTGACTTTCAGCCATTTCGGCCACCCAGTTCCCATTACTGTCAGCTCAAAAATGTTATATTGGTTATTATCTATAGAGCTAGGAATACAAAGAGCGGATTGATACTCTTGGTCTCAAGAAGGTGTCGGAGGAATAATCATTCACCTTAACACCCAGTGTCAGCCAAATATAACCAAAAAAATACATTGAAAAAGAAAGTTCTGAAAGACGAAAGAAAAATGAAACATCACCACCGATACTCGGTGACGATAGGAACCTCTGACAAGAGTGGGATTCGAACCCACGCCCTTTCGGACCACGGAACTCTGAGAGGAGATTAAGGGTTAACCTTAACGTGGCGCCTTAGACCGCTCGGCCATCTTGCCTTGATGAAGGAATTAGAGGAATTATTGACATTAAGGACCAACATCGCAGCATAGCACATGGAAACATGATGCGCCGTCTAGGGTTGCAGCTCGGTTTGAATGGGTCTAAGAGGTGTGTGGCTTATTTAATAAATAACTGCCGAGTGCAAGATATTCATGGTTGATTACGGTCTATGGTGCGGCGGGGGATGTAGGCATTTGTAGACTGGCAACATATTCCATTCCTTGATTGTTCGAAGGTGGTAGCATGAAAGCGGATTTACCCTTAGCTTTCCGACTGCAATGACGGCGAATCCAACAAGACAACTATTTCAAGACAGTGTTAGTAAAAACCCACCACTTGCTAAAGCGAAAATCAAAACGAGAAAAAAAAAAGGGCATGGAAAACTGACACCAAACATAATTCAATCAAAGTCATGCCGAAAACACCAAAAAAGTTTCATGAGGCATGGTTAACCGAAGGGCGCCAAAAACATGGGATTGCCAGGAATCGAACCTGGGTCCTCTCGGATCGCTGTGAGAAACCACAACGAGAAGTACTGACCACTATACTACAATCCCCTTTGTTGAATCCGTCGGCCTGAAGCAGTGCCTATGAGCGAACGAGTGGAAGATGGCGAGTATGACATGGTTACTACCGGACAATCCCTGTAGGTAGGGCTACTGTTTCCAGAACCGATATCGTAGTGTAGAGTCCAGGTCGTTCCATGAGTAAAATAAGTTGCAAGTTCGAGGGAGGATTGGGTCGTTGTTGGGAGGCGGCCGACATGACAAGGTGTCGTCTCCTTGCCATAGTTCTAGACCGTCTATGTCTCCTTTAGAGTCGGGCGTCGGCGATGAATTAGGTAGTCCGGTGTCAGTGAGCAGCCCTGTTGTGACAAAGTCATTCCGATTCAAACACAAACACGTGTCGACCCAGTGGTGTGTGTATTTTATTCCGAATTCGAAAAAAGATTGAATGACATCCTGTACCACAAAGCGCTTGCTGTATAAGCGACCGTTGTACCTGATGCGATGCCTCACGCCAATGTGAAATTCAAATATCCATGATTGTACCCAGTCCAACAAACACAAGTTCAAAGAAAAGGATGAGAATGTGAATGAGAGGTCCTCCAAAGCCTGCCGTTGATGTTCTTCTCATGTTGGCCTGTTGAGGAAACACTTGCCTGACAAACTTGTAACAATGTGTTCACCGAAGCAAATGTGTCTGGGGCAGTTCCATTTAGACTCGCCCCATATACTCACTTGAGTATAATGATCAGAAGCACCAAAATGATGATCAGTGCCAGGATGATGCCCATCTGCTTTCCCTCTCCGCTGTTGTTTGCTGCCCTCGCAAAACGGCCCACCCGATCTCTTGCTCGATCCAAGGCATTTTGATGCCTATCCACCGCCCGTTCGCTCTCATCCAGCATGGTGACCTGATTATCCAACTCATCGCCAATTTGCATACTCAGCTCGCGTTGCCGTGAGATGCTAGCTCCCAGAGCGTCAAGTTGGGCGTCCTGCTCTTCCAGAATCCGCTGATGATAGGCGTGTATCTGAGTATTGTCCATATCTTGCCCATCGATGGTGTCGCGATAGCCGGCCGAGTCGTCATCCAAGACGGGGTCATCGCGGTATGGAAATAGCTGGGAGCGAGCAGACTTGTTGGCGGCAGAGGCTTGGGCTTCGAGGTCACTGTTGGGTGACGAGAAACGGACAGTCTTGGAGGCACGACGCTGTATGGGCGGGGGAGTCGTCGTGGACGCGGCTATGGGTTTCGAGGATTGGGCATGGGCAAAGTCTTGGGCGAGAGAAGGGTCGTTGGGTTGGGTGAGTGTTGAGGTGGTAGCAGGCGAAGCGTAGCCGTGGAATTGGGAGGTGAGGTCGTCAAACTGTTTTTGGAGCGACGAGAGCGTATCGCTCAGCGCGGAGGCCTTTCTGAATGGGTGTGTTCATTTTAGCGACTGCCATTGTCAAGAAGTGGGAGAGGACCGAGCATACGCTTCGTCGCCGGCTTCATGGAGACGCTGATGCTCGGCTCGGAGAGATTCAAGACCCTCACGAAACTGGTCAAGTGATCGGGAAATGTGGCCATCTTGGGTGTCGCTCGACAGCTTCAACGTCTTTGCCCTTTGCCGTTCAAGAAGCGACAGCTTGATGTGGTCAGCGAGAAGGAGGAGGGCATTGGGATTCGACATGATGATTGTTGGCGGTGACTTGTTTGCGGGCTTTGAGACTCCGAGGTTAAGCACGCTAAATAGAGGTATCTTATCGTGAATCAGACGACCGACTGAGGTGTTGTGGTAGGTCCCCGAAACAGCAAGCCGCCAATGCAATGAACAACAGGCACAGGGTATACGAAGGTCAAATACAGAACAAAGGAACAGCTGAACGAAAGGACATGACCGTGATGTTGATGGATGGACGTCTTGTCTTGTCAAGGAGTGAGGTGAGGTCGGTAGGTGGTTAAGGTAAAAGTTGGCGGTTCAGTTGTTGCAGGAACATCAGCGGGGGTTTCATAAGGCAGTTACAGGTTGCAGCAACAGCATGAGGAGCGCCCCATTACGCATCTGCCCGGGGGGGTCAGGCCTATCGTAGTCTAGGCTCTCCTGCCAAGAAGAATGCCCGTTGAGGATGGCCCGTGCACTGGGGAAGCAATGAACACAGCAGTCAAAACATCCTCGCTTTTTTGTACTGTGTGTACCCCGTACAAAATAAAGCCTCCGGGCGTGACGCCAGCACCACCTTTCTTGTAGGCCGCTCACTTCCAATTGGTCCTCCTTCACTTCATCATCGAATCCATCCTCCAATACCCTTCTCGACATCACGTCCATGGCAGACTCGGGAGCCGGCGTAGTGGAGGTCGGAGCGCAACCCGAGCACCATGCTCTCGCGTCGGACGTGCCCGGCAATCCCAACACGGACACACACACCATCGCTTCTCCAGTGACGGGTGCGGAGACGGGCACCCCGGTGCCGTTAGCTGCTGTCCAGGGAGAGGGTGGAGATGTCACCCAGGGCGGAAGAGGAGAGCTTCCTGCGGCCTTTCCCAAGAGACGCCGCGGCCGTCCTCCCGGTCGCCCAAACAGGACAGTCAAGGAGGATGATTACCAGGAGAACCCGCTGGTCAAGGCATGGAACGCGGCCAAAGAGGAGCAACCCCTGGCGGCTGTCGCCATCCGCGTTAAAGACGCCCTGACTGCAGACTCTCTTGTTCACGATACGCAACGGGCCATCTTCAACGACTGTCCCAGTCGCGAATACATCTACTTTGTCAACGGATGGATCACGGCCCGCCACATTGCCTCTCAGCGGCCCAGTTACGTCAACGGTCTGCTCATCCACTCACGCGGCACAGATGCCCCGGTGCAGTGCACCCAATGTGCTGATCGCCGCACCAAAAATGCCCTGGGTCCCTTCATAGTCTGTCGGATCTTGCCCGGGAGCTTCCATAACAGCTGTTCGAACTGCAAGTGGTTCGACAACACGTCAGCCTGTTCGCTGTATACGGGCCCTACCCCCAACCGGAAGCGCAAGGCCAAGGCCCTTTCTGCTGGACCGAATCCTGAGGAGAACACTACTACTACCAACGGGACTTCTGGTGTTGGTGCTGGTCAGCAGAATGTTGCCCCAGACCAGACGGAGATGGCTCACCAGAATGCCCAGTATACGTCCTTGCAATTAGGCGTGAGGATGGCGGCCCCGGAGGCGGATATGGAGGGAACTGAGGACCTCCAAGGACTTGGCCACGAGTTACAAGACCATGACGCAGTGGAAGGGTCGCAGAGCGGTCAGCTATCAGCTGGGAATGATGATGACGATGATGATGATGATGAAGAGTAGGGATGAAAACGCCCCTATGTACAGGATACTTGTGGTAGCTAACAATCTGTTGTGTGAGCAGTAACTCTGTCGACGCTCAGCTTGCCGCCCAGCTTCTTCCCGAGATTCATGGACACAATGACCATCGGGACTAGATGCCCGGACAGAGCACCTACTGAGGCGAGAGACTGGGGGATCGTGCTTCTCAATTCTTTATGAAACACCAATAGGGATATATCTGACTGGGTTTGCTTAAAGGTTTGCTTCCCACTGGCGCTTTTCAACGTGCAGGAGTTTCTGTTGCAGGGTTTGCATTTCTTTCTTGTTTGTTTTCTGGTCTTATTTGTCTGTTCCAGTGATAGTTTGTAGTAGTGTATGCTTTGGGACGGACTTGGTAAGGGTATCGACTCATATCTGTACACAGTAGGACTCGGAAGTGGGAACACATTACGGGCATATTTCCAGACGGAACTAACAACTCAGGTCAGCGGGAAAAGAGAAGGCTACACGATGTGATGAGGGTCGTGACCACGATATGTATGGGATTGACGGTAATTTTTTTTTTTTTTTTTTTTTTTTTTTTTTTTTTTTTGCGTGATCTGGGTATCGTGGGAGCGTGGGACTTTGAGTGGTCACTCTTCTTCTCATTCATGAATCGCTTGACACAAGAATACAGCAATTCTTCCAAGCCAAAATCACCCAAACGAGGAGAGCCCATGAGTTCAACCATCCTTCCACTGGTAAATGAGTACGACCTTACGTCATGTTATGCTTTTGCAGGTCTAAATGTACCAACGCTCCATCAATGGCAGCCCAAACCGGATGGCATTTTATATCCCAAGTCCCAACGTCTAGTCGTGGGCCAACATCTCGGTACCGAGCCGAGCCGCTCACTGCCACCCAAGATGGAAAACACAATCTCCATCAGGCATATTTAGTGTGAATAAATAGAATGATCATGGGCAAAAATTTCCGAATCCATAACTGGTGATGACTTCCGTCCCACCGTCCCATAAATTTCCGTCCTTACCGAATGTCCACGATCACCGGCATCCGGCAAACAATCCGAAGATCTCCATTGCTTTGGTAGCCGAGATTGGCCTTTCTCATCTAGCGCTTAACGCTCATTTTGCATTTGTTTTCCAGGCCCCACTACCAAACATAACTTGAGGTTACCTCTACTTGTTTGGCAACTTCGACTTTTGCTTCACTTGCAAAGAAAGTGAGGATAATGCATCACCCCTCATGACTTCATGAACGACCATCAAACAGACATGATCAGTCTGTAGCCTCTCTTTTTGCCATCACGAGAAACATCAACCTCGGCTATATAGCTGCGCCCTATCGACACCCTTGGTTATTTTCTTTTTCCAATTTTAGCTCCAGTATCACCGGCATCACATCAATCAAGCAAGCACAACAGCAACATCGCATCTACATAAGCAGCAAACTGCGACAGCGACAAGACCAGCACAGTTCGAGCACAGTTCGAGCACATTTCCAGCCATCAACCAAAACCGAAAAGAAGAAGAACAAAGAACGCCACAACTCCCAACAGCTATAACCCAAAAAACGCCACCCGCCAAAATGCCCGACTGCGCTCACAAGACCTCCGGCAACTCGTGCGGCTGCACCTCCACCGCGCCAGCCGGCCAGAGCCTCTGCGCCTGGTGTCGCGACGGACACAAGACCATTGTAAAGAACAACGCGAACAGCGCCAATGAGGACCAGGATCAGAATGACGGGAATGTTGGGCCGGAGTTTTGTCGCTCGGGGTGTGGTTTCAAGTACTGAGAGATTCAGGGTTTATGATGAACCTTGAGGTCGTGAATTGGAAGATGGGGCCCGGGCCCTGATGAATGGGAGATGCTCTGACGGGGACGGGACATGGAGAGAAAGAGAGAGAGAGAGAGACGGGTGTATGGCGGACTTGAGACGGGAAAGGGAAGGAGGCAAAGCGGGATGGGGATAGAGTCGGGAAGTTGAATGTAAGAATAGAAGGAGGAAAGAGACTGAGTGCAAGACGGAGGAAAGGCAAAAGGGAAATAGAGAAAAAGAACTGGCGGGATCAAAAGGGTTCATTTGGTAGAGGTACACAGCAGCATTTTAAGAAGGAAGGAATACAGTGAGCGATCCGTTACCTTGAATCTGTCCTTCCAATTTCCCGCGTTTCATCTGGCTGGATGCCCTCTTTCCTTATTTCGGGCTTTTTTGCGTAAGCATTATCTCATCGTGACTCGATTGTACTCATTGAGGGATGAGAAGGAACGGCGACACCGCGTTAGTGAGAGTGCTGGTGTCAACTAGCAAGGAAGGAATACGGGAAGGTTGGAGAATCCGAATCATTAGTAAGAAACGCCTCGGGGCCCGACTTGCAATGGTGAAATCGAATGATATTCTGTCCAATCCTGGCTCCGGACGCTGTATTGTAGTGTACTGCATCGTGGTAAGCACCAGGGTTAGGGTCAGTTTACGAGCTTTGTTTACTACCCCTGAGCAATAACGAGGACATTCAAAAACGTTGTAGCAAAAGATCATTTGAGCTGGCCTCCTCGTTGGTGTAACATCGAAATGGTGGTTTGGTATCGGGCAGTCGTCTTGGTGTTTCTGGCGGCAAAGCACAACTTGAAGTGGTCCGTGGGCTTCCCCAAGGGTTCTGACGGACTCTCGCTAGGGCAGGTACGGTGCGGTGTCAAGATTCGAGCGGAGGAACACTGCTCATGGTCGACTGATTGCTCTTGCAAATCTTTGGAAAAAGTGCAAGATTGAACGTTAGTAGACTGCAGTGGCAGTTGCACCTTCGCATTGTCCAACCCATCTTTTACCCCACATAAACGACATCATCTAATTTCCCCCCTAGTCATGATAATCCCTCCACCACCCACCGGGCCGCCGTATCACATTGTCACGCACACTTCCCCCCGGCTTAAGGGCACATATCCCCAGCTTCCTGAACCAACCTGCTCCCTGCCCCCCCCATCTCACTCTGCCACGTAAGTAGGTAGTCACCTTCTGCTTCTCCTCCACGCCCACGCACAGATTTCCAACGGCCGTGATCCACACCGAATTCGAACTTGACGCACCCTTGGCCCGCCACGTGATATCCCCCCCGGGTCGCCGACCCCTGGCTGTCGTCCGATTCCTCGGCGATCCACCAGGCGACGTAGTCGGCGCGGTAGCTGAGGTCGACCGCGCGGATGTAGGCGGATGCGCGGTTGTCGAACTATTGTTTCTGGGAAAAGCAGTAGGGTTCCTATGTTTGTGCCGAGCCTCCATTGACGCCGGTCCAGGGGGTGACTCCATCGACCTTCGGCACCGCGGCACCGTCATCTTGGACTATCGATTCATAGTCTCCTCCGGTGCGTCGGCATCTTGCTCGAGATGACCACCGGGAAGACTGATTGTCATATTGCCGTTACTGGTCGAAACAAGCCAGCCTCCACTTTTTCTGTAGAGAGACGACCGCCTGAGTTCCACCTGGGCTCGGCGTATTCATGAAGAACTAAGTTGTCGTCGTTCTGGAAGGTAAGTTATCGTCTCGGAAGACAAGTTCGCTTTTCCGTTCTTTGATGTGGAAGAGCTGCCGGGGTTATAATGTCGCCGGTTTTGAAAGATACCTGTGTCTACTATGAGTGAAGGGTGTCATAAATCGGGAAGTTGAACAACTTACCATAGGGGAATATTCAGTGGTGACTGCAGTGCTAGAGGTAGATAATCGGGAGTAATCAAGGGAGATACATATTCAGAGAGCGGGCATGGAAAGGATAATATTGAAATTGAGCTTCAGTCTTGTCTATATCATACCTACCTGGCTGCCCCTTCCTTAGATACTTGTACTTCTCTTCCTCAAAACCTCACAATACCTACCGATGATAATCTTAGCCATATGCCTTCAACGTAAAGCTGTCGTCACCGGGGTAACCCCTAACCCAAAAAAAGTCCGATTTTCGACTTGGGCAGACCGAGGACACCTTGAATTGCACAGCTGGTGACTCTAAGCCACTCTCGATTGAATGTCTTGCGCCATCCTTCTCAAGGAAATCCTCGTTCGATATGTGAAGAAACCGAAAAGGGAACATGTGACGGTGCGGATGGATCAAAAGGAAGAGATGCCCTCGCTGTTGGTGTCGAAAGTTATGCACGCTTGCGTGTTCATCACCCGGCTGTTTTGGTGGTAATGCTGGGGTCGTTGAACGAAATCGGACACAGCAGGAAGAGAAGAATAAGATGAAAGATGAAGGACATGTTCGGATGAAGGTGATATCATTGTACATAGAAGAGTTAGGATATTCTAACCAATAGGAAAGCGAGAGTTGGACTAAAACTGTATGTTGAACTGCATGTTGATGCTTTAACTGCATATCTCTTGACCACCAAGGAAAATGCCGGTAATCTGCATTATCGGGTATCACGTGGTAGCGTGTGCACTTGGACCAGGATCCTTTGGCCTTCACTTGTATCGCGTTTCGCTTGCAACCCCAAAACCGTTATCGCATTTCTCCGTTACGTTATCGCATCTGCAGTGTTCTCGACGAGAAAGTCCTCTTGCGCGCGTCAATCCTATTCAGCAGACATAACCAATCCAGACAACAACTATAACGAATACCACACAACAGAGCGCCCGCTTAGCTATCCTGCCATCTCTCCATCCAGCATCTAGACGAGCTTCCTACGAGCACCAGCGCACCGAGTATCGCGGCGACAAAAGGCCTACGTCATGTACACCAACTGCCTTCGATCCACGCTATAGCTCTACAACACACACAACCCCGAAGCGAGTTGAGGCTGTCCCTGCCAGATCATCGTCAAGATGACGGTCCAGGACGCCGTCGACGCCTCCGAACACTACGAAATCTACAACACCGATGATATCCCCTCCCTTTATACCATAATCATCGACACCAACCCACGCGCCTGGGCCGCCCTGAACGATGTCCTTCCACTCACGAAAGCGCTCGCCAACATTCTAATATTTGTCAACTCCCACTTAGCCTTCAATAACTCCAACCAAGTAGCTCTCATAGCATCACATACGAACCGGGCAGTGTGGCTCTACCCAACAGCACCCGACCAGAACCCCGGCCGACAACCGCAAAATCCAAACGAAGACGTCGAAATGCGCGACGCCTCCTTCACAAGTAAACAACAATCTCCACCGCCCGCAAACAAATACCCCCTCTTCGCCCAAATCGAGCGCTCCCTCCTCTCCTCCCTGCGATCTCTCATAACCGACACCACAGCCGAGGACATCACCTCTACAACCACCACCCAGATTTCCGGCGCCCTGACCCTCGCCCTCGCGCACATCAACAAAACCGCCCTCCTCTTCGCCCCCTCCAACTCCACCACCGGTCCAACTCCCTCCTCCGCAGGCGGCAAGTCCTCCGTCTCCACAACCTCCGGCGCCGGCCCAGGCGGCGGCAACGCAGCCTCCCTCCCTGGCATCGGCGGTGGCGGTCTCGCAGGCCTGCACGCCCGCATCCTGGTGGTCAGCGTAAGCGACAGCTCCCCCTCGCAGTACATCCCGACCATGAACGCCGTGTTCGCGGCGGCGCACGCGCGCATCGCTATCGACACGCTGGCGCTGCGGGGTAGTGCAACCTTCTTGCAGCAGGCGAGCTACATCACGCGCGGCACGTTTATACGGGCGCAGGAGCCGAGGGGACTGTTGCAGTACTTGATGTTTGGGTTTGGAAGCGGGAGCGCGCCACAGGGGTTGGCGGCGGCGGGGAACCAGCGGTCTCAGCAGCAGCATGGAGGAAATAAGGGGAAAGAGGACAAGGCGAGCGAGAAGGCCGTTGGCGCCGCGGCTAAGGGAGGGGCCAAGCATGGAGGCCAGAAGTTCCTGGGGAGTAATGCCAGCGTGGCGGATCTCTTGGTCACGCCTAGTGCGGACTCGGTGGATTTCCGGGCGGCGTGTTTCTGTCATCGGAACGTGATTGATACGGGGTTTGTGTGCAGTATCTGCTTGAGCATCTTTTGCGAGGTGCCCGAGGGTGGGGAGTGTTTGACGTGCGGGACCAAGTTGGCGTTGGGGAACTATGGGAAGAGGTTACCTGTGCTGCCTTCAAAGGCTGCAGCTGCTTCCGGAGGAGGGCAAGCGAATGGGAAAGGGACGATGCTGAAATAAGTCTTCAGCGAGTTATGGAATAGAGTGAAGAAGTAACTGATGGTGGATGTTGTTTTGTCCCTGGCCGGGGAAGCAGTCAGTCAGGAGGCTGGTTAGAGACTGGGAGGTGGTAAAGCCACAAGATTGCCCGTGGGATGTCTACCGAAAGCGGACAAAAAGGCTTGGAAAACTATATATACACATAGAGTCTGACATGCAGTGCTAATACCCATAAAACAGCTTTTGTTTTGCAAACATCAACTTTACTGGACATGGATTGCCACTGTAGGATTCAGTCATCGACACCTCTCATCAAAGACATGTCTAATTATCATCCATCGTTATATCACGCTCCCCCAACTCGCGTTCAACGTACACCGTCCGCTCACAACTCATCATCAGACTCCGTCTCACTCCCCTCATCCACTGCAGCAGCAGCAGCAGGTTGAGACGCTCTCGTAGCCGTCGCCCCCGCCCTCTTTGTATGAGAAATGGGCGTTGGCGTCTCCTTTCCCTTTCCTTTTTCTACAACAGCAGCCGTCGTCTTTTTCCGAGGGGTTGTCGTCGTTGTCGAGGATGCCGCTGCCGTGCGTTGTCGTCTAGCAGGCGGCGGTGAAGGAGGCGGCACATCAAGATCCTTCTCCCCGGCTTCTACAGTCCCATCCTCCTCATCGGGCTCACTGGCTGTTTCGTCATCGTCGTGGTCTGGGGTATTGCGGTCAGATGTCTTATTGAGGACCTCATCTTCGTCCTCGTCGTTATCAGTGACGTCCTCATGGTCGAGGGTCTTGCTAGAGGATGATTGTCCCATGGTGGCCGTCTTTGATGAAGGTTCCGGCTCTGATTCTAGCTCAGGTACCGGCTCGTCGACATCCATCCTTTCGAATTTTGCGTGGTCGTCATCGTCGTCATCGTCTGATGATGGTACGTCCTTTGCAGCCTTTCGTTTTCCTGGTCTAGAGACACGGGCGGTTCTTGTGTTTGTCCTTGCTTTCGCTGATCCTGTTCCGCGTCCTCCTGCTCCTATCCTGCCGATCTTGGCACCACCCTCTTCTTCCTCATTCTCCTCATTCAATTGACTTTCCGTTACGTTAACTTTGGACTTACTCCTCGCACTCTCAATCATCCCCGACAACCTCTCTCGCGAACCTGACCTTGGTCTTGCTCTACTGCTCAAAGCCTGCTGCTGCTGACGAATCTTGGCCTTCTTCTCATTAAGCAGCGCCCTGAACTTCTGCAACAGCTCGGTCTCCTGCTCAACCTTGGACTGCGTGAGTTCCTCCAACTGCTTCTTCAGGTCAGCCACACGGGCCTTGAGATACGCGACCTGCGCGGCGGAGGTGGACAGGGAAGTGAGTGCGGTTTGACGGGAGATGGCGAGTTGCGAACACCAGTCGAAGAGCTGGATCTCGGAGGAAGGGGAGTGAACGAGGGTTAGGGCACCAAGTCGTTGGTTGATGCCGGCTACGCGGCGACGGATGGTGATGGTGATGGACTTTTTCTTGCCCCGGGTTTCTACTTGGGCACCGGCTTCGATGCCTTCTACTGGCGAGGCGGTTATGAAGAGGGAGGATAGGATGGATTGCCATTCTGTGGGGGAGCAGGCGGAGCTGCTGGCGCGGAGGTCGTTAATGTGGTCATGTTTTACTGCAGGTGTATGTGTTAGTTAGTCGACGGGCCCGGATCATGTAATTTCCCCTTAACCGAGGTTTGTTTCTTTTACAAGTGTCACTATAACAGATGGCACGCATCACGGCTTGGTGGTGACTGCTTGAGGTGATGCACCGACATGAGCATAGCAGGGTAAATGCCCCTGCATAATGCCATGCCGCGGAGATAATGGGCGCATAAAGGCCTTGGAATAAAGCAGCAAAAATAACGACAAGATTCCGGGGGACTTACGCGTGAGCGCATACGGTTCTTCACCCTCCGTAGCAATTATTCTGAGATTCAGCGGTTTCAATCCCCTCGCGGATGACCCTCCCGAGTGGACCACCTCGCCCAGGATGCAGTCATCCTCCTGATCGGTATCGGTCCGGGGGATACGGATAATCGTGGATGAAGATGAAGTCATCCTTGCGTGGCTTGCACAATAAAGTGTTTTGAGTGAGACTTGTTGTGATAATGTGAAAAAAGTGGGATGGAGATGATGGTATTTTGGGGGCAAAGACGGGATCGCCGTTTCGTGATGCAGGCTGCGTGTGTGCCAACGTCACGATCCGCGATCCGCGTTGCCGCCGCCTTGGTCCGATGGTCGTTGGGGCTCCCGTCCAGGTTCTGCCCTATGAGTGGATTAATCAACCCAATTTGGACGAGCACAAGCGGATGGTCAACCAAGCTCAGATGAAACAAGAGCTGATGGGAGTTTTGCGCTTGTGAATGCACGTAATGGTCTCAGAAGAGTACAGCACTACTGTAGGTATAAGCCACCGTTTGAAACCCTTTGACTTGGGGAGCGGATGGTGGCGATCGTAACGGAGTCGGACGTCACGAAGCGAGGTGTGATGGTGTTGACGGTGAGCGACAGAAACGGAGGGCGGTTGGCACTCCAGCCTGCGGCACTCTGCACTGACGGCCCGTACCCAGCAATCCTCGAGTAATGGTAGGATGCGGGGAAGTGGAAACAGGCAGCTGAGCTGCACGAAATGAACGGGAGCGCGTGTTAAAGCTGAGTGCTGTCTGTTCTTGGAAAGGAAACACTTGACTGGGGCTCAGCTAGACGGGAGCGAGTCGTTGATGACGGTCGGGTAGCACCGTTTGCCGTGCCAAATGTCGTCAAGAAGATGTCTCGAAAGAAACAGTTCCGGTGTGCGCAGCCGAAACAGGGAGGATGTTGCGTGTTTGCGAGGTCAACGGACAATACAAATTAATATCATATGTGAACTGTCTTTCTGTAGTGTAGGCAACAGCACCAAACAACTCCATTGACTATCGATTGGATCATGGTTCTGTTGGTGCGGTTCAGTTGAAGTCCAACAAGGCAGCAGTGCCTTTGTAGGGTAAACTACTAGTGTAAGAAACAGAACTTAGCCACCAAGCCATTCGTCGCCCTGGACTGGATATCACAGCGAATGAGAGTTTCAAGACATGCCCGGCCATCGTCAATCACACTTCAAGGGAAGTGCAGTTGAAGAATCAAGCCAATTGCCAAAAGAGGACAAGAGGGGAGACTGAGAGCAGCAATCAATCGGGGGCGCCATGCAAGAAATCACATTAGCGGCCGGCCGGCAACACGCAGAAGCACCTGGCAGTGCGGGGGTCCCGATTTCAGTTCGCGTTCCTGACGTACCAGTTACATACATAAGTAGGTAACGAGATTGTTAATTACAGTCTCCGGAAAGAAAAGAAGATTAGGTACATCAGTCGTCATATGTTACGGTAATGACATTGACGTTGTAGTGTGTTCTCACCGGCTGTAGTGTAATAATGGACCTCAGCTGAGTCTAAATATATCCATGACATTGGGGCATTGCTCGTCCAGCTTGTATCGACTTGTAAATTCCCATACATCTCAGCGAGATGGTCGAGAAACTGAAGAGACATCGATTAGGAGCACTGACCACTGATGAGTGACCACTCATCATCCACATTGATCGCGGAGCCGGCTGGGTGGTTGACAGATTGGCTGCTAGGTAGCGTTTCGCACGAACACTGTCTGTCAATCGAAGCGTGCCCCTTGTCCTTGCAAGGTCCCGCTCCCTGCCACCTCAAAAAAATAAATAAAAAAAATAAAGAAGCCATGGCCATGCCATGCCATGCACGATGCAAAACGGACCAAACACGCTTGCAAACCAGCCAAAACACACCCGAGCCACCCTACCACCCAACCCCGTTCTGCGCATGCTTTGTCCGCTTGGCACTTTATGGTCCTTTTCGGTGCGTGGTTGCCCACCCAGGGTACCTACCTAGGTTGCAGGAGGCCGGCTGTTTGGTCGTAGGTGGTTAGAGGCCCTGTTACAGTAGTGTAAAGGCTACCTACAGAGGCCTGCGCTACCTAACCCTGCGCTAAATTCTCAGCTCTTAGTGTCATGTACACTTGTCTGCACTAACCCTGGGCTGGCAAGTGAGGTTGCCTTGGTTTGGAAAGCTTGGCTCCGCGCATTGGACGTTTCGGCGCCTGTTCCAAACCTTGGGCGGCGTCACCCACCCACGCAGCCACGCGCATCCAGGGCACCAGCCAGGCACAAGGCCAGCTCAGGGCCACCTTCCATCTCTTTTTTTCCCCTTCGATGCCCCACTCCCCTGGCCCTCCAGTCCATCCAGGTCTCCAGTCTCCACTCCCCGACCACTCGTGCTTCTTCTCGACCACTGCGATCTCACGACCACCACGACCGCGACAGACCCTGGACCATCCCGACTGCACGACTGCGGTTCCCTGCTCCCGTTGACTCTTCCAGCCACGCCATTCACTCATTCATTCATTCATTCAGTCACTTTCATTCATTTCGTTCGTTCAATTCAGGACGGGCATTCCAGTCCAGGCGGCGGGCACTGGGCGCTCTCGCTATTGTGCCACTCATTCAGTCCCGTCTGCGTGCATGCCCCAGCCTTCCGTTTCTCTGTCTCAACCAATTCCTCAGTTTCATTCTTCACAATCCCGCGCCCACCCAACAACAATCTCTTGTACCTCAGCTACCTACACAAACCTGCCACCCACCTGTTGAACCTGAACCGCGCTACGGATTTCCTCCCTTTCGACACTAGGAAAGAAACAGCAGCAGATTCGTGCATTTCTCCAAGAGGTTATCCATCGCAATTAGTCGTTGGCCCACTCGACCAAGGTTTCCTACGACGGCAGTTATCCATACACACGCGCCGCATCCGTCTATCCATAATACAACATTTACCCGATTCTGGTACTTTACCAATTCGCTCACGGAACTTGCTTCTTGCTCGCCCCTCATTCTGTCAGATCCTGTTTGTCCCATCTGAACTTTGCCACACCTGAGCAGCAACGACAACAGAACTGAACAAGGCCCCCAACAACCAAAACAAACAAGATCCAGTCCCACATCGTGAACCGACATTTCACACAACCCATACGCCCACGACCCGCCAACCTCGCCCTTTCCATCATCTTCATCCACCGTTCCCGCCCTGCATCCCGACACCAACGCCCTGGTCGCACTCGTGCCAACGCTAATCACTCTGCTCATCCCGGCTGCTTGGAACATCACCCGATAGGCATTCCAACTTCGGATCAACAAGGATTCGGCCGTCGCATCGCTCGTGTAAAGGGGGTCCAGGTGGAATCCTCGCTAGGGCTTTGGGATAGTGATCGGCGGGCCCCAGGGTCTTGGGTGACGACTATGAATCCTCACCACTGACTAGATCGCTGTCGTCACTCCACGTCGCAAAACGTCCCCATTTACACCAGAGGAGCCTTCCCGTTGCGACACCCCCCCGATACCACCACCAATACCCTTTGACCGCACATCACAGCGTGGACCTTGCCCTGCAGGACCAGCCGACACCGCCGGCAATGGAGACCTTACGGCTACAGACTCGGCCACCGGTCGAAGACGATATCGAAAACTGGGACGATGACGACTTCCTTATCGAGGGCGACGACTTCACCATTCACAGCCACTCCACCGCGGCCAACGCTCATCCCCATCGCCGCGATTCTCACTCGTCCTTCAGGTCAGATTTCGAATCCATCCATGGAGAGGAGGAAAGGCAGGTCCACCTGCCAGGCGACGATGAAAAGTCAACGCTGGACGCCCTAGCTGCCGCCGAGAGGGCTGGCATTCCATTACCGAAAAACGTATCTCCCTCAGCCCTTATGGGAGGCACCATCAAGAGACTTGGTGGGAGGAAAATCAGAAAGATTATTCAGGAGGACTGGGTTGATGATTTGGAGTTCCCTTCCGATGCCGGCCAGTTGCAAATCAAGAAGCGGGATAGTTCGCAATTCCCAGAGGCGATACGGCAGGTTAGCGGCTCGTTCCAGCCACATACTCAACCCCCGCGCAGAACCAGCGGCTCCTTCTCAGGTCGCCTGGAGCCTGTGCGGAAAATCAGCGGGTCGTTCGGCCGTCCAGAGGCCATGCGCAAAGCGAGTAACACGTTCCCAAGCCGTGCCTTGGCCCCACAGAAACTCACCGTCAAGCCTATGGACGTAGTCCAGGTCAGGAAGGTATCCCGCCCGTCGCTTACTTCGACTGGCCTTATCGACATAGAACGCTTTCGGGACAAGGATGATGACAATGATTTCTTTGGGGATGGGACTGAGACTATCAAAGTGAAGAAGAGGCGCAATACCCTAAAGCCCATCACCTTTTTAACACCCGCTACTCCTCTAAAGGTCACTCCGGATGAAGACGACTTCGAACACGATTTTGAGCTCCCGATGGACGGGACGCTTAGACTCTCGAATCGAAGAGAGACCCCCAAGCTTCCGACCCTCAACACCTCGGATGACTTCGAGTGGGGCGAAGGGAGTCTTGGAACTCGTTTCGGCGGTACCCGTCGCGACCATGCCTTCTCAACCTCATCCGTGTCAGCCTTTAGCCCTAGCATAGCAAGCTCTACTGTAGCAGAAAGTGAAGACGAATTTGATGGCATCATCCTGCCCCCGGGACCACTCAACTGGGAGGAGAGATTGCACCGTCGCCGGCAAAGCAGGTCTTCGGAACGGATTCGGGAAGAACCAGTCATTGTGGAAAGAGTCCAAAAGAAAGACAGAGAGGAGCAAGAAGACTTCCTCTCTGGACTGGATATTGGCGATGGGGAGGTATTCGACTCCAAGAAGTTGACTCTACATCGTAACATCAAGGTCAAGGACACTAGAGGCGATAGCCCAAATCGACCCAAAGCTTCAGTGGCCCTCAAGTTCACCAATAAGCCCGTGGCTGCTTCTCGTCTTCCACGACCTATGGGATCGATGGGGTCGTTAGTGAGCCATGAGCGAACCCAAACACAGTCCTCGCTCGAGCCTGTGTCTGAGACGGGAGAAGCAGATACGAGGAGCTCTTCAAGACGATCACTGACGCGCTCGGGACATCATTCGCAGGCTTCTATCTCAAGTGTCATGTCCTCAGGGACATCGCAGCCCGCGCCGTCTACAACAACCACACGTAGGAACATGGCACAGAAGACAACTACGACATCACAAAAGGTTGAGCCCACCACTACAAATGCTCAGCTTCTCCGCATGAAGCGTTCGATGCCTGGTCTTCGGCCTCAAAGCCAGACACGATCATCAACAACACGCAACTACGAGCGCCCCCCATCGCGGACCGAGGCAACCCGGGCGCAAAGTTCTGTGCGACCAAAAACACCAGTGGAGCGAGTGCGAAATATGGAAAGCACTGTCACTACAGGCCGGAAGGGCTCTGTCCCCTCGGTTGCCCCTTTCTTGCCGGCGGGAGCATCGGCATCCCAATCGTACAATGTCAATTCCACCAGAAATACACGAAACCTCCGTCGACATGACTCTGAGGGCGGTATCGAGTATCGGCCTACCTCCCGAGGAACCTACTCCCGGGCCTCCAACAAGCGCTCGCCCAGCCCGCGCAAGCACAGATCCGTCGATTTCTTGGCTGCCGAAGGCAACTGGAAGCAGCTTAACAAGCCGTTCCGGGTTAGGAACTTTGGAGATGGCCACGAACTGGACGGATTTGATGATCTTCCCACTTCCACCCAGGCGGAGGCCAAGTATTTGAGGCAACCTGTTAACACTGGACCCAAGGCCCAAGCCCGGAATAGGCTTTACCAGAACATCGCCCCCAACGACCGAAACAACGTTACGCCCTCGCCTCCCGTCACGTCGCGGTCCCCGGCCCGGTTTAACGATTCCAACGTCCCCAGTTTCGCTCGTGATACCGCCGCGAGCCGGAGAGCCCGGGAATCCTGTCTGGCCCAGCGCAACGTTTCTGGACAACTTGCTCCACTCACGGCCCAACGGGTTGCGCAGCTGTCAACCAACAGAGGTAACCTTCACCAACCAACCCCATCAGCACCACCCCAGGCGACCATGAAGTCTTCCAGGAAGCTGCGCAAAACTCCCCAGCAGAAGCCGCACCTCATCTCAAACTTGAATCCTCCAAAGGACTCAAAGAGTGAGTGCCTGTAAAAAATGAAAACTTGGTGTTGTAGAACATATCGATGCTAACTTTGTTTGTTTAGTTGTCAAGGGCATGTGCTACAACCCAGAGACATTTCGGTGGGAAGGGAACGATAATGTGTTGCGAGCATTTGAGGCACCAGCATCGTCACCATCGACGGCGTCAGTCAAGGTACAACATGCCGTGCGCGAGAGGGAGAGCGCGACGCCGCGCCCGGCTCTGATCACCAACATTGGGACGACCAAGGGCGTCCAGGTGGTCAAGGGGATGGTGTTTGATCCACAGAATATGTGCTGGCTCAAGTTGGGTCCACAAAACGACAAGGCAGCAGAGCGGGAACGGTCAAAAAACGGGTCAGTCTCGGAGGCGATGGATGACGAGGACGACGTGTTCAAGGACATCCCCGACTTGGAGGACCACACAATCACCTCCACGGACGGGGGTAGCGGCAGGACCAGCGACGTCAAGGATGACTGGCTGGTTGGCGAGGAGTTTGATGTCGGGCCAGAGTTTGTGCGTCGGCAGCGTGAGGAGGAAGAAAGGTGGAGGAAGAAGTGTCAGGCGTGGGCGACGGGGAGGTCGCAGCGTGGCGAGGCGTGGAAATGGGCTATTCGTGATATTGTCAAAGGGACAGTGGAAAACTAAAGGATACCCCCTTTTTTCTTTGTCGGTCGGTTCGGTTAGGTTGGGTTGGTATTTTGTCTATCGTGCAATTGGCATGCGGTCGGTCGTCAGGCGGTTGGCGGTCAAGGGAAAGGGTTTTTTTTTACGATGCTATGATGACTCTTTTCTCTCTTATTCTCATTTCTTTCCATACCCGATATGACCTTTTTTCTTCTCGCTTCTTCGTCCGTCTTCGATGGGGTTTCACAACCATATCTAGTATAATTGTGGGTGATGCTGAGAATAAGCCCTGTGAATTGGGAGGCTACACCAGCACTGACGTTGTAAGACTACAGCTGTATATTGTACTATAGTACTGGGAAGGGGGGGGTGGGGGATGACAAGACTATTGAACGGTGGGATGAGTGGCGGGTTGCGGAAGCGCATGAGGAAGAGAAGGGTACGTGGTAGTGGCCTAGTAAGATGATGTTAGATGGTGAGAAGACAAAGGACACGTGAAGGGGACGGATATGAGCAAAGAGGCAGGCCATAGCCATCAAAGGTATGGATGGATTGGCTGGATGAGGTTGAAAGACAACGGCATATAATGGCAAGCACTGGGCGACCAGCATTGCTTTGACATCTACACTTAGTTGTTTCTGAAATATCATCAATTAAAATCGATGGCGGCAGTTACTTGACTGCGAGGCTACCGTACCCTATGAGAGATTTTAGTCAAGAATTGTGAAGTGGGATGAATAACGTGAGCACAACTGTCAAACGGCTTCTGTCATAAGAGCTCCCATCCTTGAAGCATTAACAGGAACAGAAAGAGCTACCCTTGTTCGGACCAAGTGAGCGCTGCGTCAGTTGCAAACCACAGGTCACAGGCTGGAAGTCAAGAGAAGCATCTCCGATAAGATAAGAAAGCTTTGACCCCACTTTCATCTCCTCCCCCTGTCCGCTAGGCCCCGCCCCGGTCCCCGTCGCCGTCACAGAGGGGAGCTTGTGGCAGGAGCACTGACGTTGTCCGATAGGTACTAGCAACACCAAGCGTAAGTAACACCAACAACCACCTCGAGAGAGATCCATTACAACCCGTTGCGTCGGAATCATACACGCACCAAAGAATTATCGGTCGGTCGTCACCATCACGACAAACACCAACAGCTGAAAGACAGCAGCTTTGCGCGCTACCAGAAGCTCCAGGGCTTGTTGCGAGACAATCCTTAACAACACCATTCCTACGTGCGAATCGCAACAGCTACTTG
Source organism: Neurospora hispaniola (assembly GCF_033458365.1). NCBI lineage: Eukaryota > Fungi > Ascomycota > Sordariomycetes > Sordariales > Sordariaceae > Neurospora > Neurospora hispaniola. Next base: position 2,955,856 of record NW_026944410.1, on the reverse strand, counting down.
CTGCCCGCCCATCACAATGGCCACCGAAGTAGCCTTCGCCAAAACCTTCTTGGCTATCTTGGACACCAAGCCGACCAAGATCTCGGCCGACCACGTTGAAGACCCCAGGACCTATCCTGCCAGTACTCCTGTGAGTTTTTTTTGTTGTCTTTAGTAACCTACGTCACCTCTTCCCCCCCTTCCATCCCCCTCCTAGTATCCCTTCGACAAACCCATCATATCAACACCAGTGAGCTAACTCTCTTCTTTTTTTTTTTCCACAAACAGTTCATCCTCCCGCACCACCCCTCCCTCCGCCCCTTCCGCAAGCCATCTTCTCGGCCCGCTCCCGCTCCGGGCTCAACCCCCGCCTCCGCCGCTTCCACCGGCACCAGCACCTCAACCACCCCTGGCGCCGCTACCCCATCCTCGGGCGACGCCGCAGCAGCAGCAGTGGTAGTCCACATCCGTTCCGCCCGTAACCCCACCCTCTCCCTCTCCCTCCCGACTCCTCAACCGCTCGCCACCACTTCGATCCTCGACATCAAGACGTTCGTTTCCCAAGAGACAGGCATGCCAGTGGAGAAATTGAAGGTCTTGTTTAACAAGAAACCTGTGGGCGACGTCAAGTCTCTGAAGGAGGTTCTTTCTGGTTCAGTACCGGAGGGAGGGGGAGAACTAGAGCTTAGTCTGATGGTGATGGGTGGGCAAGCGACGTTTGATTCAGCAGAGGCGAAAGCGGCGAGGGAGGCTAGGTTGGCTGCTAAGGCCGATGTGAATGCAAGTGAAACAAAGGTGGAGGTGTCGGAGTCGCCCGAGGTGGAGATGAAGGATGCTACACAGGAAAGTAAAGAGGCAGCGGCAGGACCAGTAGCGCAAGGACTCAGTGGTCCGGCGGTGCTGGAGACGGAAGAGTTCTGGGAGGATCTGAAGGGTTATTTGCAGCAGCGGATAAGGGACGAGAAGACGGCGGAGGAGGTGGTGGGTAGGTTTAGGGGGGCTTGGAGTGGGAAGTAAGTAGTAGTAGTAGTAGATTCTTTGGGTTGGTTACAGTTAGTCCGCCACGGCATCAGTATTCATGAGTTCGAGGAAGGAGAGACGTGAAATGACGAGAAGCCGTGGATACTTGGAGAGAGATAATGGATGGCTAAAGGATTTCCTAGGAGTGCTGATGAAGTAGGACGCTGTGAAGTGAATTGTTGAATTGATGTCGAGGATCGGTTAGGATGACTAGCAAATAATTACTCTTTTAACGACACTGATGAAAGGAGTACTTTGAAGAGACATGAAGTGATAAAGGGGAAGTGGTCAAGATGTGAGTGGAAATTGAAGTGATGATTGTGATAATGTGATGAAGCGATGAATGAGTGAGGTGATCAATCCGATGTTCAAGCAATAAGGCTGTCCACTGTAACTGAAGAGAGCTAAAGTTTCTTAAAAGAGCCAACCGATGTGCGCTCCTGGGGCATAAACTGCTACAAAAAATACACCTTCTACTTTGCAAACACCGGTGATTATAGCGATGTAGTGAAAATATATGTGGGTTTGTACAGATCAACATGTTCACGAAGTCCCACCCTGTCTTCAGATCTGCTACTCTTAACATAGATCTATCGGTTTATCCCCGATAAGATTTACGGGGGGAGACACGTTATTACCTTGAGGTGGGCGGGCTCTCCCAAGGTACGAAAAAACAAACGAAGAATGCTGTTGACAAAGTTGCAGAGCTAGACCGGGAACGTCAAGGTAGGTATTCGACTTTTTCATTCATAGACTCGACCTTGGTAGCGTACCTAGACATCGGCATTAGAAACTGAACTCCTCGCAAGTGTAAACAGAGCAGAACATTTGACATCTCCAAACTAACGTGAATAGTAACATAAAAGTAAAGTAAGTTGAGGAGAGGCGGTGGTAGTCTGGATGTGGTAAATGGTATTTGGGAAGTACAAAATAAGTAGCGTGTGGTTTATATTGTCATTACAACAACGCCGACAGCGACAGCAACATAAGGGACACCATCTTTCGACTATGTTCGCAACGCGCAACAACATCAACAACAACTCATCTCTCTTCTCTTCTCGTCTCTCTCTGTTCTTAATATGATTATGGAAAAATCTATGCGGCAGTACCCTTGCTCACGGTCTTGATAATCTGTTCGTACTCGATGTCGTCCTGCTCGTTGGCCTGGAGCTCGACAGCGATACCGCTGAGAGAGCGCTTGAGGGCCTCCTTGGAAGAGGCGTAGACCATCTTGGACTGTTTATTTTTGGCGGGGAGAGTCAGTAAGCTTGGGTTGCTCGCTTCGGGAAATATATATTCTAAAAAAAAGTCGGAAGAAAGCAAAAAGATGAACGCACCTTGATGCCAGCATCATCGGGGGACCAGGCGATAAAGGTCACCTTGTTGCGGGAACCCTCGCCAGAAGCAAGCTTGTACTCGAAATCGTAGACGGCATATCGGGGACCCTTGCTGATGGCGCCCTGTAACGGTTGTGGTTCATTAGCGATCGGCGCTCTCCCGAAGATAATCATGTTCCTCCGTTCGATCAAGTCCACAGAACATGCCACGACAGGGGGTTGACATGTCTTGGCAGTCCCCTGTGTCTAACCGCCTTTTTGTGAAAGAACCCCTCAATCCCAAGACCCCTCCTCCCGTCCTCCCCCTTTTTGTCCTTTCCAGGCAGGAGAATAAACAAGACAAGTATTTGCCCGCGATGGAAAGGGACTATAAGAGTGAGGATGGGCAGGTAGGAGGTAGTGGTATCGAGGGTCCGTATAGTTCTCTTTCGCATTCTGGGCTGGATTGGGCTGGGAGTTGGTTGCGACACTGGCAGCAACCAGTCACCAGGGAAAGAAAGGACCTACAGTAGCGCTCTTAGTCTGGGCGTTGACGAGCTTCTCGCGGAACTCGTCGTAGTTCTCGGTGGCGCCCTCGCTGGTGCTCTCAATGACAATCTCCTTGAAGTCGTCCGAAAGCTTGTAGATGATGTACCTGAGCTGACGGGACATCAGCTTGTCGAAAGCCCTCCGGCACTCGGGGTCGACCTGAACTCTGTAGAGTGACGCAAGCAGAGTACGTTAGCCATTCTGAGTTCTTCCATGTATTGCGTGTTGTCGATGCTGTTGTTGCTGTCTTTTGCGGGTCCCGCTCCCCATGTCCCAGCGCGCTAGCTACCCGCCGCCAGATGCAACTCTGTCGCTGCTGCGTGATATAGGATGGAGGGATCTCGAGATAATGGGCTGGTTGCATCGCGGCAACGGACGGGCAACGGGCGGGCAAGGCGGCGATAGGGTAGCGTCAAGTTATTGCGGTTCCTGAATCCATCGGTGAGGATGATCCAGGGGCAGGCAAGCAAAATGGCGGGGAGGGGGGCAGGATGTAGCAAGTTCATGGAGGACTAACCCAGATTGAGACTGCGACAAGGCAAAGAAGTCAGCGACATGTTGCACAGCAGAGTGCGGGGGGCGGCGCGCGTTGGGAAAGGGGGGAGGGCAGGAGAGAATGATTTACCATGATGTCAGGTTGTGATGTGGTGGTTTTGTAAAAGTGTTCTTGTCAAAAAGTCGACGACGATGGGTGAATCGATCGCGAGAATGGGGGGGCGAGCGTTATATGTGGAGAGGGGAGCCGAAAGCTGGATGGCGCGGGAAGGTTGTCAGTCAGTCGGGTCGGGTCAGCACAACAGGGACGGACGGTAGAAAAGGCAGTCGGGGGGCGGAGCGAGGCGAGGGGTAGCAACATGGAAATGGAACTCGAACTGGAAAAGGCGGCGGCAAGGGGACTGGAACTGTAAACTGGAGCACACGGCGGCAAGGCTACAACTCGGTCAAGCTAACCTCGCTGGCGATTATACGTACGTACAATTAGGTAGGAAGAGGGCTATGGGATGGTTCCGTTGTATGTAAAAGGTAGAGAACCGGGAGTTGTCAACACGAGGAAGCAAGGACGGGGACGGGGGACGGAGACCGGGAAGAGAGCTTTTGGGAAGAGACCTGAACTTGAATGTTGGGAGCCTGACGCGAAAGGAGCGAGGGGTTCCATTCCCGGGCGCCGTCAGCCAGCAGCCAGGCAGAGAGAGGCCAGGGCGCCGACGAATGCCACCATTCGTTGACCACACAACTACTATTCTAAGCACCGGCCCGCCACTGGGCAGTGGATGGGCACCTCGCTGCCAATCTGACCCTCTAATCTGCTCCAACACAACACCACAGCTCCAACATCAGCCCCAGTCCCCCTTCACAAAGCAGGGCAGCTGCTGGCCAGTGAACAGCATTGTGGACTCCTCCGTCCCGTCCGTCACTTTGGGTGTGGGCTCCCACCTAACAGGCGGACGGAGAGGGACGGTGCAGAGTGGATCCCGCTCGACGTCGATACCAGTGGTACGTACCCTCAAAGTGAACGATGCCGGCGTGATACCTAGTAGTGTAGGTAGTTCCCATGCCTGCCTACCTTCCATAGAGAGTAAATAGGAGAGCTTCCATTGTGCGTTCATCAGCCATGTACACTTGGTTCTTCTGTCACAGCGAGGTGATTTGCGTCTTTCACGAGCTCGCAAAAGCTGTGATGAACTGATGATACCGACCAGAGCAGGGGTGGCCGGCGTGAACGACGAACAACACGGGAAGCTCTCGATGAGATTACGTTTCACCACCAGGGAAATGAGTACGTCGTCTTTTACACTGGCTCTCGACAGTCACCTCCCTCAACGCGCGTTTATCGTTCTCGGTAATCGAAAGGATTTGTAGCCGCCAGGCATCAGTGGGTAGTTACCTGTTGGATCTTGAAATTACAGAAGTGAAAACGGTAGAGGTAATGAAACTGGATGGAGGCTGGATGGAGAGGTTGAGGTGGATGTCGATGGAGGGGGGGAGCCTCCGCCTGGATGGAATCCTTATGAGATGGTGGGGTTGCTTGGTGTTCCGTCGACAGTCAGGTCCGTCTTCAACAACTGGGCTGCCCTGAAGCTGAGTGCTGTCTCCATGTCGAGTTCGTTGTCGTCTGCGAAACGAAAGCAGACGGTTCAGTTGGCCATGTGGCTTGCACACCGAGTTGACAGCTCTGGGCCTCTGCAGCGACGGGGAGACTGCCACCTGGTAAAAGAGTCCCACTACACTTAAAACATGTTTACTTGGCGCCGTTTCAGTGTTGCACCATGCAATTTCTGTTCCACCTTACCTTGAATTCGTCAACCTCTGTGAACCACCACCACCAAATGATTGGCCCAAGCTCCCATCACATCGACCTTCATCCAATTCACAAATGCGTTTCCAAGTTCTGACAACCCATCTTGATATCTTACAGCCACCATGGCAACGCAACTTTTTTCGGACTTTTAGGCTTCAATGTCAGCATGCCAGACAATCGAGTGTCAAAAGATATCTCTGCCTAGTAATGCATCAGCTTCGCTGAACACTATCTACAGCTGCCTAAAAGTGAATGCGTAATATTCCAAGAAATGGTACGCATCCTCCAAAACTATGGCTGCACAGCTTTCGGATTATTCAAGGAGACATCAGTAGCAGTATTGTACAGTTTCATTCATTCTCATGATTTGCTCTACTCTAACCCTCTTCTGTGGTCCGTAGATTATAGTACAAGGAGCATCATCATCATCCAAACAATGCCCGCCGGAATATGCTAGTAAGAACACACCAAGAGAAAAGGAAGAGAGGAGAGAAAGTTACATGACACACATTTTTTACAGTCCGTGATAACACCAAGCCCGATGCCCCCCAAACCCATGTTGTCGCCATAAATCAAAGGTAAAAATAAAGAAAAAGACACATTGTTCATCTCCTGATTCACAGTTGTAGTTTGTAATTTCCTTGTCCTTCTTACATCATGCCACCCATGCCGCCCATGCCGCCCATGCCACCCATGGGAGCGGGGCCCTTCTCCTCGGGAGCCTCAACAATGGCAACCTCAGTGGTACCGAGGAGGGAGGCGACACCGGAGGCGTCAACGAGACCAGTGCGGACGACCTTGAGGGGGTCGAGGATACCGGCCTGGATCATGTCGACGTACTCGGCCTTGGCCGAGTCGAAGCCCTTGTTGAAGTCGTTGGCGAACTCGTCAGTGAGCTTACCGACAACGACGGAGCCCTCGAGACCGGCGTTCTCAATGATGGTCTTGGCAGGGCGGGTGATGGCGTTGCGGACAATGGTGACACCGAGCTGCTGGTCGAAGTTGGCGGGCTTGACGTTCTTGAGAGCGTGGACGGAAGCCTTGATGAGGGCAGTACCACCACCGGGGAGGATACCCTCCTCAACGGCAGCGCGGGTGGCGTTGAGAGCATCGACGAAGCGGTCCTTCTTCTCACCGACCTCAACCTCGGAGGCACCGCCGACCTTGATGACGGCGACACCGCCAGAGAGCTTGGCGAGACGCTCCTGGAGCTTCTCCTTCTCGTACTCGGAGGTGGAGGGATCAGCCATGACGCCGCGGATCTGCTCGCAGCGCTGGGCAATGGCATCCTTGGAGCCCTCGCCGTTAAGGATGATGGTGTCGTCCTTGGTGATGGTGATGGAGCCGGTGGAGCCGAGCATGTCGGGGGTGGCCTTCTCGAGCTTGACGTCGAGCTCGTCGGTGAAGACGGTACCGTTGGTCAGGACGGCAATGTCGCCAAGGATGGACTTGCGGTTGTCACCGAAGCCGGGGGCCTTGACGGCGGCGACCTGGAGCTGGCCGCGAAGCTTGTTGAGAATGCAGACAGCAAGAGCCTCACCGTCAATGTCCTCGGCAATGATGACGAGGGGGCGGCGGGTCTGGCTGGAGATCTCAAGGGCGGGGATGATGTCGGAGGCCTGGGAGATCTTCTTCTCGGAGAGAAGGATCAGGGGCTTCTCGAACTCGACCTTCTGGGACTTGGGGTCGGTGATGAAGTAGGGGGAGACGTAGCCGCGGTCGAAGCGCATACCCTCGGTAACCTCGAGCTCGTCGTAGAGAGTCTTGCCCTCCTTGCAGGTGATGACACCCTCCTTGCCAACCTTCTCCATGGCCGAGGCAATCAGCTCACCAATGTGCTTGTCGCCGTTGGCGGAGATGGTGGCGACCTGGGCAACCTCCTCGGAGGTGGTGACATCGCGCTTGTTGGCCTGGAGGTACTCGACGACGGCCTCGACGGCAGCCTGGATACCGCGGCGGAGATCCATGGGGTTGCAGCCGGCAGCGACGTTCTTGACGGTCTCGGAAAAGATGGCGCGGGCGAGGACGGTGGCGGAGGTGGTACCGTCACCGGCGACCTCGTTGGTCTTGCCGGCGACCTCCTGGATGAGGCGGGCACCGAGGTTCTCGAACTTGTCCTTCAGGCTGATGGACTTGGCGACGGTGACACCATCTGTTGGGTGGGAGGGGTTAGTCACTCTGACACACATGCCATGTTTCCCTATCGCACCCCGAGACATGGTATACTAACCCTTGGTAATCTTGGGGGAGCCGAAGCTGGACTCGATGAGGACATTGCGGCCCTTGGGACCGAGAGTGGTGGCAACGGCCTTGGCGAGGGTCTCGACACCGGCGAGGAGAGCGGCACGGCCCTCAACACCGAACTTGAGCTCCTGTGTGGGAGCTGTCAGTATGCGCCAATTGTCATCGGATAGCCATGACGGCATGGCCGGGACCCGGATCGTACCTTGTGAGCAAAGCGGAGCTGCTGGGCAGGAAGACGAGTGGCCGCCTTGCCGACGGAAGCTCTGGTCAACGCGCGCTGCATTTTGGGGGTATTGTGTGAAGGAAGGAAACTACAAACAGAGAAAAAAGAAGGATGACGGGGGTATCACGGTTGACTTCAGGGGAAAAGAGAGCAAAGGAAAGCTAGGATCGCGGACTGCCGAAAGAACTGGGGAAGAAAAGTGCGGCCGTGGGCGTGTCGGCGTTCGAAAAAAATGCTGGACTTAAACATCTCCAAAGGCCCGAGCTCCCCGCTGCCGCTAGTCGCTTGTGGGTTAGCGGCTTGCTGGCTTTCCTCCATTTCCGCTGCTGTCGCTGTTTCTGGAACCATCTGCACCCCACCATTGGCTGCTGGGAGGGAGTCCCCAACAGTGTGTGAGCAATCATTCCCCCTCATTCACCACTACCACTGGCACTCGCGGTGTTTATGTCGCGCAGCATATCGAGGTCCTGACTTGACAAAATGGACACGCAACTTTGAGGCTCACACCCTTTTCTTGACTGTCAACTGCCTCGAGACGGTTTGGATCGAATTGATCAAGAATGGCCAGTTCATCTAGACATTCAGACAACGACGGCCGGTGAGTAAGCGGCACGATGGATCCTCTGACGTCCATGCATTTCCATGTCAACAAAGTCGCTCCTCTTCCCCGGGGAAGCACCTCGCTCTCGGCAGGCAGTCCCCAGAATTACCCGGCAACCGAACCCCCCTGGACCGTCTTGGTCGGTCTTGGCAAACCCGTCTCCTCCCACTTGAGCCTCAACACCGACCGGCCTTTCACGACTCGGCATCCCCGGCATCAGCAGTCACAGGCCGAAATATTCGGACACAACTCCTAGTTTGTGCATATGCTCTGGGATCTCGACAACTTCAAGTTCGTGACCCATTCCTACACATCCCTGTTCGGCCCATCCTACACGCCTGCTTTGCTTCTTGATCCCCATCAACCATGTTGGAGCAGACAACGGGATTGCAATATGGCATTTGATCTTGTTTTCTCCTTCATCATGTCTGCGTCTCCATATGTGTGTTGAGGTGTGCGGACTCTGGTTTTACAACTGGCATGAAACTGGTACCTGAGATCACTTCATTCCCTTCATTGGACTCTGAAAGAGTTGACTACTCTAGTGCTCCAGTCCTTTCGGTATAATACGTCCCTAACATGAAAATTGAGGAGCCAATCACAAGCCTTGATTGCTCTTTTCCCATGTCTCAACCGGAAGACCACTCATATCAGAACTCTCCCTGAATATTTTTTGGGTTCATAGCATATGTACATTTATGCTCTACTTTACCTCTCTCTCCCTCAGTTGTGACCCCATCATATCAATTGTTAACAATTGGCGTTAACAGTACTCACCTCGATTGGCCAATTCTCGCCGAACGTCAAAGTAGATGACTCCATTGCAGTTAGGTGGACACTCTCTTCCACCTCCTCAAAGACTCGACTTTTTCACTTCTACTGCTTGTCTCTTTTTTGTATTGACCATAACGCTGATATTGATCTGTTGTGTCGCGTTGGTCTTCCATGTGTTTGGATTAGCGTTCATCATCCCATCAGCTACGAGATATAGGAACCATACGACAATGTGGATCCAGCGCCGGCATATCAAGTATACCCTATGCGGTTACATTCACTGGACATCCACGTATGCCTTTCGACGAACGGAGTTGTTTGTAAGTGCTTCTCTTTGAGTTTGAGCTCTAAACTATGATGCCAGCTTCGGGTACCCGATTTCTTCTAGTTTCAAGTGCAGCATAAAAAGCTAACGTGAGCCCATGGATGACAAACTTTCCACCACACTGCACTATAGATGAACCGAAAGTACGAACGCAACAGTCTCAGCAAGGTAATCACGATGACCTCCAACGCCTCTAAATGCTGAGCTTGAACCTCCATCTTTGCCCCCCATTCCTCCGTCTAAGACGCAAAGTCCTTCGACCACCGACGACATGTCCGTGAGAGTTATGTTGGCTTGACCCCTCATACTTAACCGATTGTTATCATACCGCGCTCACCACTGGTAGAACCCCTTAACGCCATCCCCTGCCTTGATGGTTCTCTGGTAATTTGTTGTTTTCGTCCTTTTTCTCTCTCTCTCTTATTTTTCTTTTCTTTTTTTTTCTTTCTCCTTTTCTCTCTCTTCTTTCTTCCTCTTGTTTTTCCTGTGATGGATCGACAAAGATCGGCAAAGAGTCCGCAACCAAATCAAAAGAGAAACATAATAAGCTGGCTCATCCCTTTGGTTCAAAAAGCTCAGTTTGCGTGAGTATTCTTTCTCTGCCATAATGCCTGACGACAGACTGGAATAAACAAACCAAGCCACATCAACCGCAAGGAGAAAAAGACAGCAAAGAAAACTGAAGAAACAAGATAATTGGAATCCGCCACAGTAAATCCCAGACTTTGTGGCGGTCTAGCGGCAACGATCATATCAAGCATGCTTCGCCCTCTTGGAAGGTGACTGCTCACGCTCATCATCATCATCGTCCGGCTCAGACTGAAAGTCAAACATGTGGCCGCCTTTGCTGGACGCGCGGTTCTGGCCCAAGAAAGGGTCCTGGAACTGACCCTGTTGGCTCAAGGCATGGGAGTACTGGCTTTCCTGACCATGACCGCCGTGGCTGCTGCTGTCCTGTGTGGACTGAGAATGATAATTTCCATTTCCCGAATGCAAGGCACTGGCGAAGTTGTAAAAATCGGGCCGCATCAAGGGGGCCTTACCCAGCACGTCAGAAGCGCCGCTCAGACCCAGAGGAGAGCGGGGATCGCTGTAGACTGGCTCGTTGTAGTCATCGCCGGCGGCATCCGCGTCGCGCATGAGGTTGGTGATGGGAGGGAGGCGATATTCGTTGCTGGTATAGCCGTTGTGGTTCGTTGTGCGCGCTGGAGCGGGCTTGGGGGGAGAATCGAGACCCTCGAACTATGGGGGGAAACGGGTCAACAAACAGGCTAGATGGTAGTGTTGGAGGAGGACGAGTTGGGAAACTTACATCAGCATCTTCGCCCTCATCCTCAAACTGAGGAACATACGAAGGGACACTACCATTACCGTTACGGTTACCGTTACCGGCACCACCACCAGCACCGGCACCTTGGCCATCATTCTCCGAGTCATAACGCAAATAATACTCATCGGCCTCAGCACCGTAATCCTCAGCTTCGCCCTCATCATCAGCAACATCAGCTTCGCCCTGTTGATACTCGACAGACTGATGAGGCGCGCCGTAACCCCCCATGTCATCATCATCTTCGTCAGCATAGGTAGAGCGAGCAGTGACCTGCTTCTTAGCCCTAGCCGACCGGCGACTGGCCGACTTGGGAGCCTTCTTAGTACCCGGGCGGTACTCCTCATCAGAATCAAGATCAGCCGGGTCAGGCGAAGGCTCGCGTTTGATCTTGACGACACCCCGAGCGCTGCCACGGCTAGCTCTCATGCGTCCACCACCACCACCACCACTACCGCCAGAGCTGCCATCACCAATGGGACCAACACCCGCCAAGATACCACCACGGGCACCGCGAGGGGTGCCAGTGCCGCTGCCACGAGGGGTACCAGCACTGCTGCCTCCTCCTCCACCACCACCACCACCACCTCTTCCAAAGTTCTCCACAGCATCCGGCAGGTTAAACTTCCTATCCTCCATCGGCTCATCAAACCGGACAGCCCTAGTCGTGAGCTGATCATCCGGGTTCTCCTGGTTGGCACGGACGTAGCCGCGGACGTGCGGGTCGACAAAGACGCGGGAACCCGGTTTCTGGCAGATGGGCGGGACCAAGTGGCCCTCGGCGATCAGGTGGCTGCGCAGTCGGTTGAGGTGCTGGTGGATGGCGCTTCCCGTTGAGCCCGGGTGCAGGCGATGGGCGATGGAGTCCCAGGGGATATCGACGCGGTAGCGGCTGCATTCGTATTGGATGTGAAGGAGGAGTTTCTCGGCCATGCGGGGGCCTGCGAAGAAGGAGAGAAGACAGAGGGGTTAGTTGTTGTGGCTTGGGGTATATGGGGTTGATTACCCGCGGCGATGTTGTTGGACGGCGTGGGGGTGGGGGGGGGGGGGGGGGGGGGGAGGGTATAGTACTTACGGCTCCAGGTAATCAAGTTTCTGCCTTCGACGCGGCCGTTCTTCTTGCGCTCTTCGTGACTCGGGGGAAGGTAGGTGAAGTTCCACTCCTTCGCTGGTGTGCCCTCGTCCTTCTTTGCGCCGCCACCGCCAGCAGGTCTAGAAGGGGTCGAGGGTCCGGCGAAAGCGGCACTGGAGGCGGAGTTGACGCGGGCGTGATGGGACTTGACCGCGGGTGACTGGCCCAGCTTGGTGGGTGACTTTCTTGTACCGCCCATTTTGGAATTTGTCCTTGGAGGGGTTGTCTTTGCTCCGTCGTCTTGTTCGGCAAGTCTTGCGCTTTTAGAAGATTAAAGGATGGGGCTCTTTCCTCTCTTTCACCGGAGTATCGACCCGTTTTGTTGTTGCGGCTAAAAAGACCGGAGGTGAAAGGTCAGCGTTGATCCGTCAACTGACTGTCAGATCAAGACAACAGATGGCTTGAGGTGATCTTGATTGTTTGACAGTATGGGAGATGTGCCCAGAATGAGGGAGAAGTCAAAGTTGTTTGTCGAACTTTCACGAGAAAAGGCGACTCGCGATAATGACGATGTGACTCGAAGCAAAAATATCGGCGTCAATACGACGAAATGAGGTGAAAGTTGGTGACGACACTCCATCACCTGGCAAGATCAAGACAGTTCTTTGCGCGAAGGGACACTCGTTGACTTACTCTAGCGCAAACGTGAATCGATGGTGATGCTGTACCGCACTCGACGGGTTGTTGCCTCTGATTTCAAAGCAAGGTGAGAAAGGGGCACGAAAAGTGAGGTTATGTTGAAAGATAAAGATATGCCTAAGGGACAGATGAGGAAGTACGTGCGGTGAGTGGGTCACTTGACGCTCAAGAATCACTCAATAACTTTTGTTGGGCAGTTTCCAAATCCACCGTTTGATATTTCTCCAGGAGGTCATTGAGCTGTTATTGGAGCGCGGGGTGTAAGTAACGGACGGGTCAAGGTCGTCGAAAGGCGGAAGGGGAAATCTTAGAATAGGGTTTCTGGGGCAACGGACGGGACCACTTCCTCTTATTCTCCATGCGACGTTTGAACAATAAGATGCAAAATGTATGTTGATTCGCTACCTAGTCATTCAATTGTCTGTTGACTCGAAGTCAGATCGAAGATGTGATTTCTGGGCATCTTGTCGGAAGAGCGCTTGGTATTGAAACGAAGCATTCACTTGCTCTGTACTCACTCCGCAATGCTACAGACGTCAGGTGACGGTATCAGGTGTACCATAATTTTCTTGAAGGAGTCTATGACATAAGCTGGTACATGGCTGGCCTATCACGAACACGTGTGTTATGTTCCAATAATCGATACTATTCAGCGAACAGAATACTTGATGCATCGAACCCTGAGGCATAGTATAAACATTTTTGGAAGACGAGCCTCGAGGAAAGAATTTCAGATGTACTTGTATTCAGAGGCACACAAGACGTGAGAGAAACCGGGGAGACCGTTTGTCTGAGTAGGAAACATGAAACTGAGGGTATTGTACCCATAAATGCAAGTGGTTCTGGCATTGATCTATTGTATAGGAAGTTATATTAGAGCCAAGTTAGAGAGAGTGTACGCAACTCGCAAATATAGTGTGATTTGTAGCCCGGGAATTTGTTTTTGTCGAAGAGGAAAGCGTATTGGAAACTTTGGTATCTCAAACATAGTAACCCCAAGTTCAGAGGATCAAATGAACTCAAGATCTGAATCCCACATGTCCTGATCTTCTAGGCTTGACATATCTTCCTCTTCTTCTTCCAGTTTTTGCTGTAGTTTCCGGGCCCGATCCCGTGAAATTCCCATGAGATCTGCCCAATCTCGGTAGGAGAAGTTCTCATCGTACGAGATTCTAGACCTCGCTTCCCGGGTTGAGATAGCCATACAATATACCTCTGTCGTTGACAGCTCATAGTCGGGCACTATCTCGTCTCCATCACGCGAGATCCCCAATATTGCGAAGACATAATCCCTGGGATCTGTTGCCTTGAAACCGTGAATGCACACTATATCCAGCCAGTTATCAAGGGTTGGCCCTGGTGTCCTTGCGAGCAAGCCGCCAAGCGCAATCATTCGTTCCACCGGAGCTCTGTAGACTAAATCCTGCGCTGGCCAGTTCGTATGCGCCTCAGTGCCCGACTTGTCTCGAGGCCCTCTTATTGACCACCATTTGGCAATACTCAGCCCCGACTCGAAACATTCCTTCGTAACAAATGCCCGATTGCATAAAATCACATAGTCCCTTGCCAGTGCAAACTCCTGCAAGATCCATACTCTCCTCCAGTATGTCGCGTCGCAATATAGGTCCGTGAGCCCCTGACGTTCCTTCCAGCTAAGATTCCCTTCTCTGACATACTTATGTAGATCCCCTTCTTTCATCTTCAGTAATGCCATAGCTTCATCAGTGCACGCTGTTCCCTTTCCCAACCAAACAATCACCATCTCTGCGGCCTCGTAGATGGTTTTCATCAACTGGACCTGGCGGCCCTTTTCCCGATCATCAAGCTGGTTAATGCAAAGGGCGTCCACCCAAAGATAGAAAGGTGATGTACCATAGAGTTTTTCATGGTTGTGGAGGATGCTGTGAAGAGCGTCATGAAGATTTTGGCGGATATGGATGGGGTGGTTGTCGAGAAGCATCGTCCGAGCGTCTGAGGGGTTTGAAGGGGGAGAGCCCCATTCATAAGAGAGGGCTTTATACGGTTGGTAGGAGGAAGGATCACGACATCCTGGACCTGCCCAGCTGACTTGAAGTGTAGCTGAGATGAGTGGAATGTTTTGAGTAGAAGAGGATACTGGGGGCTCAAAGCGGAGGAGGCGGATGTGTCTATCGGACGGGAGAGGCTCGTAAGGATAATTTTCGGTGAAGACCGACACTTTACGATCAGTTGATGACGACGGCGTATCTCCTGGAGAGGAGAGAGACTGGTTCATGTGGGACTCGGAGTCTGATAAGATTTTGGGGGACATTGCGAACGAGTGTTTGCGTGAGGTTATGGCTGACGCTTGCCTAAGGTAGGTGGTATTTCGCTTTAAGCGGCGAAGGTAGGTATGTATTATTGATGTGCGACTTGAGAAACAAATACATGACAATGAAGAAAGAGAGAGAAGAGTAAATCTGAAGGGTTGTGAAATCTGGACACACTGGATGTAAACCCAAAGGTTGTCAACCCAGCCGGTGACACAGCCTCAGCTGCCACCAGCTCACCTACAAAGACGTGACCAATCACGCACCGAAGAACAACTCATCAACTTCGACCAATTGTGGCTCACGTCTCCCTTCAAAGCCACACTACAATATAATGCTGGTATGTTTGTTATGTAGTTTGGTTCTTCGGCCATGGGTTGAACAGGGGAGATATAGAGCTCTTATTAGCTTCCTTCGAGTTTTTGTTTCGAGCGACTAACAATGACCAGGGTGTGATACCACAAAAGCCTCTTTTTATGCCTCCATCCGTCTCCTTGAAGACCTCCAAGCTTGGAAAATACAAAAGGGTAGTCCCCATCTAGTGCCTATCTATTTAAAAATCACCGGAAAATCGAACACTTCTTCACTTTCGGGGGCTCTCGAGTGGAGATGGGCGTTTTTTGTACCAAAGTAACAAACATACCAGGGTTAGATTGTACACCTATTATAGCGTCCTCAGAGGTGGAAAGCTAGGGAAGCTGTATGGGCACTAATTTGGTGGCAGAAGGGCTGGACACTTGAAGAAATTGAACTGTTAGCATTGCAAATTCGAATCCTTCTTCCTTTCACATCTTTTATTTTAGGTCGGAATCTCAAAGCGTGTTAGCCACATACACCGAGGGAGGCATTTCACGCAACGCGCAATGAGGAAAGCCGGATAACAAAGGCAATATTTTCGGTATTTCTTTGACTATCACCCAGCTTAACAACGACAATGTCGGGCACGAAACGCTCAAAACTAACATTGTTGAGGTTGAAAGCGGTCGGTGCAACTTGAACCCCCTCACATCTGTCCTCAGCATTATTGGTTATGTATATTAGGGTGCGCAAAAGAACAAAGAGGTGCGCCGCTTACCTATAACGATTGTCGACGTCCCTAAGGTGTACCCATATCAACCACTTCTGTCCGAGAATCACATCCGCCTCCTTCTCCTTGAGCCACTCGCTCCATCCTCCACCCAGAAGTCTCAACCCATCTGTGCCACCCTACACCAAGTTGAGCTCGATTCAAAAAGTTTGAGTACTCGACCATACAAAGCCCTGTCATACGAGTGGGTAGTTCGCAACGAGCAAAGTGGGCATAAATGGCGGGTCCACGAAGAACAAAATGAGGTTAACCCGACCATCCTCCTGAATGGCCATATCGTTCACATCGGCGAGAACCTTTACAACGCACTCAGAAGTATAAGACACTTAGATGGCGAGATAGGTGGTTCGCATCTTTGGTTATGGGTAGACGCGCTGTGTATCAACCAGGGCGACGTACAGGAAAGGGGCCGTCAGGTGCGGTCGATGAAACGCATTTACGAAAGCGCGGAAATGGTGCTTGTGTGGTTAGGAATGGGGAACGACCTGACCCATTCGGCGACAAAGATATTGAATTTGGAGGTAAGCGAGTTGCGATACCGTTTCGTCTGGGATACGGACGAGCGCGATGAGCTGCGTGGGATCCGACAGATCTGCGAGATGGGGTACTGGCGCCGAGTATGGATTCTGCAGGAGGTTGTGCTGGCGAGGAACTACATGGTCATCTGCAACCAAGACTTCGTGACGATGAACAGATTTGAAAGAGCACTGGCCCTTCTGTGCAAGCACACCTGGAAGACGAAGTTGAGAGAGTTA
Organism: Neurospora hispaniola; assembly: GCF_033458365.1. NCBI lineage: Eukaryota > Fungi > Ascomycota > Sordariomycetes > Sordariales > Sordariaceae > Neurospora > Neurospora hispaniola. The sequence continues at coordinate 2,939,298 of NW_026944410.1, read as the reverse complement.
GTACTTTGGCTGCCAGAGAGCCCGGCGCAAGAGATCATGACTTTGAGGAGTTCAAGAGGGACAGCATCATCACTCATTCAGTGGGTGAAAATATGTGTGCGGTGCCGTTTTGGCGCAACGGATCCAAGAGATTATGTGTACGCACTTTTGGGACTCTCGGACGACTGTGAAGGAAAGATTGAGCCGGATTATTCGCGATCAGCGAGGGAGGTATATTCTTCGACCGTTGCAGTGATTGCGAACAAGGCTGAAGGGTATAATGAGATTTTGTGTGGAAGCTTTGCAGAGTTGATGGGGTTGCGCTGGTCGCGCGGTGTGGGAAGAAGTTTGCGGGAGAAAAGCTGAGGAAGAGGAAGCTGAGGAAGAGGTAGACGAGGGAGATGAGTCTGCTGTCATGGCAGCTTCTCTACACGCCTTGCGATATAGTCTGCCATTATATCCTGCAGCTCTCGGGAAAAAGGTCGATTTATTCTCAGAGCGTTCGAGGTTCAGGTTGGAGCTTCTTGGGGGATATCGATATTGGTTATCGCAAGAACCCGAAGGTAGGCCTTCATCCTCTGAGGGCACGACTACAACTAGTTTAGTTGTGTTGATGGCTGAGCCACACTGGGACTGGTGTTTGCCAACCAGTCATCCAGTCGTATCTAGACATGAGATCCGTCGAATATAGGGGGTTCAGAGCTACCACTAATCCATCACCTCGATGGATCTCCAATTTTTGGGTGTTTGGTGTAGTGGTTAGTATGTGACAAGATCCATCCACTTGATCAAATAACGCAGGCCGCGCTGGATCTAGTGTAGCCCAGATCAATGGCCACGGATGAGCCACAAACGACCCGTATCCTTCCCTACAGCTATCCCAACCCACGCTGTGACCGTCCAACTCCATTTCATTCGTTCGTCTCATCCCAAGCATGAGGTTCATGCCAACGCTACACGGTGTTGACGCCAGTTTCTGGGTACTGGTCAGATCCACAAAATCGACCGTCTGACTAGTGGGAAACCAAGTGAACCTTAATCAGGTGAGAAGGAGGAATCGAGAAAAAGAAAGGGAGCAGGTGCTCAAAGGCACTGACTGGGAAATGTGACCATGCAGGGAGAGTCAGGCGGCGAGGCCGGAGTCCATAGGTTGCCTGAGAGAGTGGTGTAGGTATTTCGGGGGAGATGGAAGACACGGCCGCTTTCCTTTGCAAACACAGAATAACACACAAACAAAATACTATCGAATACATGGTATCGAACTCCGTATAGACCGAGCGAGACTGCGCTGCCTGAAAGTCTCAACAATAAATAGCCTGACAATTTTCCCACTAAGAAACGCCGCCCAATGCAAAAGGAGATAGTAAACGCATAGCATGAAGCGCGAGAGACCGCACAAACCATGGCACACGAAAGCCAAGAACACCGCAACAATTACTCCAGCTTGGCCAGGATAGCCTTCTCTCTCTCTGCCTTGCGCTTCTCGAACTGCTTGACGGAGTGTTTCCTCTCGTTCTCCTCCCTTCTCTTGATAGCCGCAAGCTCCTCGCGCTTGATCTCGGCCGCTTTCTTGACCACCTTGGGCAGGTGCCTGTGACGGGAGATGCGCTTGATCTCGGGCATGTGAGAATACCTCTCGACCAAGGTCTTGTTGTACTCGAGCGCCTGTCTCTGCTTGGTCGCCTTGACGCCGCTGCGTTCCGAGGCGTTGGCACGCCACAAGCGGATGTTACCCTGTATATCACGTTAGCTGTGCTGATCGAGCAGTTGGAGAAAAGAAAGGAGACAACGTACATCATCACTACCGCTGAGAAGGTACTTGGAGTCCATGGTCCAGGTAGTCCGGAACACCCTCTGCATACGCTTGGTGTGGTAGACATCGCGAGACATGCCCTGGTCACGGCGCCATACCCTGATTGTGCGGTCATACGAACCAGTCACGAGCTCCTCGCCGGTAGGAGAGAATTCAACGTCCATAACCGCCGCAACGTGGCCCTTTTGGATATTCTGCGCCTTGGTGAAGTTCCTGGCGTCGAAGAGGTAGACATTGTGATCTTCCGAGGCAACGGCCATGTTCATGGCCTCCATGGGGTTGAAGACAATGCGGTTGGCGGCGAACTTGAGAACAGTCTTGATGACGGGCATGTTGGTGCGCAAATCGAAGAGAATAACGGAGCGATCTGTGCCGACGGAACCCACGATCGAGGTCTCAACCTGGTTGAAGCAAACATCGGTGATGGTGTCGCTGTGGTTCGGCCACTGTATCGTCTGAGGAGCCGTGCTGTGCTCCAGATCCCAAACACGAATGCAGCCGGCACCCGAAGAGGCGACGAAAGAGTTGGTGGTGCGATGGAACGAAAGAGCCGTGTATGGACCACCTTCCTGCCATGTCGCGAGTGGCGATGGAGAGTCGGTCTTGGTATAAGGGTCCCAAAGCTTGATGCCGTCAGTGGCACATGTGAGAAGCTTCTTGTCGTTGGTGAAGGTCATTCCCTTGACGATATTGTTGTGGGCGGCGGCCTTCCATGCTTCATCCCGTGTTGTGAGATCCCAGACCTTGACAATACCGTCACCCGAACCGGAAGCGATTGTGTGTAGCGAGTTCTTGTCCTTGGCCATGCTGTAGACACCCTGAACGTGGCCATTTCCTAGCTGGCCGAGGAAGGGCTTGGCGAAGACTCTCTCCAACTTGACGGCATTGAGGGCTCTCTTGTACTCGCGAGCGCGCTCGAAGGGATGGAGTTCGGGCGCAAGGTTACGGGGTGCGCGGGTGACGTCGTTACCGGGGGCCTGTTGGGCCGAGATGTTTCGGCTGAGGGCTTTGATCTGTTGTAGAAGTGTCAGTGGTGAGCCTGGAAGTGGGTTTGCGAATCTTGATAGGCATCGCGTATGGTAGGCTCAAGTACCTTCATGGTGACGGTGTTTCTCTGTTGATGAGGTTGAAGGGGTCGTGGATGAGAAGGCTACCAAGGCCGACGAGTATCGAGTGTGAATGAATCGTATATGGTAAGGCCGGGTATGGCTGAAGTCAGTCGGTACACCTTGTCGCAAAGCACAGGTGCTGTGATACGGTTATCGATCTTGGAATTAATAAATGAATGGATGAATGGATGGATGCCGGGAGCGTCTGTCGCCAATTGGGGGGCAGTTTGACAGCTCCCGTCCCTTTCCTCTGGAGAAATTTTGGCGGGGTCTGGCGGCAAGAATCTTGACCGCCTTCTTGGCAATCTACTAAACGCTTAGGCTTGGAGTGTTAGAGCTTCGCTGCCAAAAGGATGGACAGGGCCTGAGCTACCGAGAGCTGGGCTTGCCTGCCGTGAACTGACAGGGATCTGTAGTGGAGGTGGATGTCTCCAGCTAATTACGTCGCGCCTGGCTACCTAGCGGTACCAGTACGTACAGAGGTCTCGTTAGTGGACATGCCGCCTGCACTTGATTTGGGTAACAGCTGTGCTCCAGCAGAGGACGGGTGGTGAGGTTCGTCACGACACCACAACCTGAGCTCCAACTTCAACAACCCAAACAACCACAACTTCCAAGCCGACGCTCTGCGACCACCGATACGCCGCATATCCCCCCGCCACCTCGAGTAATCACCATCGTATTCGATAGCCAAACTCTCGATTTATACCACTACCGCTTACCACTTGACGACCGGGACAAACAGCACACGACACAATGGCCCAGGGCGAAGCATCAGAGAGAGTGCGCGAGGCGCAGAAGGTGGTCTCGACCGACCCCCGCCAGGCCGAGCAGATTTACAAGGATATCATCTCCAAGCCGCCATCAGTCACCTCTGACGCGGCCATCCGGGAATATGAGACGGCTTTGATTCACTTGGGAGAGCTCTATCGCGACGAGAAGTAAGAGTGGCGGGTGTATGTCGTGGTCATCGAGGAGGGGCATGGTCACTAACCTCCCATCACCCTGTACAGGAACACACAAGGCCTTGTAGACCTCGTAACCCAGAGCCGCACAGTTCTTTCCTCGTTCGCAAAGGCAAAGACGGCAAAGCTTGGTACGGCCCCGCCATCAGCTTGTTGACGAGCTACACAAGCTCATGAGGATACTAACACTGGTTGATACACACAGTCCGCCAGCTCCTCGACCTCTTCGAAGCCATCCCCGACTCTCTCGACATCCAGATTTCCGTCACCAAGTCGTGTATAGAATGGGCCACATCAGAGCGCCGCTCCTTCCTCCGCCAGAACCTCGAAACCCGTCTTGTCGCCTTGTACATGGCCAAGCAGTCCTACTACGATGCCCTGACGCTCATCAACGGTCTCCTCCGTGAGCTGAAGCGCATGGACGACAAGCTCGTCCTCGTCGAAGTCCAGCTGCTCGAGTCGCGGGTATACCACGCCCTCGGCAACATTGCCAAGGCCCGCGCCGCCCTCACCAGCGCGCGCACGAGCGCCGCCTCCGTCTACACCCCTCCTCTGCTCCAGGCCAACCTGGACATGCAGTCGGGCATGCTGCACGCCGAGGATAAGGACTTCAACACGGCCTTCAGCTACTTTATCGAGGCGCTGGACGGCTACCACACGCAGGAGGAGCCACAGCGGGCCCAGGCCGCGCTGCAGTACATGCTGCTCTGCAAGATCATGCTCAACCTCGCCGATGACGTCAACCAGCTCATGACCTCCAAGCAGGCCGTCAAGTACGCCGGCAAGTCGCTCGAGGCCATGAAGGCCATTGCCCGCGCCCACAGCAACCGATCTCTCGAGGAGTACGAGCGCGCCCTGGCGGCTTACCGGTATGAGCTGGGTAGTGACACCTTCATCCGCAACCACCTGCGACGCCTGTACGACGCTATGCTGGAGCAGAACCTGATCAAGGTCATTGAGCCCTTCAGCCGCGTGGAGATTGACCATATCGCCAAGATGGTCGGCTTGGACACCCAGCAGGTGGAAAGGAAGCTGTCGCAGATGATCCTGGACAAGGTGATCATTGGAGTGCTGGACCAGGGCGCCGGCTGCCTCATTATTTACGATGAGACGCACCGGGATGAGGCGTACGATGCGGCGCTGAAGACCATTGAGAAGCTTAGCAATGTGGTTGATGTGCTTTATACCAACCAGGCCTCGCAGCTTGAGTAAAAAGCGAGGTTCAAGGCAGAAGCAGAAGCAGATGGATGGTTTAAGGGTTTAGAACTTGGGGTTCGTCTGTAACATTACGCTTAGATATGGTATTAGTCGGGCGTACTGAAATAAACACGATAAACCACATGATTCTAAGTCTAAGTTTTGAGCAATGATAGTGGTCTGGTCTTTCAAAGTGTTGCAGATATGTGATATTGTATGTCCAAATTTCAGAAACTAAAAACAACCAATGTTTGTACAAAGAACCATTCAACAACATGGTATCTCCTACTTATGCATCCAGTTATACTTTGGGTATCCAGTTCCTTCTTTCACTGTTCTTCCCTTCTCCTCTTCCCATCCATCCAGATTCTTTCATGTCCTTTCCCCACGCTTGATACACAACTAATCCAACAGCTCTCACAAATTCCCACACATACCTTTAACTAACAAACGACCCCCCTCCCCCTTCTCCTCCCCCTATCAACCCGTCCCTCCCTCCTCCTCCTCTCCCCCACCAAAAACGCATACACCCGTCTGACCAACTCCCCCTCACTCCACCCCCCCTTTTCCTGTTCATCCATCGCAAAAACACCACCGTAAAGTTCATCTGTTCCCCAAGCCCGTCTGAACATCTCCCGAAACTCGTAGACGACGTCCAAATGCCATTGCTCAATCACCACCGACTCGTCAATGGGTAGACGCGTGACGGGGTCGTAAGTGGTTTGCTGAGGCGAGGGGCGGTAGGTTTGGTGCAGGAAAGAAGAGAGGGTGGGGGAGTGTGGGTAGTAGAGATGAGTGGAGGCCCGTTGTTTGCCTTTGCCTTTGGATTGGGATTGGAGGGCGCGGTGGGCGTGGATTACGGAGGAGAGGATGTCCCAGTGGGAGGTGCTCCAGAGGTGGGTTGGTGGGGGGAGTTGTTGTTCTTGTTGGTGGTCATGGGAGTGGGATGTGGTGGTGGTGGCGGTGGTGGAAGTACCCGTGGTGGAAACACCGGTGGAAGCTTGGCCGTTATGGTGTTGAGAGGTTGATGTCAAGGCCGAGGTCGACGGCTGAGAGGATTGTTGCTGTTGTTGCTGTTGCTGGCCGAAAGACGAAACTGGTGGGAGAGATGGATAAAGCGGCTGCAGAGGCGTGACGATGTTACGGTTGGAAGGCGGAATAGGAGGCGGTAGTGATTTGCGGCGACTGTAGCCAAACAGAGAGACGCCAGAGCGGATGACGGGGGAGTTTTCGAGGGTGGATGTGGGTTTAATGAGCGGCGGTTGTGCTGCTGGTGGTTGACGTGGTGCAGCAGCAACTTGTGGTTGTTGCTGTTGTGGTTGTGATTCCTGTTGCTGTTGCTGCTGCCGTTGCCGTCCACGTCCAGGGCTCAGTGGGCGAGGGAATGCAGGCGCAGGTCCTGGTGCTTGGACTGCTGGTGCTGGCGCGGGGCTATGCTCGTACCATTCAATATCATCATCCATATTCATATCCATATCCATGTCCGTATCCGCCGCGTCATCCAATTTGTGCTGTTCCTCGTCCTGATAATCCTCCTCATACCTCCCAGGCGTATTCTCCTGAATCCTCTCCGAGCCCGCAGGACTAGGAACAGGACTGCTCTCCGTGTGGGTACTGGGCGAGCTGGTGATAATCACAGGAGTGGAACGGCCACCGAATACAGGACGCCTCTGTTCAACGTCTGCGTTGCGCCGAGGAGTAGGCGACTGTCGGACACTGTTGGCAAACTGCACCGCGCGGCCGGGCGTATGGCCCTTGGTCGGCGGTCGCAAGGCAGACTTGACAGGGGAAGAGTTCTTGTCAGGCAGAGATCGAAGCGGAGGTGGCTCGAAGTTTTCCTCGGTGGATGACTGTTCTTCCTCGAGTTCCACTATCTCGTCGTAGTCGTCCATGTCCTCTTCAGGCTCTTGCTCTTCTTCATCCTCGTTCTCCGGTCCGTACTCAACGCTCTTAGCGGGCGGATCCGAGAACAGCTTCGAGATGGACTCCTTAAGACCAAACAGCAACTGCTTAGGTTTGTCAGTTATCGAATTCGGAGTGGTTCCTGAGCCTGAGTCGTTGTCTTTGAGAGGCAGAGTCGTGGCAGTGCTGGTCTTTGTTCCGCCGCCCCGTTCGAACAAGGGGAGCTTAGCGCCTGGTTCGCGTCGCACTGGAGTGAAGTTCTGTTTCTGCGGGACCGGAGTGTAGATGCTTCCAGACTGTGGTGGTGAGGAGGAACCGATGATGGAGGAAGAGTGTCGAAGTACACGTTGTGCCGGTTGCAGGGGTCGGGAGGATTGCCCTGATAACACGGGCGCTGTACCCAGAGGTGAAGGCTGAAACGGCTTTTGGGAAACTGGCACAGAAAGACGCTGAGATGATGGAACGCGGCCTATGGGAGTCGTTCCTAGCTTCCTCTCAGCTTCCTGACCTGTAGAAAGGTGCTGTGACCGCTCCGAAAGGGCTCCCGAACCAGATGACACCTTGCCGTTGGCTTGACTTTGCCTATCGAGCACTTCGGGCCCAGACTGAAGAGAAGCATTACCCTCTGGACCCTGTAAACTGATTTCCGGAATAGGTGCAGGCGACGAGAAGAAGCTCGAAAGATTCGCTTTCTTGTTCGGAACGGGCTTCAACGCAGGCCGGAACTTCTTGGCCCGACTGGAATGAAGGAGGCTAAACTCTTCCAGCTCGTCACTCTTGTCTGCGGCTTTGTTCAACTGATCCCGAACCATTTGACTCTTGTTGGAATGCCAGCGGGAGCTAGGCTGGGGCTGATGAGTTGAGGGAAGGAAGCTGGCAGGATCGTTCTCCTTTAGGGTGGATTTGGCTTTGACTGCGGGAGATGAACGCATGGCTTCGAGGAGGAAAAGATCCTCCTCCTCCTCTTCCTCCTCTTCATGGTGCTCTATTGCTTGTTCCCCTTGCTGAGCTTGGTGATGGCCCTCTTCTTCTTCCTCCATATAATCCATCCGGTGGTCTTGCTCGTACTCGTGCTCGTGCTCGTCTCTTCGATGTTCAAGCGGAGATTCTTCACGATGATGGCTCTCTTCCACATGAGTCATATCGTAACCTTCACCTTCGGAAAAGCTCTCATGGTGTGCCCTCTCCACTTCAGTCGCTTGACTCTCTCCCGAGCCTCGCAGTTGATCATCTCGCAAGGAAGTCTTGCCACGCCCGAGCAGCAGCTCGCGTTGACGACTTCTCTGAGAACCACGACTCGTCCGGTGCTCTTGACCTTCCTCTGCAAAGTCATCTCGGGCTTCGTCCGCCTCTCTCCTCTTTGGCTCTGCCGAACTTCGCTGGTAGCCATGCCGCCTGGAATCTCCACCTCGGTTGGATTGGGACTCTTGTCTCTGACTGCTTTCTTCCACAAACCGCGAGTGCTGCCCTTTTCTTTCCTCTCCATACTCATGCCGCTCGTCCTCGGCTTCAGTCACCTCTCTGGCATCCCGTTCCTTTAAGCCGCGCGTGTGGTCATCATGCCTAGAATCGCTAGCTCGGCTGGACTGCGACCCGCGCGGCCCGCGTGACCAGTGGCGATGACTCTCTTCAACGTGACTAGAACGACGGCCTCCTCTTTCCTCTTCATACTCATGCCGCTCCTCCTCCACGATTTCCTCGGTCACCTCACGCACTTCCCTCGCTTCCCGTTCGCCAGAACTTCGCTGGCGGTGACCATGTCCCCCAGAAGAAGAAGAAGACGAGGCTTTACCTCGGTCAGATCGGTTGGAGTGGGAGGACCCGTGTCGGCGGCTCTCCTCACCATGACCGCCCCAGCGGTAGTGTTCGCTCTCATGCTCATACTCTTCCCGGACCTCCTCCGTAATTTCTTCGGTCACCTCTCTCGCCCCTTGTTCTCTCCTTTCCCGATCTTCCCTCGTCTCTCGCTCTTTTGACCTTTGTCGAGAAGACGAGGCTTTACCTCGGTCAGATCGGTCAGAACGGGAGCTCCCATGTCGGTAGCTCTCCACCTCCTCACGACCACTCGAGTGACGACCACCCGAGTGATAATGTTCGCTCCCATGCTCATACTCCTCCTCCCGGACTTCTTCTACGATCTCCTCCGTCACCTCTCTCTTTCCCCGCTCCCTTGCATCGCTTCGTCCCCGTTCTTCCCTTGTCGTCTCCCGCTCTTCCGACGACCTATGCCGAGAAGAACCATGCCGGTGACCATCCCATCCATGTCCATGTCTCCTAGAAGAATGACTACTTTCCCTGAAGCTGCTAGATTTGGCATCGCCTTCTCCGTAAATCCGCTCTTCCTCTCTCTCTTCAGTTACCGTCTCAACTTCGACACTTTCCCTAAAGCGAGCCTTTGGTTCCCTTTCCCGTTCCCGCTCTTCTCCCACTGATCTTCTCAAGGTAGAGTTTTCCGGCCGTCCATGTCTCCTGCCCGAATGACTATTACTACTATTCTCCTTGAAGCTCGACCTGGCCCTGGCATCACCTCCGTAGGATCCCCAGATTCTTTGTTCCTCTCTCTCTTCTGTGACCGTTTCCACCTCGATGAATTCCTTATAATCACGACGAGCTTCGGGTTCGGGTTCGGGTTGGGAAGGTTCCCGAGAATCATGATCTTCTCTGACTGATCCTGATCTCCGAGTAGAGTTTTCCTCCCGAGTACTAGTACGTGCTCGCTCTCCAGAGCTGTCGTGATGGCTGCTGCTGTCGTGAAAACCAAGGCTAGCGGAGGCGGACCTGTCACGGGTCACGTTGATTTCGTGACTGTGACTGGATTCTTCTGCTTGCCAGTCCATGGCTTCATGCTCATGTTGATGCCCGTGCTGTTCGCGCTCGCGCTCGCGCTCGGAGAAGGAAGAAGCGGCCTTTTTTGTGCTGCCGAAGGTGGTGTTGGCTTGAGGTTGTCGAGTGGAAGAATTGGTGCTAGCTTGACGTTGGCTTGCGAAGCTAGTCTCAGATTGGGCTTGTCTGTCGTGAGTGGTGCCAGACTCAGCTTGAGTATGTCCGAAGTTGGTATTTTCTTGACGCTGTCTGTCAAATTTGGTAGTCACTGAAAGTTGCTTTATGGCATGGCTGCTGCTGGCCTGAACTTGAGATCTGCCGAAACTTGTGCTTGCATCGGCTTGTCGGTCAAAGCTGGTATTGGCCTGACTTCGTCCACCAAAATTAGCGTCCGCTTGTGCCGATCTTTCAAAGTCGGTGATGGTGCCTTGAGCATACGGTTCTCCGAAAATTTGGCGTTGGCTGCCAAAACCCGCAACGCCTTGAGCATATGGTTCGCCGAAGACTTGGTGTAGGCTGCCGGAGCCAGCATTAACTTGACTATGTCTAACAAAGCCAGCGTTGTCTTCAAATTGCGTTCCAAATCCATTGTAACCATGAGTTTGCCTGTCAGAACTGCTACTGGCGCGACTTTGTCTCTCGAGGCTAGCGCTGGCTTGAGATTGTTTCTCGAAGCTGACACTGGCACTAGCAGTACCACTGGCATCTTGACTATCGGAACCGCGCTTGCTCATCCTGCTGCCGAAGAGCGAGTTGCGCCCGGTGCTTCCTCTAGAAGAACCGGGTGGATCTGGACCAAACGGGTCGTCCATGGCGATGTCCATGGAACTAGTCGCGCCAGCAGTGGCTGATGCTTGTCTGGAGCTTTCCCCGGTATTAATGGAAGCCTGCCTCGAAGCATTCCGTGGCGATAAGACTTGCGCTCCTTGGGCTACCAGATTTTTTATCGAGCCAAACAAGCCGAATCCAGATCTTTCAGGCTGGTTACGGGCATTCTCAAACTGGGCTTGGGGCAACGGCTGAGATTGAGGTTGAGCCTGCGGTTGGGATTGAGGCTGGGGTTGAGAAGCTCTGGAGGCCGACGGTGAGGGTGATCGGCTGTCTTTGACCTCAGGCACCCCTCGGAAGGGACTGCGCAGAAAGCTTCCCATACCTGGAGGCGACGGAGGGTCCGAGGTTACCTGTTGCAGTGCTTCACCAGCTCTGATGATTGGAGATAGAGCCGGCCGGTTTTGTGAGTCAGGTGGGGGCATCAAGTTCTGAGGGTTAAGTGCCGGAAGACCTGGCGGGGCCAAAGATGTCAGTCGGTCGGCCGGGGTCTCGTTCGAGTTGGATCTGACTCGGCGTAGTGGAGGTTCGGGGCGCTGCTGCTCGTGTCGAGAAAAACTTCCAGTTGGGGGAGAGGAAGGCATTTCATCGTCTGGAGTGGGCTCGGTAGACTCGGTGGGCTGTCTTTGCTCGTCATCGTTAAGCTCAGCGTCGTCGTTATCTGCCTCTACGTTGGCATGAGTACCGAAGTCGTCCTGGAAGTCGTAGTCGCGAGGTTCTGGAGGGACAGGAGATGGTGTCTTATCAGGTGTCAGAATACTGTTCAATGCATGTAAGGGGGTGGAGATATTCACAGATGAAAGCCGCTCGACAGAGGGCTGAATACTTGTCTTTGTTGTCTGTTGCTGAACATCTGTCTGAGATTTTCTAAATAACGGACTTGATGGTTCAGGTGGCAGAGCGCCTCGCGATTCTCTTCGAAGATGGCCGTGATATAGGACACTTGATTCCTGTGTTTCAAATTGATCATAGTCCACAGAGCGGTTTGACGAATCCACCCCAACATCACCACGGACATGTACATCCAGTTGTCTTTCAAGCGACCGGGCTTTCTGTTGGTGTGGTGACTTTACCCGCCTTGAATTGGGCTGTTGTGCTTGTTCCTGCCGTGCTTCTGCTTCACTTTCCTGTAGTCGCTCATACTCCAGATTATCCTCAAGCTCTTGCTCCTGCTCCTGTTTTTCCTCAAGGTGAGGTTCAGATACCGGCTCAAAACGTTCAGGTTCTTGCGGTGATTCGGACCGCTGCTCAGGCAAGGGTTCGAAGTCTGGCGTATTCCCAGCTATTTGCTCAAGTTCTAGTTCCCGTCCGCGTTCCAGTCGACTTGTTCGATTTGCTTGCCGCTGATGCAAAAGGCTAGATTCCAACTGTGTTCGATATTGATGTTCTTGTCTTTGTTCTGCCCGAACCCAAGTATTGAATTCTGACGCGGGTTCTGGCTCAGGTTCGGGTTCTGGTTCATGTGTTTTCCCCTTTCGCAGCTCTCGTTGTTGTCGCCTTCGTGGTTCTTTTCGAAACCATATGTCGGATTCTTCGGGCTCTTCTTCGGGCTCAAGTGCAGGCTCATGTTGTGGTTCCGCCTCCTTTCCACGTTCAGACCTTGAGGCTCCTTTTGGTTCTGATCCAGCATCGGACCCAGGCTCGAGCGCAAGTTCCGACTCTAGTTCGCGATCCCGTTGCGAATCCCGATGCGAGTTCCGGTCTTGCTCTTCCCGTTCTGAATCTTGTTCCGCTCCTGAATATGGTCGATTCTGGTGCCTTTCCAGAGACTCGCTGCGCTCATGCGCATCCCCCTCTTCCTCTTCTTCCTCTACCACCTCGGCCTCTCCCCTATTATCTCCTGTCGAATATCGATATAGCGGATCGTAACTGGGAACGGGTGCCCTGGGTGTAGTCGTCCAATTGGGATTGACAGAATAATCGATTGTCCTAATGTGACTTGATCGCTCGTCCGATTCCTGCTGACTTATCCGCAATGACCCGATCGTTTTACTGATATAGAAACTTGTCGTGTCTCCGTCGCGGGTATCCTTGTTTTGCGCTCCTCCGTGCCCTTGTTCCTCGACATAGCTCGAATTCTGCTGCATAGATAGTAGCGAATACGGGTCTATCATGGTGAATTCTTCGCCTGGCAACCTAGTCTCTGTTGGCTGAACCGGTGTATCCCTCGGGGTCGCATTGTCATCCTCGAGTCCCGATTCGATGTCGCTATGCGATTCGCCGCCACCAAAGTCTGCGAACTCGACATACTCATCCCCGTGCGAAAGCTCCGACTCCAGCTGGGGCGTTTCTCGACGCGCGGGTTCCGGTCGCAGCTGTTCCACCCTAGAGGATTGCGCTCTTGGTGCCCCGTTCCACCGTCGAGCGGCCGGTGTATCCTGAGGTGGGTTGAACGAGTTGTCCAGCCACAGGTCACCTTCCGACTCGTCAGGCCTAGGGGCATCACTCGAGGGAGCCCCAACACCTGTATTGCCTAGGATGACGTTTGACGGTACTCGTTGAAAAATGCGCTCCCGACGGATATGTTCTTGTTCTTGGTCTCGATCTCGGTTTCGGTCTTGTTGGTCGCGACTGGAACCCGCTTCGGGCACGGGCTCATGGTCGGAGTCGTCTTCTTTGAGGGCCGTAAGATCTCGGTCTATGAGGGCGGAAAACTGGTCGTGCGCAATCGACTCTTTCCTCGGCCGGCCTCGTTTCCTTCGCGCAGAGCCTGGACCCAGCAGACTAGGCTGTCTTACTGGCGACGAAACACCCTTTCTCCGCTTTGGCGCACGACTGCTGGGCCCTGGTGTCAAGCTGATCCGCCGCTTTGTCCCTGGTGTAAACCCGAGCTTGCTGAAATCGATTGTGACATCTGAATCCAAGACATCCTTTGACGAGGACCGTGCTTCGCGCAGTTGAAATCCGGGGGTCGCTGGTCGCATCGGGCGAGTTGTCGTCTTTGGTGTCTCGGAGCGCAAGGCCGTGCCTGGAGTGGCTGTTCGTGGTGGCCTTCCGCGCGGCCTCGGTGTAACAAGCTCGCCAAGTCGAGTAATCTCGTCGTCGTCATCACCCTCCACGCCGCGCAAGGGAACCGTAACCGAAGTTGTTCTTTCTCTTTCGCGGATGCTGCGAGCGGTTGGCGTCGAGTGTTGAAACAGACGGCGACTAACACTGCTTCTTGAAGTGACTCTCGAGCTTTCGGCTTCGACGGTGACCAGCAGGCGCTGGGGCGATCGCGCGTCTCCAACGTCCAACTCGAACATGCGCTTTCTCGGCGTGCTTTCTCGAAGGGCTTGGACTCGCTGGGTTCGCGGAGTGGGCTGCTGGTTTCTCCGGGAACCGCGACGCGCCGATGCGGGTTGGCGGGCTGGAATCGCCGGTGTCACGGAGCGAGAGGCTGGGGTGGCGGCCGTCTCGAGGAGTGGATCCGTGGACGACGAAATGTCGTCGACCGACATCATGGACGCGTCTTCGTCCTCGTCCATGGCAGCCCTGGTTGTGGGCGCATGAGGCCCGGTGTGGTGGTGGTGGTGGTCGTCGTGGTGGATACAGTGCGGTTAATGGAGTGAGTGAATGGTTAAGCAATATGGAAATAGTGTTAGCAAAGGATGCAGCAGAGGGCGCATGCGCATGAAGCCTCCGGTCTACTATCCAAAAGGTGCGAATCTGAAATGCTGTCAATTGTTTACTTTGGAATTTCCCGTCGTTGTTGCGGCGACCGAACCCGACCCCATGATTGATTGACAGGTTTGGATCCGTCGCCAAGCAGCAGCTGTAATTGTGGACGAATGAGAACGCGACCGCAAAACTGTCCCCGCAGTTCGACAGACCCCCGTTAACGGTCTCCAGCTGGCAGGCAAGGCAGGCTGAGAGAGTCCACATTTTCAGGGCTGTGAAAATGCCCGGGCTTAGTTAAGCACGGACCCCTCATACGCCGACGTCATCGCCTCGGCATAATATTTTTCGAAGTCTTTTACGACTCATCAACCATCAACAACACTTTTGTATATCGAATGGGCCTTGAACAATGGGGGTCTACACAACCGAGTTGGAGCATTATGTCTCTATGTCTCAAAGCAATGCTTACACTTACAAAGGGAACATATCCTGAGAAAGACAACCCCATATTAGAAGGCAAATGGATCACCATTAACTCCATCCTTTACACCGTCCCAACCCGGATTACTAATTCCGAACCTATCCCATCCGAGATCTAAACGACACCACTATATCCGCAGTGGCACTGCGGGGGATGACCTGTCAACTTGTTAATTCCAATGCCGAACATGGGCGCGCCCTTCGCATGGCGTGATCGTGCTAACGAATGGCTTCAATTTCACCGTTCCCAGCGTTGAAGCAAGCGCACGTGTAAGTCCAACCTCGTGACGGAAAAACATCGAGACACTGGGATGTGCTGGTGCACAGCATCTTGTTGAATAACTATAATCCACTTAGTGCTTTGAAATCATAATCAATGTTACTAATGTCAGTAAGGTTTTCTAATTTTTATCACCGGTGTGATGTGAATGGAAGAAAATGTTCATGTGAAGGAAGATATAAATCCGTCCACATCCACCACCCCATCATCGTTGTTTGAAAGACATACAACAACAGCACTATCAATACCAAAGCAGCCGTATTATACTTGCTCAGACACTTCCCACTACCCTATCCACAACCAAAGTTCCACCACCCCATCCTATACCATCACACAATGACCTTCACCACCTCAGAAGACCGCGTCCCCCGCGGTGACGTCGTCGCCCCCCTGAACTTCTACGAGCCCCCTTCGGACGGCTCAAGCCCCTTCAACAACATCGACCCGGCCCCCGGCGTTCCCGAGCGTAACTACTCTTACCAAACCCTCTCCGTCACCATCCGCGACATCCGCGGTCTTGAGTCTTCCTTCACACTCGACAACGACGCCTTCCAGATCCTCCAAGGCCTCCCCCCATCCGCCGAAGAAGACCCTGCAAAGAACGGCTCCAACTTCACCTCCGACGCCTCCATTTCCCAACTCTACTACCCCGAAGTCACCCGCCTCCTTCTGGACACCATCCCCGGTTCCAACAAAGTCATCATCTTCGACCACACCATCCGCCGCACCTCCCCCTCTGCGCCCCGCGGCCCCGTGCAGCGCGTACACATTGACCAAACCGCCACTTCCGTCGCGCAACGTGTGCGCCGACACGCTTCCTCCCCTGAGGAGGCCGAGCGGTTGTTGCAAGGGAGGTACCGCATCGTCAACGTGTGGCGGCCGCTGAACAAAGGGCCCGTGGAAAGCTACCCGCTGGCGTTTGCCAGTTCGCAGACGGTAGAAGACAAAGATATAGTGCCCGTCGAGCATCGGTATAAGAATGGATATACCGGTCAGACGGCCGGGGTGCTACATGATGAAGGGCAAAAGTGGTACTTTTTGAGCGGCATGACGGGCGACGAAAGGATTCTGTTGGAGTGCTTTGATAGTTGGGCAGGCAAAGAGGACCTGGAGGAGGGGAGGAAGGTGAAAGGGGGAAGGGTGCCGCATACGGCTTTTGAGGATCCGAGACAGAGAGCGGATGCCGAGGGACGGGAGAGCATTGAGGTGAGGGCCCTGGTTTTTGGACCTTGACTTAGCTGTGGAGGACACAGAAGGCGGGTTGCGGTATTCTCTGAGTGAATGTGAATGAATAATGGTTTGATAGAGTTTAATGGCAGTTTTGAGGGATCGTATGCTGATAGATGTGTGAATTACTGTGTCCGCGAGCGGCAATTTTTCTATATCGTGTTTGCTCCACCGTAGAGCTAGTAACTTGCACCAAAAGTTAGTCGAATGACTGTGAGTCTTGCTCTGTGGAATCAGCTATTGAAATTCCAACAACGTCTTGTGTGGTTGTCGATATTGATGGATTGGAAGGGATAATATAAGCGCAAAGCAAAGCGAAGCCTAGTAGACTCCGAAAAGACGAGCGAAATGTCAAACAGTTGGCGGTAGAACCACGGTAATCAACGAACCAAATAGGATCTATACGTAATACCTATGGTAATGCTACAACTGCAGGCATGAAAGCGTTCAATGCTCAAGTAGCACCTGTAATAAAGTCCAGCCATGTTTCCTTAAACTCCGTAACCCCTTCAATGTATGCGCAACCCTCGATCCAGATCTCAACAAACGCCTCTCCGTCCCTCTTTCCCTTCCTGTGCGCGATGGAGGCAAAACAGGCACCATCGTAGAGGAGCAAACATTCAATGTAACATGTGAAGCACCTTGTGCCAGACGGCGCTGGACACTCTCTTTCGTCGTTGCGAACCGCTTATCACCGACCAATGCTCTTAGCTCTCGTCGTCAAAATCCGTTTCTTAATCATGTCTAGGCCGCCGTCCTCTTCAGCCACCGCGGCCGCCGCGTCCCTTTCTGCTGCTGGTCCGGCTCATCGCCACGCCGCCGTTGGCGCTAGACTGTCTGCTCATAGAAACACCCCCAAGCGCCTTAGCCGGAGACTGGTGATGAGACGGAGTACCCGAGCGGCCGCCCTTTGACGGGGTTCCGATACCGAGACCATTGGTTGGCTCAGATCTTTCGGGCTCGACAGGCTCCTTGATCGGGGGAAGACCAAGGCGCTGCCTGAGTTCGTTCTCCGACGGCCGCTCGCCCTGGACAAAGGACACAAATCTGCGGTCTTTGACCGGGAGCGACACCGACTGAAGAAGCTTCATGCTTCCATGCTCAGTCTGTAGATTGGCGCCCATGCCGTTAAGCTGGTCGTACTGCTTTAGGGCATGCATAACCATCAAGTCCCCGGTCACGTCGTCATTAGCCAGTGCTGCCGGTGTGTTAAACTCAGACTGCTTTGCATGGCCCTTGACATATTGTGACGGGAAGGCAGGAGGCTGCTTAGGGTCCTGACTACTAGTCAAACGCTCAAGGTTACCGGGGAAGTCGAAGTTAGCGAGCATCTCCAAGCCCATGAGTTTGTCGTCAAAGTTGGGATTGTTAGCCCCACTTTTGTTGCTGCGAGTAGCGTGCGAAACGTTCCTCTCCATCATCGGCGCCGACGGAGCCGACTCCGAGTCGAGGTCATCAGGGTCGCCGCTACCAGAAACACTACCCTCGGGGGACGAGATTGGGCGCCCATAGTCGTCAAACCGTGGCTTATGGGTGAGAATGTATTTGTGCGCCGCCAAAGCCGACTGATTGTAGGTCATTGACAATTCCTTATCCGTGAACAGCTTGTCAATGCTGTAGATGGGGCCGGTGGTCTTGCGTTGGACCAGACGGTCTGTCTGCCATAGGGGTGTAGTGCTGTTGGGATCGAGTGCGCGGCGCTGTGGCGCTGGAGAACCGTCGTCATCATTCATGTTGCGCTTTCTTTTCTTGCTGTCCATGCCGTTCATCTCCTCCATTTCTCTCCGCAGACGGGTGGCCCGCTTGCCGTGTGTGCCTCCGGGGCTGGCTGGGTTTGTGATGCTGAATTGGTTGGGGTGTAACAGGAGTGCGGACGCATCGGCAATCTCGAGGGCCTCCTTCTCCTTGTTGAGCCGGTATTTTTTCGAAGTGATGATGTTGATCAATCGGTCGCGGAGGGTCGAGGCAAGCGCCTTGTGTTCTCTGTTCGCAAGCTCCGTCTTATAGGCATGCGTGTTGAGGTATTCGGCGATCTTCTTCTCGTAGTCAAACTGCGAAACCAAGAGTCAGCATTGGCACTTGGACTGACGGAGAGTTGAACGGTTATGATCGGGAGACGTACTTTGAATTTGGTGAGAGCATAATCGCGTTGCTCTGCAAGATCCTGTACGTTCTCCATCCACTTGGCAAACTTGGGGCCAGCCATGTCAAGGAGGGATCGTGGACCACCGTCGGAGTCGGCGCCATTGAGCTGGTTGAGTCGTCTCTGGTCCTCTTCGAAGCTGTCCAAGGGTCGGTCGACATAGGGGTCGACTCGCATGACCAGACTGGTGTCAATCTGGATCTTCTGTAGTTGTTCGCGAAATGCCTGGTCTCTGTCCTTGCTCCATTTGTCGGAAAGGGTTGCAATGCGTTCGGCAAGCATTTGGCGACGCTTGTCTCTCTTAGACTGTGACTGTGACTGACCGGGAGGAGGGGAAGCGTTGGAGCGGCGATCAGGCCGCCCGGAAGGCGCGTCGGCCATGGTAACGTCGGTAGAAGCCATGGCGAAGGGGGTTCTCGTAGATATGTTTCTTGGTTGCCTGTTTTTTTAATGTATCCGGACCAGGTAAGACCAGGCGAGGCAAACCTCAAGGCGAGGCTGGTGGGCGGAAGAAAGAGTGCCCCAGTGCAGAGATTTGAGGCTAGAAGACGAGTAAGTCAAAGTCGACTGGACGACGGGAAGAGAGCTGCCCTCGTCCGCCGATGGACGGGCGCGCAGAATGGTTACAGCGCAAGGAGGAGAGAAAAGGAACGACTTCTGGTGGTCGAAGCGGATTTGGACATAGTCCTCGTGGGATCTTTGTGTGTATAATTGTCGACAGCGAGGGTACGTATGGTGCAGGTGAAGAAATATGGAGAGGCAGGATGGATTGGGGTTGACAGCAGGTTGAGCCGAAGTAAGGTAGAAGGCCGGGAGAATGCAGTGCGGCACTACAGGCAAACCACCTAGCACAGGTCAGTGCAGGTCCCGTCGGCTCATTGTCCGGCCACCGGCTTCTCACTGCACACTGCAAGGGTTGAAATAATGTAGGTTAGGTCGCTGCACAGCGCTTGGTTTCACCTTGCCCTGGCAGTGTTTACAACTACTACAGTCCGGTGATCAAGCTCCACCGCACAGGCGCTGTAAGAGCAATCTGCCGCAGGAAGCAGCGATAGGTAGGTTTGTATGAGCCGAGCTGATGCCGCCTGAAGCTGAAGTTCGCTCCGTCTTGTGGCTCAACCTTTGATGTGGCTGACTTGTAGGTACCTATCATAGTACATACACGCAAACTGCCTGCCGGCGGGAAGCTGAAATAATCCACTAAAGGCTTAGGGCAGGAGTCGTGTAAGTAGGTAGAGAGGTAAAAAGATCTGTGCGACTCGGGCTGTCCCTCAAGGAATATCTCTCCCGCGTCGGTGCCTCTCACCGTGGAAAGTGGGGTGAACTGCACAAACAGCGGAGCAAGCCCAGGGCAGCCCAGGGCGGCAGCTATGTACCTAGTATGTGGTGCGGGCAGGCAACGTCAGGGCGGGCAGCTGTCCCATCGCATCATTGCATCCCGCTTCCCATTAAACAACCCTGAAGACACCCCCCGAAACTAGTTTACAGATGGACTGGAAGACATAGACCATCATCAGTACACAACCATGGAGCACCTCTCGATAAACGATCAACCCCCACCGCCGCCCTTCCCTCAGGGCCCCGGCCAGCCAGGACCCGGCATGCCCCCGCCGGGACTCCTAGGAGGCGGCCGTCCTCCCCAGCCCCAGCAGTTGCCCGCGCAAATGTTCACCACAGCTGCCCAACTCCTCGACCTCACCGATAGTAAGAAGCAACATTGTGAACATGTCTTTTGGACGAGAGGAACTTGGCTGACATAAGTGGCGGGGTACCAACAGAGAAGCTAATGGTAGCATTGCGCGACGGACGAAAGCTCACGGGCATCCTCCGCAGTTGGGATCAGTTTGGTATGCCTCCATGAACCTACCTCTCTCACAACACATGACCACCTACACACGCACGCACGAACGAGCACGAGCATGAAGAGGTTACTGTGTTAACGCGAATCCACTTTTTCCCCACCATTACTAGCCAACCTAGTACTACAACAAACAAAGGAGAGGATATTCGTGCCTCCAGGCACGCAGTCACCCGCCCAGACCAGGGGGCTCTACGCCGACGTGGACCGGGGCCTCTTCGTTGTTCGTGGCGAGAACGTTCTCCTTATGGGCGAGATCGACCTTGACCGCGACGACGACCCGCCCCCGGGCTACGACCCTGCCGACCTCGAACTGGTGCAGACACTAGCCAAGCAGAAAAAGGCCGAGGAGAAGGCCAAGGAGAAGCGCAAGGTCAAGAAGCTTTCTACCATTGGCTTCGAAGGGGAGAACGTAGGCGAGGCGCTTCTGTGAACGATATATGAATCACGATACCCTCAAGTTTTACAAATGGGACGGAAAGAAAGAGAGGGGAGGAGAGACGACCAAAACTTTAACTTGTTATGATTCATACCTACATACCCCTGAAGTGGAAAGGGAGTGTCGAAGGAGGGAATGGCATGAGCGATTGGAAGCAGAATATTGTGAAATGCTATCCGCTCAGCTGCGACTTCACACGAATGGAAGACAGCATAAAGCCTTACACCAAGGTCGGCCCAAGAAGACACCAAGTGTATTTTACCGTTATCAGAGTAGCAATTCGATGGATTGCCTCGAAGTGGACCTGGCCACTACTGACTATGATCATATTTGGGGCAGGATAGCCCACGAGAGATATCTACGACTAACACTTTTTTCCCCCAGGACTACTCACATGGCCGGCACAAAGCCACCTACTTCAACACTCTACCATCCACCCGCCATCATTGACGACCACGCATAGTTTGGGGAAATAAGGCGTCGGCAGTCGTGACCAGCCTACCGGATACCTAGTAACATTAAACTGAAAGATGATATGCAGCAAATACTCAAGCGCCTACAACGGATGTTGCATTCCACATACCCACACAGGAAGCGTCGAGCTTGTTTCGGTCGGAATAGGGAAAATCAACCTCTATCGAGACGGTGTCAGGAGTCTGGATCGGCTGATATGTTTACCGAGACGGGAAACTCCTTGTGGACAAAGAGCGAGCTTAGCATTCCCTGACCCGATATCGAGTGTCTGCGTCGTCTTCTCCAGGTCTGCCTCTGTGACGTTCTCGTTCTTCTCGTCGGGAAAGGGAAATCCGATGTACCTTGGGTTGATCCGCGGAGGGTTCGGTACAAGCCGCTGGAAGATGTCGTTCTGGGCTGCAAGTAGGCCACTGATGTAAATTTGTCAAGTTATCAATGGATGTCTGGTCGGGCGTACCCGAGGATCTACAGGCCGGTGATGTCGGCGCCAAAGGCAAAGTTGCCGTTTCCTACTTGTACGTATTGGTGTGGATTCTGAGCTGGAGGTCCGTTGAGGGTTGTAGGCTTGGACTGCTGTTTGTCTTTCGTGGGCGGGTATTTTGCCCTCAACTGAGCAGGAGAGGAAAATGAGAGTAAGATGCCACACTGTTGGGTGCAGTTCACTTGAGCTATCTCATGGTCATAGTCCTAGGCAAACCTTCATGGTATACTTTTGTTTTGGCAACCACTTCCCCTCATCCATCCGGGCACTACCTTAGGGCAACTCATGGATCGTCGACATAGTGAAGCCATTATTAGGTAGCTTGTCCACCTGGTAGTTTGGGAAAAGTGAGGGGGTCGCTGTCCTCAAAGAAAAAGGTAAGAATGGACACTTGGAAGACATTTAGCCATTCTCCATTGTCTCCGGCCCCTGTTATCACCAAAGTCGTTGATTGCGGGGTGCATTGGCGTCGTTCTGGACGAAGAAGCTCGGTGGAGGATATCTCGAGAGGGGTGATCTTCCACCGTCCATCCGGTGCAACGTCTGATTTCGATCCTGAACGATGGACCACCCAACGACAACTGTACGGATAGTCCCGCACAAAGGAAGCCTCGGAGATGAACAGCCCCATGGGTAAGAGGAGTTGTTTGCCATGTGCGTGGCTGCTCTAGCGAGATCGGGAGTGCCGTCCTCCCGCGATTCGAAACGTCCCCTGCTCCACCGGATGGAGGCTGTGTGGAGAAGTGTTTATGGAGAGAATCCATATCCAAACGGATCCTTTCAGCCGGTCTCATGGTCAAAAACAACTGAACTAAAACAGGTATGGCAGTTTTCCGAAGCTCAAGGCATGCAACGGTCCTTGCGATGATCAATGGTAACAATTCGCCGCGACTGTAGTAAGAGTCAGTATCTGCCCTTTTTTTTTTTTTTTTTTTTGGTGTATGTCTTGGGCACATGTAAGGATGTTGCTCTGGAAAGAAGCTTTGATACCTCGCTTTTGTCAATAAAAGTGACCTTATCGAAGCGGCTGCTCTCGAGGTTGGAATAGGCGGTCGAGACCAGTGAATGGAATGGAGTTGCGCATTGGAATGACCCCACTACCGACGAACCTTATGCGGGGACATGGCAGGCGCTAAGAGCTTCCCGGCTGCCCCTGCCCAGCCGCTGTGCCATCAAAGAGCCCACTCATGATTCGCTGCGGCCAGCGCGAACCTGGCTGTCGTTGTCAGGTCTGTTTGGCGCATCCATCCGTCAAGGTAAACAATTAAAACATGCCCCGTTTCTTCCTCTCCCTTTAAATGTCCTCAACAAACACACTATCTCTGCTTCTACCCTTATACCAACACTCGGCTGGTTAAAATTTCAAGTTAGCGACATCTGGTCTTGATCTTCCAGCATCCGGTATCTGGCGCATTTGCTTGTATCGGTACGTGTTCGCCCTCCCACGGTCATGCGACAAGGACCATTCCTGTTGCCCAGCCCAATGTCACCCGCCAACAAATGACATACCAGCTGCGCCCGCCGCTAACTTGTGCAACCACTTGTCGCAGCTCACCAAACATCCTACCGAACATATCCAACATTTCTTGGTTTGTCGCCATGAGCTCCTTTCTTACGACCGTGTACGTTGAACCCTCCCCCTTTTCCCGCCCTTTATGGGCCCATCGCGAATAGTTGGCGATGCGATGACGTAATTTGGCAACGAAGCGAGGACAAGCTCGCTCGCCGTCGCATCCATCGCCTTTCCAGGAGGTGCAACACACCGCATAACTGGAAGGTCTTTCGACCTCCTCAGTAAAGCCATGAATTTATCTTGTGTGGGATAGCTGTTAACATGATTTGCCGCTAGAAATCAGCGGACGCGCAACCAGTTCCGACCTCGGGCGAGCGGCAAGGGCGGTGCGACCAGCTACCAGCTGCGACAATATGCCGAAGCAACACTTGGCGGAGGAAGTCTGCGCAAAGTGGTGAAGTTGCCTGAGGGTGAAGATGAGAATGAGTGGTTGGCTGTGAACAGTGAGCATCAACCCCGCCGACCCAGCTTGTTTCGCTCCAGGGGCATTCGCTGACCCGCTATGCTAGTGGTGGACTTCTACAATCAAATCAACCTCCTTTATGGCGCCATTACCGAGTTCTGTTCTCCTCAGACTTGCCCCGAGATGAAGGCGACCGACGAGTACGTTTCCATCACAAAATCATACACAAAGACCAACACGCTGACAGAGTCTAGGTTCGAGTACTTGTGGCAGGATACGGAGAACTACAAGCGACCGACCAAGATGCCTGCGCCCGCTTACATTGAACAGCTCATGAGCTGGGTCCAGGGCAACATCGACAACGAGGCCGTCCTACCAAGCAGGATTGGAGTTCCGTTCCCCAAGTCCTTCCCGGCGCTGGTCCGTCAGATCTTCAAGCGCATGTACCGCGTTTATGCTCACATTTACTGCCACCACTACCCCGTCATTCGGGAACTGGGCCTGGAGCCGCATCTCAACACCAGCTTCAAGCAATATGTGCTATTTATCGATGAGCACAACCTGGCAACCGGCAAGGATTTTTGGGGACCGCTAGGCGACTTGGTCGACAGCATGTTACGCAGCGACTAGACGACAGAATCTTGTATGGCTTTGGCATTGGCGCATGGTTATTTGACAGGGCTAAGCACGTAGGCGTTAGGTTGGGTGCGGGTTGGTTCCATTACAGGCATTCGTTTTCGTTTGGTTTGGTGGGCTGGCAACGGGCGCTGATAGAAGGGATTAAGGGACCACGGAATTCAGGGAGGGACGCGCAATGCTTTTGATGGCGCGTAAAGGGCACCGGGATCTCTTTGGTTTTTTTTGTTTTTTATTTCGGTGTAGAGAGGGACAGAGAGGCCTGGAGCTTCTCGTGGAAATAGACGCTTTTTGACACCACAACGAAATGCTGCAGCTTCCACTTCACATGGAACTTCATGTCAATGGCAAGGATGCATGCCGTGCCGATGCTCGGACGGGATGGCACCGATAACGTTATCGGGATGTTGCTTGCCTGCCCCACTGCACTTGGCACGGGCAGTTCCGGAGAAGAAGCTCTGGGCAGTTGGCGGGCGGAAAAGTCTTGGCAGAGGTACCCATTACATACGGCGCAGCTCCAGGATTTGCAGCCTGAGGCAGACACGGTTTTGCCGAGCGGCTCCAAACCCACCCGTTACCTTGACAAAACTGAACCGGAGCTTGAATTCACGACATCGCGGTCCCCCGTCCACCCGTAGCATATCCCACACGCCCATCATGTTGTCGCGACAGGCCCTGCTCCGCCCCGCGCGGGTTCTCAACACCCAGGTCCGCACCTATGCTGCTGCCGCCGCCGCCTCCAGCAAGGTCAAGCCTCCCGTGACTCTCTTCGGTCTCGACGGCACCTATGCCACTGCTCTGGTACGCCCCCGCGCCCCGGACCCCGACGTCACAAGCAATTGAAGCACCCTCGAGCTCCCGTGTTCGTAGGGTTATGTCGATTGGAGCTCTCCCACATCAACCGAACCGACGACCGAACGCAATGGACCGATAGACAGAATATCAGAGAGCTAACATAGTTCCCTGCGTCATTTACACACGATATAGTACACGGCCGCCGTCAAGACCAACGCCCTCGAGCCTACCGCCAAGTCCATCAGCAGCCTCGGCAACCTCCTTGCTAAGGACCCTAAGCTCGCCAGCATCCTCGAGACCCCCACCCTCTCCCCCGCCGACAAGAGCGCCATCGTTGCCGAGCTCCAGAAGAGCGTCGGTGTTTCCAACGAGACCGTCAAGAACTTCCTTGCCACCCTCGCCGAGAACAACCGCCTCGGCCTCCTCCCCAGTGTCGTCGCCAAGTTCAGCGAACTCATGAGCGCCGCCCGCGGTGAGGTTGAGATGGTCGTTACCAGCGCTCAGGTACGCTCGCTTTGTTCCGTTACGTTGTTTGATGGTGGGCAAAAGAAGATCCAGAATGAGGAGGGAAACTACGAGGGCGATGGCGGAAGGGAAGCCGAGCTTATGGGAGGAATCACGGCCAGGAAGAGGAGGACGACAATGAAAATGGGCTTGGACATTGGCGGAAGCTCTGGCTGGAATTGGGATCCTGGGTGAACCGAAACACAAGGAGATGGGAAACAGAAGCGCTAACGAAATGCTGAACTACCACCATATAGCCCCTCGACAACAAGACCCTCAACCGCCTCGAGTCCGCTGTTGCCAAGTCCCCCTACGTCGGCTCTGGCAAGAAGCTCAAGGTCACCAACAAGGTGCGTTTGTCTCACACCATCCCAACCCGGCAAAACTGGAGCTATACCCGACCCGGCTGCTTGGTGATATTAGGCAAAACAACTACTTACCTTCTCTTTCCAAAATTGAACAGGTCAACGCCGACATCATCGGTGGTCTCGTTGTTGAGATCGGTGAGCGCACCATCGACCTTTCCGTCTCCTCCAAGATCGCCAAGATGAACAAGCTCCTTAGCGAGGCCCTGTAAATTCTACAATTATCCGAGTTTCCTAAGAAGAGCAGAGCAAATCTTATAGCATGAACAACCTCCAAACCGACCGACTATTAGGGCTCTCCTGATTGCGCGTCTCTACTGGACTGGGCGAAAGTGAAGCAGCGCATACGTTACGTCATCTGCTATAAAAGGGAGTGAAAACTCCTGTGTTGCGGGCATGGTCTCTGGGGCATCAGCAGCAGCAGGAAAGACGGGAGGAAGGGGGAAGAAAAAGGGAACGAACCCCTTTTGTGTGTAGGATGAGCTTGGAATTTCAAAAGATTCTACAGCCAGTCAATTTTTTCTCGAGAGCGTCCCTCGTTGTTTCGTGTTTTGGACTCTTGTTGTTGACACAAAAGGGCAAAGCAGTGCAAAGGTTTCCTGACATGTTGCACTTGGTTTATGGGAGGTGAGTGTTTCCAAGATTATTCAGGCCCATATTCAAGTTCAGCAGCCATGCATGGCCGTGGTTGTGTTCCCAAAGGCATAGACCTGCTTGACGCATGACACTTGCTTCGGCTGAGATGATCGGGCCCGATCAATAAGTACCACTTCCTCCTACCGGACAGCAACTTACCTACTTATCTACCTAATCTTACCTACTCTGTATACGACATGCCGTCGCTGTCAAGAGCCTGCACATTCGCTGCGTGGTTCGAGACGTCTATACAGCGAAAAGAGACGTATTCAATGCTAATTCGGGGGTGTCTTTTGACACGAATGATAAACACTATGGTATATACATGCTAATGATAAAACCATATAGGCACCTAAACTCCGTATAATCCACATCTAGTAATGAAACACCGAAAAGAAACAGCTAGTTGATCGATCGAGAGGTAGCCCAGTTCGTCTTTCTGCAACCATATCGCTTTCTCTGTCCTGATTGAGATACGGGCTCGGCATCATCCGTCCAAAGTCCAACTCATTACGCATCATCGTCGTATGTCCAAGCTTACTTCTTCTATTATACTTCATGCCGCTTCTCAGCCATGTTGCGCCCGCGTATTTCGGGATACCGTGTCGGAACTCTTCGAGGATGTGTCTCAACGACGTTGGTTGGGACTAGCATAGCCTTGCCTTGGCCTGGCTATAATGTATGCGTCTCTGCCGATCCCAATGCTTTTGTCTTGCATTTTATCTTATCCTCCCTGTTATGCACTTTGAACCCCCTCTGTCGATTGTCCAAGGCCTCACAATCCGGCCAACAACTAATTCGACTGCATTAGATCCACGGCATTGGTGACATTTCTCGCTCCCCCTCTCCCCGTCTCTGTCGTAATGCTGCTAATTGTACCTCCTTCTGGAAAGCTCTCAAGGTTCGCCGCCCGGGTGAGTACTATGTACCGGTTCGGCTCTTCAAAGTCTTCAAGCTCTACCATTTACTCGGTGCCGTCAACGACTGTTCCGCCGATGACGGCATGTCCGAACTCGCCGCCTCAATTGGCACCTCCGCTTCCAATTCGGCAAATTGGTGCCCGGGGTGTTCGACGGGTCGGCTGTACGCGTGGCTCGGACTGCCACTCCGACTCTGGTGGCTCGCACTCGGCCAGACCGGTGACAAATGAGCTTGTTCCGCCTCGGCAGGGTGTCCAGGTGGCGGCGTAGTAGGCGTACCGCATTTGAACATGGAGAACCGGCTCATGTGTCTCGATGGCTGATGACCACACTCGGACGCCGCCACGATGGACGAGGCCTCTCCCGACAGCTCGTAGTGCGGTTGCAGGTCCTTGGGCGGCACGGGCGGGGGGTTGCTGATGATGCTGACGAGATCAGCAACACCATCACCACCACCATCACCACCCTCACCTTTGCTGCTGCTGAGGGTTCCGATGTTTTCAATGGTTCTTCTACGCCGTAGTAGTCGCTTTTTCCGCCACCAGCGTTTAAAGAAGAGGAAGCCCACGGAGCCGGCAGCGAGGAGAGCGACGGCTGCGGATCCAACGCCGATACCAATGGCCGCGCCGGTACTTACGCCGCCGCCGCCGCCGCTACTACTGCTCGTCGTCGTTGCTAATGGATCGTCGGTGATTGTTGGTTGAGGTGTCGTCGGTAAGGAGGTAGCGGTTGCCATCATGCCGGAGTTATCCTGCTCTGAGGGTTGGATGTACCCCCCGTCTGACATTGCTCCAAGGACGACCTGGATGCCATAGGCGCCGATGCCGCCTCGTCGTTCGGATACGGTAGTGTGAGGTCCGATGGTTCCATCGGATACGACAGTCACACCCATCAGGACCTCAGCTCCCTTGGGGAAGGTTGTGGTACATGCTAGTGCCTGATCGGTGTTGTCGGCACAGGTAAAGGTGAGGGCACTGTTTTTGGTGTTAGTATCCTGACAGCTGTTTTTGATGTGGAAAAAGGTTTATCGTACGCCCCGCTCGGACAGCACACAACTGCCGTTTGAGTCTTACCCGCGGCCTCTGTGTCTGTCACAGGGAGCCCAGAGCGCGAACATGGTGCTGTCGTGTATCCCTTGGGACAAGAGCCGGGGTTGTAGTAGTAGGACGGGTTCGCAACGTAACCATCAGGAAAGCAATTCGAATCAGGTGTGTAGAGAGGACCGTGAATGTATTCGGATGCGGTCCCCTTCCAGACCTGATATATCTGGGGGGTGTTGGTGGTACAACTGGCTGGTGGTGTGAAGGTCGTCGTTAAAGGGCCGATATTCGTCATGGTGGCGCCGCACTACGCATTCAAGCGGGCAGCTCTCTCTTAATGCGTCTCAGATCCAATGCCTGATCGAGATAAGCATTATAGGTATGGGTATGAGGGTCGGCGCGTAGGTAGAGAAAAAAGATGTCAATGTTTCCTTCGCGTCACTTGCTCGGTCGACAAGACTTGCTGCAACTCAAGCCTTTTGGTGGGAAAACAACAACAAAGCCGGGAGCAAAAGAGGTGCATTGTCTAAGTTCTCTTGTTTCTTTGATCACAGCCGGAAGAACAAAAACCTGAGACTAGTCCGCCGCCCACGGACAAGATGGACTGTTGGTGAAAGATGCGAGCTAGGATGCATATGGACGGGCTGGCGGATCGGCAGACCGTCAGGGGGCCATATGTACCCGTCCCCCACCTACCCACGCAGCAGGCGCTTGCTGGAAATGTAACCGATCGATGAACGGGGAGATGAACCTCACTCATTTGGGCTTAGACGCGACAAGCAGGCCAATGGGAATGTCAGCCAATCTGGAATTTAGCCCCGGAGAGAGTGTTCACTTGAGAGCGGTCGGTCACCGTCAACCTGAGGCTTCTGCGTACGAGGCGGAATATTCGAGATCAACCGGATGCTCGGTTGTCGCGGTGAGGTTGGGGGAGTCGGAGTGAGTGCGATAACTTGAGTTCACGATGGGACTCGAGGTAGACAGATTGGCGGATTTGTAGGTTATTTTTATCAACTCTCAGTGAGCACGTCGACAATCTCCTACAAGCCATAGTGTTTGATGATGAGAGTCACCGGCTTCTAGAAGTCTCAGCTGAAAGGGCGTAAACCCAACCGGGAACAATGGCCCATCATGCCCTTGCATTGCAGCAAAGCCCACTCCCGGAGCGGACTGACCAGGCGGAGATCGGGGTTTTGGTGGTGCCTGGCAGATGTCAAGGGATGAGACATTGAGTGATGTTCACATCAAGCACCATGTATCTGTAGGTAGTAAGATGTGCACTGACATGAATGGCTGATAATAGGAGTAAGGCTATCCTGAGCTAGAGTCCCCTGCCTGAATGGGCACGTTAATAAACTTGGCGATTATCGCCGGTGTGTGATTTGGAGAGTACCGCGAGTAAAAAGTGCTGCGTTGCCTGTTCGTGAAGTGAATTATAAACCCAGTATAATAAAAGTTGGTGTTGTTCGTTAGGGCTGATTCATTGCTCCTGATCTACGCAAGCAGTTGTACGACAACGGAACAGTTTTGGTCGAACGGATTGAAGTCCCCGCGGGCCGATTGAGATCGCTGATCAAAACGGGGCGGGATCACCAATGCAGGATGTCCATTTTAGCGGAGAACTGTAACTGTAGCGGGCTCCACCTGTCAAGTTATGCCAAGACAGATGTCACCTCCTCCAATCCTTCCAATCGAGCAGCTCCTTGACCTGTCAGCAGCTGCCCTGCAGTGTCAAGTGTCAACTGACTAACTAACTGCCCGTCATCTGGACTTCCTCCTCTCCGAGACTCCAACAACCAAACTCAAACTCCAACAACCCCTCCTTTCTTCCCCTCAACCACAAATTCCATCAAGACAGCGCCCAGCATGAACGCTCGAGTCAGGCCTCTTTCCGCAGTGACGACGTCGGATTTCTGTCATTCTTTTCACACGTCTTGCTTATTTCCCCGGAAGTGGTCTCCTACAGTTGCATAGTTTCATGGAAGCAACCAAGCAATCTTCACCTCCATCCGGAGAAGGGAGCTCTAGGGCGGAAAATGCATTTGTTTGCATGCTCGACTCATCCTCGGCTACGCTGTGTCGTTGGTGGTCGGTCACTTGACTCTGATTTATCTATAATGACACCGTGCTGCTGTTCTCCTTCAAACCCTTTCCCTTCACTTACCTTCGTATGCCTTGCACACAGGTCCTTCCTGGTAATTGTTGACAAGAGCGGGAAACTCCCCCGGACGCAGTGACGCTTAATCCACACCCAGCTGACCAACTTCGTAGTGTGCCTGCTCTGCTTCGACTATTCTATTTGCAACGCCGCGTGAAGATGGAAGCCGCCATGATCCCGAGGGACGATGTACGGACAAGTTGCTTCACCCTTCTCGCTGCGACTCCCTCATATATCACCTATAGTAGTACCCTCGCTGGAGCTTCGTCTCCGATCTAGTCCTCCACGACTCGAAGCTTAGTGTGCTCGCTTGAGTTTTCCTATGTTCACGACCTATCCTTTCGCCTTCTTCACTTGTCCCTATCTCAAAATACTTCTTTTACCCCCTCTTGGAGAAGACGCGTGCTCGAGGCTGGTTCCTCAACCGCAGCTATGAAGGGCATTATCTCCGCGACTCTGGCCTCCGTTCTGGTCGGAACCGCTCTGTCTCAGTCATCTCCAAACACCAGGGACGAGTCCGCTACGGAGCGTGTATGGTCCTCCATTGCATGGGTTATGCATGGTGACCGGAGTCCTCTCGATGTACCCGGTTTTCCTCCTAATTTGACTCCCCTAGGTGCTCAACAACTCGTTGATCGAGGCCGCGTTCTTCGCAATCGTTACATAGTGGCTGCTCAAGAACCGGATAGTTTTGACGTTTCCAAGCTCATCGGAGCCAAGCTCGTGGGCCTAAGCACAAACGCCATCGACAACACCCAGCTTGATATCCTTGCGGGCGCAGATGGTTACAACTTTCACAGTGCTTTGGCCCTCATGCAGGGCCTCTACCCCCCATCAACACGTGTGTTTAATGGGACGGATGGTATAGCAGCCGCTCTTCTTGCCAATACCGAGATATTGGATTATCCTCTGGAAGGATATCAATATCCGGTTATCAGGTCACCGTCAGTCGACGATCCTGAATTTGCTTCGTAAGAGAACTCCATAATCACCAATCTAGATAAGAAAGATGGCTAACAAACATGACTTCTAGCGTGGACGCAAATAAACTCTGCCCTCAGTATCTACACTCTTTGGACAGCTTTGAAAACGACACTCGGGTGGAGAAGACCTATAACGAGACACTGGTCTTCTACAAAGCGGAATGGGAAAGGATCTTCCACGGTAACAACATCGCGTACCCCTCGGATCTGGCAGACTACCATCACGCTTACGAATTCTATGACCACGTCCAGTATCTCTACGTACACGACAACGCCACGAAAAGTCAACTGAACTCCTCCTTTGTCGAATACATGGGCAATCTCGCAGCTACCGAGCAGCGTGAAAAGCATGGAAACTTGACAGTGTCTGGAAAGGAGGAAGGCGACAAGATCCGCGCCATTGCAGGCCGCACCATGGCTGGCAAAGTTATGGAGTGGTTCGACAGCAATCTTCAGACAGAAGGACACACTAACAAGCTCAATATGGCCTTCACCTCCATAGAGCCCTTCTTTGCGTTCTTCTCTCTGTCAGGCTTGATAGATGGTCCATCTGGTAACCAGTTCCGAAGCCATGTTCCCAACCCTAGTGCAGCGATGATTTTCGAGCTCTTCTCCAAAGGCGACAGCGACTCGGTTTACCCTCCTGACGAGGATCTCTGGGTACGGTTCCTTTACGACGATGCCAAGTCCGGCTCCCTTCCTCGAGAATACGCCCTCTTTGGCAACGGGAACTCGCAATCAGTCATGTCTCTCGCCGAATTCAGACATTCCATGGGAGAGATTGCCCTCAATTCATCTTCCCACTGGTGCGAAGTCTGCGACAGTTCTGCCTCTTTCTGTCTCGTGGCCAAAGGTGCCACCGGAGGCGACGACAACAAGGGCGGCAGCCCCGACTCTAGCTCATCCCTCGTCTCCCACGATAGCCAGGGTCTCCAAATGGACCCCACCATAGCCGGCGCCATCGGGGCCGCCTCAGCAGTTGCCGTCATCGGACTCGGCTTTCTCGCAGCCACCCTCTGTGCCGGTCTCCGCTTCCACCGAGCCGGCTCGGAGAAGAGGCGCGAGCAGGAGCGCATGATTCGCATGCTGAATCTAGGCAGCGCGTATAACAATGACAACAATCGGGCAGCGGCGCCTGATGCCGACGTGACGTACGGCAGGAACGGAATCCGACACGAGCGCGTAGGAAGCTGGGAAATGCACAATGGATTTGGTACGAATCCGTATGGTACGAGCAACACGGATCGTACCGCGGGGCTCGATCGCGTTTATACCAATGATGCTGGATTTTACTCACCTAGACCCGGCGGCAGCTCGTCGAAGCGACCGGTAGAGGATGACCAAGCAAGCTATTTTGGCGCTGTGCCGACGAAGCCGAGGGACTTCTCCTTGCGAGATGGTGAGTGAGTGAGTGAAGGAGTGAGCGGTGCTGGGTGGTACCTTTTCAAATACGTTGATCTTTTCTTTTCTTTTTGCTTACTATCGCCCTCATTTCCCTCTTCTCCCCTTGAGCACTTCATATTGTTTACATGGCACCCGGTATTTTGCATTGGGTTCGGGAGGTCTTGGGAAGTTAAAATTATCAGGTGGCGTTCAAAGGAGATGGGGGTAGGATTGGGAGTGAGTGGGTTTGTTTACTTTCTCCCTATTTTCCCCAGTCCACGTTACATTCGACGATTACGAATCACCGAGTGCTAGGTATGGAGCAACATGGCTATGGGTGTTCGGGACTCGGGAGCGATCGGGAGCTCGTCAAAGCTTAACCGGTGGCTGAGCAAAGGGATATCATATCATCTGGCCATAATGTGGTGGTATGGAGGGCAATACCAGTTGGAATACAGTCGCTTGTCGAAGCAGCTTTGAGTTGGTTATTTTATTATTATGTTTTTTTCTCGTCGTGTGAATAGCACATCCCTTACCTCACATGCACATGGATCGATGTGAATGACATCTGAAGAGTGAGTGGCACCCCCTTAGCACTGAATGCACCCTCCTCCCTCCTTACTTTCTCTTAACTCTCAACGCAACCACGCAACTTGAATCCGATGCCTTCCTAATATTACACCTTCATCACTCGCACCTCCCACGCGTTTAAGCGAGCTGGGACAAAACGGAATAAAAAAATTTGAATTTTTTTTAAAACTTTTTTAGTTTTCAACTTTTCTTTTTTAATTTTTTTTCTTTTTTTTTATTTGAAAAGAAGGGCGATAACGACGACGACCACAACGACGACCTCGTGACTCTGTCTCTGTCCATCTCTGCAAGTGCGGTCAAGGGCGACGAACGAACGGATGAGAAAAGCCGGGAGGAGGTTATTGGTCACGGGATCATCGAAGTCAAAGGCAAAAAGCATGTGAGGCTTCGGCTTTCCTTCTCAACCCTTAGTACACACATTACAAACGAACGAACGAACGAGCCAACGAATCCTTCCCCGTGAGGCGTGGGTGGGCTTGTAGATGGAGCCCTCTTTTTTGCTCCTCCTCCTCCTCCGTAATCGCAGTCGCAGTCGCGGTCTACGCCGCCGTTCACTTCTGTGCTAGGTAGCGGTCGGAATAATACCTGGTGTTATTAGGGGGGTGGAGACAGCATGTTCCTAGGGCTCTCGTCGGTCGGTATTTTATTTCTTTCTTTCGCCGGCGTCAGCCAAGAAAAGATGTGATGGAGTCATAGATGGAGGTGGAGCGGAGCTGTATTGTATCGTATTGTAACGAATTTTCAGGTAGGTCTCCAGTTCTCCAGACTCCACGCCCGCGATCTCGGGATCTCACACACACCCACACACCGTTCGGTATTTAGTACGTGCATTGGTGTGTTGTTGTTTTTTTCTTGCTATACCACAACCGAATGATACTTTGTGCGGTTTGAGTTCGAAAGTGGGTAGTTTGACGACCTAGACGGCGGAGACAATCAGAGAAGAAATTACCATCTCAATGCGTGGCAGTTCAAGTTGTGGATGGGACGTATCGATGTGAAGGTACAGAGGATTACCTAGCCCACGTTAGTTTCTTTGTTGCCTACGATCACCGAGCGGAAACGAACTGCGAAACTGGGGAGGGAGGGTCGAAACAGGCATGTTAGTGGTTTGAGATAATCACGTTATGCCTTCCACTTTTGTTCTCTTTTTGAGAGCAGACATAGATATTTTGAAGCTGGGGATGTGGTGCACTAA
This sequence comes from Neurospora hispaniola, assembly GCF_033458365.1. Lineage (NCBI taxonomy): Eukaryota > Fungi > Ascomycota > Sordariomycetes > Sordariales > Sordariaceae > Neurospora > Neurospora hispaniola. The sequence goes on along the minus strand of NW_026944410.1, from coordinate 2,904,518 downwards.
CGGCAGTTATGGTGATCGAGTGGGATAAATATACAGCCCAGCGGTGAGAGCCCGACTGGCGATGAACATTCACCGTCTCCGCAAAACGATGTCATCATCACACAAAAGAACTTGAACACAGCCCGTTAAAGATACAGACTCTGAAGTCCGTTTCGTTTTCGCAACTGTCATGTTTCAAGCTTTTCCCCGAACGAACGGGGAAAGTCGAGTCTATCGGAGTGCAGATCCGGGGAAAATGCAACTGACAAAAAGCTTGGCATTCAGGGCGGCAAAAGAGGCCTTGCTTTCTGATTGGACGCTTCCTGGCGTTACATCTCAGACGGGACTCTTTCTACTGCGTAACAACTGGACTGGGACGGTTGGATGGACGGATCGATGGAGGAAGCATGCATACATATTATATTAATGCGAATGAAATTGATTTGATGGAGGGCGAGGGCGGCTTTGCATCTTGTTTCGGAAGGACACGCCCGTTGTTGGTTTCGAATTTAAGGTTAGTGGAAGTCAAAACCTGGGGCAGAAAATGTAGATAGATATCCTTTGATCCGGGGAGAGTCAGATCTGCTTTGTACCCCAGAGAGAGCTTTTGCCTAGAAGAGCAGGTTGTATTGTATTGTAGTTCTTCCATGGACATCTAGAAATCCACCGCTCTGAACAAAAATACTGACTGTGTTCGAAAGTGCTTGCTTGAATAAGCACACGTCGGTAAAATTCGTGAGTAAATTTTTTATTTATTTTTCTTCATTCCAGATTACAAACACTTTGCGCCGTACCTATATCTATGCATGCCTTATCTCTTCTCTCCTCGCGGGGTCCTCAACGACTCGTGGCTATACACTACAGTCACCATCTCCACAAATATCCGGTCAGCCGGAGGAGGGTCGTGGTACCTAGTCTGTTCAGGTGTGTTGCAGTTGGGGCCAGGAGGACTGACCCAACCTGAACTAGGTAAGAGTTCTCCAATCATCATCATCATCACCAGACTCTGGTTTTCTACAGAATACAGTATGATCTGCACTGTAATGCAGGTTGGTTGACTGCACTGCAGTGCATTGGATGGCGGCGGCCCCCATGTGCTGCCTGCGCTCGTGGCTTTCACATGCCTTTTTTTCATCCAAAAGAATGCGGCATCAGCGGCAGCCGTCTGAACAGTTATGCCATGTACCTTACCTACTGCGGTTTGATGCACGTACATTTTCTTGACATTAGCGGGTAGCCCGACTACATCCTTTCTCTTTTCAACATGAAATCTACATTCGACAAGGCCCACTCTCTGTCTAGAAAACAATCCAAGGAAAAAGACTTGTAAACGAGATGGACGAGGTCCAGTGGAGTTCAACCCCAGAATGGAGCACAGGCTTGGCCTGGATTCTTCTGGAGCCGGACCCATGCCCGTCCAAGTCCCAGTGGTCACCCCGCAAACTGAATGGAGTCTCCTTGGGCCAATGAGACCCACTCGGCACGACTCGTCTCATCCCGCCGTCCAAGTCCCACGAATGCCGTCCGCCGCACACTACCGTCGCCTTTGACGGCCTCCGCTTGTCCGAGCAAGATCCCCACGATCCCCTTCCAACGTCCACTTGGCTGTGATACCCTACGCCGCCGCCGCTCGTCACTGGCCAGCCCAAGAAGCAAGCTAGCCTGCACATCTTCTCGCTCCTCGCTTCTCGGGCCGCCGCGATCCAGTCCACCGTCTCTGCAACTGGAACCTCGCGCCTTCAAGCCCTCAAAGTTACCGGCGAAAACGACTATCTTACCGGTACCCGCTGCCTTCCCATTCCCCATTTTCAGGTATGTACGTAACCAAGCTATCTTTACACGTACCATCCCCCCGGTCAGGCCAAGGGCTCGACGACCACCACAACGTCATTGTCGCCAAGGGGTGTGAACGACAATCCCATCCCATCTCCAGCACATGCTTTGATCCTACGGGAAAAGGGCTTAATGGGTTTTAGTTCAGTCTGGGGAACACGTGTGTACATGACCAAGGCAGCTGACCAGTGACCACATAGGGCTACAGCTATTCAGGACTCTCAAGATATTTTGGAAACTCAGAGAGGGTTTGCCTATTTTGGGAGCTAGCAATCATCCATCTGCTCTCATCTTAATTCGAAAATTCCAATCCTGACCCATTCTACTATCATCCTCATCCATTGCCCAAGAGGTCTGATACCACCGCATATTCTACTACCGAAAGAAAGAACTCAAGATTGGTTGGAACCTTCGCTATCTGTTACGGTACGTTGTACATCCCCTGCTTGAGCTTCCCTTCTTTGCTTTTGTCAGACCCTACGGGCTACGGCAGTTCCACGCATCTGGACCAGTTGGGCGCATTCCATATCGGGTGCTCGGACTTGCGGAGAAAACAAGACGAACCCCTGAAGATTGGACGGGTTACCGCTACATTCACGGTATTCACACCCCCAGGGGGGCACTTCCACTTGCAGACGCGCACACCATGGCTGGAGGAGGGCCACCGAACGAGCTACCACATGCTCCAGTGCCTCCTCTCGCTGTCACAACAACCCTCGGCGTCGTCTTTTGGTGCCTCGAACTGCTATCTCGGGCTCTTCTTACTCCTCCATGGGAACAAGAGGTAGTTCCACTTCGTCCCCAGAGCTCCATGACTGTCACTAACTGTACACACTTCCCGGCTTGTCCGCTACCTACGTCTGTGGGTCTGGCGCTGTTCTTCGCTCCCGTCTGCCTGCTCCCCTTGCTCCCCTCACCATGCCCATGCGGCTTACATACACCCTGGCAATGTACCGGGGTACATCGGATACCCTCCTCTCCAGAGTCCCCTCCCCAGCTCCCACTTCCCCTTCGTATAGTTATACCTTCAAAAGCCCGGCCGAGAACCGGACCCTTTCCCTATCTTACATCCTCCCATTTTCCTTCAAAAGGATATCCAGACCGCCGATTTTATTCCCAGTGGCATACCGCCTTATTGTCTTCAAGACTGCCATTTTTCTCCCGTACAACCTAGCGTGGCTTCAACATTAGCACTCGAGTCTCAACTTGATACGCCTAACTACTACGCTCATACACACACACAGCCTGGAGCTACCTCGCACCAAACTAAACTGACACAATGACTCTTACTGAAGTTCGCACTTTCACTCCTCCGAGAGCTTTCGGTGACGCTATCAGCCAACCAGTTGTCACACCAGTCATCACAACTTCGACAACACCGCGCTCCATCCCCGAACTCCAGATCACACTCAAGCCCGCCATCAGCCCATCACCAAAAGCACGTCAGAACAGCATGGCCTCTACTCCTGAAGAAAAGTCCAAAGGCGGCGTAACATTTGCCCACCAGGACAAGCTCCCCAAGCTTCCTATCCCAGAACTCGAAAGCACCTGCCAAAGATATCTCGCCTCCCTAAAACCGCTTCAAACCCACAGAGAACATGCCGAGACAAGGCGCGCTGTTCAGGAGTTTCTTCAAACAGACGGCCCCGAGCTGCATGAGAAGTTGAAGAAGTATGCCGAGGGACAGACAAGCTATATCGAGCAATTCTGTAAGTCTCTTCCGACACAAAGGTCCTTTACAGTCCATGTTTGGCTAACACGTCTTCAGGGTATGATTCGTACCTCAACTACGACAACCCCGTTGTTCTCAACTTGAATCCCTTCTTCTTACTCGAAGATGATCCGACACCGGCTCGCAACAACCAAGTCACTCGGGCCGCCTCCTTGATTGCGTCGGCTTTGGAGTTTGTAAGGGCAGTCCGCAGGGAGGAGCTTCCACCAGACACTGTCCGGGGAACCCCCCTAGACATGTACCAGTACTCACGCCTCTTTGGTACCGCTCGTGTCCCCACCGATTCCGGATGCCAAATTCAGCAAGATGACAAGACGAAGCACGTTGTCGTCATGTGCCATGGCCAGTTCTACTGGTTCGATGTTTTGGACGATAACTCCGATGCCATCATGACCGAGAAGGATATCGCCATCAACCTCCAGACCATCGTTGACGACGCCCGACAAACCCCGATTCAAGAGGCTGCCAAGAGCGCCCTCGGTGTATTGAGCACAGAGAACCGGAAGGTCTGGTCGGGACTGCGGGACGTCCTGACCAGGGATCCCGGTTCCAACAACGCCGACTGCCTGAGCATAGTCGACAGTGCTCTTTTCGTTGTCTGCCTGGATTATACGGAGCCAACCACCGCTGCCGCTCTTTCTCAGAACATGCTTTGTGGCACCAGCGAGATCGAGAAGGGAGTCCAGATTGGCACCTGCACCAACCGCTGGTATGACAAGCTTCAGATCATCGTGTGCAAGAACGGCAGCGCCGGTATCAACTTTGAGCACACCGGTGTCGACGGTCACACCGTGCTGCGGTTCGCCAGCGACATCTACACCGACACCATCCTCCGCTTTGCCCGGTCCATCAATGGCAAGGCTCCCTCGATGTGGGCTTCAACGAGTCCCGACCCGTCGAAGCGTGACCCTGAGAGCTTCGGAGACGTGAGCACCACCCCCCACAAGCTCGAGTGGGACATGGGTCCCGAGCTCAGCGTGGCCGTCCGCTTCGCCGAGACCCGCCTGGCCGATCTCATTGAGCAGAACGAGTTCCAATGTCTCGACTTCCACGGCTACGGCAAGAACTTCATCACCTCCATGGGCTTCTCCCCGGACGCCTTTGTGCAGATGGCCTTCCAAGCAGCCTACTACGGCCTCTATGGCCGCGTCGAGTGCACCTACGAGCCTGCTATGACCAAGATGTTCCTGCACGGCCGCACCGAGGCCATCCGCACCGTCTCGGACGACTCAGTCAACTTCGTCCAGACATTCTGGGCCGACGCCCCCGGGGACGCCAAAATCGACGCCCTCCGCAAGGCCTGCCAGGCCCACGTCAACAAGACCCGCGACTGCGCGAAAGCCCAGGGTTGCGATAGGCACTTGTACGCCATGCTTTGCCTCTGGCAGCGGATGCAAGACGACGACGCGGCCAGCACCACCAGCGACAACAGCATGAACGGCTATTCTTTCGAAGACGGCTCCATCATCGGCTCGCCATCCAAGGACTCTGTCTTCTCCCAATCCATGGAGTCTCAGTCTGTCAACGGCGGTGGTCGCGAACGTGGCGACTCCATCAACTCCCACATCTCCGCCACCCCCTCCCAACGCGGTGGTGTACCTCAACCACTACCCGCCATCTTCGCTGACGCCGGCTGGGACAAACTCAACACCACCATCCTGTCCACTTCCAACTGCGGCAACCCGTCCCTCCGGCACTTCGGCTTCGGCCCCGTCTCCGGCGAAGGGTTCGGTATCGGCTACATCATCAAAGACGAGTGCATTTCCATCTGCGTGTCTTCTCGCCATCGTCAGACCCGCCGCTTCGTTGACACTTTGGAATCCTACCTGCTTGAGATCCGCCGCATTCTGCGCATCGCTGCAAGGAACGCCGCCTCCGCCGGTGGTGTTGGTGCCAACGGTACTACCGGAAACAAGGGTATGAGCAGGGCTCGGGAGATTGACGCGGCTGCTATCAACCAGAATGGACAGGAAAAGCTGGCTCGCCCCAAGATCGGGAACAGGATCAAGTCGAGGGGAAGATTGATCACCGGTCAAAGCAGCGGGCTTATTGGTCACGGAGGACCAACGAGCATGTACACCAATGGAGGCGGCAGCAGTGTGGGGAACATTAAGGGGGCGGGAGGGGGTAGTGTTAGTAGCGCGATGGAGGAGAGCGTGGTGATGAGTGAGGATGATGAGATTGGTGGTTGTAAGTTTTATTTCCCTTTTTCTCCCTCCTTACGTAAACAAGACGCACAGGCTAACTGATATGCTTCGTTCTGACAGATGGGTTCTTCGACGCCGGTATGCTCCAACAAGCGCTCAAGGCGCGCCAACAGGCTCACTACCACCATCATTCCCACAACCATGATAGCAGCAGTGATGACCGGAGTAACCAGAGCAGACAAAGGAGGAGCAGGAGGGATGTGGGCAAGAAGCTGCCTTTGATTGATTACTAGCCTCCCGCTACACATTTCATATTATTGATTTTTCCATTGGTCTTTGGTTTAAGGGTTATGGTTGGGTTAGCGCTGTTTTCTTTTCTTTTGTCTTTTTTGGATGTTCTTGGATTCTAAAGTACCGCGATGAAGAGAAACACAGATGATACCTACAGCTGAGAGAGAGAGAGAGAGAGAGAGATGGCATATTTTGAGGCGTACCGTACATATCCTTTTTAGAACACGCCGGCGGTGAATAAAATCTATTCTCAGCTGATGTTTTACTTTGTCTACTCAGTTCTTTTGTACAATGACAAAGCGCGTTACCGACAGAAAGTGATCAAGGCTACTTAGAAGTTCATTGAACCTGAGGATCTAAAGACCAAGTACAACAATTAAGGATAGGGGGGAACCTGAGCCAAATATCTAAGAAAGACACCATAAAAAATTACATCCTGACGACGCATAACGGACAAAACCCCGGAGACCGAAGCATCAGTAACCCATGCAGCAGAGGTAAGTTAAACCAGACCAGACCCACAGACACAAAGAATGCCGGCGATAAAAGATGATGGAGGATAATAATGCATGCATGATTGTGTTGATAGAAAACGGTATAAAAATTTCAATTAACTCTCTTCCCAGAGTCCATATGCCAAATGCCAAAATAAAACTCCTCTTCCTGTTTTTCCTTTCCCCCCCTCCCTTCTGAATCCGGATCCAGGCACCGGTAAGTAGGTATAATATACCTTGGATTACTACTGCCCCTCCATCACCATCAGCTTTACTTCCCTGTCTTTACCTCTACCCCGGCGCCGCCCTCTCTTCGTCCCCCTCTTTTTCTTCAGGCTCTCCTTTTCCTGCTTCTCATCATTGTTCTCAGCGGAAGAGGTCGCACCGGCGCGGGCGATGTTCTCTGTCACGTGTACGAGTGGCGGGCGACTCGGCTTCTCTTTCTCGGTATCCTTGGTCTCTTCACCACGACCACTACCATCAGCTACCACAGCAGCAGCAGCGGAAGAAGACTTGTTCTTTCTCTTCCTGTCTCTATAACGCCACTAACGCGCGCTGCCGCTGCCCTTGATGGCTTGCCTCCGCTTGACCTTGTCGGTGATACGAGTGAGCGCCGACTTTATCTCGCCCTTCTCAAAGGTATCGAGGTCGTAGTAGACGGGGGCAATTTCCTGGTTTACATAGGTCAGTTTCAAGATGCCATTGACAAAGGGAATTAATAAAAGGGGAATACGTACAAGAAGCCACTCAGGACGAATGTTGGTCACTGTCCTGACGTACTGCTTGGTTGTGAGAACGAACTCGTTATAGACGACCCAGTCGTATGGGCTCGTCACCGACGTGCTCGGGTGGATCATGACGAGCTGGTCGTCCTTGACCGTCTTGTACACCTTGCTGTTGCTGCTCTCGCGCATGGCCACCTGCATGAAGAAGCCGGCCAGGAGCGCGCGGCGGATGTTGGTGTAGTAGTTCTTGTCCTGGAACGGCGTGCTGACCAGGCTAATGTCGTGCGTCTCCATAATACGCTTGAGCTGAGCCCGGACGTTATCGGCGCTCGACAGGTGACGGTATGAGAGGAAGTGCTCGTGGCACCAGCGCTTCATGTCGTCGCCGTTGGTCTCGGCACCCTTGTAGGCATGGTAGGCGTTCAGCAGCGTCAGGTGGTCGCCGTCGGGGTGGGCGAACTGCATCTTCATCTCGTCGGCCCGCTTACGCGCGTTGTTGGGGCGTACCCATATCGAAGGGACGGAGAGGAGGGACACAATGGAAAGGATCTCGTTGGAGCAGTAGAACTCGGGCGACGAAATAAGCATGACGGCGAGGGCGGGGTCAAGCGGGAACTCGGAAGCCAAACCACCGAGACGCGTAAGCTCACCATCGTCATCTAAGCAGGCGAGGTAGTTAAGCTCCTCCAGGGCACGCATCATGGTCTCAGGCGCGGGAGGGTCCATGAGATCAAAGTGTACCAAATCCTCAACACCAAGCTTCTTCAACTCCAAAACAGTGTTGGCCAGGTTGGACCGGAGAATTTCAGGATAGGTTTGCTCAATAAGTTCCTTCTTGAAAGCCTTCTCGGTGTAGAGACGGAAGCATTTACCGGGCCGTGTACGACCAGCACGACCAGCTCTTTGCTGAGCAGAGGCCTTCGAAATAGGAGAAACCAACAAGGACTCAACACGAGAGCGGGGGTTGTAAATCTTTTGCTTGCTGAAACCGGGGTCGACGACGTAGACGATACCATCGATTGTCAAGGACGTCTCGGCAATATTGGTCGAGACAATGACCTTGCGACCAGGCCTGCCACCCTTGCGCAGGGGCTCGGGGGCCTTTTCGAAAATGCGCTGTTGGTGCGCAGGAGGGAGAGTGCCGTAAAGAGGGTAAACCTTCATGGGGCCAGCATCCGACTCGCGAATCATGTCGTCCACCTCCAAGCTGATTCTTCGGCAAGCATCCTCAATCTCCTCCTCACCAGTAAGGAACAGCAAGATGTCTCCCTCGGGTTCAGTGGCGTGAATCTGGAGCACGGTCCGTACGGCGGCCTCGAGGTAGTCACGCTCGGGCTCGGGGGTATAGAAGATCTCGACGGGATGGGTACGACCGGGGACGGCGAGCAATGGGGCGTTGTAGAAGTAGGACTGGAACTTTTGGGCATCGAGCGTGGCAGACATGACAATAATCTTGAGGTCTGACCTGCGGGCGGCGATCTGCTTGAGCAGGGCCATGAGGATATCGGTCGCGAGAGTACGTTCGTGGGCTTCATCGAGAATGATGCAGCTGTAGCGGGACATGTCGTGGTCGTGCATGGACTCGCGCAGGAGCTGACCATCCGTCATGTACTTGAGCATGGTCTTGGGGCCGGTCCGGTTCTCGAAACGAATGCTGTAGCCGACTTCCTGGCCCAGTTCGACATCCAACTCGTTCGCGACACGCTGGGCAACCGACATGGCCGCCACCCTTCGGGGCTGGGTACAGGCGATGAGCTTGCCGTTCGTGTGGGGGAGCTCGTCGTAGAGGACGTATTGGGGGATCTGGGTGGTCTTTCCGGAACCCGTCTCACCGACGAAGACGAGGATCTGGGTGTTGTGGTACATGTCGAGGAACTCCTGGCGCTGCTTGTGGACGGGGAGGTCGCGCCTCACTTTGAGGATGTCGAAGTATCTCTGCGAGTGCGGCTGGCCGGTCCACGGGTTGAGCTCCGAGTCCTCGGCCTGGGCGGCCTGGACGGCCGTGGTCTTGTGCCTCTCGAAGGCGTCGAGGGGCGATTCGAAGTCGCTGCCGTCCTCGTTGAGATGGGCGAGGTAGGGGTTGTACTTTTCGGGGGCAGCATCGCCATTCTCGGCACGCTTGATGCGCTTCGAGTCCTGGTCGTTGTCGTCCATGTTGGATCTCTTGACGCCTTTGTCGTCGTGGCTGGCCATTGTAGTACCGACCGAGGGCAGCTGGCCTTTTTTTTATATCTTGTTTTTCGAGCGAGAGGGGTGGGTACTAGTAAATAAAACAAGAAGACCGAACTGAAGGGGAAGAAGAGAAGCGGCGATAGGCAAAACAGAAGGCGGAGTGTCGATTATGGCACCTCCAGTGGCAGTGATGAACAACAGCGAAACAGACGGAGTGGAGGGCAGTGGGCAGGCATGCGAGGCTACAACTTTTTTTTTTGTTTGATGTCAGGGCGATCAGACCTGGCCGGCAGTTCCTGGCCGTAGCAGCTCTCGACCAATGAGAAGTCGCAGTGATAAGCTTTAGTGGAGTAAGGAGTGTCTTTGGCAAGCGCTGATAAGCAGTCCACTGTAGTGTAGCATTGGACAGGACCCTGATGGGCACTAAGACGGTAATCTTTTGCACTGTTCTGTGACTGTCAGGTTCATTCAGTTTGTTCCTGCCGCACGCAACGAAGGAAAAAAAGAGGCAAAACGCAAGCAACTGAAGTTGATGAAGTTTGTGACATTGTGACAGTGCGACTTTTGGGCGTATTAGGTTTGTAAAGAACCGTTCCTTCCACTCAGTTACCTATTTCATTCCTCCATGTACCTACTACTATCCATACCCCTCCATACACTAGACTTACTTGTTTACTTTGAGTTGGGGAGCGTCGAGGTTTGACTTTTCCCTCTGGCGCTTCTTCCCTGGAAATATCCACTGCCATGGGGTCAGTCCGTTTTGGAAAAAAAAAAAAAAAAAAAAAAAAAAAAAAAAAAAAAAAAAAAAAAAAAAACAGTTCCATGCAACTTTGATTCCAGTCTTTTCAATTTTCCCTGTGATTGGGTCCGATACCTCATCAAGGTACAGCCCGTACATTCTTCTACTGTATACAAGCCCCAGAGACTAGTATAGCTACCTTCTCTGTACCCCTCCCGCTGCTGTTTGTACCACCTCAAACCTAACCTAGAACACCGCGGGGTTGTTTACTTCTAGTCTCGTCCACTCTCTTTCACTCACTCGGATTCACAAAAAAGTCCAGTCACTCACTCATCATGTCTTCAAATCGCGGGTTCAACCCCGAGTCCGAATCTTTCGAGCAACGGCCGCCCTTTTACATTGGCCAGCATGATATCCAACGACATGAGTCGCCCACTGACAGTCAGTACGGCCAGATCTTGGACAGTGGTGTAAGTCTTTGTTCATACCAAAGTAGAGAGGGAGAGAGAGAAGGATGAGCAACAACAGAAATATTAACAAACGAGAGATGACATAGTTCAACTTTGTCACCACCCCCATCACCAACGAGCACTTTCACCAGCGCGTGATCGACTTGTACAAGAGCCATCTCCAAGAACGGGAACAGTGGGTCACCGAACGGGGACTCACTGACGCCCAAAAGGCCAACCCTTCGCTGCCACTTCCTACGGTCCCTACCTTGACTGACGACGATACATCCCTGTTTCCCAGCAGCTATGTTGGCTCGCTCATCGCCTACGCCAGCCCATGGATCGACCTCTGCTCTGCCGATCCCATCATCTCAGACATCTCCCGTCAGGTGCTGAACCTCGAGCTCGCCTACGCCAACTTCTGCGGCTCCAGGACCATCATTATCCCCGGCCCAAGACAGGACGATGGCCGTGCCGTTGCTCAGTATGCACGTGCCATTCAGGAGGCTCAGGAAGTCGGTGGTCGTGTGAATCTGGTCATTCACTTGCCCATGTACCGCGAGCCTGGTTTGGAGGAGGAGGCAGAGACGCTTTCTTCTCTCCTTGCTGGTGACGGTAGTAGCAGCTCCAACTCCAAGGAGGCCGTCAAGACTGATGCTGCCAAGGGCACCGAGATCGATCTCTTCAGCACCTGGGACAGTTGGCACACCATCCGGACCGTCTGCAAGTACAGCGGTCGTCTGTTTGTTGCCCTGCGCATTCCCAAGCGGGTACCTGAAAAGGACCTGCAGGAGCGCTGGTTCTCCGAGCCGCTGCACTACCTGACCCTCGATAAGAAAATTTTCTCGCTGAACAAGGCCGGTCATCCTTCCCTTACCCGCCATCATCAGGACTTGATCAACCGTTATATGCGCCTTAAGAACCACCCGTGGCTAATCCTGATTAATGTCGGTCCGTCGGCGGAAAGTGTCGTCGAGGCCCCCAGCAAGATGGAAGTTGACTTCCCTCCCTTGTCTGAGGCTAGCAAGGCAGTCAAGGAGAACCGCAAGCCGTATGCTCCTCCCTACAACGAGTACGTCGACTACATGAAGTATCTCGAGAGACACCAGCCCCCTTACTCGGCCATGGAGACTCCTTCGCTCGTCAGCTTCCAGGACTGGCTCCAGTCCCCTCTCCAGCCGCTCTCCGACAATCTCGAGTCGGCCACGTATGAGGTCTTTGAGGGCGATCCGGTCAAGTACGATCAGTACGAAAAGGCCGTGGCCGAGGCCATGCTTGAGTGGAAGAAGTACAACCAGCCCGTCTCCTCCGTGACGCCCGAGACACCCGACGGCAAGGACCTGATCGTGGCTGTCGCCGGCGCCGGCCGCGGCCCCTTGGTCGCCCGCGTTCTCCGGGCCGCCGCATCCACCAACACCCCTATCCAGCTCTGGGCTCTAGAGAAGAACCAGAACGCCTACGTCTACCTCCTCCGACGCAACAAGCGCGAGTGGAACAACTCGGTAACGGTGATCAAGACCGACATGCGCGAGTGGGAAGGTCCTCGCCTCGCAGCCAACCCCAACATTATTACCAAGCTTGACATTCTCGTGACTGAGCTCCTCGGTTCCTTTGGCGACAACGAGCTTTCCCCGGAATGCCTCGACGGCATCCAGCGGCACATTGCCCGCCCGCACGGCATCTCCATCCCCTACTCGTATACCGCCCATCTCTCCCCCATTGCGCACCCGCGCATCTTCGCCGACCTGTCCAACCGCGTCGTCAGCGACCCCAACGCCTTCGACATCCCCTGGGTGACACGCCTGTTCCAGCTCGCCTACGTGGCCCAAAAGGTGCCCAAGCACGGCCGGTTCCAGCAGGCCTGGGAGTTCGTGCACCCTGTCGAGGTGTCGCGGGCCGACGACTTTTCTGCCCAAAACGGGCGCGCGCGCAAGTATGTTACTCACGGCAGCGGCAGCATGTACGGCTCCAGCGGCATCAACGAGCATAATGCTCGGCACTGCCATTTGACGTTTGTCTGTCCCACGAGAGGTGTGATTCATGGTCTGGCGGGCTACTTTGAGAGCGTGCTGTACAAGCATCAGGAGGAGGGCAAGACGCCAGTGGAAATTAGTATCTTGCCAGATCAGATTGATCGGAAGAGCAAGGACATGATTTCTTGGTTCCCGATTTTCTTTCCTCTCAGGGTGAGTTTTCTTTCTTGTGCTTACCTCATCGCTCTTCGCTCCTGTTTTGGTGACAATTACTGACCCGGTCCGACGATATACAGCAACCCCTCTACTTCCCTCAAGACACCGAGCTAGAAGTCAGCATGTGGCGCCAGACCGACGACACCAGGGTATGGTACGAGTGGATGGTTGAAGTGTATGCTTGGGTGGGTCCCAAGACCCGTATCAAGGTTGGCGCTTCTGAGATGCATAGCAGTCGTAAGGTTGCCTGCATTTTTGGTTAGAAGAGAGGAAATGTAAAAACGGAGGTAACTAGGTACCAGTAGGTGGTGGGCAAGGCTGGCTAGGTCGGGTGTTAGGGGTGTGTATGCAGCTGGAACAAACGCTGCGAGAAAAAGGTCAAAAGTCTTGTTTTAGCGAAAGATAAAAAGTTTCGAATTCAAATATTGGACGTAATGCTCATGATTGGGAAGCCGCGCGATGCGTATGATGATGATGACTGTCCCTGCCTGTAGTCGTGTGATTTGTGATCAAGTGGAAGTTGAGACTAACAGGATTTCACGCCGCTTGTTCTCTTCTTTTTAGTGAAATACCTGGAAACCAGACGCCATGTCCGTATGTCTAGCTCGTCCTGCCACTTTTTTTCTTTGCTCAGTAGATGATGGGTGGTCTTTCACAGATTTTTTTTCTCTCTTTCTTCCCTGTTACGTTGTTCCAAAATCTTCTTTCAGCCCTTATCTTCACTGCAAGAAAAGGCCAGATAGCACATAGTCCTTTAGCAGTCTTGCGCAGGAGATGCAAGGTCTCTACCAGACAGAGAGACGCTCGGTACCCATCCATCCACCGTTCACTCTCTTGAAGCAAATCCGCCCTTCCGTACCACTCTCCACATCATGCGTGCCCGATATGATCAGAGCTATTGTCGCACCTTTCGTGAAGCGCACTTTCATCATTGGGAAACGAGTTTTCGGCGAGCGGGTGGTTGTGGTTTGTGCTTCGGTTTGGCTCGGTTTGGTCGCCGGTAAAGTAGATCCATCTCTTCTTCTTCTTTTTCCCAGGGTATTATAATCGGAACATCACGACCCTCCTCACACATTCCTCCTGTCTGTTCTGCAATTCGCGCCCTTCACCCTGCCCGCTAGGCTACTACCCTTTCATTTCCTCCTGGTGGCGAGAGAACTTCACTCTTCCATCTTGACGTCGCCACTTGTTTCCGCCTCGTCGGCCTTCTTGATGTAGAGAACATTGTTACACCTGTTATTTTAGCCCATGATATTAGCATCCCGGCCAGTTGACACGCGATTGGGGATTGGGGCCGTCCGTATGTAAGCAGTAGCAGTGGGATACATCAAGCATGGACGTACCTGATCAGAACCTGCCCCAAGGCGCCCGTAAACTTGCGGTTGATGTATTCCTTTGTGTCGCTGAGCTGGATGTTCATGTAGCTGTCGATGCTCTGTTGTTCACATGCAAACGTATTTCGTCAGCCTCTCTCTCTCTCTTTATCCTTCGTTGCTTCTTGGCCCTGCCTGCTGGTTCCCTCCTCCCCTCCCCATCGCTTTCCATGACTATGTATGCCAAAACCAAAGTCCAGCGGCAAAGGGAGGCTAGATTGTAAGATACTGGATTAAAGATACGTACAACAAGACGGCCAACATACTCCGTCTCTCCCCACTTCAAGCGAATCGTCACAAAGCTGTTGACGAGATCTTGAAGGAAGGGACGGGGGTTAACTGGGACAAAAGACATGTTGTCGGTTTCGGTTCGAAGGGTTGGTTCTTAGTCAAGTGCGTGGCGCCTTGTGTGTGTTCACAGGCTTCTTGTTGTTGTTGTCGATGGGACGGCTTGAAAGTTGGATTCGCGATTCGGCTTGGTGCTGATGGAATTTTGTATTCGTCGGTTTTCTTGGGTTGGTCGGGTGGACGGGACAAGGTCGAGATTATGGTTACGAAAGGGTGGGAAGAGAAATGGAATTGGCGTTGATGCTATGATGGAAGAAGCTCCAACTGGGACTGTGCCTCCAATGATGGACCTTTGCGGCGTTGGAGTAGCGCGACGATGGAAGTTCCTCTGTTACGAGGGATGTGTGGAGCCCTGACGCGATACCTGATTGGACATGACACTAAGCCTGCCCGGGTTGGGTGTATACAGGGTTAGGGTTGGGGGTAAAAGGATACTCAGATGTTGTTGACGACGACGATGATGAGCATCACCAAGACCTTTGTGGCGATCGTTCTACTTGTCTTCACTTAGATACATAGCCAGGTATATTATTCTTATCGGTCACTCAAGTCTCCTTGGTAATATCTCTCCCTGATGATTTTCCGATACACACCTACACAGTCAGGTCAAGACCCTCGAAGACGCTGATGTTACAAAACGGAATGGAAGGAGACTGTTCAGCACCTGACATGAAATCATTTTGAATAAATATGGTCCCATGCTGGTTGAGGATCTTTTACTCAATCTCCTCAATCCTAGGTCGACCGCCAAACATCTCAACACCGCCACTCCTTCCAGCACTCTCACCACCACCACCACGGGAAACCGACCTCTCCGGGTCAACAACCAACCCAGCCAACTTCGTTAGCCCACCACCACCAAACCCTCCTCCTCTCGCCTGGCTCAACGACACTTCATCCACCAAGTTATTCATCTTCCAATTCTCCAAGCTCTCCAGCACATCCCGGCAATACTCCCTGACCAAACCATCCTCATCCGTCTGCTCCACATACCCCAGAATCGTCCTCAGCTGCTCCTGCGTCTCACTCCCAAACGCAATCCCCAACACCCTCCCCTCTTGCTTCGCCTCATCCATGGCCTTGATAAAGCTCATAATCAGCCTCACCGCCGCCCTCCTGAGTATCCCCTTCTCCAGCTGCCGCTCTACCTGCACAACATTAATGCACAGATCCACGCTGGCCATCGTCAACACCGCCCCGACACCAACGATATTCGTCTCGATGCAATTCGCCAGAATCGACAACGCAGAGGCACGAATCCTTACATCCTCCTCGCCCGTTTTGGAAGTACCAGACGACCACCCTTCCACAATCGCCTCCAAGATATCCAGCCTAGCCTGCTCCTCAGCAGAAATCGGATCCGCCATATCCGGCACGCTGCCGTCCCACGCGTCTTCGGCTTCTTTATGCTTCTGCTCCCGCGCCTTTGCCTCGCGCGCTTGGCGCGCCATGGTCTTGGGCCGGTGCCCCCGGCGCGACGCCAGGCTGATCAGGGCTTCACAAGTCATCTTAGCCAAGTCGCCGGTAAACGTCTGGCCCAGTCGGTCGACGACTTGGAGTAAGGCCTCGCCGAAGCGGAGGCGGGCGTCGACTGTCGCCAAGGCGGATTCGCGCGGGTCGAGGTAGCGGTCGATCAGGTCGGTGAGGACGGCGCGCGGGTGGGCGTTGGCTAGTTGGGTGTAGAGCTTGATGCAGCGGAGGTGGATGTAATCTTCTTCCGAAGAGTTGGGCTCGCAGAGAAGGGTGGCGAGCAGGACGAGGATGCCGGGGATGTCGAGAATGGGGGAGTGGGAGGTGATGAGGTTCGAGATGAGGTTGAGACCTTCGGAGCGGACGGGCGGGGGGGAATCGGGTTGGGTGATGTAGGAGATAGCGAGGGAGTAGGTCTTGCGGTCTTCAATTTGGCGGTCTGTGGGACCACCGGTTGTTGTGGTGGAAGAGGATGAGTCGGCGGCTTCGAGGGCGTCGATTTCGTCGCGGTAGCGCAGGAGGAGGGTGAGGTTGGAAGCTGTTTTGGCGTTGTCGTTGTCGCCTGTTTTGGAGAGGGCTTCAAGGGAGGATTCAATGACACGAAGGACATCAGGGTCGACACGCTTCTTTTGGAAGCCGGGGACGGTGATGACCATGTTGAGGAGACTGAGGGCTACTCTGATCACTTCGTCCTCCCCGGCCTCTTCCGCCGTATCTTTGTTGGCTTCCGAGAGCACCTGGCTGACTAGCTCGAGGATGTGTTTGGGTTGCCCGGCGAGTTTCTCGGGGAACTTTTCCATCATGGCCAGGAGAAGCTTGACCTCGGTGAACTGGGCTATCGGGTCTTTCTCCTCCTCTTCCTCTTTGATAATCTGAATCCCGCTCTTTTTCTGGCCTCGGGCTGACTTGAGCCACCGCCCGAAGAGATCGAGAAATGCTGAGGAGACATCGGCCTCGGAAAAAGTTGAACCAATCAACTCCAGCAGTTTGGGTATCTTTTGATCGATTTCTGGAAGTGAAAGGCCGATGTATTGCTCCCCTGGCTTTTGCAGAGGACGGTTGGTATCGACAATTTGAATCTCTCCTTGTTCGGTTTGCTTGTACACCCACTCGGGTTTCTTCTTGTCAAAGCCACCCACGTAAGCCAGGTTGTGGACGAGCGCTAAAAGGACAGGAGCAGAAGGTGAAAGCTTGAGGAAGATCTTGAGTAATTCCGAAGCGGGTTCCGTAATCTTTTCGCTCAAAGGCTTCTCCGAGTTTGGCCAAGTGGTAAGTGCCCAGAGTGGCAGCAGTAAAGGAGAGAGAAGTCGCTTGCACAAGCCGGGATTCGGATGTGAAACGACCAGTGCGTGTAGTCGTTGTAGTGCAGTTACTAGGTCCTTCTGCTTAACCAGGACCTTGTCCTTGCTTAGGTCAATCACCTCGTCATCATCACCTGTCTCTGCCTTGGGTAATCCTCCCGGGGGTGGCTTGATGTGATGTAACAGGGGCTCTGCAAGGTATTTCCAGCCGGCGGTGCCTTGATCAGAGTTAGCATTCTGCCGCAGAAATATTTGGTTCTGCAACAAGGGGGTATACCTGGAGCACCAGAGACCTTGCGGCCCAGAATGCCGAATCCAATAACATAGGCAACAACCTTTTTGAGCTCAGGTCCCTCTCCTCCATCAAGCAGCGCAAACAACTGCGGTGCGATACCCGAGTACCACTCTTCCGGAGTTACGGTAGAAGGTGGTGACGATAACAAGTTACTGGCCAACACGAGGGCCTCATGAGTGATGTTGGCGCCTCTCTTCTGCGGTACAGCGGCCTCGGACAGCTTGACGGTGCTGGCAGGATGAACAGCAAAGGCAAATTCCAAACTCGCCCTAACGCCATCCTCACGGAGAGGTATCAGCGTCAGGTATTCCCTGAGCTTAAGGCGCAACCAGTCGGGGGTGTTGCCGGGCCTGATGAGGATGTTCAGAGAGGCCAGCAATGACAGTGTCTTGGTCCTGTAGTCACAGGTCAGACTGAGCCGGACACCTTGGGGCTTAAAGGTGAGGAGGCTTGCCTTTCAATGAGAGCCTCGAAATCACGAACAGCTTGCGCCCGCGCTTGCGAGTCACCCCTTGAGTCCGGGTTGAATGCTCTCCCACCGAGATCCATGATCTCCTCCATCAGCTTCTGGCGTGCAGTCTTTTCTGTCTTCTTCTTATCGCCGCCCCCCATGGCCTGCTTGAGCGCCTCGAGCTCTTCGGGGTTGGGATCTAGATTAGGGTCCGCCATCGTGACGAGTTGCGGTGGTTATCACCGGAAGAAGAGAAAAAAAAAAAAAAAAAAAAAAAAAAAAAGAAAGAGAATGTGAAAGACCGTCCTTCTTCAGGCTGTGAGAGGTGAGGATGCCGCAACAAGGGGAGTCGAGGACGTTGATTAATCAGCACTTGAATCGCGAGTGCGCCTCTTTGAATTCGTGATATTGAGAAGTCAACAGACTACCTATCTAGGGATATAATTGTAGTGTAGCATGGAACGGGCCATCCCAAAATGAACCTGATCGATGTGAGTGATCTGCCTGGAGAGCTGAGCGAGTTCAAGGCTTCAATTCGTTGCCGTGGCGAGGCGTGGAAGGTGAAAGAAGATTGGCCAATTAATTGTTAAACGTCCAGTGAAGTGCACCCGTGACTTCGCGCCTGCGTTAGGGACTTGGACCCGCCAGAGTGCAGGTGCTCACAGTGGGTCATCCTTACCTCAGAGACGCACGGTGCACATTGAGGCATGTGCACCTGCAGCGCGTTGCCAGTGCGTGGTGTCTCACACTGCCACAACGCGTCTTCCCAACCCACGTTCCCCTCCTTTCTCGGCCTTCCTTCTTCTCTTCTTTCAACCAACAAAGTCAACAACACCTTCGACCTCCAACGCCCAACCATATTGATCCTCGCAATGCCCGAATGGGCCCAACCACAAGTCGGTCTCTGTTTCGATCCTTGGAAACTCACCCGAAATACAGTTAGAAGTCAAGCCTGTCGAGTTACACAGTCAAAACGCGCTGGTCCGAACGACGACGACAGCCATTCCCATCGGGTCTTTCAGCCCTCTCGCTCAGAGCACGTCGCCTCCCCCACAGTTCTCCGATTCCAGTTTTCCCGTAAAGGAATGTCCCTGGTGGCCGCTCAGGTGTTCGGTTCTTCCGCAGTACGTCGCAGCTTCGAGTCCTGTATCAGGAGCCTTCTCAAGCTTTGCCGCGCATGGGATTACTGCGGATTTCGGGTTTTTTTCCCACCTTTTCCGGCGCCTAGAGTGAACTGGTCTCGGAACTTAACCCTAAGTATACACTGGTCACATCCCAAGTCTTGCGCGCTTCGGCAGTCAAATCTACCCTTCGCCTTCTACGTCTGCGTCACCGTGTGTTTGCCTCCGGGGTCTATGGCGCCGCTGAAAAGTTGCGTCCTCTGGGCTCTTGGTATTCTACTGGGTGGCAAGGGCTGACTGGCAAGGGGAGAAGTTTCCAGTCATCTTGTGCCGCTTCGGTGCGCAGATGGGCGAGGTGTCCGGTCCCATGAGTCAAAAGCCGGTAAGAACCTCTGGCCTGAGGTCGCTCGTCAGGACTGGACCACTGGACGCAGTACTCTGGTCACCATAGCGGGTTGTTCTGCACATGTCCCGTGGCTAGGTATACCGCGTTGGGGCAAGACACATTTGGGTGCCCTGCCATGCCTGTCATCCAGAAGTTCTTTCTGGCTCTGACTCGTGGGGCTTTACGTTCGCAACGCATGCTCTGTGGAGTGACGAGGGGAGAGCGAAGACATGGCTACATACGATCACATCCCTCATTTCATCTTTCGGGTCTTCAGCTTGCCTCGCCTGAATCACTGCACTCGTGTGGTGAGCGGAGGCTGCATGACTACAAACGGAAATGTTGGGAAGGATTCTTCCATGCCTGTCTGTCGCGCTCTCTGCACCCTCCGCTCTCTCTCTTGTATCGCATGCGCAGGAGCGGATACCCACTTGTACGTCTTCCTCCCGGATAACCTCCACCGACTCTGTGGAACCGCGTTCGGCAACATACCGTCAACGTGTCATTGGCTTGTGTGTCATTGAGATCCCCGGCCAGGCGCATTAACCGATTTGCACGTATGGCTTCGTCCTACGTCGCGATTTGGACGCCAGAACCATGTTTGTTCAAACCTTCGGTCCGCAAGGACAGAAGCTCTTTGGCAGACACCTTCCTTTCGACTGGGGTGCGCTGAAAAGTTCACTTCCGGGAGAAAGATGATAGCACGGTTTTTGAGGACGCATTTTGTCCGTGCGGCAACGCCCTCCTTTACACTTTCTCGCGTGGTGCGGGAGTGTGGAGAGGAAACAAAAGCTAGTCTCAGTTGGCAGTGTTCTACACACGGAAAGACTCATGGGACGGCTATCTCGACGATTCGGCTATCGATTTGGCTGCCGACACTTGACGACTACTATGTTGATGACGGTGCGGTATCTTATGGAGGGCTAAACAAGTCCATCATGACTTGCTGGTTTGGACTGTGAGAGTGATGGCTGGGTGTCTCAAGTATCCTCTGGGGGTGTCCGTGTCCGTTCCGGGGGGAAGGAGGGTGTTTTTGGGCCAAACTCGTTGAAAACCAATGCTTTTGCAGCCCTTGGATTTCGGGGGATGGTAGTTGTGGATCTCTAGGAAAGAGAACCAAAGGTCGGGACCCATCTCGAGTTGGAGTCAAAGTTTCGTACTTGTCTGGCCTTTGGACCCCCTCTTTCTTGGTCTTCACTCCTGGCCTAGTCTGTGTCCTTGCGGAGGCTGGCTTTGCTGTTTGAGGTTTTGGTCCTTTAGGACAGGGGACTGCCTTCCTGGAAAGTGGTCTCCGGTTGTTCCTCGTTCCTGGAAGATGGCGGGAGGAACAACCCCTCACATTTTTTGAGGATAAGTCTCCCTCCACTTCCATGCTCCGGTTTTCGATGCCATTCACATGGTCCGATGCTGACGTTCAAGTATAGGTATCCTAAACTCAAAACCGTAGAAGTGTGACCGGTGTCGGACGCCGCATTGGCAAATTGCCAAGTTCCTTTCTTTCCATCCGCACCGTGATTTTCAGCAAACGTCTGTGCGACACCGGGTGATATTGAGATGCGATGTGTGGGCTGTCCGCCGGTGTATCCAAGGAATGCCGGGCGTTTCGATATTGTCCGGGATGTTGGGCATAACAGGCCGGAAGTGTCGATCGGTAAGGTGAGGTGCCTATCCCACTACCGGTGTGGCATAGCGTGATAGCCTTGCTTGCTTGCCTGCCTATGCACCACAGTAGCATCCTTGGTCGGTTGCCTCGTGCATTATCACATCATGTCCAGATACCGTCTTGCCTTTTGTCCCCGACGTCTCCGGTTGTTCCATGTCGAAGACGGTAGAGGGAGATGATAATCGTTCGATGTTTCAACCCAACGGCCCCATTGGGAAGGGAGGGAAAAGGCCATGCTGTTACATCCTTGTAAGGTTGTTTGGTGGGGTTACCGGGGTGTGACTGGACTCGTCGAGGTTACCGTGTTCCCATTCCGTCTTGTTCTACGGTTTGATATGCAGCTTTGATGACGCGGTTTGGGAGATGAAGCCAGAACTGAACATGGAAGCTTTCGTGCCTCGTGTTCAGCCTGCACTGACCCATCAAACTCCGCTAACGTCGAGCCAGCGAAGCTTCGAAACAGCGACTGCCTAGTTTCGCTGAAGGTCCTGAGACTAATTCTCAGCTGATTCCATTACGGGCGGAAACCAATGACAGTCTTTTCTCGCTTTCTTCCGAGCTTCCAAGCCACTAGTGTCGACCTCCAAGAACATGCTAAACATTGTCCGGAAAATGCCGAAATCGTTCCCCTTTCCCATTTTGTTTAGCTTCCTCCGTCAACATGTGTTTTAGTGTATGTACTTCGCACTGCTACTATTTTAGGCAAACAACGCTAAGCTTTAGTGCTCAAACAGTGTTACATGGTTCTAAGGATTTTCCATGTCTCGGCGGAGCATCCGATCCATCACGACCCGACCTAGGTATGTAGTTCGCATACGAACGCTGGATGCCCGAACGGTCTGATCATCTTTAGTTCTGTTTCAAAAAGGGTCAGTCAGGTATTGACGGGTTCATGCACAAGAGAAATGGCCGTAATTCTGTTTCGGGTCACAAGAGCTTGGGAGTTGTGGCCAAAGCGGGGAATAAAAGATGAAGCGGCTCTGCGTTCCATTCTAGTTCTTCACGATCCACGGTTGTTTGTTGAGGATCAACGTTTGTTCTTCATGATGTGTCTGTGAGGGTTTGTAGGCGATGGTAGGTAATTGCGAATGTTATTAGTTAGATGTCAGACATCGACATGAGGCATGGTAGGTATCATACTGGTGTAGGACATCTAGGATAGTGCGGTTTGTTGAAAATGCTGTTCATTTACAAATTTGAAATTTTTTTATTTTTTTAAATTTTTTTTTTTTTTTAAAAAAAAACCCTTGGAAAATGAAACCAAAGGGTATTTAGTACAGTGAACTAAAGCAACATCATCGGCACAATCGGCCGGCACAACGGCACAAGACGAAACGGGACGGTGTCGAACGTGGAGCGGCTTGTTGGTTTCATTTAGATTTTTTTTTTTTTTCTACCCATTCCACTCGGCTTCTTCTGGGTCCATTCTCTCTTCAAAATATTTTGACAAATAGTCAAAGCAAAACAATGAGCACTTAGTTGGAAGAAAGGAGGGAGGAGGGACTCAAGGGAGCCAGTAAGATACGTCAGTCAGCACTCAATTACTTACTGTCTATGTACTTAGCTTGAGGTGGTTCAGTTCCTTTACCAAGAACATTTGGTATTCGGTACGCACTGTGTTCGCAGCTTGATGCTTATTGATCTTGACAGTTGGATCATCCAACGTCCTGACAATTTTCTTTCCGTTTTTTTTTTCATTCTTTTGTTCTTTGTCGCGGGCTCTCTTCTTTCTCTTCCCTTCGTCAACGTCGATTGTTCTTGACTGTGTGCATACGTAGAGGGCTCGTTCCTCGTATCAGTATACTTGACTTGAAGCGGTTTTATTGATCACCATCCGCCGGTTTGGCTATCATCGTAGGCCGCGCGGTGTCTTGTCTCATATGCCGCTTTCACCCGTGCATCTCCATGGCGATTTTTGCTTATACAGGGGGGGTTAGAAGTTCGTACTCAGCACCTTCAGATATAACTATTTTTTCTATGTAGGTGCATTAGGAGTTCGTGACACCTTCCGAATACAACTCGTCTATAAGAGCATGAGCATGAGCATGCCCGGTCGAGACATGTGAATGATATTAAATGCTAGAAAGAAGAAAGAACAAGCAAACTCGCTTGTGTACTGTACAGGAAGGAATGCACATCGTTTGATGTAACGCTGTTGCCCGCATTGACAGACACATACGAAGTAACTCCCATCGTAGTACATACTTGTTTCGGTAATCGCCATCGGATAATAACAAGCAGGGGGGAGAGTCCACCGGTACGTAGTGTACACGCAACATTTTTGTGCCGAATGTTACAAACATGTGGATGTACATGTGGGTGGGTGGGATTCTAGACGCCGGTCCTGTTTTCCGATGAAGCCATTCCTTGTCGAGTTTTCTTATGCGTTGTCATTCTTAAGGTGTCTGCCTGTTAAGGTGTGCCATAACAGCTAGGTAGTAAGTTGTCATAAATGGTCAGTTATAAGGGTCACTGCGTGCCGTCGTTGAATGGTAAGCTTCTATGTGATGGTGGTGCATGCATCATATTCGTGGCATGGTTCGGTGAGAAAAGATTTTATGCACAAGATAGTAATTGATACACGTTAAGTCCGTGTGCTGCTGCTCAAAAGAGAAATGAAATCGCAAGAAGTAACCCAATGAATGCCCTTTGAAAATCTGTACGTATGGGGGGTATCAAAACAGCAATCTCATGAGTCCAAAACACGCCGGTATTCGAGTCCTTCCTTTCCCCCGTCTCAAGCAATTTATTCGAGCCAATATTTTCCCGTGTCGAATATCTGGCACAAAAAGGCAACCGGGTATGTAAAACGTGATAACCTATGGATATTTCTGCCCATCATTGTGTTCCTGCGTATCTGGTGATGCCTCCTCTCCTGTCTAACCCATTCGGTGAAGGCCTGTCGTGCTCATGACAGGCCGAGGTGTGTCGCTTGTTGTCATTGTTGTAGGGAAGACCTCGGGAGGAGACCCTCTAAATGCCGGAGTAAAATCACTAAGGCTGGTGGTCGAGCTGTTGCGAGCGCCCAGTGATGGGTTGCCGGTATTGAATGTTGGAGTCAATCCAGTAAAGACGGGAGGGGCAACCCAGGTTGATTCGTAGGACAACATGCCATCTAGTGCCCGGGGTACGCGAATCTCGAAGCGTGTTGCCGATGGCACGACTTCCGATTCTTCTCCCCGTCCCATTGCCTGTCAAGAGGTTAGCATATGTGGCACCTTATAAGGGAAAAAAGAAATGCGTGGTCTTACCAAGCAAGTAGCACAAGCAGCGTAGTTGACCCAGACCCAATTCATGCAGTTGTAAGTGTAAAAGTGCTTGCACCGGTACTTGTAGTAACCGCCACCTTGACCGCCGCCGTTGCTCATTATGGCTAGTGTAGTAATGTGATTTTTTTTTTTTTTTTTTTGGAAAGGTACAAGTCTGCAGAAGAATGCTGGTAGAATGTGGAGTTGAAATATGACAAGTAAGATGTTGAATTGTTTGGGGCGTGTGTGATGATACTCTGGAAAAGAAAAAAGCAATGAGAACAAGAAAACCAGATCACGTATATATATACATAACGGGCGGCCCCAGAACGACGGCTGCTACGTCTGTATATGGAATATCAGGACCATTCCACATGGCGAGGTGAACAAGGGTGCTCGGAGACGTGCCGATGGGTATTTGACCCTCACATGGCATGACAAGGGTAACGAGCCCGAGCCTCAAAGACAAGACACTGGGCTGTTTGCTGTCAGAAGAGATGCCTGTTGCCTTGACATGTCTTGGTATTATTACGGTGATGTATGCATGGATATGGAGCCATGGTCAAGTTCCACGCTTGTGTTAGTACCCTTGTTACTTGGCCTCTTTGGCTGCCGTCTCACGACCCTGGGTCATGGGTAGGGAGCCTGATCTAGTGTCAGTCTATACTGTGGACGGGATATAAAGTGGAAATATGGGACAGGCAGAGTGAAGCTAGCCAAGAGGAAGACGCATGCAGTTTCCAGAACCTCATAACGGGAATTCTGGGCCCAGACAGAGGTCCATCAAGTACACACATGGGGGAGCAGGGGCTACCCTATAGCTGATACCCCCAGGCTATGTAGCCTGTTTGATCGTGACCATTGGTCCCAGTCTTGGCCAATGCCGAATGCTGATGAAACAAAGATTTGGCCGACGACAAAAGAAGATGTTATGTATCAGCGATAGCCAATGACGCTCGGCAGGGATACGAGCGGTGGCTGGACAGCCCGTGATGGCGAATGGATAGGATGATGCCATAGGGAAAAAAAGAGTCAGGCAGGAAGGAAAAAAGAAAGATAGTGCACAGAGAGAGAGGTGTTGGTATATAACAATGGAACCGTGACATTGAAACCCCACCATGGCACCTCGACGGGTTGTTTTTGGAGTGGCATGATACGTCGGTAGACAATGCTGAGTGGCGGCGGTGGAAGCCACCCACAGTCATCCCAATGCCGAAAGACGGCAATCCTGAGACATGATAGACGTGATGAGCATGTGAGGGGGACGGGCCGGGGAGACAATCACGCTGTACGCGATGTTGCACGACCAGACAGTATAGTCCATGCGGGCCGTGACGGGACGGGATGGCCATGGAAATGGTCTCTCATTGTACACTCATTCGTTGTTGAGGCTGAGAAGTCGGATCCAATGGGGGAATTTGGATTGTCTCGTGTTGGTTGGCGGCGGCATGTGGGAGACTGGACGTTTCAATGTGAAGATTGGAGGAATTGACACCGCGATTGACAGTGAGACTGGCCCTTCCCTTCCCCGCTGATGATTAGCGGAGCTCTCGATCCGGGTCTCCGCCCAGCTGCGGATTCTCATTGGTCCGAGAGAGTCCCTTACTGTTCATCTGAGCTCAATCGGGTTAAGCCAGGAACAGGTACCGAGAGCTAGATTGTTAAGGAATTCCCCTTTCTGTGTCCACTGTTCAAACAACCACCTCGATTTGGAAACTTGTTTCTTCATCCGTCGTCGCAATCGGACCAGAACATTACCCCTGGAAACCGGGCTGGCTACATTGGGCAAGGTATCACATCCACGATCTGGCACCAAAGCACCTCTGGCGAGCACTATGCACTATCCCGGACACCCTATCCCTTCATTACACGACACCCAAGTGGTGACGGCTATTTGCTTGCCTTCTAGAAGCCCGTGTGTTGCACGGCATAGTCTCTTCCCCCGTCTCTTTCGCCATCCTGTCTAGTGTATCTATCTCGCCCCTCATCCGTCACCAGCCCATCTCGAGCTCACCGATGGATTTCATGAGATTGGTGCTTCCAAATCTCCCGTCAAAGACATGAGATGCTTTCAAGAGCTCACCTGCCGTTGGCATAGGATGATCATCTGCTCATTGTGGCAAATCTGCCCACGTTGCTTACCTTCTTCACGGCTTGATAACTTCATTTGGAGCCTCTTCCCACAACGGCAGCGACGAAAGTAGCGTAGGCAGACAACACTATAATGCCGTTGTCTGATAACGCTACCCCCAGCCTCAGCCAACGTGAACCACTCATTTATTTGGTAAATTTTATATGTACTACCTGACGTCGCTTCATTTTCCATCCAAAGATTGGACGGATCCCCCCCCTATACATCGTGAACCATTCCTGCCAAGTCTTTGGTGTCGAGGAAGATGGTCTTCAACTCCTGACATTCGCACCATATCAAGCTCTGATGCTGCTTCGGCAATGCCGCATATGAATAATCAAGCTGCACGCCATTACTGCAGCTGTCAAGCAGAGAGACAACGCATGGGGGAATTACCCAAGTGCAAGCAGCCGGTGGATGGCATGGGTAAGGATGTTCTTCCACAATGTTCAAACCGCAAGTATTCATCCAGCACGTCTATGGACTACCTTGTCCAAGCGGATTAATGGGTTACATGGTATCAGCCTCTCCTGTCGTTGACTCCAAGTTGTCCTGTATCGCTGGACTTACACTACAAATACACATTGCCGGCCTGTGTACGCTTGTAATGCAGGGGTTAGGGTTAGAGGTACTGGAGGTCTTCAAGTTCAACTGTGTTTTCTGTAACCACTCAGGTGAGCCGGAAGATTTCCCGGTCTTGGCATCGTGACCGCGCGTTTCAATGTCTAATGGCTTCGCCCCAAGACGCGTCTCGCCTGAAAGTCGCCGTCCCGATCCAGCACGACAACATCATCAGCTACATCATACAATTTTTCAATCATATCTTCAGAATTACATGACAGGAAATGGCTCCCATGCGGGAGATAGCCGCGTCAGATGATGAGGGAAGCGACTTCGACCACATCGACAACGACGACGACGACGCGATCCAAGACGCGACTGTGCAGCACAACGAAGCCCAGGAAGGACACCAAAGTCTCCATGATGGTAGCAACGTCTCGACGGACCTGTCCTTCTTCCAGCGCGTCTACGACGAACAAAAAGCCGTTGCAAGCGCAGGAACATACATCGGCACCAACGTCACGACACAAGGGCACCACCAGCCCGCCTCAAAGAGCGACCAATCCTCCTCGATAACCGATCCCGTACCCGCTAGCCGTCGACCGTTGAAAAGAAAGATTGGCGATAACATTGTCGACCTGACCGAGCTTACCCAGGTTACCACTCCTAGAAAAAGCGGTGACGGGAAAGAAAAGACCAACGGAGGTGTAGCTACGAGTGGTACACTACAAGAATCCGGCTCGGTACAACAGGCGGTACGCACATACGGCAAGCGAAAGCAAGCCGAGAGAACACAACCAAGCCCCGAAACAAAAGATGAGATATCGCGGCAATCAATCGTTCGAATCGACCCCTACGAGTTCCCTGACGACGGAGACGATGACTATACAATCCCTTCAATCCCAAAGAAAAAAACAAAGGCAACAGCGAAACGCGCTTCGCCCACCTCAGCCAGCAGTCTCCCCGTGACACATCCAAATGCAACTCCTGATCGCGATGACATCAGCTTCATTCCACTCCCCCCGTCCGAAAATGCGCCTTCTTCCGTCGCCCAGATCCGTAGCTATCAGAAACCAATATCAAGTGAAGAGAATGTCCCGACAAGCAGCTTGTCTGCCACTGCGCCGCAGCGCCTATACATCGCTCCCAGTGCCCTTACAGCCAGCCAGAAAGAAGAATACAGAATAGTCAGTTTGTCCACGCAGGGCACACAAGATAACCTGGCCACACAAGACGATTTGGCCCCACAAGATAACATACCTCCAGAGTCTTCGCTACCTGCTGTACCGCCATCAGATCCGTATCCACACCAAATGTTCGGAGACGGACTACTATATACCGGGGCCGGGACTGCATACAAGTCAAGTGGCATGACTACTGTTGTGCCCTCTAACCTCAGTGACTTCATACGCCGCGGCAACGGTGATGGTGCGCTGGATGCCGCAGCGGCTGCGGCTATGACTCTGACATCGGGCTTGGGATCGGGCAGTTTAGAAATGGGGACTCCGGCGAGAGTTAGAACAACTTTTTCGGCGTCTTCTCCAGATATCATTGGCGGAGCATCGCCTGGAACTCGAAGAAGTGGAAGGAAGAGGAAGGCTAGTCAGTTCTCTGAGCAAGATGCGACTGAGAATAGCCCCTTGATGCGTAGTCAACTGGCAGAGGTTCGGGAGATGAGTGCAGAGGAGAATGCTGATTTCGCTCCTGGCGCAACGGATACTCCTCAAGCGTCCGAAGTTCTCGGCAATGATCAGTTGCAGAATGGACAGATTACCGAGCAACATACTCATGCTACTTTGCCCAGTAGTACCGTCAGAAAGAAGAGAGGGCGAAAGAAGAAAGAAGCCGTCCAAATGGTTACTGAAGAGGATGCTGTCCTGGACAATAGCTTTGAGGCTACCGAATATGAACAGCAAGAAAAGGTTCCAGCAGCTGCTCCTGAGCCCACGAAGCTTGAACAGCCACCACCAAAACGAAGGCGTGGTCGTCCACGAAAGTCTGACGTTGCCGCCACTCAAATGCCAACCAAACAACCGACTCCAGCGCCCGAACCCGATGAGGGAGACGAGCTAGCCTCACCTGCACCACCAACAGGCAGGAAAAGGGGGGTTGTTAGCAACACCAATACAAGGAATCGAAAAGCGTCCGCGCCCATCATCATAGACGACAGCGAAAGTGATGGAAATCTTTCCGATCCACCAGAAGAGTTGTCAGAAGCTGACAAGGAAGCCGAAAAGGATTCCATTGAAGCAGAGCCAGAAATACCCCCAAGTGACGAGGATGAGAATGAGGATGAAGAGGAAGAACTTCCCCGTAAGCGTGGACGGCCAGTAGCAACGGCCGCGGCGGCAGCAGCACCAAGAAAAGGGAAAAGAGGAAGGCCACCAAAAAACAAGGTGCTGCAGGAGGTCTCAGCCTCTTCTGCAAGGAAGAACAGCCGTTCAAAATCAAAACTCCAGGCGGAGCCGGATTCAGACGATCAGGATCAAGATCAAGACCAAGACCTGAAAAAGGACCTGGAAGAGCAAGAAGAAGCAGGAGCAGTGACTGAAAAGGAGAGTAACAAGGATAACCGGGGGGAAACTACTCCCATCCCTGATGCAAAGCCTCCTCGATCTCCCGAAACTCCTACGGAAGAAGTAGATGAGGTCAAGAACAAGGACGTCAAAAAGGAGAAAGAACTTATCAAGCCGACGAGCTTCTTGTCAACGCAGGGTAGAGTCAAGTACAGAGTGGGCCTGAGCAAACGGTCAAGAGTGGCGTCGTTGCTGAAGGTGGTTCCGAGGAAGCAATGATGATGAGAGGGGCCGTTTGTTTGCCAGTCATTTATTCTATTGTATGACGATAGTATTTGCTTGTATATACCACGCTGTCACATTCACCACAAACCTACACAACTCATAATAATGACTCATGCCAGACCTCCCTTAGCCAACTATAGGTACTTATATAACCAACCATATCAGCCGGATCACAAAACTCTAATACCTCCCTAAGGTCTCCCAAGCATCTAGATCTACATTTTTTTCTACCCTAGGTAACCTGAGATATTCCCCAACCTCAACCGTCCCGCTAGCAACTTCTCTCATCTCCCTCCCTCCAAGAAACAATAAATGTGCACCCACACCATATCCCGCATCCTCTGTCCCCACTGCCGCCTCTCCGTCACTCTTACTTTCACCTCCGAAGCCAAATGTCCCTCGGCCGCCGCCCTCGATGACGGACGCTACGACACTTCCGTTCCCAAAGGACATTGTCTAAAGTGGACCAATAGGGAAATCAGAATTTTCGGCCAGGAATCGTGTCATAATTGTAAGGACCAGCAAGAGCGAGTGTCGGCGTCAGTGGGGGGAGATGAGAGGAGTGAGGGGAGTAAGGGGGGTGAGGAGGGTAAGGGTGATGATGGGAGTAAGGCGGGCGAGGAGGGTGAGGGGGTGAAAGGGGGATAGGGAGGGGAAGGAAGATAATGGAGAAGGAGGAGGAGAAAGGGCGAAAGCACTGGGGTAATGGGATGTAACAAGTTTGACAAATAATGGAATTGAGAACTTTGGTAAAGTTGGAGATGGAAATCAAATAGGTGGGTTAGTCTGGTGAGTTTAGCATAGAGAGGCAGTCTGATAACCAGAGCTAGCTTGGCATAGTTTATATCAAGGATTGATGGTGAACTGTGATATGGCGATGAGTTACCGCAGGTCAATCCAATCGCAGTTATAGCTCCACAAACCACAATCTCATTCACTCCATCTACTCTATCCCACTCAAATTGACAACTAACCAATCCTCGCATCCAGCGCCATCATCTCCGCCTCATCATCCTCATCCATCTCATAATCACTAACCCTATCCCTCTCCTCCTCGAACCTCCTCCTCTCCTCCTCCTCCCTCCTCTTCCTCTCCCTTGCTTCCTCCTCCCTCGCCGTCTTCAGCTCCACAATCATATTCTCCGCCATCTTCTCCTGATGCCTCTTGAGGTCCTCCATTCCCCAAATACTCACGCCCTCCTGATCCTTGGCACTAAACGGCTGCGCCATCTGCTTCAAGAACGCCCGCGCATTCCCCACCGCCATATCCGTGCTCAGATTCGTGTTCGCTTCCAAGAAAGCTTGGTTGATCCACTTGGGCAGCTGCGCGCGCTTCTTCATGAAGCGCCGGTCCGCCAGCACCATGACTCCGTAATCGTCTTTTCCGCGCAAGACGCGCCCCAGGCACTGCGCGGCGTGGCGCATGGCGTCGAAAGAGAGAAAGTCGTTTTCGCGGATGCGGTACGTTTCGCGCAGGAATTCCAAGCGGGCCTTGAGGATGCGCGACTCGGTGTACTGGAAGGGCACGCCAATACATAGCACGGTGCGGCCGTACTGGTGGTCAAAGTCGATGCCTTCGGAGACTTTACCGCGCGCGACGCAGAGCAAGATGGCGCCGCGGCCGTTGCAGCAGGCGGTGCGGTAAGTCTCGAGCGCTAGCGAGGTTTCTTGCGCGTCCGGGGTTTCGACCAGAATGAGTTTGTGCTTCCACACTTCATCGAGGATGCCCATGCCTTGCCACATGGAGATGATGGATTCCATGTACAAGTACGAGGGAAAGAAGACGGCCATGCCATCGGGCGTGATGCGGGCGAACTCGGTCAGGAGGTTGCCGTAGTTGCGCACGACGCTGGGCTCGTTGCGGACTTGGAAGGAGGTGGAGATGGAGGCCTGGTCGGAGCCGCGGGTGACGATCATGGGAAGGAAAGAGCGGCGGGCGAGGGTCATGGCGTAGGATTCCTGCACGACGGTTTCGAAGTTGAGCATTTTGGGATACATTTCAAGGGGGGAAATGGTGCCGGAGGTGATGATGACGGAGCTGAAACGGTCGAAGACGGGCTTGATGGCGATGGCGGCGTCGAGGCAGGTGAAGTGCAGGACTGGGTTCGGGGTCTTGGCCGTGTCGGATTCGTAGGGCTCGAGGATTAGTAGGAAGCCCTTTTCGTAGGTGGCAACGAGGGTTGCAAAGGTGGCTACTTCTTGGAGTGGCCGGTAGTCTTCAATGTTGGTAAGCTCGAGGGTTCGTACTAGCGAGGTTAGACGCTCGGCGCAGAACCGGAGCGGTTTCTTCTCGATGAAGGTGTACTCTTTCAGATGGGCGAGGAAGGATGGTGGCGTTTCGGAGATGACCTGGCGGACCTTCATGCGGGTCTTGAGGTATTCGATGAATCTCCGGAGGAAGGCAACGAAGTGCTCGGCTCGCCTGATATTGCCGGGGACAGCCTCCTTGAGCAGGTCGTCGGGTAGTGTTGGGTTGGCCATGAAAGCATCCTCCTGTCGCCCTTCATCTAGACCCTTGAGTCCTTCGACTAGCTTTTCGTACTCGGACTGGAGTTTCTCTTGATCAGAGTCCTTCATCTCGCTGATCTTGGCCTCCAAGTTCTGAGCACCCCTGGTTGCCCTCATCAGTGAGTCCTGGGTGATGTCGGTACTTAGAGACTCGATGCAGACGTTGTCGATGTTGTGAGCCTCGTCAAAGACGACGATGCAGTCCTTGGATAGATCCTTGGACACGCGCTCGGCGATCTTGGGGTCTAGGAGGTAGTGATAGGAGTAAATGATGACGTTGCAGTGTTGCATCTACATATGAGCTGTTAGTATGTATGGCATTTCGAGCTATCAGATTCGTATCCTGAGGTGTTGAGAAGAGACCTACCATCCTCCTGGCAGTGAAATAAGGACACTGTTTCTTTTCCTCGCCATACCTCATCAGGCCATCCAGTGTCCAGATTCCGTTGGGGATCAAGTTATGCGGTTCTAGAAGGTCGAGATTGTCGTGGTAGACGCACGTCTCTACATTCTCGCCCTTTTCCCTTTTCTCCTTGACGAAGCCGGCCGTCAAGCTGCGACACCTCGCGTCGACAATGGCACCGCTCTTCTCCCGTTTAACCGAGGGGTGCAGACACAGGTTCTTTCGACTTGTCAGACCGAGACCGCGAAACTCTTCTTCGTGTCCCAGCCGCTCGGCTCGGAACTTCATGAGTGCTCTCAGCTCAACGAGGGCCTTTTCGATTTCGGACATTGTTCGCGAGCAGTAGACCAGCTTCCGGTGCTCTGGGTAGTATTGCTGGTAGGCAACAATGAGTGACAAGAGGGTGACGGTCTTGCCGGTACCCGAAGGCATTTCCAGGACGCAGTTCCCGCCTGCATCGAGGGTTTCTGTGGGGAGTGGTGGTGGTTAGTGGACGTGTGATGAGTGTGAGCTATTTGTTGAATGCTCACTTTTCAAGTCCACCATGTACGCATATTGTTCTGTAAAGCCGGTCTGTCAGCACTTGTGATGGTGTACCAATGTGGATGAGCTCACATACCTGGATATATCCTTGGGTAAGGAAACAGAACTGGGAGATCGCTGTTGTTTACCGGCATATTAGTTACCTGGCTTTTTACAGACCAAGAACGCGTCGTCTGGAATTCGACCCTTACTCGATGTTGAATTCCATGGTGGGCGTCTAGTATCACGGCCTTGGATACAGGGACAAAGGGAAGGGATTGAGAATGGCTGCGCGGGCAGCAACGTGGATGAATATCTTGTTGGCTTTACTATGTCGCAAAATATCTACCGACGCGGGTGTCCGGATGGAGAAATCGTTTGAAATGTTCTATTTCGATGTTTGGTTTGGTGAGAAATCGAGGTCAACTTGAAGGCATGTGTCTGCACGCTGGAGCTTCTATCTTGGGTCTTGGCGGGGGCAGTTGTTCGATATCCAAAGGTTCCTCCTCCCTTGTCTTAAGTATGCAACCTCGGGTCTTCCCCTAGACCGCGTATCTCTATTATTATCGCGGTTTGTATCGCGTTTGTCGTTGTTTAAAACTGTGAAGTCGAGAAAGCACGTGCCAAGGTTGCCTGGCGGTGGCCTGTGGCGATCAGCTTCAGGACAGGATCTCAGTGGATTTGATGGATCAATGATGTGCTGTTTCTGGGAATCCGGATCTGGCACAAGGTCAGGCACGGTGATGCTTTTACGGTGAGCTTTTGCCGGTCCGGCACGCGTATTGCCAGCCCGCTGATGCCGGAGTGGCCCACACACACAGTCATTTCTAGAGCTTAATTGCACTGTGGTCTTCACAACTGAAGTACTTACTCGATCAACACCACTCACCACTTCACGACTTCATCGTCGCTTTCACTTCCTCAGCAGCCTCTATATCCATACTTTCGTCACGCACACACGTTTTCATACTCAAAACTCGGTGCACACGCCGCATGATAGAAGTAGTCTGACTTCTTTTGCAACTGCAATGCTTCAAGTCTACAGCAATCGGCGGACTTGGAATTTTCTCGGATTCGGATTATACGATAACTATCAGTGTTGGTACTTCCGCGCTCAGTACGAAGGATCGCCATCTTGCCGATTATCTATCAGTCCACGGGTCTTATTGTCTTATTCAAAAGGAAGATAAAAAAAAAAAAAAAAAAAAACGACCGATGGAAAGACAGGTCCTTCAAAGTAGCGGGAAAACGAAAGCGCCAAAACAAGCCGCAAGAAGGGAGAAACCCCATCTATCTCAGACGCTTGGAATCGACGATTGGGGGAAAGAAGTACAATTCCCCCCTCTCATTTCAATACCGTCCGTAGAGTACTACGGCGATCTTCAACACTTTTACATTTCTCAGTCACACATGCAGTTTCTCATCATAACCTTTATGTGGCTGTTCCGTAGGTAGTTATTGGAACCCAAGAGTTCAAGATTCCCACATCGACGAGTTACCCACCACCCTTCATGGAACGTCAACTGACTGCCAGGTATATTTCCGTTTTGGGTGGTGACTTTGACACCCCGACAACTCTGGTATGCCACCGGCGGTTGTTGGCGCATGAGTGAATACGAGCAGCGACTGTGACAATGCAAGAAAACGGGGCCCATCAAATCGCGGTGGCGCTTGTCTGCTCATTAACCGCCGGTTTGGAGCAGCAAAGTTCCCAATTCCAAGTAGACTTACGAAGGATTCCAAACCCCGCCGCCGGGCCCTTTTTTCCCGCCGCGCGGTTGCGATCCTTCGCCCCGGACTTACTTCTATGTCTATATAGAGGTACTCAGGGTGGGTGCGTGGTGATGGGTGTATGTAGGTAGGTAGGCGCGCCCTTGCTGCCGTTGAGTCTAGATCGGGGCGAGGGAAGGACGGAGGATTTGAATCGACTCCCGAACGCCTCCTACTTGCATCGAATCGCCTGTCAGAAGAGGTGGGCACCTAGAGGTAGGTAGCCGGGCAGGTACTTATAACTTGTTTTAGACACCTTTGTGGCTGTCAGAACTTTAACAGACTCCTCTTCCCTCCTCTACACGGCGGTGATGATTAGTGATCGGAACCCACTTGCGAGAAAGGAGGGGGGGAGAAGGATGGAAACTGATGGAGGTGGTTAGTTGGTGTCGGTTGGTGTTTCGCATTGTTTCGGCAATTGCAGTGCCTCCGTATCAACCGTGGAGGCAACACATTAGTAAAACCAAAAGTGCACCTCAAACTTTTCCGTTGAGGGGAGGAACGATGTGGGAAGGGCGCTAGAGGACGAGAAGTGAGAGTGTGGGTTGTGAGTCTGGGTACCAAAGAATATCAAGATGAAGTACTTTTTCCTTGCCTTGAGTTGGTTGCCTGTGCAAAAGGCATGGTTTACCTGCCTCTTGACTGCCAAAGATTAAGACAGTGAGTAAAAAGGACTTGATCATCTAAACCCATAGAGCTATCATTACTTGGTTCCATGACTTGCAATCTTCAAGTATAGATGAAATCCTCGGATCATTATTCTTTCCAAGTCATAGGCAGCCTTTTGCCAAACTTTACTACTGTAGCGAAGCTGGAGAAAACGAAAACAGAATGGACGGCCAATCAAAGCTAAACTTCCAGCTACATAGTCGCTTCTCAAAGATTGAGGCTCAGCATCCTCACCATCACAAATTCCACGGCCCCCCACATGGAGGACTTGCTGTCTCCTTCGCCTCGGTCGAAACGGATATATCCGCCCTTTATTTACAGCTAGCCAAAATCAACAGGTCTTTTTGCGTGCGGTTGTTTCTGGCGAGAGCTAAGCTAAACATACGTCAACACCACCTTTGTTAGCCTGGAAAAGCAAGGGTATTTTGTCCTTAATGTGTGGATGCGTTCCATGCAAGAGACCGACTGAGAGGTTCGTATACCTTCAAGACAGTATCAGGTACCTCTACGAAAGGTATCACAGGTACTGGTACTGTATGAATACCTAGTATACCTAGGTAGACACTGCAATGACAGATGGAGGGTCCAATCGTCAGCATCATGATACGTACGAATTCGGAGTCTCCCCGTGATGGGCTCGTCTATTTGAGGCACGTTTTTGACCCAATCGAGTGATTTGTGTCAGCAGGTCGGTCGGTCTCAAGCTCTCATTGCACCATCTACCTTTCATCTCTTTATAGTGTAGTGTTGTCGCCGTAGCACCGGATCTTCCCCGGCTTGTCGGGAGGTCTGCTCCTGGTTGGTTGGATGATTTTCGTCTTACGCACACCCATCTCTTTCTGAAGGGTGTTTTCCAGTTCCTCAAAGGGAATACCACTACAGCACCGCAGGGCTGTATACATAGTAACCACCAAGAAGCAGCACAACTGAATAACAGGAACTACCCGTGTCAGGTCAATAATTCGAGGGATCGTCATATGCACCAATGCAGTCGACGCACCTCCTTTTTACCGGGACGATCCTGACGTTGATTACATACAGATGTCCTTACGACCATTTCGTCTAACTTTTTTTTTTTTTTTTTTTTTTTTTTTTTTTTTTTTTTTTTTTTTTGGCGGTTTTCAGTGATATAAGAATGAACTAGAAGGGACAGGTCTCCGTTGTCGAACGCTAACGACAAAGTACAACGTCGCTCAACAGCATCTGCCCCATTGAAGTCCTGTGATCCAGTAGTTCTGACATGAGGACACGGTACATATGCACTTTCCTGATCTCACGGTTCCATACAGGACGTACGTATATAGTGTACATGGAGCCTGCCGTCCGGGCCCCCCCTGACTTGGCCTATATTATCCGGGCGATATAGCTGCAGAGCTTCTAGAAGCAGCGATGGAACCCTTCCCTGGGCTGATAAGGCGATCCATCCAGCCATACCAGCCACCGTATTAAACACGGTGAACTGTGGGATGCTGTAAAAGGTGACAGGGAAGTATGTGATATACGTACCCCTCGTACGGCAGTACGCAGTAAGCACTTTGAGCTTGATTGTTGGAAACGAAACGATCATGGTGCTTTGAGAGAGTGGGAGGGAGGGAGGTTCCGTCATCGTTGTGTGCTCGCCGCTCCGCATTCGTATCTTGACATGTCTGACTTTGCTTCGGTTCGGTCAGTCGCCTTTTGTTTGTCGGCGCGTTAGTCATAGCTTCGGACCTTGGATCCCTAGGACTGCTAGTTGGGATTTGTCACTGAAATAAGGTCATACACAGTATGAAAGGGCGATAACAAAGTTCCCTGTAGAGTGACAGAAGAAGAAGAATACCCGAGGAGGGGACCAGGCCTCCCTGCCGCCGACGACGATGATGAGGAAAGGCAAAAGGAAAGGAATTGGTGGAAGCCCAATCCCCTCTGCTCTGCCCTTCCCTCGCTCGCTCGCCTGTGTATGGCCGGACTGCCGGGTATGGTATGTTCATGGTTGGTGGTAAGCCAAGCCGCACAAATGCCGTGCAACCCCATGCGTTCATTACGGCGGCTGTTGGACCAATCAGGGTGCTGCTGCGGCGAGTTTAAAAAGGGCTTTGTTACATTGTTGGTTGGTTGGATGTAACTAAATTGTCCGCAGTACATACCTAGTGTACCTACCTATGAGCGTGGTTCGAAATTGTATCCAGAAAAGGATCGATGATGGACTCCCTAGAAGAACACATGAAAATAGATGCAAGAAAAACTGAAAAGAGAGTGATAGCCCGAGATGACCTTAACGCGCAATCATCTCTTCATGACCTTTTCCCACTTTTGGAGAGACGACAGAAATGCTATGTATTGCCTAGGTATCGGCAACTGGGACCCTCGGACTTTTCGGTAGGTGGATGAGATGCGAGTGGTACCCTCGCATTTAAACATTCAAGTGAACATTGATTGGCGTTGGGGGCCAAAAATTTGCGAGAAGCCAATGATTGTGAGTCGATGCCAGGCTTAGACACCAGACATAGGACGGGTAGTAAGTACGGGGGAACCGAAAAAAGAGAACAAAAAGTAGCTGCCTAGACTTAGTTGTTATTCCTGACGGGAAATATCATGATACGACTGCATCATGGCGATGCCACGGCCGCATTTTGGGCCTTTTGTCTCTCGGTGATGTTTCTCGCTCGACAGCATCATAAGGCTGAGTTCCGGGATGGGACCGGTGCACTGCATTGCCATCCCGGCTCGGGTGTCCGCAGACCGCAGAGCTGAGTTGGGACGAACGCGAGCTCAAGTTGGGTCATGTCGTATTTGGCAAAACCATGGAACATCAAGGGCGACTTGGAGTTCACCTGACCTCATGCCGTGGGGTGATTGGGCAACCAGATGTATTGTGAGAGGTACTGTAGTGTATGTGTGCTTCTACATAGCCTATCTTGGCTTTTGTCTGATGGCATCAGAAGAGCAACAGCAGACCCTGAAGGAGCGATCTCGTCTCGGGCACCAGTTGTCGTCTGAGCTACAATATGTACATATCCACTTGGCTGCAAGGCACCTCATCCGCCGAGTGGAGAGGTTTTCCCGAGCATGTGGAGGTTCCCGTCCCCGCCGCAGCCGCCGCCGCTTGAGCCCTGTAGGGACCGGCGATCGAGGGGGACCATCAACCGGCCAACAACCGGCCCTCTCACTCTTTCCACCTGTCACCAACAAGCCAACAATTAAAGGCGGATATGACCAAAAACAATGCAAACCCACTGCATCCCGCCTTTCTGCACACTATTACACTTTACAGTAAAATGGCGGGCGGTCCGACCCTTGCATCCCCTAACCGGCACGCCTCACTGGTGCGCTGCCATGCGCTAACGGATGACTTACAGCAAGATACAGCAGCCCTTGGCCACTGACAATCATTACAATTCACAGCTCCGAACGAATAGTCCTCCATTCAATCCGACCGATTGCGTCACACTCTCTGGATAAAAG
Source organism: Neurospora hispaniola (assembly GCF_033458365.1). NCBI lineage: Eukaryota > Fungi > Ascomycota > Sordariomycetes > Sordariales > Sordariaceae > Neurospora > Neurospora hispaniola. The sequence continues at coordinate 2,865,304 of NW_026944410.1, read as the reverse complement.
TTCAGATGGAAAGACCTGTCTTGCCCTGTTAATGGCCGTTCGGCGGCGTTCGTCATCTTCGCAATCGAGTCCTACAAAGTCCTCCCTTGTCCTGAATGCCATGATCCGATGACCCCGCAGTTGACTGGTTCTTAAACGCGACTGAGCATTTTACCTATGTACCACCACTAATCACCACTCAGAGTCCAGTCTCTGTCAACTCACTCGAGAACACTCGTGGACACATACACCCCAATCAAAGAGTCCGAGTAATCGAATGTAACCCCGGCGGCCGCGTGGGCAGAAGGTGTATAGAAATGTGTCGAGGTTTATGGCCCCCACCCCCGAGCACCTCCAATCTTGGCACCAGCGACGAACGAGAAGATAAAGGTCCAACGATAATCCAAAGCGGAAGCAAAACACATTTCCGGAAAGAAATATCAGTGATCTAGCGATACGTTGGTTGCCTGGATGATAACAAGGTGCCGACGGTAATACGATATACGAGATAAATGGAGACGGGCCCGTTACATTTGTGTTAAGTTGTACGGAACAGAATAGTTCCTTCATCCACCTCTTTGGTACTAACTCTGTACCTTTATATTTATCTACGAACCAGATGATCACTTTTGATTACATACCCCTACGTTTTCATATGTACTTACATACACTACATCCCGTCACATCACGTTGGCCCTTTAGATCGGGTCTGGTCTGGTCGGTCAGTTCCCCCGCGGCCCCCTGGGTGTAGTGTACACCGAACGAACCATTCATTCAGTGAGGGAGCGAGTGGCCTCCAAGCCACCCGAGTCCCTGGACATGGTACCAACCAACACTTTGTGTCGTAACCATGAGCATCATCAATCATCACATATTATCACAATCCCCAACGGCGACTACCATCACGAACGTCTCTGTTTTTTCCTTACCAATTTTCATTATTTTCATTTTCTACTTAAACCTCCTCTGTCTAAAGCCTGACAGTCAAGTTAACTTTGACTGACTTGAAACTCGGGGAAAGCTCATGCTGCGCCTGTGATGATATGGAATGGAATGTGATGGGGGGGAGTGATGAGCAATCAATCAATCAAACATCCGAACCTACCTATCTACCTCTAAGCAGCTTGCTTCCCTTCAAATCAGTCCAGTCATTCATATGTAAGCCAATCATTCATTCATACCCAGTCCACTCCTCCTCCTCCCTAACCTAACTTGCATCTCACCTAATCGACATTTTGGTTCTTGACGGTTTAGTTGGCGCGCAAACTTCTCTTTTCTTTTCTCTTTTTTTTTTCCCCTTTCTTTCTAGTTTCATCTTTTTCATTTTCACAAGGTTTGTTGAATGTTTTCTAATTGAAGGGGTCAGATCAGTCTTGGCTGGCTATGGAAACAGTCTGTTCTCCCAGGGAATTTCAGGTTTCAAAGAGGTCGGATGTGTACATTTGTATGTTTCGGTCATGGTCATGATATGCGCAATGTGGAGAGTGTATGTATAGTGTGCGTCTGTTCGTTCAGACATGATGAATAGATAAACAAGCAGAGTACTCTTTTACTCGTTAAACAGAAACACGCTAATGAACAAATAAAGAAAGAGAAAAGAAAAGGGTGACAAGAAGAAAAAAAAAATGAACTTTGCTATCACAAGATGCGTGCTGAACATCAAAAATAAGGACTCTGCCGCCCGCGCGCTATAACCTGTGTAATGTTTCTATGCCAGCCAACCGACCAACCGACCTCCTTGAACTAAACCCTTACCAAAACAAAACCAAAAACCGCCAGTCCATACACGACCGACCATACTCTGTTTATGAACCGTTACATAAAAAGAAGAAACAAGAATAAAGAACCATCAGGCAGACACAAATCCCAACTTCCCGCTAATGATGACCAAAAATCGAACAGAGTAGAAAAGAAGGTAGTACATTAATCGTACAAGCGAGCGATGAGTGTCACAACCACTCTCTCTGATAGTTCCCCCTTTTGGTATCTCCAGAAGAGTAACCTAAAAGTGGAAACAAGAAGTAGAAATATGAAACGTCTTTCATCATTTTATCGTACAAGCGTAATGGATATGGACTTGGGGTGAGGTAATCACGTCAGCTCACCTCCCCCAAGAATGACCCTGGCCACCACCAGCCCTCATAGAAGACGACAGCGACGAGAGGATGCCACTGCTGCCTAGGGATGGGATAGCCATGGGTGGAAGGCTATCGATGTTGTTGGTCGATGACGAGAGGGTGTAGTGCTGACTCATGGGGCCAGAGGAAGAAGGTCGTGCGAAGCTGTCGTAGGTCTCTGGTCGGAGATCCATGGTGCCGATGTCGAAGCGTTTGGAGCAACCATCTTCCATGTGCCTGTTTGCAAAGAAGGACATGCATTAGTATCGGAAAGTATAAAGGGATGGGGACGTTTGAAGGAGAGAGAGGAGGGGCCTACCTTCGCAGAGTATCTTTCCTGGCAAACAGACGGCCGCAGTAATCGCACTTGTGGCTGCGCTCCTTCAAGTGCACACTCTGATGATGTCTCTGGAGATCGGTTTTGCGAACAAACTTCTTGGTGCAACCGGCTTCCTGGCAGGGGAAGGGATAATCCCGGTTTGGCTCGTGTGTCTCCAGGTGCGCCTTGTAATTGTAGCTTCGGCTGAATAGTTTCCCACATCCCTTGACCTCGCACTGAAAGTTGGCTTCCTCTTTCGTCGTCAAGCGCCGTTGTTGTCTCTTGGGACGGGGAACTCGGTAGGATCGTTGTCCGTTTTGGAGGAAAGCTGATGTTTGCGCGGCTCCAGGGCCTGGGTAAAATCCGGTTTCGAGAGGCGGGTAGTCTGACTTTTGCCATCCCGATGATCCTCCGTCTGAGAGATAACCAGTTGTGTTGTGTGTGTAGGCGCCGCTGTCTGAAGGGTAGGAAGTGTGCATCGAACGAGGCGATGGGTATTGAGAGACTTCCATGCTTGACCCGTACTCTGTCTCCATCTTGACCCGCGGTGTTAGAGATCCACCCATCGATGCGTTTGAAAGGTAGGGAAGTGACGTCCTTGATGCAGGTGGAATTGGAGATCGGGATGACGGGCCGGAAGGCGGCGGCGTAGATGTTGAAAGAGGATGGCCGCTGTGATGCGAGTGATAAACATCGTGGCTATAAGGATAGCTCCCATACGACTCGTACGCTGCGGCAAGGATGCTAGGCATACCGGTGGCGGAGGAGGCAGGGAGAATGACGGTGCTGTTCCAGTCGGGCTGACCCATTGATTCAAGTGGTGGTAGTGATGACCCCGGGTCCATAGACGAAGTTACGGAACAGGATTGGTCACCATAGATGGACGAGATCTTGTATTGCTGTTCCACCAGGCCGGGCGAGGGATAACCAACTGATGACCTTTCGGAAGGACAGTAACTGTGCGAGGGGGTTGAAGGTGACCTGGTCAGAGAGGGCGGAGTGAGGGCCATGCTGGAGAATCTTTTTGTGTGAATGGGGATGGGAGGTGTTGGCTGATGTTGGATTATATACGAATTCGTAAGGCTGAAGATGGGCACGATGACCTGCGATGGACCTTGTTGTTGGAGAGGAGCGAGAACTAGGCGGGGAGAGGTGCCGAGTAAGATTGCGCCGGGGGTCCGATTGGGTTGTTAGACGCAGTCAAGGGGCTTTGCCTTATGAAAGGATGGGGGTGCGAGCCAGATATAGGGATGGGCGGACGGTGACTGGTATTGGGAGTTGGGACCAAGTATTCGGTATATACTTGGGAATGGTGATGCCGAGATGTGAAGCAGGCTGTGGAAGCACAGAACAACGGGTGTGGATGACAAGGCAGACAACCGGGGTGTCTTATACACCTCCATGATGGGACCATATTTTTCTGCCTGGCTAAGAATGGAGTAAGCGCTGCTATACAGAGAGCTTCCCCATAGGAACCTGGGGGCCAAATGCACATCATGGGGATGCAGATGACTGGGCAAGGGGCAGACAGACTGACTGCATAGTACCTACCTTGGGGCGCACTGCACACACAGTACGGTGGACAGGATGTAGCACGGCAAGTGGAACGTCGACTGCTTGTGAGAAGACATGGGTTTGCGGCGGCGGTGGCTGCGCATGGGGTAGGTAAGGCTAGCAAGAAGTAGGTGTGTGTGTGTGTGAGATTGAAGGTCCTGGAAGAGGAAACAGGACATGACAGCCCATGTACCGATTCAGAATTACGGTTGGACTAATTTGGGTGACAGGGTCAGTTGACACCACCCTGATTAGGTGGGAAGGGGGATTCCTGCAGAACAAGCGACTGTCTTGTCCCGCAAAAAGAGACATGTTGGCTCAGTGTCTCACTGAGACTCCGAGTCCTAGGTAGTGTACCGCAAGGGTGGGAAGATTTAGTGTACAGCGCCCGGAATAGACAAGTGTAGTGTAGAGAGATGACGGACTCGGATAATAGCATTACGTAGGTATGGATGATGACCTTGGAGGGGAAAATAGAACTCGATGCAGTAGTGTAAGGTGTTACCTCTCTGACGGCTGAAGTATACCTACCTATCAAGGGTGCGGAACGCAGTCGATCTAATAAAAGTAGAGGCTGCGGTATATCCCCGTTACTGGAGTGACATTGGCTGGGTAGCTGAAGGCTTGTAGCTGTACAATAATACCTTGGGGGCTTTGGAGTACCCCGCCAACAGGGCTGGGTGACCAGTCACACAGCAGCTCACGGCACTCCTCTTGACTCCCTGGCCGGATGGTTGGTGCGAGCTTGCGAGGGACACACTCTGTTGGGTCTAGCAACAGAAGCTGTGTGCTCATCCATCGGTCTCCGCTGTGCGGGAAGGGTCTGGCCAAGAAGACCCGAGACTTGACTGCCCTGTCAAGAGCGTGCCATGCCGCATAGGTTCGGTAGCCAGTCCGTAGGGAATTAATGGCTGGTCGACTCCCGTCCCAAGAAGAACCATGGTCGATTGGGGAGAGGAGAATGGACTCGGTCACCAGTTCAACAGTGTAAAGTGGCAGTTTGTGAGAACGGTATGGCAAGCACAACACCCGGGGGCGCCATCCACGGGTACCTTGGGGCGCAATCTGTCGGGGCAGAGGAGGACAGTGTCTCGACTCTGGATGTATCCATGGTGTGGGGGAGGCGAGCGCTTGCGCCTGTTTTCTGGACGGGGGACTTGTCTTAGTGGTTAAGCGGCCGACAACAGACGCGGGCATCACGAATAGGCGATGTAGGATGCATGGGCTGGCGATGAGCGTGAGATGATGCTCTTCTCAGCGACGGAATCGGCGGGACCTCGTCCACACAGGAAGAGATTCCGAGTGGTCGGAGTGGTCCAGTGGGCTTCCGAGAGACGACGGAAAGAGTCTAGTTGCTGTAACGGCCCCCAATTGGCCGTGTGTGTTCAGAGAATGGGAGACATGTGAGGTTTGAGGGCATCGACACGTTGGTTCCTTTTCGGCCCCCAACTTTGTGTCCGCTTATGGGTAGAGGCCGTTGAGACGTGAGAGGAATGATGATGAATATCCGTGTTGGTTTGGATGGAAAGAAGGGACACTAAATGGTGTGAGGTGTTGACCTAGGGACAGGTCAACAGAAGGTGAAGCGAGTGAATTGCCGCGAAGGATCAACCTCTTCATGCGATGAATGAAGGGAGCGGGGAAGTGATTGATGAACGGAAGGGAATTGATGCGGGACTAGGAAGGCGCAGAGGCAGATCTGGAGCCACCTATGGAACCCAGTTGGAGATCCGCTCCACACTTTAGCGGGATCCCACAAGGCCACTCTCGCTGTACTCAGCCCAGTTCAGCGCAGCTACAGGGGGCGAGGAGAAGCTATCGGGCCACACTGTTCTCAAACAACAACAACAACAACAACAACATCAATCCTCTGTCTCCACGATCACGAGGCGCCATCGCCTACACGCCCTTCCATCAACATGGGATCAAGCGATTTTAACTGTCAAAAAGCACATCGGACGTCATTGACAAGGCTCTGCGCACCCGACAGTCACAACCTAGCCTATACATCCGCTTGAACACCGAGTACTGATTGTACAACCGCGGGACGACAACTCTTCAGGGGCATCACCCCGAGCGCTCTTTGGTGGGACGCAACCGGGGCAACTCTGAGTCCGGTGCTACAAAGGTCCCTCCTTCTTCTGCGCCTTCTGGAAGCTTTTTGGCCAGACTGTCATCAAAGGTACCTTGACTCGCTCAGTCGCCAGGCAGCCAGATATCCATGGAGAGTCGGTGGAGGCTCATCCTGTGCAAAAGGCCCCTTGGTACGACTACTGTGGGACATTGTAACGAGGCCACTGCACTGTGAGGCTTCGGATGGGCTGGCCTGCAGCTCGGCAACAGCCACACAAGTGCTGTTCTTCGGATTCCATTCCCTAAAGTGGTGCCTAATTCTACCCCATGTCTCCGTGGTTTGCCAGGGATACGAAGAATAGGCATGACTATGTAGACGACCGGCACCATATCCGTTATGCCCTTGGACCTGACCCTTGAACGTCCTGATAAACATGTCATGAATATCGGCAAGCCATTCTAGACTTGCGTGGAGAATCAAGGTCCTAGACATTCGTCGTCCTCACGGCTATGTCATCAAAAAAACCTCCGTTCAACATCGTCAAGGTACCCGCGGCGAGTTTCTCGAGCCAGCTTGTTTGTTGTCAACTGACGGTAACTTGACGGCTTTTTAAGCACTCGCATGCTAACCACTACGAGATCTTTGGTTACGTTTGTCACACAAGGCCATTTCACCGAACAGCGCCGACAAGAGGAGGAGGTATGCGCAAGGTGAGCCATAAACTTTGTGCCATGATCAGCCTTAGCCGAAAACCGTTGTCTCTCCCATCGCTATGGGCTGCTAGCGAGCTCCCACCCCCCACGCTTTGATGTTGTTGGGCCCCTACCCTACCTTTCTACTTGTTTCTTGACAACGTCTCGTACGAAAACTACCTCGCTAAACCTCAAATTTGGGCCAATGAAGGTCAAGTTTCAGAGACAAAGCGACACAACTTGGCACAAATGGCGTTCTGCGACCTTGCGGAAATCCGATCGTCAACGGGCCATGACACCATTCGGCTGTGCCTCTTCCTCTCTTGCGCCTCAGCACCTTAAATCCTAGTGCAAAGATGAGCCGATAGACCCAGAGAACGCTATAACGCCATGTTAGGTATTTGACCAGTCTTCAGGACACTCTTATCTTGCTCACTATCGAACTAACCGAACCGCTCCCAACGTGGACAGAAATCATCAGTAATTCGTCGGCAGATGAGATGGAGGGAGTAGCAGAGTTGTATCAAAGCTTTCCGACGCTTCGGAGGTCCCGTGGCTGCATCTCGAACCCCGGACCAATCAACCTTGATGTTGTAGCTGACTGCCGCAGGTGACATCAGATTCCCTTTCGTCTTGTCCGTTCACCGAGCTTATCGCTCTTCAGAGTGTGATTCGCCTGAGGCCGAGACGAATCATATCAAATATCTGGCTGTCTCTCAAAAAGCCGATACAAAGACAGAGTCCTCCATGATTCGATTACCTGACGTTAGCAGTAACCGAAGTGGAAAATGGTGGCTGCAGATTAGCGGGCCAAATCCCCAGAATAACACCACCCACCTAACGACACCATTGGCAGCATGGGAGCACTGCATGCAACATCACAGCACCTAGGTATTTATTTCTGTGAGGCTGCTGCTGAAACATCTGGCGGCATGTTTCCATTATAGAGCTGACGCAATATACCTCAGTCGTTTCGTTGGCCGTTTGGCTGATTGAACGAGAACAAATCAGGTGGCAGTGTCCATCTCGTCCAAGCTTCGTGAACCGTCAAGACACTTGGTACGAACAGGTCGTATTGCGAGCTCGTTTCTGTTTACACAATGTTGGCAACGTCAACATCTAGCAGCAGGCTAGAGGTAGAGCTACTATAGTGGGTCACGAGGTCACACACTGGCTGACTGCTAGGTAACAACGAGCCCTGAGTGGTTCTGTAGCGTACCGGTGTTCTCTCTTTATTAATCATTACAAGCTGTCTCTTCTCTTTCCTTGTCATCAACTTCACGTCTTTTTTGTTCTGACCGGGTCAATAATAAAGCCGAGAACACTGGTGGACAACGAAGAAAGCGCATTCTCACGCACACAGCCACACTTCCACTTCCCTTCAGCCCCCATCAGCCGGTCGTTGATAACATCAGACCCCAGACCCCAGCATTATGTCTGTTGCTTCAACTCTTAATTATCACAGCGAGTTGCCAAGCCTACCCATTATATTGCACCATATCCCGGACATTGAGACTCTTTCTCTAGCATGGTTATGATTACTGATCATGAAACTACCTGGCCCCCGTATGTATCTGCAAGCAATCCTTTCGGGTCAGTTGTGTAGCATCTTCAAAAAAACTTACCTACATTACACTGCAGTGCCCTCCACGTAACTCGGAACCTGGCGAGAGCAGGCTGCGAGCGGGTACCTTGCAGCTGGGCTGAGGCGATAACCTTTTCCCACTTCAGCTCTTGAGCTCAGCCTCCTCCTCCGTTCCTCTACAGTCTCTTTGTTCCCCTCTTCTCATTTATCTTCTCTCCTGGCCCTATCGTCCCATTTACCAGCAGCTCTCTACTAATATTCAAGGTAATCTTCAAAGGTGAAACACATGGCTGGTTGATGAGTATCAGATTATTTCAGCTTCTATGGGTGCATTGCAATGATTCCAAGGGAGGTTGTCATATTCGCTTGTTAAAGACAGATATCCTTTGGTTTTCCCTATTTTTTTCCTCCCCCCCCCCTCTCTCTCCTTCCTTTGGTTAGCCTGTTGCTTCTAATCAGCTCATGTCTCTGCATATGTCTCGACGCTTTTGTTTCATATTTTCGGAAGGTTATTGACACCCAGACAACAGCTTGTTGGGTGAACAACCCCTCAACGATATCCACCTACTCCCGCCTTGTGCAAAGTCAGCTCGGCTCAAGTTAGCCTGCTTTTATCTTGTTTTATTCTTTTTGTTTACTGGCTCTTTCCTCCTCTGAAAGGTAAAATCTCTCTACTATCGGATGAAGTTCGGGAGGACGAGAGTTTTCCATCTCTACCTATGTATCTGTTATTTAACGAGCGGTTCGTTCCGACCTGGTTCAAAGGCGATTTCAAAGCAAGTTACCCATACCCTGCCTGCACTACTTCTATTTACCGTAGTAAGACAACACAACTACACAGAACAATAACCAATGGGTATCATAAAAGGCTCCTTCCATGATCGCAAGATATCGCCCCAAAGAGCAACCTTTTCATTTCCATATACCGAAGACGAACTACCTATAGCCACCATCACTACTCATGCATGCCACTTCTCCTCGACAGACTCTGTGCCCAGTCATACTACCTAAATCTCCAAGGTACCTCCCTCATAGCCTGACCTTGGACAAGACGAGGCGTGTCACACGAACCACCGTCGAAACCTATAATTCTCACAAGTTCTCAACCGCCGATGCGAACTACCTGCTTGGTCAGTACGTACACTACATACATAAGCACCTAATTTCTAGTCCACTCAAGCGCGAATGAAGTATATCTCGACTCGGAGGGTTTCGGTTAGGTAGCCACCGGCAAACATTATCTCCACATGGCAATCCTTTCCGATTTTCCATCTTTGGTTGACAGAGAAAATGGAACTAACCAAGATCCAAGATCCAAGGGAACAACCCCCCGCGCTTATTACTAGGAAGCCTGAAGCGAGTCGACGTACCTTGCACCGTGGCGAAAAAGAAGACGCAAAATATGTCTGGATGTGGGTATCCTACCGAGTCGCTCTATACGTAATAGGAAAGCAGGTAAGTGTGGTTCTTTTGTACCATGCTTTCTTTGCCTTATGTTGCTGCGATGTATGAGTCGACAGGTACCTAGGTAAGGTAGTAGGTTGTTCGTCCCTTGCAGGAGAGAACCAAGGTCAAGACTACCTATGTACCTACATCCACGCAAGGCAGCTAAGGGAAACTCCGAAGAAACTGACTGAAGCAAGGCCGTTTGGTCCTTTGGCTTTGGGACATTGTGTTCATGCTTTTTGCTTCCTGTCCATCAAAATCGGAACACAACACTGCTTCAAGAAACGTGGGCCGAGGGGTGTTAAGCTCCTTCTTAGACACTTGCCAACCATGGTACTCTACACATCAGTGTTACTGGAATTTAAAGTGGTATTGTCCATTCTGGAAAGCAACTTCCTCCCAAGTAGGGTGTTCTTGAAGCGTTTGTTAATTTTTACCCTACTCGCTGGCCTTGAGTTCCTGAACCCTTTGTTCTAGTCCATCGCGTTCATTTCCCATCCTACAGCTGAAAATCAACCTTGGTTCCTTTCTCTTTTCTTCCCTCCTATATCCGAAACTCCCACTGGCATAGAAAGATCTACACTAGCAATCAGACAAAACACTCTCGTTATCGATCGACAAAGGGCACTACAGACAAACCTTTGGGGGCCAGCCCCACAACCATTGAAGTAAGCAACGTAAGCCTTTGCATCCGATATCTTGTGGTGTTGTGTCGTATCGTGTCGTGTCGTCGTAATGTGTCGTAATGTGTATCAAAACTTCCGGGTTCTTAGCCGCACCCCTGCTTAAGCATTTGTTCAGAGCAAGTTACTTACTCGAGATAGGTTAGGTTACCTGCCGATTCGACCTCCGACATCAATCACTCTTTTTTGTCTTACCGGTTACATATCACATCACAGGATATGTCGTTCCAAGCACGAGACCAGACTGGTTCGGACATCCCGTACGGATGGATGTAAGGCAATCCAATGCAATGTGGATTCGAACGAGTCCAATCCGCATGTGAGCCCCCCTCCCTCCCCAAAAAGCGAGGGATCAGAGCAGCGTTGTAGTTGCGCTTCGCTTCTGTATGTATTCTAGAAGCCAGGCTACTACTGCTACTGCATACTAATACTACATCGCACTACTACTACTGCAACATCAACCCACGGCCAAGGAAAGCAATGGTGAAAAAGTTTGGTACGGTTAATCTAGTTTTCATCTATTCAGCTTCGGGTTTCTTGTTTTTTTTCTAGAAGGCTTCCATGCATACGACGTTCAAGGATGTCGGTTGTTTGGAGGATTCCCATGTTCATGGTGATTGGACTCGAACGATTGTCTACACGAACGGTTGCTGCTACTGCTACATATCACTTTACCAATCGAACTTTCTGCTCTCTGTGAGTGAGGTTCTTGTTCCCCCCGGTCAGTGTTGTATGTCTCTGCACTAGTGTATGTACCTACCTAGCAACCAACCCCCTTAACCTAGGTCATTATCAACACATTCCACTACTACATACTACGCACCTGATGAATCTCGTAAAACCCCCAAATTCCCCACCAACGATGTATCCTTTAGAAGGGGGGATGGGGTGGTATGTATGCAGCGAACACCTTCTGCAGTATCAACACCGTTACTTTGCAGGTTTCCATCCATCCATCCTTCCTTCCTTCCTTCCTTCCTTCCACGACCATTGTCTACCTATCTAGGTGCCATCACCAACCATAACGACATACACCGAACGTCCATGACAGCCCATCACAACATAAGGTTGACCAGGTCGAAACAAGCACTGTAGGTAGGAAGCGTAAGTACTTAACAAAATACCAAAGTAGTTTTTGAAGAGGCAGTGCTTGCAATGTAGATTTATCTAGACAGATAAACAAACAAAGAGCAAGGTATTAGATCAACTGTACTGCTGCTGCCGCCGTCCTTGTGTTCATAGAAGGAGGTGAGTTGATGTACCAAGTCTTTTGGATGAGGAATCACAAAGATAGGGGATAAGTCCGCAGTAAATGTCTTCACGTAAGCTCGGTAAGCACATCATTAGCCAGATTGATGTTATTTGGACCTGAATACCATAACAAGTAAAGACATAACTTTTGAGTGCCGCAAGTACTTGCCAGCACAATGTGAACAGAAAGAATTGAAACATACCCTAGAAGACTAGGCTAGCTCCTACTCACCCATCTCCCTCACTACCCAACAAGGTAATCCATACTCTAGTTACCCATGACAGCCGCCTGCGCATCGGTGTAGATCGGGGTGATTCCGGTCCAGAGTTGGAACTGGAAAAATAGCGGGTTAGCATTCAATGTCATGTGAAGGCAGGCACAGAAGAAAAAAAGTTACATACCTGATACCAGCCCTGAGCGGCGAGAACTTCAAGTCCGGGAATCGTTTGCCAGTGCGCATCCTCCGCCAGCTGCATGAGGGGGGTGTGGCGCGGGGTGTAGGCCATCTCCAGCAGGACATGCTTTCCATCCGCGACCGACGGGTGACGAAGAGAAGCAACAATGACCTCACGCATGCTCTGGTCAATGGGCTTGTCGGCGGGAATGGTGCTGATCACAACCGAAGGCTGGGCAGTGGACTCGGCCGCGACCTCTTCCGGCGTGCTCAACGAGCGGATGTCGTACTCGGCAGGGAATGACTCCGCAAGAGCCTTGACGCGGTCGGCGTTTCTAGCAACGACGTAGATTGGGGCAAAGCCAAGGTCATGCAAAGCGTGGACAGCAGCTCGGGTGGTTCCGCCAGCTCCGACAACCATACCGGCGGTCGGAGACTCCTTGGAGCACTTGACGACGCCGGCGTTGCGCAGCGCATACACCATGCCCATCCAGTCAGTGTTGTCACCGCGAAGGGTCACCTTGTCGCCGTTGCGAACAGGAATGATGGTATTGACCGCGCCAATGACCTTGGCAGCATCAGACACCTCATCCAGCAAAGGCATGATGTCGAGCTTGAGAGGGATGGTTACCGACGCTCCACCAAACCCAGGAGCATGGATCAGGTCTTTGACGTCAGCAGCGTTATCAGTCTCGAAGAGGGAATACTGATGAGGCAGGCCGTTGTCGCGGAAGAGAGCATTGTGAAGGGCGGGTGACCGCGAAGCCGAGATGGGGTTTCCGAAAAGGTGGAAAGACCGAGGCTCGAGCTCGCCGATAAGAGCCAGCGCCTGACGGATCTCAGCCGCCGAGAGCTGACCTGGAGCAGCCTTGGACGGCAGGGCTGGGTGGGAAACTGGAGTCAGGAAGCCATTGAGTACGCGGCTCAGCTTGCCAGCTGCACCCATGTTCAAGGCAATGAGAGGCTTGTCATGAGCAGCAGCGAGGCTGGCCTTGAAACGTGCTAGGGCAAAGTTGTCAGCAAGTTCGCGGGCGACACCAACGAGCTTGACAACATCACCATGTTGCAGGGCCTTGTTGTAGTACTGGACCCAACCGCCGTTCTTCCAGGAGAGTGTTGCCTTGGGGTCATGGTGAGAGGCAATGATATGGGTATAACCCTTTGCATTCGTCACAGCTTCAATGACCTCGTCTGGCATGGTCATCTCCAGATCGAGATATTCCACACCAGCCTGCAGACCGGTGCGGTAAAGTTTGAGGGCCAACTCATAATCGTCGTCGGGGAACTTGCCGCCTTGGCTGACAGTGCGGACAGTGTAGACGATAGGAATCCTCGCGGCCGACCGAAGAAGCGCAACCTGCTTGGCCACAAATTCCGGATCGTAATCCTCCAGCAAGTCTACACGCAGCTCTACGGCATCGGAGCCCACAACCACCTTAGGGATGATGTCCAATGCCTTAGATACGTTGGGGACTGTGAGGGAGACGAAGAAAGAATGAGGCTTCTTCTTCACTTCCTCGAGGTGGTTGCTGTGCCCACAGATGACGGAGAGGAACTGGCTGAAGTCGAAGGGTGGTTCGGTAAGGGCCTTTGACCCATCAGGATGAGGGCTGTAGTAGCGGAAGTTGCTGCACTCCTCAAAGAAGGGCTTGCGACGATAGTAGACCTCCCGGATGTTCTCGGAGTAGGCGGGGCGGGACTTGTCCCTCATGAGGTACTCGACAACTTGGTCGGTATCACGATGGACTAGAAGGACGATACCACCATTTTGGCTGTAGGAAAGCAACATCTTTCGGGCAGCCTCTGTCTCCACAATACCGCCACCGCAGGAGAAGATGTGTCCGGTAGGGTTGTTCTTGATCACATCCTCAAGGAGTTCGAGCTCAGCCTTTCTGAAGCCTTCCCAGCCCCGCTCGCTGCGAATGATCTCGGGAATCGTTTGGCCCTCTCTCCTCTCGAGCTCATGATCGAGATCGATGAGAGGTCGGTTGAGAACCTCGGACATCCACTTGCCAGCGGTGGACTTGCCAGCGCCACGCATACCGATGATGAAGATAGACTTGGGGTTACCCTTCCGAGGCTTCTCGTGGGATACGTGGCTGCTGTGTGGCTCCTCCTCGCCTTCGAGATGGACCTTGAAGTAGTTGGACATGGTATCCCACCATCCAGGCCATGTCTTGCCAGTACACTCACGCTCAAGGATAAGTACCGGGTGGGGCGAGATGGTGGAGAGGACACTGAAGCTCATGGCCACACGGTGATCGTCGTAGCAGTAGATGCCCTCCGTTGGGTTCTTCAGCTCAGTGTAAGGGATGCCAATCACTTCGATACCGTCCTCGAGCTCATTGCAGTGCACGCCGAACTTGGCAAGCTGGTCCTTCATCGCCAAGATGCGGTTGCACTCCTTGACTCTCTGGTTGGCAATGCCAGTAATCTGAGTGGTGCCAGAGGCAACAGCGGCGAGCACGGACGCAGTGAGGAAAGCATCAGTCATGGGCTCCATATCAACGTGCGGGATGGCCTTGAGAGTGCCAATTGGAGGGCCAGTAACGGTGGTAGAGACGTCAGTCTGCTCGACGGTGCAGCCCATGGGACGGAGAACCTCAATGGCGAAGCGAGCATCACCCTGGAGCGACTTGGAGCCAATGTTGGGGACGGTGCAGGTAGTGCCAGTGATGGCGGCAATGGCGAGAGGGTAGGTAGCAGAGCTGGCATCGCTCTCGACGACATAGGTCTCGGGGTTCTTGTAGGTGCCCTGGGGGATATAGTAGGTGTTGGGATCCTCAGCAGATCGCTGAACTTGCACACCAAACGAAGCCATCATAGCGATGGTCATGTCGATGTAGGGCTGAGAGATGGGCTTACCGCCAACCAGGCGAAGGGTGACGGGCTCGCGGGCGTAGGGGGCGGCCATCAAGAGCGAGGAGACGTATTGGGACGAGATGGTGGCAGCAAGCTCCATAACACCACCGGCAAGGCCACCAGCAGCATCAACTTGCACGGGCAAACTGTGTTCCTTCTCAAGGTACTTGACACCGACGCCGTTGGCACGCAGGGCGTCTACGAGAGCACCGATGGGTCTCTGCTTCATGCGGGCATTGCCAGTCAAGACAGTGGAGTTGACATCGGAAGGGTTGCAAAGAGCCGCCACGGAGGTCAAGAACCGAGAAGCGGTTCCCGCATTGCCCAGATACAGAGGGGTCGAGGTAGCCTGCAACTTGCCACCGTTGCCCTTGACGACGAGCACATCGCCCTCTTCCCAAGAAAAGGAGGCACCCTGGAGCTGCGCGACGGCGTTGAGCATGACCTGGGTGTCGTCGGAATGGAGCAAGTTATGAATGCGGGTGGTACCCTCACCAAGAGCAGCCAGAATAAGGGCACGGTTGGAGATACTCTTGGATCCAGGGGGGGTGACGCTGACGTTGAGATCCTTGGGTACACCAGCGAAGACCCTGATGCAAGGCGAGAGAACAATGCGAATGGCGCGGTCCTCGACGACGCTGGCCTTGGGCTCATAGGTCTTTCCAATGGCGGAAAGTAGGACAATCTTCTTCTTGCGGCCCTCGTTCTTCTTGTCAACGGCCATCTTCTGGAGAAGCACATCAACCGGGCACTCCTTTCCGGCGGTAAGCTTGACGATGCGCTTGTCCTGCAGAGAGGTAGGCAGGTCGTAGCTGGCAATGCACTTGGACAGGCGAGCAACGGCGCTGGGGCGGAGGACGCCGAGGAAGCGGGCAAGCTCAGCTTCCTTGACCATGCCAATGGCAACCGCTTCGCCGTGGAGGACCTGAGGAGTCAGGATCGCCTCATAAGCATGACCAATAGAGTGTCCAAAGTTGAGCAAGTTACGGAGTCCGCCTTCTCTCTCGTCCGATGAGACAACCTCGGCCTTGACGCGGGCCGAACCGAGAACGATGCGCTTGAGGATGTCGCGGATGGGGGCCAGACGGTCGGCCGACTTGTTCTTGGAGCGGACGGCCTCGAGGATGGCCTTTGCGTTCTCTTCGAGGGCGGTAAACTCGGTCTCGTCCCAAATGGCGGCGGTCTTGATGACCTCGGCCATGCCGTTGATGAACTCGCGCACGGGCAGTGTGTTGAGGAAGGTAAGGTCGATGTAGATGCGCTCGGGCTGCCAGAAGGCGCCGATCAGGTTCTTGCCCATGGGCACGTCAATGGCAGTCTTGCCGCCGATGGAGGAGTCGACCATGGCGAGGAGGGTGGTCGGGCACTGGACGAAGCGGACGCCGCGCATAAAGGTAGCGGCGACGTAGCCGATCATGTCGCCAATGACGCCGCCACCGAGGGCAATGATGACGGTGTCGCGAGTGCATTGGTGCGAGAGCATCCAGTCCTCGATCTCGGCCTTGGTGTCACGGCCCTTGGAGTACTCGCCGGGAGGGATGGCATAGGTAAGAAGGCGGACATCTTGGGGAGCAGCCTTCTCGAAAACGGACTGGAAAGGGGGCACGTAGGTCTTGTAGAGGTTCGTGTCGGTGATGAGGATGTAGGTGGAGGACTTGATGTTCTGGAGGAGGTCCTGGGCGACGAAGTTCAGCCAGATGCCATGGTCAATGATGATGTTGTCCTTGCCCAGGATGTTGATCCGGGTAGGATTAGAGATGGTCTCAGCCATGACGAAGGGCTTCTGGACCGTGACGGCAGCGACTGCAGTGACTGCGGACGGCGGTGCAGATTGATTAGGAGGTGGTTAGATTGAGAGCCGCATAAAGCCAAGGTGTATGGCGGCCACCTTGCGGGACGGTGGGGCAATCACTGGGTGTTTGAGAGTGGGAGATGGGATGTGTGTGTAAAGATGTAACCAACACGCCTCCCGCATACAGGAGCTTTGTCTTTGGTGGTGAGGGGAAAAAGACAACAAGACAGAGAGAGAAGCTGTGCTGTGCTGGTTCGCCGTGACTCAGTTCTCCAGACAAGCATCATCCAAAAAATTGAGCGGATCCCTTGAGGCTCCTTCCCGCTTCCGAAAGCGGAGTGGAGGATGTCGTCAAGTACCAGGACCGGAACAGATAAGTACCTTATTGGCGTACCTTAACTCAACCCTAACACCAAAGTTGAGCAGCAGAGGTCTTACTGCCCGCCAATCTCGGCCATAGTTTGCCGACAGAGGATGCCAATAAGATATAGAAAACTCTTTTGGTACTTCCCACACTCGGACCCTTTACTCCCCACAGATTCGCGGATGATGCCCCTCCTTTATTCTTCCCGTCCCTTCCACAACTTCAAGTCTCACAATAACACCACCACCTTGACTACGCGACTGCTTACAAGTGATTAGTTCTACTTGTGCACGATCTTTGGTTCCTCTTGGATCTGAGTTGCGGTTTTCTCCGCCGACGAGGATACCAGTTTGGCCAGTTTAGCCGTCGAACATACTTTTTCGCTTTTCTATGTCTACCTAACGCCTCACCTTTGTTTGCGCTTTGCAACGTCAGAACTATTGACACGCCATGCTCGGCGCCACTCATCGCCAAGGAGTCACGATCTGAAGACGAATGACTCGCTGGAAGTCAAACATTGGGTATTGCCCGGCTGTAGCTTCATCCCATACTTTTCCTCTAGGAGAACAAGCTCCCACCACCCCCATCCTATTGCGCAATCTCGCGCCGTTCCGCTGATTTGCATTTCCCCGCGATGCTGCCTTCAGCCCTATGAATGATACGGCACGCTCATTATGTTCTGATCGCGAACCCTTGTCCTGACCACTCGCCATCCGTGACCACACACCGTCCGTCATGCTTGAACGCGTACTGGCTCGCGAGTCTGGACAGCTTTTGCAAACGGCTCATGACAACTCTACGAGTATCCGTGGACGAGAAACGCGCGATCGCACCCTACGGAGAGCTCCAATCAAAGTTCACATGTAGAGCCGCAGGCTAGAGGTAGCTAAACAAAGCTCATCTTTACTCGCGTCTCTTGATTGGTTGGTAACCCCTGAATGTATCTATCGGGCCTCGTTTCTAATGCCATTTACCATTGACCATAGACAAAAATGGCTAAACCAGCTATCTCCCCATTGTAAAAACCATCACGCCCGTTGGCCTAGACACTGATTCCCTTGAGATGGTGTAGCATCAACGCCAACGGCTCAGCCAGCTGGTTAACAACTTCGGAGTTACCTTCTGTCCTTCTTTGGGGAGCATCGAGGGTTTGCAGACAAGGTCTACCTCAACGACTCATTTTCTTTCTTGCCTCACTGACCGAACACAAGGACTCCCTCCAAGAGGCCGGTGGTAGGTGGCTACATGGTGGTAAACACACATCCCACGAAGACAATGACAGCGTTAAACACCCAAAGCAATCAAACACCAAGCAGCTACCACTGCGGCACCCCACAACCAGCACCATCAACATCGTCAGCCACACTCGGCGAGCCCTACCTCCTACTTTACTTGGGTAGAGAACACGCTATCGATCTCGTAAGCGCATACGCATAACCCTACACAGACTCAGCAATGTTCAGGCCACATCTTCTGCCCTTCGGCGTAATCACCAACCTCTCAAACACGACCAATTTAACTCAAATTCTGAGCCCTCCCCTCAGCAATTCCCCCATCAGAGTGTCGACGTCAGCTCTCTCCTCCTTCCTCCTCTTCAGCATCATCACTCGCAGGCATGACTGGCATCATCAATCATTCTCCCCTTCTGTCCACGGTCTGAGTCGCGGATTGAATTGGATCCATGCCCCGGATTGGCACTTACTTGGGTTCAAAGAAAAACGACGGTAAGATGATAAATGTCTTGCTGTGCAAAACGCCAAGTCGGCTCTCGCGGTGTAGGTACTTTGAGAAACACCTGGCGAGTGGATACCAAGAGCCAGCAGTACGCCCGGTGCAATACAAGGGCAGGCAGTAACTGCCAGTTGCCAGGCAATGTCTCTGGATTAAAAGGAGTCATAGGAATCACGAGTTGAACCAAAATGCAGTGGTTTTGGATGTAAGCGTACACATCAAGATCTATTGTGTGTGTGCTATCAAGAATGCAATGTCCATTCCATAGACCCTTCCGAAAAACACCAATTGCCAAATAACTATGCATTTCATTATCCTTGAAAAAATCACATTACCACAACTAAACCCATGCATTTCATTATCCTTTCAAACCCAATTACCATGACTGACTACTGCATTCCATTTTTGGTGCATGTCAAGTCATCATACAATCCCTAATCGACTCTCGCAACCTCTGAATTCGCTTCAGAACGAGAACCGTTTCACTTGGACGCATTCTAAACCTCTCCATGGCTCGAGGTTGTCGCAGAACCACTGTGAACCTCGGGCTTCTCCTCCGCATCACGCGAGCCCGAAGGGACCTCAGCGTGCCAGTGGTTGGAGTGCCTAGGGCTGACCTTCTGGTTGTACATGGTCTCGATCTCCTCAAGGGTGCGGTCCTTGGACTCGATCACAAAGAGCCAAACGAATGCGGCGAGGGCAAGGCAGCATCCGGCGAACACCAAGCCATAGAAGTAGCCAATGGAGTCGGTGATGGGGCGCGTGAAGAGAGACATGAGGAAGTTCCACAGCCAGTTGGAAGCGGTGGCCAAGGCCATAGCAGGAGCACGGTAGCGAGCAGGGTAGAGCTCAGCAACGACGGCCCAGACGAGAGGACCCCAAGTGGTGGCAAAGGCGACGATGAAGAAGCAGGAGAAGACGATGAGGACGTTGCCGGCCTGAGGAGTGCTAGCCGGGTTGACGGGGTCGAGCACAAATCTTCCGACGAAAGAGTAGACCAGGAAGCACATGGTCATCCAGAGGGCACCACCGATGAGGGCCTTGCGGCGGCCAACATTCTTGACAACCCAGAGACCAGCAACAGTGCATCCAGCGTTGACGGAACCAAGAATGATCTGGGTAACGTAAGAGTCGCTCAAACCAGTAGCCTTGAAAATCGTGGTTCCGTAGTAGAAGAAGAAGTTGGCACCAGTAAGCTGCTGGCCAGACTGAAGAATGATACCAATGAGGGTGCGGCGCAACAGAGCAGGTCCGAAGATCTCGTACCACTTGGTGTCGGCACCAGCCTTCTCCTCCTCGAGCTTCATACGGATCTCATCGATTTGCATGTTGACAGAGCGGGCGCTGGGCTCGAGACCGGCAAGGCGGGCAATGGTGTTGCGAGCTTCGTCCTCGCGACCAACACGGTAGGCATAACGAGGAGACTCGGGAAGGAACAATATTCCGCCACCGAGAACCAAGGCCCAGAGGAAGGAGATACCGTTGGGAATACGCCAAGAGGCGGAGTTGTTGAGGTCGTGAGTACCGTAGTTGATCATCTCAGCGGTCCAGATACCAAGAGTGATGAAGAGCTGGTAGCACGAGACGAGGATACCACGGAGAATGGCGGGCGCGGACTCAGACTGGTACATCGGGACGACGACGGAGAGAGCACCGATACCAATACCGGTGATAAGACGACCGACCGCAAACTGGGCCCAGTGCGTGGTGGAGGCGATCTCAATGATTGTTCCGATGCAGGAGAAAAGGGCGGACGAAGAGATGGCGATACGGCGACCGAGGGTATCCGCAATCCTGCCAGCAACGAGCGAACCAAGGAGGGCACCAGCAGGGAGTAGGGCGACAATAGCACCCTGGCGGTATGCTGAGAAGACCCAGCCGTCCGCGTCTTGGTAGTTACCGAACCGGCGACCGAAGTCTTCCATGTCGAAGAAACCAGAAATTTGACCACTGTTGTCCATAAATGGTCAGTAACCATGTACCATGTCAATGGGGCAACAGGGGTGCCAAGAGAAAACGTACCTGACGTAGCCAAACATGAAGCCACCTACGGAGGCGACAACACCGAGGAAGACGGCACGGAAAGTGACCTTCTGCTCAGCAGCGAGATCGATCTCATCTTGTGATTGGGTCTGCGGCGCAGCCGACTTTTTCGAGAAGAGACCCATTGTTGTGATCGTATCGTTGTATTTATATCCTCAAGTCTTTCATCCGTTGTTCGAGATCTTGGTTGGGTGGAGAAAGGTGGCTGATAACAGCGAAAAGTGGTAGATACTCCAACGACCAAACAGTGGATGGTGGATGGTGGATGGTAGGAGTGTGAACCTTTAAGGGCTTTGATGGAGGAGTGGAAGTTGTTTGAAGAATGGAGGTTCAAAAGAACACGAGATGATGGGAAGAAGTATTCGGAGTGTGGACAGGGCCTTACATTTATGTCCCTCGAGTTGCCATCGGGGCCCCAATTGTTGGATGCTTAAACTGGGGAAAGAAGCAGCTGCGAGTCGGTGAATTGGAAATGACCTAAAAGCTGGGGATCCATCGACGCCGACCCACGCAGTGCATGGCCTAGGAAAGGTCGATCGAGGTTGAAAGAAGCAGGGAAGGTACAGAGGGTTCATGTCAGAAGACCAGACTCCACAATCGACGTATGTCGGGTCGCGAGCAGCCTGGAAGGGGGAAAAAAAGAAGGGGGGTGTGCATCTCGAAAAGTCTCCCAAAGGACGGGGTGCGTGTGGGTGCGGGAGAGTGGGCGCGGGGGGGGGCTCGACTGGGGATGCTGATGCAATGCAGAGAGTTACGGAGAAGGTACGGTACCATCTCTCCAGCCTGCTCCCACATCTCGCACGTCTGGAGACATCCCCGTACCATTTGCCCACATTACGCTAAAAAATCTTCTGCACACTCCCCCAGAGAGCCGAACAGACCGGGGATCGGGCACCGTTGGCTGTTACATGACCGTAACGTGAAAAAAATGCAATGGTTCAGTTCTCGGCCCTTCCGTTTGAGAAGTGGAAAGAGAGACGGACGGCCCGACTGCTGTTTCCTTGAAGCCAAGGCTTCCCTTCGGCTCTGTTTGGGGGGAAAGGCATGCTCCAGAGCACGCAGTCGCCATTTCTCCTTGACTGGGTGAACTCTGGCCCGGAGTGTTGTGGTCCAGATCCTCAACCAGCGGCAAACCTCACTTGAAAAGTTCACCTCAGATCGTGAATTAAGGTACCTACGGTACCTCTACAATTCCGATGCTGCACTTACATGGCTCCTCTTTCCCGATTGAGGCCAAAGCGCAAGTGCCACCAAATGGAGTACGCCACCGACAAATCGCAAGCGCGCTTCAACACGATTGGTGCAGTTGCCACATTTTGCTCCGGGCGTGAAACCCTGCTGCAAAACACAAGGCATCCGGTGAGATGGCTCGGCAGATTACTGCAGAATAAAACCGTGATGGTCATCTGGTTTGAAAAGGAGATGGCGACGCCTCATGTGTCTGATGATTTCGGCGGTGGGAGGAAGCGAAGGGGATTTGGGCCCGGTTCAGTGCAGTGCCATGAGCAATGCGAGAAGGAGAACTCGCCCTCAAAATCAGACGCCCGTCGGACGCCCGTTGAGAATACCTACTCTACGTATGCAAATTACAAAAGTTACAAAGGTGAAAGAAGTTTAGTGCCGTCATTGATGCCGAAAAGGTACAATCCCTGGCCGTCGGCATGTCCAGGTAAGGAACGCCCTGGCGCCCGCCTGGAATTTTTCGTCCGCCAACGTTTTTCCAAAGCCTTTTGCAGTTTTCGGATGACGTCGACAATCCTCGAGTCCATTAGCGGGCTCTAAAGTCTTGGCGGTACGTACTGTAACCAAAAGGAGCGGGAATGTGCCGAGATGCGGCTCCTCTCATCCCAACGAAGGCCAAGACCCGTCAACCTACCGCGGCGCTAAAACGTCTTGGGGGCACAGCTCCAACGTGCCAACCCAAAAGAAACTTCATCCCGTGAAATGATCGCCACAAACTCGTGAAGTGTCACAAGTGCTCCTTTTGCGGTCTCCCAAGAAGCAGAACCCCAGAAGCACCGATGAAGATTACGAGAAACGACTACAAGGGACTACACTACACTTTCCATCTGTTTGCAGGGCTTCGACATGGTCAAAAGGGGACCAGTGACGTTGAATCGTAGACCCTCGGCACAACATTCCGAAAACGATGAACACGATCCTGCTGAATCTCATCCAATTTCCGGTCGCATTGGGCCCTAGCCACCTGCGCTTACAAGATCCTGGATGGGGCTCCCTCTGCCAGACACATCCATCAGAAAACCTAGTGTATTCCACTGAGAGGTTTTTGAAGTTTCTGTTCGCTGAATGTTACAGAAACGGACATCATCAAATTCCTCTTACTATGGTAAATTCCACCTGCATGCAAGACGAACGGCTGCGTCAATTACCATGTACACTACACTGTTCCCCTTGCACTGGAACGTGCGTTAGCGCGGAACTTCACTATGCACTCCTCTGCCCAACTCAACCACCACTTCACCAATTTTCATGCGCAAAATTGGTATCAACCCTATGCGCTTCGAGGGCTCCAGATAGTCTGTCCAATTTGTTGCGTTGAGTGTCGTTGTCTCGTTATTTTTCTGTGCTGTTCTACCGACCCCTGTCACATGAGCCGTGCTAGCAAGAGAGTCAGTACGTATATGAATATGTACAGTTCGGCCAAATTAAAGCCCTGCTATCCATCTCACCCAGTTCATGGAGCCTGGACAAGAGATTACCGAGGATACATACACCGTATCCAGAGGATTGGATTCGGCCTCAGCTTGGTTCACACTGTCAGACGTCGGTGTCAGGGCCACCAGGATGAAGCCCGACGAGAACAACCACCAAGTTTGTAAATGCAGTTGCTACTGCAATGATGACATTGATGATGGTTGAGGCTACTACACTACATTTCTTCAAACGAGACTGTAATACCTTCAATATGCTATGGTCTGGTGCTTTTGTCATGCCGACACTGGATTTCCATCAACAAACTCCTGGGGATCCAACGGCGCCATGTGTCGTGGCACTCGAGACACTCGCTTCGAGTTACTACCGACCCGATGTTGTGTCATGTTGCCAGACTGTGTAATTGTCAAGAGAATACGACACGGTCTTGTGCCCTCCAGTCTGGTCCTTCGTAATACGCAGTACAACGTACGGTTAACACACGACGGTCAGTCATTGTGGAATGGTGGATCGCAAATCCAAACCGTTTCCAACCGACGACCATGTCCGCGGCCAAACTAATAGAAAAAAAGGGCCGTCTTCCTCCATCAACAACGCAAAGCAGTAATGTAATGGCTCCATCTCATCATAGAAGGCCCGCCGCCAAAACACCGTCCATGTCATGGTATCCTGCCCGCGCTGCAGACGTGGTCTTTGGGCAGACTCGCCGTTGTAATGCATCCGAAGAACATCTTCCCACAGAACATTTGGACTTTTCCCATTGCCTCTGAAACGTGAGAAGCCAGCAAGCGACTATAACTTGCTTGGCAAAACGTAGCGTTACCGAGCGTGGGCGGTGGTGCACTCGCAGTACCGGTCAACGCCGTTGCCGGGCAATTGTAAAGATGGTGGCATGACGGTGATCTCACTGTCGGTCAAACCGCCGGGTCGCTATTCCCGCGTACTGCGTTAGTAGAGTGCCAGATTGCCAGGGGCAGAATCACCCAAGATCAGCTGGCCAAGGAAAAAGTGGGAACACCCGGACTCCGATCCAATCATGAAGATCCTATTCGTCAGGGGGCCGGAACTTTGCTGCCGTTTTCGCGGCTGTTTCAAAGCGGCTGACAAAACACCTCGAAACCGCATTCAAAAAGGCAAAAACAGACGCCCAATTCGACATATCCTGTCGCTTCGTTTTGGTCAACCGCCGTGCACTTGCTCTTAACTCTGCTTTCTCGACAAACCTTTTTTTTTACCGCGAAATCTCTTCCTCCTGCGCGTCTCCTGTTCATTTTTTGCAAACACCATGGCCTGAGCTGCGCTTCATTGGTGGAGACCGAGGCTCCATCGCTTGGAGACCCTTATCGGCCCGTCTCCAGTGCCAACACTCCCAAATCAAGAACACCGAAAGGATTCCGTGAGCATTGTGGACTTGCAGTGCAAGGTCGCAACCTCAAAACATCCACCACGTCGTCGTCGAAAAAAACGCAAAAACGGAGTTCCGTACCAGGGGGTCCAATTTCGCCACGCTGATGCCGTGTTTTTTTTTCTGAACTGTGCTGACGCCGTTCCGCCGTCCGCCTGACCAGACCAAATTTTCTCTTACCCCGGATGGGAGGATCCAATCGAATCTTGTCGTACCTCCGCCGGCTCGGGGAATTGTTGTGCCTCGGTGATCGGGTAACAGGGCCGCTAACCGCGCTGCGCTGCTGTGTGTGTCGTGTGATGTACCGTTGCGTCGTCGCACCCCCTTTCTTTTCGTTGGGCTGTGGGGGATCGCCTGTCTCTGCTCTGGTCCCAGGGGGTAGCTCAAGATACGGAGTCGGCAGCAATATGGGGATGCGATGGGGAGTGGTGAGATTCTCGGACCTGGAGTACTGGAGATGCGTTGGAGCCGGAGACGGGGTGTTCGAGAAGCCAAAGGGCCATCGGGTCGCTGCGGGATGTTGGGGAAGCTGGACGCGGAGAGAATCTGAGTGTATCGTGGTCACCTCCCGAATTGGGCGCGATTGGTTCGTGCGTTTTTCGAGATTCCTTCCATGTTGCGACTGCGACTTTTGCGATTTGAACAGGCTCAACGAGCATTACTTCGCCAGGTGTCACTTCTTCACGCAAAATAGGGCATTGCAATCACTTATACTGCTCAGTGTTCCAGCTCGACAATGTCATGGACCGAGGGACTATGAGCAGCTGTTACCGAGTCGGCTGTAGGATAAACAGCTGCCTGGCCTCTAATTGGCTGGGTATTTTGGATAAATAGAAGCATTTAACCGGAACGTGGTCTCGTGAGCATTATCGGGAGCCCAGATCGAAGAAAAGGGAGGCAATTTCCTTGCGAAACACAACGTAAGGCTCTGTTGTGTGGACTCCAACGTCATTTGCACACATTTCATCAGTCAATCATTTTCCTGCTTACGATCACAATCCCTCGTTTTTACATCATGTTCAACTCTCACAGCATTTACTTTAACCAACTTTCTGGTTTTGGTACCCCGCGAGCTCACCCGCAACCTTGGAAATGGCCACGATGTACCGCTGCATGTGTCCACTCGGGGGCCTTTGCGCGGGGAAAAGGGAACGAAAACGAGGGGAGAAAGTGGGAGAAAGTGGGTTCCTTTTGCGCCGTTTTTCACTCCAGTCGGCACGCGGCGCTGTGAACAAGGTAGGAAAAGATGGGGGATTTTTCAGAGGGCGCCCCCTTGCCCGCCCGCCAGTGCGTCCATCCCCAGGCTCTCCACGATTTGACCGCACGCACGCACGCACGCACGCGTAATGAGGGTCACACACAAAGGCGGGAGCGGGTGTGCCATTTTCCTGGCTGCACTGCAAAACTGCGGAGCACTTGCGCCTCACACCCGGCCCGACTGGACAGACCCGCACGGCCACATCAAGCGTCATGTCGGGCGTCAATTGGGGCTTGCGCCCTCAAGACCGGGCCTCGTCAAAAAAAAAAGGAAAATGATCTGCCACGTGTGGCCGCCAGTTCATGTATGGTGTGCTGTGCGTCGTTGCAGTCTGTGCTGCAACACACCGCGAGCTGGGCTTCGGAGCTTGCCCACTTGTGCAGCCCATCCCCGCGGAGTCCCCAGAATCCAAGAATCAAGACAGGACCCTTCCCACTTGCTTGGTTCTGATGATGAAACGGTTGCCAAAACAAGGATTTCAACGGCGCCGACTGGCTTTCAGGGTCCGGTGATTGTCCGGAGCAAATCGCCGGCATGAGTATCAACACAGCTTGAAGCAGCGAAATGTTTTTTGTGCATTTTCATTTTTATCTTATTTTATCATTGCTAACAGAAAGACATAGGCAAAACATTGCTACTACTGCACAACAGCTCCAAAAACCGCACAGCCCGGGCAGGCATCTGGTTTCCATTAAAAAAAAAATCGGGTCAATTTGACGACATTGCGACTTCGCACACCCGATATCGGAGACACATTTCCATTGCTGTGGTTCGATGCTGCGCTACGACCCCAAGGGGAAGCGTGGAATCGGTGCTTGAAAAAGCTGAAGGATTTGAATCTCAAGTGACTTCAATCCTGTCGTTCTCATCCTCATTGCGCGGTTGACAAGCTGGAAAGTCTGGGATCGGCAGTGGCTTCAGGGCGCACTGGGAGATCCGTTATTCGGCTGCCAAGGCAACCAACCACAGCGTGTCGAACTCCAAATTCAGCCCAGTGGAGCACCTGACCTCAAGTCCTGAGTCCTTTCCACGTTCAATGAACTTTGAAAAGCTGTTGAAAGAGACATGTAAAAGAGTGACCACATCCAGAAATCAGGTTTCTGCCCCGTGTTGTGTACATACGGGGAAGTACTTCAGGGCCACTTTTCCAGAAACCCCCCCTTCGAAGCCACTCCAGGTGTCGGGTCCGGAACACGCCCCAGATCTGGGGGCAGAGATCCCCGGATCCTCAGATCTGACCCCACGAAAAGAGGGCCGGATGGAGACGATACACACGAGCAAACACCACCTGACGTCTGTTTTCCTCTACCTTGCCTTGCTTTTACCTTCCTCTCCGTTCCGTTCTTTTCCTCTCCGTCCCGCGGTTTATGCTCATTTCAGCCCCACGGAGAGGGAAGGAGTATGGATGCAGGACACGGGAAAGTGTTTCAACCAGGACAACTCAAAGCTGGGTTCGATCAAGTGGCTGTTCCCAATCGGATCCGCTGCATCATATTGCCCCTCCTTACTTGGGCGTTTTCATGGTGAAGGTGGAATGCTCCAGTTTTACCCGGTTCGCCTTGACTCTGCCACGTCCACGCCGCTTTTGCTGCAGGAGATGATGCTTATCTGTCGGTCACCTTTGGAAGCTTTCGTGAGAGACCAGAGCACAAGATCAAGAGGCGTGATAGGCTCAAGGTATGGTGGTTTCCACTAGCAACCCCATTTTCCATGTTCGGATCGGACCGTCAACGACGTCTGCATGTTTTGATCTTTGTCGATCCGGATTTTCACGTGGCGTCATGACCCCTGGGTAAAGCTATGTATGGACTGTCACACGAGAGCAGTCCCAACATGCCCTGATTTCACATCTGACACCAGATGTGAGTCCATCAACTTTTGCACACATGGTTGAGAATTGTTGCTAGGTGGATACAACGTCAATCACAGGCTGAGCCCGCAAGCCTGAGATGAAGCCAGCCCTCATCCCTATATTTAGAGCTTAGGGCCATTGCTGTCTCGAGCCCACGTGTACCCTCTGCGGTACACTACAAGAGTAGCCAGGGTACTTTAGGGCAGGACGGTATGGTATAATTTATACATCACGTATGACTGTGCGTTTGGAACGGGTGGGAGGATGGCGCTAAAGGTGCCTTGAACACTTCAATTTTCGTGTCTGTTCAAGTGCTTTGTTTATTAGGTTCCTTTGGTGTTGACCGGCAGATCGAGATTTGACTAAGCAGAATATTCAACAGTCTCTTGATAAAGAACAAACCGCCATGGGTCGGTCATGTTGGTCATTTTTCTTCGAGGCCACTGTGCTAGGCTTTAGGGTTATAGTTTGAAAATTCTCATTCTCTCGTCTAACATGATTCTTGGCTGTGTTGAAACTCCGGGGAACAAGTCAAGCAGCCTCCTCAATAAGCTAAACCTAACTACATATATATTGATCCGTCGGATTTCTTACCACCATGTTCACCTGGGAAATCACTCAAAATCCTGCTCGACTTTTCCTATGTGAGATGGTGAGTACTGACAGACAGCTGGCAATGAAAGCAATGGAGTCACAGTGAATCCTCAACTTGAACTTGAACTTGAACCTGAACTTGAACCTGAACTTGAGGTGAGTGAGTAGACCAAATCACAGACCTGACTGGATTGACTTGAACTTACACAAGTGATTGAATTTTCTGGATGTCCTGCTATCACAGCTTGGTCAGGGATGGGTAGGTACAATGTGCAATCGATGATTGTACTACCGATAACTAACATGGACTGAAGACAAGAAGTTCAAGAAAAAAGTAAATCTCAAAAGGGAAGGCTCGATAGGAGGGTTGAATTTATACTCTAATTCTAGAAAGGAACGAGAGTTCGATCCCAGAACACAAACCATCTCAAGTATATCCGTAGATAGAAGCCACCCACAAAAGTTACCTCGTGCATGAGGCCCATAACGGCACGGCTGATGCTAGCCGTCGAACCTGCTACTAGATTGGTACCTCGGTAGCTCGGGAATGACACGTTGGCGAGTTGACGTTGTCACAATGAAGGACCGACAACAATGGCAAGAGGAAAGAGGTTCATGTGTTATCAGTATGCTTCTGAACCGGAAAGTTACTCACTTGGTGCTTGGTAGCATAACCATGACTGAATCAGAATTACCAAATACCTCTAGATAACTTCAAGAATGACCCTGGAGATCGATTATCTACAAGTGGACAAACGTTGATGACAAACGTTGATCACTACGTTTATAAAAAATACAGACAAAGTTTATTTAAGTTTTAGGTCAGCCTATCTAACTTTTGATGATATGTGGAAGAAAAGAAACAACCTGAAGTGACCGCAAGACAATCCAAGAACAGCGAACTACCTAGCTTCAAGTTATTGCATGAGCCTTTTAGTGATGAGGAAATACCTTGAGTATGGCTCGGCACTTAGTCTTTGAAGTTGTCTAACCCTTGCAGATATATTTGATAGTGTCATCTGCTCATACATGATAGATGTTCAGCTGAGGTTCTTCAAGATAGTTCTAGTCTACTAGTGAACCCTGGAAAACCAGAATCGGACAGACAATATTAAAATGCCGAACAACCACTTATGTGTTGTTTAAAAAAGAAACCAACTTAATGCTAGCTTTACATTTGATTTACAACCTTGTAGCTAGGTAGTTTTCCTGAGTCTATACAGTTTTTATCCAAGAATCAAACTTTTGTTCCATGCACAAGCACACCTATGTGCGAACTCACCTACACACGATGAAGAGGCGCAAGAAAGAAGAAAAAAAAAAAGAGAAACTGGAGCAAGCTAAAGTGACAGGTATCAAAGGTACTACCGAAAGACTCGACAGGGTTACATCATACTGGTAAGGTGCTTCGGGTGTGTCCACAAGTTCAGACGAAGCATGAAATCCGATCTGTTTTACGCTCAGACTCACCATCCCTCCCCCTTTTCCCCCCATCTTTTTGATCGGGGGTCTCCCACCAGTGTTTCCGTGTCAGGCACATTTTAAGGAGCAAAGTTTGCCACTGCTTTGGATCAGCTGGGGAGGGGGTGTGTGCAGGTGGTTGGCTGCCACCTTGGATGTAGATCATGTTCTTCCATGACGTTCCTGGACCAAACGGGATAGAGCTGGATGGAGGTAGATCGTGTTGTCGTCAAGTTCCGTCTCCATATTTGAGCTTGACTAGTATATAGATGTACATGTGTCGGATGTCCGTAGGCACACAAATTATACTTATACACGATAGATGCAATAGGCTTGGGAATTTTTCGGTCTGTAAAGCACATACATATAAACTGCTTTGGGATTGTCAAAATGCGAGTACTGAAAACATGGACAGGAGTTTCGGTCACACTACATATCTGTGCTCTCCGCGAACCGCATGTTCGCTGGCGCACCAACACATGGGTCCCCTCTTCGAGCGAACAGTTCAACCAAAGGCTCCAGCTCGCCCAGCGGCCAAGGTTTCAAGCAAAACTGGGGCAAGCCCACCGGACGCGACTGGCACGCGGTTCCGTTTACACGTACACACAAAAAACACGCGTTAAGACAGCAATACATAGCAGACAGCATTTCCACTCGACACAAAGAGGATCATCAAACAGGTTGGAATCACCCTCCAGAAAACCCAGAGGGCGTTTTGAGTCAATTAAGCGCTCAAAAAAGTTGCAAAAGTAGTAACACCCCTATTGTGAATGACCCCTTGATGTGATGTACAGAGCATGTGATAAAAAAAGAGACCCCTCCTTTGCGCGTGATGAAACCCGAAAAATGACAATCGTGAGATGGAACGCTGCAACCAAGTGAAGTGTGGTGCAAAAGGGGACCGAACATCAACCGCCCTCCTTTTCCCCCATCCTGGATGTCGTGTTGTTGCCGGTTGTTTAATGTGGTGGTGGTGGCGGTAGTGACATCATCGTCATCATCATGATAAAAGACGACGACTTTGGTGGTATATAAACATCATGATGATTCTGTGTTGGTGATGGGAGAAGACGTGATTGTGATTTGCGTCGTCGTTATGGTGAAGAAAAAAGAAAAAAGACACGCTGGCTAATGACGGCGAGACATTTAACCACCGAAACCGTAGAGGGTACGGCCCTGGCGCTTGAGGGCGTAGACAACGTCGAGGGAGGTGACGGTCTTGCGCTTGGCGTGCTCGGTGTAGGTGACGGCATCACGGATGACACCCTCGAGGAAGGTCTTGAGGACACCACGGGTCTCCTCGTAGATCACTGTTGAAGGTTGACATGTTAGTTGACCATCCATGGGATACAGGGATTGCTCGAAGATCATAACGTACTGGCAGAGATACGCTTGACACCACCACGACGAGCGAGACGGCGGATAGCGGGCTTGGTGATACCCTGGATGTTGTCACGAAGAATCTTGCGATGGCGCTTGGCACCGCCCTTTCCGAGGCCCTTGCCGCCCTTGCCGCCTGATGAAGAGATACTGGTCAGTCATGATGTTACAACACACGGTGTTGGCGATCTTCAAAGACAACTTACGTCCAGTCATTTTGATGTGTGTTGGGGGGGGTGAAAGTGAAAGTGGTGTAGGTGGTAAGGCTGAAGCCGGTCGTTTGGGAGATTGGAAGTCGTGGAAGGTGGGAAGAAGGCGGGGAAGAGAGCGGACTTTAAGTACGGGAACGCGGTTGCGGCATGCAGGGCGGTGGGAATCAAATCAGATCACTGATCTTGCTGGTGATTGGTTGAACAGAGGCTCTGGAGCTCCACTTTGCGCAAACTCCGTCAACTCCCTTGGCTGATTTTGGGAGACGCGGTTCCGAGGCGCACGTTCCTTGCAGGGGAACGGACGACACAACACGCAGCTTGAAGACGTGCAGTCCCACCTCGAATCAATATCAGCCAATGAACATTTCTCCACGCTTTACATTTTCAGAGTGGTTCACCTCGCGCATCAAGGTGAACACTAATCAAAAGTCGCTAAACCCAAACAGGACTTTTGCTCTCAGCTGCTAAACAAGGGTCGTCTATTTTCGCCGGAGCAGCACAGGGATTGACCATCGGTACGTACCGTTCGGGTGGCACATCCAGAGATCCGGGGGACCGCATCCAAACTGGTGAAGTGGCAGGGCAGCAACACTCTGGCACTCGCTGGGCAGCAGTTTCACGTCAGTGTCACAGCCCAGTCACCAGCCAGTTCTACTTTGTTATCCTGACACACCACCTTCACCACAGAGAGGTGACCCGCAGTGAACATCCATTCTCCCTTTTGGATACCGTACCATGTGCATCAGTCGGTCGGTCCCATCAGCCTTGTCGTCCTTTTAGCGGAAAGACCCATCCGGGACCTGAGAGTGGCAACTCTACAAACCCTAGTAGTCTTCTTAGTCATTCGAAGAGGGTTGACGGAAGAGTTCCAGTCCTGGACGAGGCATGCTCTTGATGATGAATCGTGGCGTTGAACCTTCCACGTCAGAGTACACTCTGAAACAAAGAGAAATGTGTATGTGGCATTCTGTAGATCTGGACTGCTATGGCTGCCTCTCGTCCTCCGTGATAAGTGACTGTCACGAGGACTGTCGCGAAGAGACTGTAGTGGAAAGTACTGTTCGCTACAGCGATGGACAGACTCCCTATAATGAAGCTAGAGCTGTGAGACAT
The DNA here is from genome assembly GCF_033458365.1 of Neurospora hispaniola. Lineage (NCBI taxonomy): Eukaryota > Fungi > Ascomycota > Sordariomycetes > Sordariales > Sordariaceae > Neurospora > Neurospora hispaniola. Next base: position 2,832,469 of record NW_026944410.1, on the reverse strand, counting down.
CTACATGCGGGCGTTTCGTGACTGAATGGTAGATGTGACTGTACATAGAGCAAGCGTTGAACTTACGATCTCGAGTGTTCCAGTTGGTCCAGAGACTTTGAGGAGCAAAACGAGCACCTGTACTCAATAAATTCCAACCGAAACAGTGAACAAAGAAAGCAAGTCTTGGGGCTATTCTAGCAAGCGCTCTGTCGTATGAGGCAGTTCTTCCATCTTCACGATCCTCGCTCAAGCTTCAACCTCCTATAGGTATGCTCCCTGTACGTAATGGCATCTATGGCCTTGTATGTGATTCCTTGCACAACGGAGGAATTGGGCTGGGCCTGGTGCCAGATATGCAAATCTTTAACCTTCAGGAGCATTCACCTTCCCAGCCCTATGGGCGAATGTTGGGTTTGTACCTTTGTACCTTTGATTTGGTCTTGTGTCCATTCACCCATTCCACAGACGGGCAATGTTGCACGCAGTGAATTAGACGGCTGGAGTGCCGAACTACGAATGCGTTAGTCGCTCGGTGTTACTACTACTAACCCCAGCTTTGAGGTGGCCTGTGCGTCGCTATTTAAGATATTTGGACCAATCATAATTCTGCAAACCCGCGTCAGCAGAGCACGCTCCAATTTAACCACCCAAAACAGCGCTGTTTTGCCAGCAAAACCAAGGGCAGTTATCAGTGCAAAACGAACCCCGGTTCAGCCCCCGGTTTGGTCGCCCGCAACCCAAAAAAATAATGAGAGTTGCAAATCAACCAGGAAAAAGCGGAATGAGCAAGGAAGGCGAAAAAACCGAAAGGCAGCAGCCACACAACGCGCCGCACCACCCATTCACCCAAATCAGCCAGCACCTGACCCCAGTCCGCACATACATAAACCTCGCACCCCCCACCACTTTTCCCCCTTTCCACTCCCGCCTCTCCTTCTAGTCATCAACCAGTCTCGACCACCAGCGCAGGTCATCACTTAATCATCGCCCATCCATCAACAAAACACCTTATCAACACACATAAACCATCACAATGGCCCGCACTAAGCAGACCGCCCGCAAGTCCACCGGTGGCAAGGCCCCCCGTAAGCAGCTCGCTTCCAAGGCTGCCCGCAAGTCCGCCCCCTCCACCGGCGGTGTCAAGAAGCCCCACCGTTACAAGCCCGGTACCGTCGCTCTCCGTGAGATTCGTCGCTACCAGAAGTCCACTGAGCTTCTGATCCGCAAGCTCCCCTTCCAGCGTCTCGTAAGTTTATGATGCCTGTCACCGACATGTCACTTTCCCTTTCACGTTGCTAACGCGTCGCTACACAGGTCCGTGAGATTGCCCAGGACTTCAAGTCCGACCTCCGCTTCCAGAGCTCTGCTATCGGTGCTCTCCAGGAGTCCGTCGAGTCCTACCTCGTCTCCCTCTTCGAGGATACCAACCTCTGCGCTATCCACGCTAAGCGTGTCACCATCCAGAGCAAGGACATCCAGCTCGCCCGCCGTCTTCGCGGTGAGCGCAACTAAGCGACTCTTCGACATGGAGTAGTTTGCTTTGGGTTTTCGGGGTAGTCTAGTCAGATTCTGGGGTTATATCACGGGGCGGTCATGACAACTTTTCTCGCGTCACACTTCGCACTACATTTGGGAATGCGCGTCTGAGTTGATGGATTTTCATTCACGGCACAACACATGGGGGGTAATCCGGCGTTCTTGATTGCGATGATACTACATTTTCTCTCTCTTCATCTTAGTACTTGATGGCTTGTACATTACAACGCGGGCACAGCGGCTGGCGAGCACCGGAACAAAAGGACGGATGGCTTTGCACGGCAGCGCTGATGGCGGATTTGGTCTAATAAAGGGCCTGGTTCATGATCACACGATACCCTGTCGACAGACATTGCACGTTTACCTTTTTTCTTCCTGACAACCATTCTCACCACCGTATGCCTGCCTGCCTGCTTTGATGATAGATGAGAATGGAGTTTTGGAGCAAGCGCAAATCATGGGAGTTTAGCTACCTAGCGATTTAGGACTGCCATAAACATCGCCATGAATGCCAGTAGTAGTCGTAGAAGTGACGAACGCGTTCAAGTTGCATTCATGTGAACGCGACGTGACTTTGACATAAACATCACTGTGACCCGCATATTGAGACGCGTCCGTTCGCACTTGGTTGTGACAGGGTTCGCCCTTCGGCGGTCTACCGAGCCGCGCGTGAAAATGCTCCACCCGATGGGTTCTGTGGAGATAATGGTTCATCCAAGTCTTGATCTATAACAGACCTGACAGCCTGCTGTGAGTTATGATGGCTTCAGCAACACTAGGTCATGTTCATGATGCACTCGATCGAAATGGTCGATGACGCGTAAATGTATGATCTTGTATTTGGGAATACCTTCACATCAACTACCACTACCGCTTATTACAGCTTCACAACTACACAGCCTGCCCCATCATGCCTGCCTGTCCTGTGATCCCACGCCTCCCTCTCCTCCCAGCTTCACTCAACCACCTCCCTCCTTCACCCCCTCACAAAACCGACTTCCACCCTCCATTCCCACTCACCCCCTTATCCAGCCCCAAAAACTGCACCACCTGTCCCAAATGATCAACCCCCCAAAACCCCTCCGTCTCCCCTTTCGTATTAGTGCACGTGAACCAAGGTAACCCAAACGCTCCCTCCGCAAACGCCTTATCCGTGTTCTCCACCAATCGTTGCTTGACTTCCGCAGTCTGTGATGCTCCCAACACCTTATCCGCCGCTTCTTCCCCACCGAGGGAAGAGGCAAGGACGGAGCGCAGTTGGGCGGGTTCGTAGATGGGCTGACCGACGGCCCAGAAGGCTTTGTAGAGGGCGTCGAGGGCGGCGATGACTGCGGATTGGGACTGAGAGGCTTCGATGCCGGCTAGGACCCGCTGGACGGGGAGCGTGTTGGGTGGGAAGTTGGGCGGCATGTCGGTAACGATGGGAACGGAGAAGGCATGGGCCCAGCGGAGGCGTTCGACGTTGATCCATTTGTCTTTGTTTTTGATCTTGATGGGTGGGGTGTTGGAGCACTGCGGCGGGTGAGTTTGGTGTGTGACATACGTTAGTATTATGTGTGAGGATGTGATGAATGGGAGGGAGCGGGATGGATGAGACAGACGGACCTTGTTCATCAAGCCACCGAGGAAGATGGGCACGTATTTGATGTCGACATTTTTGAAGATTGGGTCGTTCTAACGAGTGGAGATATGACATGAGCGATTCCTTGCTTGCTTGATTCTACTTGAACCGATGAACTTGCAGGTTAGTTGTACATACTCGCAGAATGTGATACGCCTCGTATGCGAACGGGCTAACAGTATCGAGGTAGAGCGTGATCTTGGGCTTGGGAACCATTGTGTCTGTCAGCTTCTTAGTGCTGGACCGAAAAGGAGGAATACTAGATAGTTTGGTCTGAGATGAGAACAACTAGCACCAAAACAGTTTGATGTCAAACAGCTTCCCTGGAGGTATTTATATGGTGACACGAAAGGAATACCCCGTGACGAGTCTAGCCCGGGTTTTGGAAAACAATGACAGACAAGAGCCGAGGTGGTGAGAGTTAATCCCGATTGCAACCCCTCACTCAATAGCTCGCCTTGTGTGGGGAAACAACAAACCAGGAAACTAAGATCCCCATGGGGTGCGCAGATCCCATCCACGATGCCAGTCTTCCATCACTGCACGAATGTCAACGACTTGAAAGTGACCCGTGTTCAAGACTCTCAAGTTACTCGTGTTATTTGTTTTATTCATAGTCTAGCGGAGCTAAGTATGATGCCCTCTCTCTTTTCGTCCAACAAAATCGGACCATCATCCGACTGGCAAAAAAGCAGACTGTATCCTTTTCAACATCGCAGTTATACATGGCTCGGCGTGTTCTTCGCCTGTGTCCAAAAGTTCTCCATCTTCATCTGAGACAGAAATTCTCTGGCCTCCTGGTCCGTCTCACACACTTTGCTGCTCCACTTCTTGAATGACTGTGTCTTGGACTCGCCCTCAAATATGAGTTGGCACTTGTTATTCGACAAGTCCTTCAACATGCCTTGCTCATCCTCCGCTTTCAGCCACTCCCTCACCGCCGCACCGGACGCGCTAGGTTCCTTATCAAGCGAGGGCACGCTCTCGGTCCAGTCGATGCGACGCATCATTAGCTTCTTGTACGCGTTGACGCTGTGCTCGCCGCCCTCTACAATCACGAGGCAAAACTTGGGGTGCATGATACACGTGCCCGTGAGCGCGTGCTGTTGGGCATTTTGTCCAATCTTGAAGCGGTGCTTGCCATTGGCTAGACTACCAATCTTGAAGACGAGCGTATGGACGCCCTTTTGTACGTCCTTTTGCTGGTTTTGAGCGAGCTTTTCGTGCCGTTGCTCCTTTGTGAGCTTGCGCTCCTCGTTGGATTGCATGTGCTTGTCGAAGCGCTCCTGGATCTCACGGTTGACGCGCGCCTCGACGGCCGTCGGGTCCTTGACAGCTTCCTCGCCCAGCACGCGCATCAGGTTCGACTTCTTGACCTTGGGTGGCGGGGCCGGCTCCAGACCGAGACGGATCTTGGCTTGCTTCTCCTTAAGCTCCATCATGCGGCGTTGGCGACGCAGTTTCTGTTGCTCCTTGGGCGTAAGGTACATGGGTTTCGGCTCAGCGGCGAGCTTGTCCTGTGGTGGCTCGATGGCGACTGGGTGCTGAATGTAAATGGTGACAACGCTGTCGGGAGTGTTGACTTTTATCGAGTCGGGAATGTTGCTGTAGTCATTGCCGTCAATGAGGCCCTGATCCCACCATTCCACATCCGGGGGCGCCTCTACGACAAAGGCCTTCTCGATGTCTCGGTCTTCGTCCAGTCCTGCTTTCCTGGCCTGCTCCGCAATCCTCCTCTTCATTTCCTCCAAGGCGGCTTGTCTCCGTAGCGCATTCGCCTGGGCAATGTACTTGCCCTTCTGGTTGAAGATGAGCTGTCGTGGCTCTTTGGGCTTGCCTTGTGGTCCATGGCTGCTGGTGTCTAGGTAAGGATTGGCTCGGGGCTGGCCTGTTGTTGTTGCCGAAGGTGTTCGGTGCTCCTTTCTGTTGAATGATTCTGCAACTTTCTGGGCGGCTCGACGACCTGCTGCGGCGGCCGCGAGGGAATCTCCGGGTTTGATGGGCGCGCCGAGGTCTGCGAGGGCAGGATGCAGTGGTGTGTTCAAGCCGCCCTTTGCTTTGGAGCCTCCGACTGCTGCGGCGACACGAGCCTTGAGTGCGGCCATGCGATCGGCGGCGGACTCGGGTTTCTGAACTCGTGAAGTCGCGTCATGGCGGGGGCCAAGCCCGCTTGGCTGTCCTCGATCCATGTTGATGTGAAATGCGGGCTGTCTAGTAGGAAGAGTCGGTTTGTCGAGTGATACAGGAAGAGGTCGAGGTTCTTTGTAAAGTTGCCGGGATGTGGTGACAAGGCGCGAAGGTCGGGAGTTGGAAGCTACACTAGATCGAGTTTACTATGGCGAATGGCGCCGCGCTTCAGGTAGTGTAATGGGTACCAATTCTCAGGTGGATGAATGTGGTTCGCAATATCGATGTCAGATTCCTGTCCTAGTCAGGTCCCGGCCCTGATGGTTGAGATCCGTCGAGGTCCCGTCGTGATGGAAAGTATAGGTGTAGATTTGGAAAATGAGGTCGAGGAAACAAAACAAGACGTGGTAGTTTGCAGTGACGATAGCGACAGACCTCACGACAAGGAACCCAGTGGAATGCCTGAAAGCGAATTGATTGAATGTGGTGAAGGCCACTGCTGACTGCACTGCAAGAGTGTTGAATCAGTGGACGGGATCTACGTACTACATACCTAGCGAAATGGCCGAGTCCCGTCAGCCAAGGAAGCCAGCCGGGCCACCGCCCATCGAGATGCCCGCTGGGCTTATGTACAAGTTCCCCACAGGCATAACAGCGAATTTTGCCGGCCGCGACCGCCAAAAAATATTCTTTCGCGGAAGCTCCATCTCAAATATCCAACCAATAGGCGAAGCTGTAGACTGTGATTGACTGCAGTGGCATAGCGAAAGGCTTTTGGCTGTGTAAACACCCTGAAGGCTCAGTTTACTCGATATCTTGCCTTTTTTTTTCTACTCTTTTTTTTGTTGTTTTTGGCCTCGCAAGTTGCCGCTGTCTCCCCACGACCGTGCCCACTTGCCTGCGGCCCTCCTTCAGACGGAAAACCCTCGCCATGGGATTGTAAAGATTGCGATTTCGTAACCATACACCACTCTCGCCCACCATGAATATTTCGCAGCCCGTGTCGTCCTCTCTGGACAGCGTCGAGTTCACCTTCCTGACCGACACCGAGATCCGCGCCGTCTCGGTCCGCAAGATCGAGAATGAGAGCACCTTCGACAGCCTGCTGAACCCCGTCCCCGGCGGTCTCTACGACCCTGCCTTGGGTTCCTGGGGCGACTCACTGTGAGACTCCCCGCCCCGTCGTCTGCCTTCTCTTAGCGTGAAAGATTGGTGGTTTGGATAGTGGTGTTGACTGATGTGACCCTCTGCTGAACAGCTGCACAACATGTAACCTTGGCCAGTCGCAGTGTCCCGGTCATCCCGGCCACATCGAGCTCCCCGTGCCCGTCTATCACCCCGTCTTCATGGACCAGGCATACCGTCTGCTGCGCGCGCAATGTGTTTACTGCCACCGGTTCCGCCTTCCCCGGAGGGAAATCCACCGCTACTCCTGCATGCTCCGTCTGCTGCAGTGTGGCCTTCTCAAGGAGGCCCAGATGATCGACTCTTTCGGCGAAAGCGAGTTCGGCTCCGCCATCCGCCAATTCCAGCTGGCCGACGTGCCCGAGATGGAGGATGACGAGGCTGAGGAGGAGGGAAACAACCTGAACGACAGCACCATCCGCCAACGGGAAGCATATGTCCGCGCTGTTCTTCGCGATTATAGGACTAAGGTGACTATGCGCGACATCAACAAGGGCAAGCACGAAGGCGCCGCCGATATGCGCAGGGCTCTCGTCAAGGAGTTCCTGGCTGCTATCATCAAGGACAAGAAGTGCAGGACCTGCGACGGCATCTCTCCCGTGTACCGCAAGGATCGGTACACCAAGATTTTCGAGCGCGACCTCACACAAAAGGAGAAGGCTGCCATGGCCCAGGCTGGAAGGAAGCGTGCCGACGCGCTGGCCATGAAGGGCGGCAAGAAGAAGGATCATGATGACGATGAGGGGATCGCCGATATTGAGTCAACAGCCAGCGAATCCGACAACAGTGAAGGAGAGGGCGAAGAGCTCGACGAGAACGGCGATGTTGTCATGGCGGACGCGGGCAGCAAGACCAAGGCGAAGGAGAAGGCCGAGAAGAGGGCCCTTCCCCAGAGATACATCAGCTCTCTCGAGGTCAAGGAGAGGTTAAACTTCCTTTTCCAGAAGGAGCAAGAGATTGTTTCTTTGCTCTTTAGCTCCAAGCCTCGCCCCAAGCACGCGAAGCCGATGACCGCCGACATGTTCTTCATCCAGACACTTCTCGTCCCTCCCAACAAATTCAGACCCGAGGCTAGAATGGGCGACCAAGTAACGGAAGCGCAGCAAAACAGTCTCTACAAGCTGATCCTCAGGGGGTCGTCTATGGTCGCCCAGATCTCTCGCGAGGTTTCCGAAACCGCAAAGGGTAATGCCCCCGAGGACGGACGCAGGGCCAGGGATATCAATGCGCTCTACCAGGCGTGGACACAGCTTCAAGACGCCGTCAACTCCTTGATCGATCGCGATAAGAACCCCGTCCAGGGTGCTGCTGGAAAGCGCAACGAGGACGGTATCAAGCAGAAGCTCGAGAAGAAGGAGGGTCTCTTCCGCAAGAACATGATGGGTAAGCGTGTCAACTTTGCCGCCAGATCCGTCATCTCTCCCGACCCCAACATCGAGACCAGCGAGATCGGTGTCCCTCCTGTGTTCGCCAGGAAGCTCACATACCCCGAGCCCGTAACGAGTCACAACTACCATGATCTCAAGAATGCAGTGCAGAACGGTATGGAGAAGTGGCCCGGTGCTTCCGCCATTGAGATGGAGAACGGCCAAATCATCAACTTGAGGAACAAGTCTTCAGAGGAGCGTCAGGCCCTTGCCAACCAGCTCTTGGCCCCGACCAACAACAACTTCAGCGGAGTTCGCAACAAGAAGGTCCACCGCCACCTTACCAACGGTGATGTCGTCCTCATGAACCGTCAGCCCACCCTTCATAAGCCCTCCATCATGGGTCACAGAGTCAGAGTGCTGCCGGGCGAGAAGACGATTCGCATGCACTACGCCAACTGCAATACGTACAACGCCGATTTCGATGGTGATGAGATGAACATGCATTTCCCCCAAAACGAAATTGCCCGTGCCGAGGCCCTTCAGCTCGCCGACACTGATCACCAGTACATCTCCGGCACCGCTGGCAAGCCTCTCCGCGGTCTTATTCAGGATCATTTGTCCGTTTCCGTTATTCTGTGTAACAAGGACACTTTCTTCGATCGGGCCAACTACCATCAACTCATCTACGCCGCTCTCCGGCCCGAGAGTGGTCACATTATGGGAGACAAGATTGAGCTTTTGCCGCCGGCGATCATCAAGCCGGTTCCCCGCTGGACGGGTAAGCAAGTCATTACCACAATCCTCAAGAACATCAAGCCCCCAAATTGCGGTGATTTGTGGATGAACGGCTCTACACAAGTCAAGGCTCATCAGTGGGGTGACCATGCCCCAGAAGAAGGCCAGGTCACTTTCCGTGATGGAGAGTTCATCACGGGTATCCTCGACAAGTCTCAGCTGGGCCCCAGCAGTGGTGGTTTGATTCACTCGATTCACGAAGTTTACGGCCCTTCAGCTGCTGGTAAGCTCCTCAGTTGCATGGGTCGTCTCCTCACTCGCTACCTGGCCATGGTTGCCTTTTCGTGCGGTATGGACGATCTAGTCATGACGCCCAAGGGAGAGGCAGACAGAAAGGAGAAGATCAAGGCCGCCGCTCACATCGGTCTCGAGGTCGCCGCCAAGTATGTGTCGCTCGAGGAGCAGAAGCCTACTCCCGAAGATCCCCTTCTCTTGCAACGCTTGGAGGAAGTTATGCGCAACGACAAGAAGCAAGAGAACTTGGATCTCTTGATGAACCAACGTTGCGCCCAACTTTCTAGCGAGATCACCAAGACATGTCTTCCTGCTGGTCTGCAAAAGAAGTTCCCCAAGAACCAAATGCAAAGTATGACAACATCAGGTGCTAAGGGTTCTCCTGTCAACGCCAACCTCATCTCTTGTAACTTGGGTCAGCAGGTTTTGGAAGGTAGACGTGTCCCCGTTATGGTCAGCGGCAAGACTCTCCCTAGTTTCAAGCCCTTCGATACCAACGCCAGAGCTGGTGGTTACATTGTCCAGCGTTTCTTGACTGGTATTCGCCCCCAGGAGTACTACTTCCATCACATGGCCGGTCGTGAGGGTCTTATCGACACAGCCGTCAAGACATCGCGTTCCGGTTACCTTCAGAGATGTTTGATCAAGGGTATGGAAGGTCTCAAGGTCGCTTACGACACCTCGGTCAGAGACTCGGATGGCTCCATCATTCAGTTCCTGTTTGGTGAGGATGGTATCGATATCTCCAAGCAAAAATACTTGAACGACTTCGAGTTCGTCCTCCGCAACCTGAAATCCGAGTTGGCGCATCTCCACTACTCGGAAGAGGGTACTCAGGCTCTCTTCGAGCACAAGGACGAGATGATCAAGCGGATGAAGGCTGCCATCAAGTCGAGGGATACCCGCAACCCGCTCAACCCGATCGAGTCGGATGTTGACCCTGCCTTGTATGCTTTCGCTACTTCGGAGAACTTCTTCGAGAAGATGACCAAGTACGTCAAGGAGAACAAGGATGGCTTAATCAAGGAGAAGAAGGGCGACTCCTCTGGCATCATTGTTCGCAAGAATGCCGAGAAGATTTTGGCGGCCAAGTACATCAGGTCATTGGTGGAGCCTGGTGAGGCTGTTGGTATCGTAGCCGGTCAGTCCGTCGGTGAGCCCTCGACACAGATGACACTGAACACTTTCCATTTGGCTGGTCACTCTGCCAAGAACGTCACACTGGGTATCCCCCGTCTTCGTGAAATTCTGATGACAGCTTCTGCCAAGATCTCGACTCCTGCCATGACCCTCTACCCCAACGCTGAGCTCTCTGACACAGACTGCGAGCGGTTTGCCAAGTCCATCAGCATTCTTCCCCTGGCCGATGTTACCAAGGAGGTTACCGTCAGGGAGAAGATGGGCCGTGGCTTGGGCTACCCTCTTGCCAAGCTCTTCGAGATCAGGTTGCGCTTCTTCCCATCTGAGGAATACTGCAAGACATACGCGATCGAGATTGCGGATGTTCTTGCGACTGTTGAGAGGAAGTTCGTGCCCCTGCTTGGTCAGCTCACCAAGAAGGAAATCAAGAAGAAGTACAAGGAGAACTCTGCTGCCACTCCCGAGATCGGTGTCAAGGTTGGCACTGTGGAGATGGCGGCGCCCGACGGCGAGCGTGCTGTCGGCGAGGATGGCGACGCGGATGACGATGACGACGGTGATGATGACGCTACCAACGCCAAGAACAGAGCCAATAGGCACGAGGCAGTGTCCTATGGCCCCAACGACGACGATGATGATGCCATCCAGAAGTCTCTACAGCGCGCGGATGACGGTGAGGAGGAGGGCGAGGAGAGACTTGAGTTCGACGACGAAGGCTACGGTGGTAGCCCTGAGCCCGAGGACCGCAACGCCGATGGCGATATGTCCGTGTACAAGTCTCGATCACGCGAGACCCGTATCAAGGACAAGAACGACTTCGTTGCCCGCTTCCACTGCGACGAGCAAGGCGGCGAGTGGTGCGAGATGATCCTCGAGTTCGATCCCGCGACACCCAAGATTCTCATGCTCAACCTCGTCACCGAGGCTGTCAAGAAGGCGCTCATCCAGCAGATTCCCAGACTCGGCACCGCGACATTCGTTGTGGAGAACAAGGAGCGTCTTGTCCACACCGAAGGCTCCAACATCAAGGCCATGCAGCAATATGCCGACTACATCAACCCCAACAAGATCATGACCAACGACATTGCCCAAGTGCTCGAGATCTACGGTGTTGAGGCCGCCAGGAACAGCATCGTTCGCGAATTGAGCGGTGTCTTCAAGGGTCACGGTATCGGTGTGGACCCCCGCCATCTGAACCTCATTGGCGACTACATGACCAGGTAAGATTTCATTTCTCAATGACATAAACAAGCAACAAAGTTACTGACTAGTAATTTTTACAGAAACGGTGGCTTCACTCCTTTCAACCGTATGGGTTTGACCGGCAACGTCAGTCCCTTCACCAAGATGAGTTACGGTACGTTATCATCCATCAGCCGTTCATTGCCTTTCCTGTAGCCCGAGCTCATTGCTAACATGTCACAACAGAAACTACCGTCGGCTTCCTCAAGGACGCCGTTCTCGACGGCGATTGGGACAGCCTCGACACCCCATCAGGCAGACTGGTTGTCGGTAAGCTGGGTGTTACCGGTACCGGCTCGTTCGACGTTTTCACCAAGGTGCCTACTGAGCACCACTCTCATGTGCTATAAGTGACACACTCACGCACCTCTGGGGGTGAATGAGTGTGTATGTGTCTGTCTTGTCGTGGCGTTGGCGTGTCGTGTCGCATGTTGGTCGTTTGATGATAAACCCGGGTGTACAAAAATGTGCGAATGGACATAGTAGGGAAGGAACATGGAGAAATGAAATGCATCAATCACTCAATCTTGATAGAATAGGTAGTCCACGCCCGACGTGGACTTGGCGGCGAAAATGGGTTTGGTGTTTTGTAATATCTTTGCTTTATTGTTGTCTGGTTCTTGGTAGAAATTTATTATTTCACATAGATCAACAACTCCCATGGTAGATATCACACTTTGTTGCACAAGAGATACAATGTCATGATGGACCTTTGACACCCGTAGTGTCATGCCTAGCTAGCCCTCTTGTGATGATCTCTCTTGACAGCAGATAATGAAGAGGTACAACCACTTTGCTCTGGACAAATACAGCACAGGGTCGTTTGTTGACTTGATCTCACCCCCTACTTATTCCCCTACAAATACAGCTGCGATGACCCTCCTCTTTAACATATCCCAGATCTGCAGTACAATGGGGACCAGGCCAAATACTAGAAAGGTAAAAGACACAAACAATCAGTGTCTTCTAATAACAATGTAGCTTCAATTTCACACTCCGTCGATGGCTTACCAGATAATACCCCTTCCCCATACCTCGTTCCCAAAACAAAGAAGCACGTCTCTCAGCTTGGTACCTCTTCAACCACGTAAGGTAAGCACTGAATAGATCATACTTATTTGAAGACAAGACTGGTAGGATAGCTTCACACCATGCCACTCAACTCGACCACAGACTCCAGCACCCCCGCCATTACTTTCTGCCGTTGCCGTTTCCGTTCTTCTCATCAAGGCTAGTATTATTACTATTACTATTCCTATTCCCTCTGCAATGTCTATACCCGACAATGTTATTTGTGCTTCCCAACAACTCTGTTCTGCGCACAAAAGCTTTTTTTTTTCTTTTTTCTTTTTTTTTTTTTTCACTCAAAAGACACTTACGCTTGGGTCGATACGTATCTTAGTGCGTTCCATCCGTCTTGTCCATGTTACTTGTGTTCGTTCATGTCTTCCTTCCGGTCTCTTCGGTATCCAATTTCCCACCAACTCCTGCCACGCACAGAATGGCACAGAATAGCACAGTAACACTACTATAACACAGCACATCGACCGATCGACCGGTCCATACATCTGTCTATCCAGCATTGCCGGCTCTGTTCCGCTCGAGGTTTCTACACTAGAATAACAACTCAAACCCAAGCTTTCCAAGTTCCAGGGTCTGCAAAAGACACCCCATTAAACTTGCGTCTACTGGAGATATGAATGAGGTCGCCGTTGGTTCGTGGGTTGGTGGGGCAAGAAGCCTAACCAACTCACTGGGTTTGTCATATTCAAATCCAGATCCAGATCTCGAAGGCGGGTGGATAGCCCGAGATCGCCTACAAGGAAGGTAAGTACTTGAGATTCGAGTCTTGGCCAATAGCGATGACGATAACGATGATGATGATGATGAGGCTAAAGAGGATGAGGATGGTGATGATGTCGATGATGATATCGATGATGCAGTCAATGATGATGGTGATGGATACTCGGTACTGCTTCACCAGAGATATGGAACCCAAACGCCGATGACGGACAAGTGATGTCTATCTAATACATCCAGGTATTTTACAAGATATCTTGGTTGTTGAAAGGTTCAGTGATTTGATAGCGTTGAAGTATGCTGCTCTTGGTCGCTGCGGAACCGCTGTCCGCTGCCAAGTCCAAGACCCCTTGGTTGGTATCACGGTGCAAAACATACGACAATCACGCTGTCATCACGAGATGGGTGTTATCTTTTCTGTTTGATGCTTTCAGTGATTGTTGATCATTTCTATCTATAGTACATGATAAAGAAAGTGCATCTGTGAAGATCGCCGTTCTTTGCATTCTTTCCATCCTTCCTTGGCCCGTTTTCATTTTCCAGTCATGAGCATCGTCATTCTTCTCTTTTTATACCTGTAGACTCTAGGACCCCCCGCTTTCCAAAGTTGAGTGTATAATGATGTAAACTGTACAGAAAATGTCGAGAAAAGAAAAGTCGTAATACATAAGTTCGCCCAAAATAGTACAAGATCTCCCGCGATGACGCCGAACTATTGGAAAAACCAAACCCGCTTGTGATAGGATGAAAATGCTCGGCAGAAAAATAAAAACAAAAAAATAATAATAGTGACCCGCATTTGAAAATCCAGCTGTTCGCAGTTACTTCTGTCGCTAAAATCATCGCTGATAAGTACCGGACAAGCTCAGAAAGTGCTCTAACCCGTGTCTGATGTCAGGTCTGGACTTGTGCACCCTTTCATAGTGATGCTGATGATAAATGGCGTGGTGTGGACAACCGGGTCCAGAGGTTGGAAATGACGTCATATGGCGGGTGCACAAAGACCGTTCCCAGTTCGGGCTTCCTCAGGCAGCGGTTGGGAAGCCGGTGATTTGCCAGAAACAGCCGTGTTCACACAATGCTCCTCAGCATCTTTCCGACCCGCTCGGCTGGCCTCGCTGCTCCTTCCGCGTGGCTGAGCAACACCGACAAAAATCAATGATGCAGGAGCGCGGAAAACAGAGACTGCGCAGAAGGCCAAAGACGGCAAGGAATGCCAAAGACCCTGCAGCGAGCGACGCCATGACGGACCCTGAATTTTGGCGGGGTGCCACGGGAGACTCACTCCGGCCAATCAGAGGGCGAAGTTGGGTTGCAAGCCCATGTCTTAGACTAGAGCCCCTCCCTTTCTGGCCTGCCCAGCCCAGCCTGTCCAGTAGCGTGCTGCAACCGCAGACGTCATCACTGTGAAAGTGATTGCATCGCGCTCTGATGACGGAGTCGAATGCAATTTGACGATGTGATCGACAAAGACAAAAAAATGTCTAGTGTAGTTCCTGCACGCTATGACGGTAGATTGGACCCTGAATTTCAGAAGCGATGACGCTTTTGCCAATCAGGAACACACGGGTGTTTTCAGCATTCAACCGCTGCGACCCCCACGAGCCTTACGCTGCTTTCCACCATTGAATGGGACGTCTGGGTGGCACACCCGGAAATGTCGTGTAAGCGCATCCGCACGGCTGAAAGTCTTCTCGTCCGTGCAAATCTCGCAACGGACCTTCTTCTTACGTGCATTGTGGATCGTGTCCTCATGACGGGTAAGATCGTAAGGTCGGGAAAAGATCTGGTTGCACGGCTTGCCGGTGCTTGGGTTGATCCGCTCACAACGGTGGGGACCAGCTTGAGTATCCACCCTCGTCGAAGTCATGCCGTTTGGTTGCCTCGAGTTTAGCCCGTGTGCTTGACGATGGCCCTCTCTCTTGTGCTTCTGGAGAAGCTGAGGCGTGTCGAAGCGTAGAGGACAGCCGTGGTAGGTACACGTATAAGTTCCACCCTCAGCACGGGTATCCACCGGTCGCTGGACCACGTTGCTCCGAGGGGAGTCTGTGATACCAGTTTCCGCAGAGCTCATTCTTGATGTCGCCAGTGACGGCACAGTGCTGGGCTGTCGGGGTTGGTTGACGAAAGAGTATTGCTGCAGGGTCTGAGGAAGCTGCTGAAGACCGTTGAAAGTTGGCATAGAGTCGAGGTTCGACGGGCTGAAGTTGAAGTTGAAAGTGGACATATCACCCAGATTTGGCAGCCCATCAAGCGACTGATGCGAGAGTGCCTTGCTCATCGCATCCGAGTTGAAGCCGTGGTTATCCGGCTGAGGGAAAAGGGGAAAGTTGGATTCGCCTTCTGGCTCGTGGTAGTCCAGCAAGGCGTCCTTGGGCGAGATGGTCTTTGGTGTCATGTCCTGGTTGTGTCTCGCCAGCGACTGTTGCCAGGCGGCATCCTGTACTGCTTTACTATTTTCCCGCATCTGCTGCGCTGAGCCTAATCGAACCTGCGGTGACGCCATGTTCAAAGAGGAGAAGTCGTGGAGAGTGGCAGAATGTGGAGATCCCTGACGGAACGGCGAGCTGTTACTCGACGCAGGAGACTGCATCGCGCTCAAATGCTGGTTCGCGGTCTCGACCACTTTGTTAAAATTGTTGTTGCTTGTGGTCAGAGTCTGCTGTGGTGCCGGAGCAGAGGTTGTGATGACCAGATCTGGGTGGTACAGCTCGTCGTTCATAATATCAGTCAAAGTCCGATCAAACTTGGGTGGAGCGTTGTTGTTGACAGCTACATCGTCAAATGGTAAGCTTTGGTCACGATCAGGGAGATCCGTATTTTCTTGGCTCTCACCATTCTTTTGCCGTCCAGCAACCTCGGCCTCACCTGCTGGCGTGGCAGATGAGTCACTCATGATGGAACTCGCCACCGGCGCAGGCCGAGGCTTGTTGGAACCAACGGACTGCTCTTGCCGGAAAGACTTGTTGTTATTCTGCTTGGACATAGCAGGGGCACGCGCGTAGCCAGTGATAGGCACCGCATTCGAGTTGGCATAGCCGGGAAAGCTAGGATGAAGAGTGGCCGACGCCTTGGAGGGAACCAAGTGGTAGTTCAGATCCTCGAACCCGCTGAAATCGTTGAAGTCTGTTACGGCAATCTGCGGATTAGACGTGTTGTTCGAGTAAGGAGATGCCGGACCAGCTGAGCCAAGTGAGGAAAGGGAGGACTCGCGATGGTGACCATAGCGACCAGCCGACTTGGATGTCAGTTGGTCGGCGGGCTGTAGCCAGGTTTCCGTTTGCATCGGATCGGCCCAAAGGTTGAACAAAGGTTCAGCAGCGCCTTGAGCGGCGCGGGGGACTGTGGTGGTGTTGGGTATGCTGTCAAAGGCAGACAAAGACGAGCCCTGCTGCGAGGTGGAGGAGTACGCAGGAAGCGAGTACGTCGACACGGGCGATGCAGTCAAACTAGGACAGTTGCTGTAGTCCTGGTCGAAGTCTTGGTCGAAATCGCTGATGGTAGTGAATGCCGGACTGGAGTTGAACGAGGCCACAGACGACTGCTGGGGGTTGAAGTTGCTTGTCAGGTAGGCCAACGGCTGCTGTTGCTGTGGCTGCTTCTGTTGTGGCAAGAGTGTTCGCTGTGGATAGCCGATCGTGCGATGTTGTTGTTGCTGCTGTTGATGTTGATGCTGAGGGGAAGGAGATTGTAGTAAAGGCATCAAGGTAGGTTGCGGCATCAGTGGCATGGTAAGTGTTATGTATGAAGTGATATTGGAGTGGTAGGATAATATTGTGGTTTAGTTTGGTCGTAAGTGATAGCAATCGGTGGGAATACCAGTGGCAAATTTAAGAGAAGGAATTCGAAGCACCGACACAGTTCTTATAATCGAAGAAGCGATGTCCCGGGAATGGTGACTAATGTGCGCAGACGTAGTTGAGTCTGGTGGGGTGATGTTATGCCCCGTGGTGTCCGTCCAAAACTAATGATGTAAGAGGACGGGAGTGCGGTGCGGGCAGAGGAGGAAGTGGAAGGAGTGTAGAGTGGTCCGGTACGTAGTGTAGGTAGGTACGTACCCAACTCGACGTTACAGTGGTACCTCCCATCAGGTATCTCCACCCCCCTGTCGACCTGGAAGACAGGCAGGCCCCGCCGGCTATGGGTCTAGGTGGGTGGGCACCGTGGGCGCGACCTCGATAGTGGAGTTGCAGGGAGCACAGGGCACTAGTGTAGCGGGTCGCGTGTTGGGGGTCGACGACTGGAGCGAAGCCTTGGAATGACCGAGAACAAGCAGGCCGACCAGGGTTGGGGTGCCCTGGGAGCGTGCATGAGCCTCGAACCTCTTGCCCTGCAGTTGGGTAACCACTTCTCCGCTGGGCTTCTGCTCGGCTTGTCGTAGCGTAGGTACTTTGGAGCCAAACGGGTTAGCGGATGCCCGTCGCAGGAAAGCAGGGGACCAAACGATCAGAGGAGGGAGGTGATGACCAAAGAATGGAACCGCTGACGGAAGAGGACAACGAATATGGGGTAAAGGGCCACACCAAATGCGGGTATACGATCAACTCGCTGCTTTGCGAACTCTCCAACGCTGCAGGGTCCTGATGTCAGCCCGTGTCGAGTCCGGCCCGCCGTGTCGATGGCTTCGGTCGCATGCGATCTCGACAAGTGTTCGAATGTGGTCATAGCCCACTGGCTTTTCCCATGAAACCCGGCCAAGTCTTGACGTTTGACATTTGACGCACCGAACTGGCTGACTTTGATGGCTTCAACGGCTTGAGTCGTATAACCGTTGTGCATGCCTCTGGGCTTCTGTTGGCGTCGGCTACCTCGAGTCATTTGCTTTCGTCCAAGAGCAAGGCCGTGTAGCTTTCTGGCCGTGCTTCGACACTACTGGTACTCCCTGCTCAGCAAAGAGAGGTACATGAGTGATGGCACGTCCACATCCTGACTGGTTTTCCTGGAGTTGCTGGTCAAAGCTGCGAACTATCGAGCCGGGGCGTGACTAATCGTGACACACAAGGGCCAGGGCCCAAGGGCAGTCCATTGCTGAACATTTCGGATTCCATGACACCTGGCCGACGTCGGCTCCAATGGAATGCAAACTGTGCGAAAGAAAAAAAAGACGTTCCAGGTGGGAAAAAATAACTAAGGAAAAGAGGAGCTAGCCAAAGTCGCGCATAATACGCCGGCTGTGACGGGTCTGGGCCATGATGCCGTCACTACCAGTCACGACGGCCGATTTGGTGTGGAGGGACTGAAGTGTGTGAATCGGGGAGTCGCGCGACAACAATTCGGCTGGGAGCTTTCGAGTTGGAGGAGCACGGGCCTCCACCGCAACTGATAATTGGAACACGCTAAGAGGGTCACTACGGGAAAAGTAAAGTTTTCTGGCCTCCAATAGCAGCAGAGTTTCGCATTTTTTGTAGCTGGTACCCCCACCCAAAAGAAAGTTGTCCGTAGATCCGTCCACATTCTTAGCACAGCCTCTTTTCATCACACGTCTTGGCAATTCCCATCCTGGATCGTCTACCTAGTCCGCGGCACAGGGAAGCGGGACAGCGCGATCTGTCACTGGGGTACGAGAGTTTAGCTCTGACCTCTCATGTCGAAGACTCACTGCTACTGGTCCGTCCCAACAAAAGCGACCCTCTGCATTCGAATCGAAACTCTTACTCGGCAGTTGGAAACTTATCTGTCAGGGACGCAGGGCTGTGCTAGGACCCCGAAAATTCCCAATTGCACACGTCTCACAAATCTCATCTCGCACGTTTATCTCAGCGCTTTGCCACGGCCTATCAGTTGCTATAATCGGGAACAGCGGAGTCATCTCATGCTCCCTCATTGCCGTTTTTTGAGATTTAGGGCTGCCCCAGTACACTACATGGTCGATATTGGACTTTGAGACTACACTACAACCCTTTCCCAAGAGAATGAGCCACACGGGGAATCTACCGGATCACCGAGATCTTGCCCCCAAGATGCTGGTTGGAAAATATGCGTGCTTCCCCAGGCTTCTCGGGAGAGCTAAGTGCCCGTGGCGGTTCCAGACCGGCTCTTCCATCCCCAATGCTTGCTACTTGGTGATGGGTTGCGCTCGGCTTCTCCTATGCTTTGTTGTTCTTGGCCAACGAACTACCAAAGACAGCTGTCATTATTCAGCTGGCTTTGCTGCTACGTAGACATCTACTTCGTATCATCAAGCTTAGTGTACAACAAGCGCGGAGCATAGTGTAGTGTAGTGTATTGCTGGCATCGCGCAGTACCGCGGAGGTCTACAGTAACCAATTGGGGCGTGGGAATGATGTGGCGTTGCCGATGTGGCTCATCCTTAGCACCTTGTGCGGTGGGTACACTGTTCGTTTAGCATCTTCAAGCTACCTCTCGGCTATACGAGGATAACCGTTTGGCACAGATGATTTCGGATACTCTCATGGAGTTGTTGATTCGTAAGCTTTTCTTTCTTCGGAACTATCTCTCAACTCAACAAGAATTCAAAAGGGTCCATTTGGACCCGTTCAGTTGTCATGGGATCTTGTGGTCGGACATTGTCATGTGTCCGCCGTGTCACATGATGCGTACCAGCTTTGGCACCTGTCCGTCGGCACAAGTTCAGCGAAACCTCTCGAAGCCCCAGATAAGTTTTCTTTCATTCAAGTTCACAGCATCGACCAGGCCCAATGAAAATGAGTCAGAATACGCAGTCGTATCTCTAACCTATCCGAGTTTCCCGTTTTTAACGACACCTTGGCGGCTTTCTCGTATCTTTTCCTTCAGCTGGCGGTGATACGGCGGCCTGATAATTACCTCTAGATTCGGTTTAAGGGGACAGGCAAGTAGCAGCGCACTGCAGCAATCTGAGTGAAGCGGCCGACTGCCCGCGTCCTACTGTGGCCGTGCCGCAGCACTTGGAACGTTTGGGCTTAATGCCAGTTTAACTCGTAGAATATCCGACTTCCGAAGAAATGGCTTCTTGGGCCGCGTCTGCAACAGCCCAGCGGGAGGCCGACATTTTTTAGGAATTACATCTGCGATTGGTTCAGGTGCGATTTGTGGTTTGTTCAGCATCACATTTGATCATTATGGCATTTGTATCGACACTTCAACCGCCAACTTGAAGGCAGAACAAGTTTTATGCTGCGTCCTCGTAGCCAAACTCAAACAGAAAGTTACAGATGGCAGTGCGTGGACGGAAACGTGGAGGTACTATGTACGGACGAAACAAAAATGGAAAGCAGATGAAGGTGGGGGAACCAGAATGGAATCTCTGCCCCTGGACCCCAGTCGGGAAAGGTGGAGCAGTCCAGGGGCCCCCGCACGGTCCCGATCCCCCGTCGGGTCGTGCGCGGAACGCCGAACACCTTTTTCGTGTTAGGTTGACGCCGCCCGTTCTGAACATTGCATCTTTTTGGGCAGTGTTTTGTCTTTAACGGACTTTTCTCGGCAGCCCTATCAGCCCTTGCGTTACATACCATCGTACTTCACGCTACACTCAAGCCTTTTCCTCATTAACAATCATCGCATCGCTGAATTCGCGCCTGAGGCCAAGTTGGGCGGTGCGACCACATGGAACTGCGCCCGAAGGTATGACAAATAGGTAGTGATCACGTTCCCTTTGAGCGTTGAAACTTGAAAAGTAACGTTGATTTGGAATACACAACCGCTTGTTGCGGTTGACAACGGTCGAAGATCGTTTCCTTCTGCCATGAACATGGAACTCGGGTGTCTCGATCCGAGGGCCGACAACCTGAACAACGATTTCAGCCACAACTAAAGGATCGACAAAGTTACCGATCTGGACGTTACACAACCTGAACTAACTCGGTTGACAACACACCTATGGATTAGTACTATGTAGTTCTACGATATGTACCTGGAGCGTACACAGCCTGAAAAGACGACAACTCATTCCATGGCACCAGCTAGACTCAAGGCTAGCATCGGAAAGATTCATATGTCAACCGTAAGCTCGCGAGTCACGAGTCACCGTTCACAGTCATTGTACTTCCTGTCTTGGACTCAACGTTGTCGCCCGGGGATTCATAGAAAGAACGGGAGGCCTGCAAATGCCTTCAAGTTGGCACATTCACTTCAATGGAAGCTGTCGTTTGGAACAAGACAACAGAATGCCCGTAAAAGCTCCCGATTACCGGAAAACGAATCAACCACTACACTACAACGATTTCTCAACGGAGCTCTCCCCGTCCTCCCCCCTCCCCATCGCACAACTCATTCGGGAACAAGGATGTACCGGCAGTACTTTAGTGCCGCAAGTCCACATGTCAGCGTCGTAAGCGTGGTTCGGGTCCCGCACTGTTAGGATGCCCCCCACCCCCTGTTCCCTAGCAACTCCGCGGCGGCGGCGGAACCGAACCGGCCTGTTGGGCCCAGACCGTTGCACGGTCAGACACGTGGGACAACGCAAGACACGCCAGGGCCCTTGTTTTTTCAGCCGAGGCCTGCAAAGCGCTTGCAGGGCTATTTACAGGGCTTCTGCTAGGAACCTCCTGGGGCTAGACCTGTCAATATAGCTTGAGGATACTAGCAGACTCTGGTCGGTCGCGACGGTCAGACACACCGTGGTTATACGCTACTGGTGTACCGACATGAGTCTCAACATGCTGCTTGTTGATGCTTTTTTTTGCGATTGGGAAGAACGAAGCCAATCGGGAGATGGCGCGGGCAGTCTTTGAGAGATGCCCTTTGCTTGTCCTTCTGTTCCATCGAGACCGATTTCGGAACGCCAAGTCAACGAGACGAATGTTGTGATTGTCCGGCCGACTGCACATCCTGGAATCCCTTCTTGCATCTTGATAATTGTCTATCCTAGTTAGACGCCGGATAAATTGAGCGTCTTTACCTCTACTTGCCAATAAAACAAGTGGAATGATGACTGGCTTTCGGACATCCCGCATCGCTTCTCACTTTTATACGTTTCTTTGCTTTTTGTTTTTCTTTACGGGCTAGGTACGGCAGTAGTATCGATCTCGCTCTCGCTCATAACTTGGGTCAAAACTTTGGGTAGCATGCAGCCAAGTCCTATAAGCACAAAAAGAATTTTCCCATTCGGTGTGTAGCAACCCGAACGAACCCCCATGCGTGAAAACTCTGATTTCGATTTTCGTGGCAGCACACAACAGAATGGCATTGTGTGTTGCTCGGTGACGGAAAATGCAGATGCAGGGGCAGATGCAAGTGGGGAACTGGACGAATGGGCTGCCCCCAAAGTGGTCTGTGCAACAAACGATAGCCGTTCCGGTGCCGAACCCAAGGTTCCATTCCATCGATTGCTGCTGGTGGGTGCTGTGCCTCACCAAACTTGATTTCTTCTTCTTGGACTTTCGAATTGACATGTCTGATTCGTTCTTGTGAGTCTGAAAGATTTTTCAATAGCACTTTTCTCTCTGTTCTCTCTTCACTGCCCACACTCATCACACCATGCATGACCGAAAGAGTTTTTCGAAACAAAGGTTACATCCAACCCGTCCGGTCTTTTGCAGTGTCGCGAGAGACATGCAGGAGGATGTGCAACGCTCTAACCTAAAAAAAGAGGCCCAGATGCAAATGTCATTGGTGCAGTGTACAGTGCAGCTTGGCATGCACAACACCACACGCTTCTAGAAAATCTTGCTGTGGCTTTGGTTGTGAAGTTGTCTGCTTACCGGTTACCCGGTAGGCATTCCCGATACGTCTTCACTAGGTACACTAGTGTTCGGAATCCGGAATCAAGTTTTCTTCCTAAAGCTCGCAGTCATTGTAAATCCAAGAGTGAGAGTACTACCTACTGTGGTATGTATGGCCAAGCCTCGGAATCCTTCTCCGTTGTTTCGGTTCTGACTCGAGTTTGCTACCATCTGCTTGGATAACCTCTTCGTTCGCCGGAGGGCTACCTCCGCGCTAGACATTCATCCAATCACATCTCTCTCTATCAACAAAGTGTGGCAGTGTGGCAGTGCACCCAATGAATGAATGGCTTCTTCTTGGCTTTGGCTGACTGGAATGTCCTAGTGGTGGTCGAGACGTGACTGGTCGGTGGGCTCGAGAAATGTTTGGGTCTCGGCCCTTCGGAGTGCGGGTCTGATCCCACCCTCCACGTTCCCATAGGCCCACTAGGCTTCGGGCCCGGGATCTCCATCTGGCTTACGGGTGAGGATCCATCTCGAATGCCGAGAGAAAGCCCACTTTGATCCGACCACTCGCATCTCAAGATTCCACATCGTTGCTCACTTTCTTTTGTCGCTCGTGTTTTTTTTTTTTCCCCATATTCATTCACTGTCTTCGAGTTCGAACTGCTTGCTGCATTGCAGGATCACGACAAGAGTGAAGAGGACCGATTCTTTGAGGCTACGAAATACGAATCAATCGAAAGACAAATGTGGCCCGCCCAGCAACGCCAAGGGAAGGCCTAGACCTACTCGGCAGCTCAAATGGGAAATCCACGACAATCCGGCTCAGAGTTCGAGATGGATCCAGACTGATCCTGACATCCAAGACATTGCTGCATTTTTAGTTTCCAGCGACGGCTGTTCCAGCCCGTCCAAATTGTGGACTTCTTCACTCTACACTAACCACGTTGCATCGCGCTAGATATGCTAGACATTCCATCCACAGTTCAAACTTGACAGCGGGAAGAGCGACGATGCATGACGATGCCGCGGGGAACAATGAGGAGCCGCAAGTCTGTCTCAGTTTAGGAAACTGGATACGACACGATGCAGCCTGGATTGGTATGAATTCTGACGTCTAGACTATCCATTAACGTTGGAGATAAAGCTCCGTAGTAGGATGAGTTGGCAAGTGTAATTCTGTGAAGAAAACAAAGTAGGCGACCAAGTTGAGTGAAGGTTGATGAATATCGATGACTGGGAATTTGACGGAAGAAATGCCTGGATATAATCATGGCATTTTGAAACATTTACGTATATCTTCGTTACTTGGTCATTATGCAGGGACCTCGGACCTCCCCCTACCCAAACAAAGTTGGTCAGAACTCTAAACATCACCGGCGCATTGCTGATCATTGGACGACACTTTACACGGGCATCATAATACATGCGGGCATCGACCGTACGTACTGCCGAGAATGATTTGTGTTCCTAGCTGTCGCTGTCGCATATGTTATATGTCGTGTCAATATGTACACACAGTAGGTATCGACATGCACACAAGACAAGACATGATTCCAACTTCGTATCGCAACACTGCAATTGTGATTCCAAATGACTTACATGGTAAACTCGGCTTGAACATACCGAAACAGAATAAAGGAGAATACGTGGTGTCAAGGAAAGCGCTGTAGCCAAGCATCTTGGTGACGCGCGGATCCGATTACCCCGGCTTAGTCACCACTTACATACCACTACGTACCCACCATGAACAAGATCCATACATACATACATACTTACAATTGCTTACCTAGGTATGTACTCTGAACCTATATCCGAAAACCATCGGGGTAGTAACTGTAAACGAATGATTCCATATCCCCATCCATCTCTATTCGGATTCAAAACCTCTCTGGCCATCGTGACACCAAAT
The DNA here is from genome assembly GCF_033458365.1 of Neurospora hispaniola. Classification (NCBI taxonomy): domain Eukaryota; kingdom Fungi; phylum Ascomycota; class Sordariomycetes; order Sordariales; family Sordariaceae; genus Neurospora; species Neurospora hispaniola. Next base: position 2,807,920 of record NW_026944410.1, on the reverse strand, counting down.
GACATTTGATGATGCATTTATTCCCCCAGTAGATTACAAATCTCCCCGGCTTCCCCATGATATCTAATATCCTTACTTGTTCTACCGCGATGCATCGACACAAGTTCTGCACATGACGCGGCTGCGGCGTGTACAATGAGGCACATGCGCTTCTAAAGATGTTAACCCCGACCAGACCGGATTCCGCGGAACCAGTGGAGCTCATTAGACTGTCCGCGGATTTCATGGCCGGGGCGTATTGACGCTTGATGGGTAGGTAGTCAAGATTTTGGCAATGTTTCGATGGGATAAGCATGTTAAGACTCGGACAACAACACAGTCAAGAAAACGGGGTCAGCAAAAGGTAGAAAAAATACCAATCTAGTCATTATCATTATCCTCAGGCATTGGAAATAGTGGATTGCTGCGTGCGTATGGGAATAAAGAAAAACACAAGCGAAAATTGAAACTTATATATAACGGTATATACATCCGACTATCTCACCTCTCATCGTCCCAAGTGTAAGCTTAGCTCTGACTAGAATCTCCTCTCTCTCTCCGATTTCCTGGTCATATGTGACTCCTAGCTCTCTCAGCTTCTTCCCTTTTCATATATCCCACTTGACTTCCTCCATCGCGGGGAATCATATGGCTTGCGAATGGGCTCCTTGTGGCTCACCCCATGCCATCCACTCTCTCTTCTTCGTTGATGCAGTGATATCGATTGCGGAAAGTGCGTGTATCGTTCTCACTAGGTAGGTGGCTTATATAATGCGACAGACATGTAATCGATAGTGTCCACTTATGCGTGTTGCCGTCCTTGTGTGTTTCTAGAATGGATCGCATTGAATGTAAAATCCTCTCGCTTGGTCTTGATCAGACTCAGATAATGATAAGCTATTCCCCAACCCACAATGTCAGTCAACTGGTCACTTACGAGTCGCACCACCAAGAAGGACAGAAACTTACCTCAATCAACTTCTCGGTCAACCCAAAACATTGCCTATCCTGCTCCTGATGGCTCAGATTAAAGCTGCAACTCCGCCACAGCCCACCAAAACCCATCTCATCCAAGATCTCGTTCAACATAGCCGCTTGCTCCATTGCCCCCGAAAACTTGGGGTTGTTCGTCAGCGTCTGCAGCAGCTCGTGCGCGCTCTCCAGCGTCGACGGGTTCTGGCAGTGCAGCACAATGTCATCGAGAATACTGATGATGGGTCCACAGAGATGCATGATAACCGACGGTCTGCCGACGGCGATCTCGTTGAGCCACATCAGCGTGCGGTTCTGCACTGCATCCTCAAGATACTGAAAGTCTACGAGCTCAATGGCCGTGTTGAGGAGCAAGTCCTTGTCTTTGATGTAGTCCAAGTCGTTCGCACCCCGGCGAATGTCAATCGCTGACGTGTCGGCGGCTGCGGCTGCAGGCGAGGGTACTGCGTCACTGGCGACGTCCCCCACGAGAGGGTCACCGCCGGCTCCAAGTCCACTACCCAGACCACCGGCAGCAACAGAGGCAGAAACGGACGAGAACGGAGGCAGGCCGTTGCTGTTGGGGTTGACGTTGATACCCGCCGACCAGAGACTATCCCTAAGCTCATCCAAGTTGAGCGTCCTTGCTAGGATCAAGGCCATGTACGGTGATGCGCAGAGTTCCCTCATGGTCTTCAGCGGCTGCACCGTCGGGCTCAGGATTCCATCCGGAGTGGCATTTGCCACGGCTGCATTCACAGTTGTCACAGTAAACGTGGTCATCTCCAAAAATGTGGACAACACCCTCAGCGCCGTTGACTTGGTGACTGTGTCTGTCAATCCCCTGACCAAGCATGCGCACGCGGCAAAGTGGAAGTTCTCAGCAGTAAAGTGAATGCCGTATGCCTCATCGAGCAGGAGCGCAGCCTCCTCCAGCTGGGCCCTTCCCTGGAGAAGATAATGAACCATCTTCTCGCCCTTGAGGTCGCCTGTCGTACTGATGTTGGTCAAGACCGACTCCAAAAACATTGCAGTGCAGTTGAACAAGTTGGGGGGCACCAGTCGGAGGAGAGACATGGCAAGCCAGAAGAGCTGCAAACCGTAACGAGACGCAGATGGCAGCTTGGACATCATCTTGGAGAGCGAGGTGACGATGGCGACCAGCATGTCACTGTTGCTGTCATCACCAAAGCGGCCAATGCTGTTTCGGAGCGCTACAAGGACCTGGTAGAGCAGGTCGTCATCAACCTCCTCACGTGCTAGACAGCCCATGACAGTGAAAGCACGAGGCTGGATAGCAGGGTTGTTCTGGAAAGCTGTGCTCGCCACGAGGCCCATCCATCGCGACCGCCATTTGTTTGCGAGGTCAACAGTTGGAGCGGCAATAGAGCAGGTCTCGAACAGGAGAGTTGCTAGGTTTTCGGTGGCTGTCAAGGTAGCACCTCCGTCCTGGTTTGTTGATATCGATGCCCCATCCCGCGTAAACGTGACGTTGTTTGTGAAGAGGTCGCTCCGCGGATCCGACAACGTGTCCAGCGTCACCTTCAGCTTATTCAGCCGTACCTCGTCCAAGGCAAACGAAGTACAAGCCGCATGTATGGTGTTGATTAGTAGTCGGTGGACCACCTGCCTGACGTCTGGATTGCCCGTATTGGCAAGCATGGTGACAATGTGGAATATTTCCGGCATAAACATCTCAGCTTGCTCGCCACTGTCAAACGACAAGGCGAGGCAGAATTGTAGCAAGACGCAGATTTCGTTCCATACCGAGTTGTCAGGTAGATACTTTGTCGGGCGCAAGGAAGACCGGTTTAGTGCCTTGCGTAGTCTGGAGATTATTCTTCCACGCAGGGTGACCGTGCCAATTCCGCCTGCTATCGAGGTCAACGTGTCTGTCTCCGCAATGCCAAATCCTCTGTTGAGTGCGGCCTTGATGACCTCCTCAAGGAAACTCTCAAGCAGCTTTTCGTCCTGCTGGATAGCAGGCCAAACGGATTGCTGTAGCTGGAAAAGAACAGCCGGGTCTGAAAGGGCAATGTCAATGAGCTTCCTTAAGACAGCTGCGATCTTCTCCATGCCCTTCTCCCCGTCCACCTCATTAGCGAGCAGAGACGGGCGCAACCCGGGTACCCAGGGAGCCATATAGGCGAGACATAACGGCTTCTGCTCATCAGAGAAGCTGGGCCAACTGGCGAAAAACTCGTTCAAGAAGTCCCCAGTAAGCTGCGGTTCCGATTCGGCTAGCTTCTGGCTGATTTGGATGATGAACTGCGAAGCATCGCTCGGAACTGCAATGTCTTTGGTGCTGACAAGTCTCGAAGCAGCCTTGAACTTGAATGATTTGCACAGTGCCCCCAGCAAATTGTATGAAGATAGCCTGAGAACGGGGTCTGGGCTAGCCAGGTTCGTCAACGCCAAGTTCAGCAGAGTACCGGGTACATCCTGTGGTTTGATGAATCTTTCGTGCGGTTGCATTTGCTTTGGGTCCTTGACGTATTGCGCCTTCCTCATGCGAAGGAGACTCAAGATTTTGGCCTTCTCAGGACTTGTGAAGTACATCACAATCTTGCCATTATCCGCCCTAAGACCAAACGCCGAATCATCCTCCGTTTGGATGGATGTTGGAGCCTCCTCAACCTCGCTCAGGCGGAAGGCATCGTTGATTACCACACTAATGCGGGATGCCGGATATATTTCTTGCCTTTTCTTGGTCGAAACCCTCACGAAGCTTTTGCTGATCGACAAGGAAACGTCGATTTTACCCTTGGTCTTCGACAGCCGTGTGATGTTGAAGCCATCCAGAGTCTCGTCCATGAATTCCCTGGTGTCCTTATTCAGGCTGAACTTTTTGTGGTCGAAATGGGCATCATACTCTCGGTAACTTCCAAGAAGATGGTATTCAATGTTGGCGGGGCTATAGATGCTGTTCTCGTTTCTAATCCAAGTCTTGAACACCTTGCGGAACCCCTTCTTGCAGGCGGAGTTCATGTTGAAGATGTATACGCGCTGGAGCTGCTTCGAGAGCTCAGTTGGTGTAAGCAGTTCGATTTTGCGCAGTAGACTCTCCGCTGGTTCGGACTGCACGTTGTAGAACGTCGCATCAATAAAAATGCCAAATGGACGATCCCAAAGTCGACTAGCAATCTTGAGATAGTAATACAAGTATGCATCAACGTCGGCAGATTCGGTGTCTATGTACCGCAGCATGATGCAGATCATCTGAATGCCGTCCCTGGACTCGCCAGCATCATAAACGGCGGGGGGTGGAGTCGACGAAGATTCGACACCGCGGAACGCATTTCGGAGCATAAAATCCTGGAATCTAGAATAAACAGGTGGTAGGTTTGCCGAGATGTGTGGCCTGTTCCAGGTTACAGCCAGCGGCGGTGGTCCCAAATTCATGATGAGGCTTCTCAGGGGTTCAAGGAGGTTTGGCTTTCCTCTTGTGGGTTCGCAAGGTGACCTCACGAGGTCTCGCCTTTCAATTGAGGCGAGCCGTTGCCGAACTTGGTCCCAATGGTCATACAAAATCCTGTGAAGAGACACACAAGAACCAAAGTCAAATGACTCGTCGCTGTTGGGACGCTCCATGGTTTCCGGCTCGACCGAGATCTCCCTCAGAAAGGTGGTTACCCGATAGATATTCTTTGTCAAGAAGTCGTTCAATGGGAACATGAAAGGTTCCTTGGCGCCAAACAGAACGTTGTTGGCCAGGTTTTGGATGACTTTAGCGATCAGGAGGAGACCACGGCGCATCTCCTTGGAAGGTGCCGTAGCAACCAAGCCCTCAACCTCAGGAGCAACAATGGCCGGGCAGAAGAAGCGCAGGAAGATGAAGGCGCCAACTGCTGTGTACTTAGCCTCAGAGAATCGGGGCATCACCGCTGCAGCAATCTGTTACACGCGTCGGATTAGTTCTCAGTACTTGGCAGCAACCCGTAGACAGGCGACACTTACGATACTGCAGATTTTCCTAAATGAAGGCGGTATCCTGGCCGACGAGGCGCAAATGTCATCGATAAATACATTGGCCACGATTTCGAGCTGCAAGGCATTCTTCTGCAATTCCTCCGGTGAGGTTACCCTGGTCGGATCGAGCTCGAGATTGAGGTCTTTCGATGTTTGCATCAACCGGTCCAGTACCTTTTGCAGGGTAGCTTTGAGGTACCCTGCGCCTTTCCATTTCGCATAGATTGAGAGCATTTTGGTCGCGACGCAGCTCCTACGCAGCAGCTCTGATTCATTCTCCGTCTCTTCAATCTCCTGTTTGATCAGGGCCTCAAGGAGCACAAAACTTTGGCCTCTTGATTCGTAGATGCTAAGCAGCGCGATTGTCAGCTCATCCACCTCATGACTGGGGCAAACCGCACCCATAGCCATAGCCAGTGTTGTGTCGGTCGTCAGAAGGCTCAAAAGCTCATCGTATTTTTCATTCACCGCTGTGCTTGAGAGATTGTTGAACTCAGCCCCCTGTACCAAGATGTTATAGAGCACCCTAACAAATGCGGTCCGGATCTCGGCGTGTTCGTGATATCCGACGTTGAGTGCTGACTTGAGTCCCACATCGATGTTGGCGCTCAAGAGATTGGACATGATGGTGATTGATAGATCGGACATTGACGGCTCTCCATCTCTGGAGGAAGAGCTGCCGGTATGCTCGGACCGGAACATGTGCTCATATTGAGGGTCCAGAACCTCCAAAAACCTGCTGAAGTACGACTCGAACAGTTTCATTTTTCGCTCGCTGGTCGTGGCATCGTTCGTAGAGTCGTTCAGCTGCAAAGGTAGGCGATATGTAAGTTCAGCCAGCGCCTTAAGACATGCCCTGTCGAGATCCTTCTGCACCCTAATCATCTCGTCTTGGCGGCTTTGACCGAAGGCGCCCGTATCAATCCTGGGTGAATGAGGCCTCGTAACCCAGCTATAGACGTAGGCAAGAAGTTGGTTTCGGATGCGGACATCGTCACGGAGATTGAGGTGTTCCTTTCTTTTGACAATGGCCTCACAGAGCTGACAGATTTTGATTTTGACACGCAAACTGTTCGGCGAGTCTGGTACCCCGTCCAAGAACTTGGCGAAGCTGTACGTGAGTGAGTTGAGATGGAGCGAAGATGCGGCGCCAAGCTCAGTTGGCGTGTCGAGTCTTTCCACCAACGACCTAAGGAGCGATGCTGCTTGTTCGGCAAACATAATCTCGTTGTCTTGGCCCCTCGAGGGCGCCTCAAGGGCCCCAGTGAATAGTACGTCAAGTTCTGATTCGAGGGCTCTGAACAAGTGCTGATACAGCGCAGGCGATACTTCGGTTGCGAGGATCTCCCTCATCGTCTCCCGGATCCTAACGTTAGTACAAGCCAGGAGCTGAATACTGAGCCTTAGGTATCGGTTGAGGAAAGGTTCTTCGTGGTTGTCGGAGGACAGCCTGTCAATCCACCGCAACCCACTGACTGCCGGCTCCTCCAGAGTAGCGGCTTGCTCAGCCGTGCATATTCCGCCCAAGGAGGCGAGGAACCCGGAATAGTTGCGCCACTCAGCCACAACTCTTTCTCCCATGGACTCGGCCGATGTCAGAGATACATCCTTGGACAAATGAAGCCATCTCTCAAAAACGGTCTCCCACGCATTCAGAATACCGGCGCTGGGATACTGCAAGCGCCGTAGCAATCCCCTGTTGCGCTTTTGGAAAGCAACCAGGCCGGTAAACCTGAAAGTCCGTGACGAGATCTCGCTGAAGATATCTGCATTCCGCAAAAGAGCCAGAGAGGGCTTCGATGCCGAGCATGCGGCAGCATCGATGATTCTGCATTCTTCGAGGAAGCTTCCAATGCAAGATGTCACTATCTGACAAACTTCAATCTCCGCCGAGCAAAGTGACACGAGGAAGAGGGTTTCCAGCTTTGTGGCTGCAGCTGTTCTTTCGGGAATGTCTTCGCAAATTTTAGCCAGTTCCTGCAGCAAAAGAAAATGAAAAAAAAAACACAAGTCAGTGGCTGGTTATTGCGAGGACCGAATCGGAGCTTACTTACCGGTATCGCTTGCAGGAGCATTAACCTCGAATCGAGGTACTCCAGGACTGATTTAAGGCCCGGAGCGGTACCTGGCATGCCAGCTCTGTCGCATATTGACATGAGGATCAGGGACCTGTACGGTTGAGTTGATGTCAGTTACGAACTTGATCACAGTACACAGTAATTCTAGGATACGAGGTGAAACATACGTCAGCCGCCAGAAGCCCAGCTTAAATGCCGGCTGTTCTAGCCTCTTCGAAGCCCTCAACGATTGAAGGACCACGTCGTTGGCATACAAGCGCTTGCCAACCCTGGTTCCGAGCCGCCTAACCGACTCGTCTGGCGCAACAACGCATGAGATCAGGGCTTCCAAATTTTCCTGGTAAAATCGATCGCGCTCGTTAAGATCATAAGGAGGCCCTTCAAACAATGTCATGGGGGACGCGTCCAAGAAGTTTAGAATATTGCAGATCATGTCAACCATGGAGGCGCTCTCAATCTGCTGTCGCTGCGTGATTTGCTCATCAACATAGCCCTGGATAAGGAGCATGGACATGGCCTGTTTTCAGAAGTTAACAAAAAGCGACGAAAGTGTAGGCCTGAATCAAACTTGAATGGAGTCTTACCTGTAGCTGCCCCTGAACGAAAGCCGAAGCCTTTGTGAACAATGGCTGGTACTTGCTGCTGTTCTCCAACCTAGCGAAGTGCGAGCATGCCTGAATCACGGCAATTTTGAAGATATGCGGCGCTGATGGCGTAAGACACTGATCCACAAGAGAGTCCACGCAGCTATCAAAGCTCAGGTGCGTGAGGCTCACGAACGCTGCCGTCATGATGTCCTGTTCAAAGAATATGCCATCCGGGCCAAGGCCATAGCGCCGAAATACGGAATCGCGCACATCATCCTGGACGTCCATGGCATAACTCACGAGGGCCAAATCGCTGTCGGGATCGAAGTGTCGCGCGGCACGTAGCAGGGATACGAGACAGTAGACGGACACTTCGTTTCGGTTCCTGAGGGCCCTTTTGCGATCTTCGAGGAACGTAACTTTCTTATTCATGCTTGTGCTCTTGGCTTCGCGCAGGTTACTGGCAACGTCAAACACATCCGGTAACAGAAGTAGCAACGTCGTCTGTAGAGGATGTAGAAGGCCCCTTCTCCTAGTATTGTCGTTGCTGCCATTTTGGGCATAGTCAAAGAGCGTATCGGGCGCATTGTCGCGGCGTCTGCGGCCCATGTGCAGCTCCACAAACTCATTGGGATATCGCTCCAACCACCGGGTTATAAGCAAAGGAGTGACGACGGCGACGGTATTCTGGAAGCTTTTTCGAAATTGTAGCCAGCTGGAGTTGAATTCGGCGATAACAGCGCTGAGCTTCTGGAGGTCGACCCAAAAACATGCCGTCAGCCTCAAAACAATGAGAGCCGACCTTTCTTCCTCGGCAGCGGCGACATTGGGTATCGGCGTGCCCGGGCCAGGTACCGACTGACGGGCAACATATATGGTGTTCCTAAAGTACTCAAAAGAGGCCGACCAGCTGGAAGCTGTGACAAACTCGGCAATGGTCTTGACGTGAGCTTCAATGGCCGTGGCGTGAAGCTGTAGCAAGTGGCTGCTTTCTAGGGGTTCGTTGGAGGGCGTGGAGACAGGGGTACGCATAACCTCGTCAGGGAGACGGACGGCAGCCGGTTTGGCGGTGGTCTCGTCAAGGAGCGTCTTGGCGGGTAATGTATAGCCATCGGGATAGGGATCGAACAGTAGCTTGATGACCTCAAAGGTGCGGCGGACCAGGACGTCATCTAGAGGCTTAGGGGGAGGCAAGGCAGCACGCTGCGCAGAAGAGAGCGCATAGCTATCTCCGAGGCCATTTTCTGTGTGGGAGGGGCCCCAATGGCTGGCGCAACAGTCGGCGATCAATTCGAGAGCATAGATTTCGGACAAAAGGACAAGAGGCGGATGGTTAAAGATGGACCGGTATGGGCGAGCAAGGTCCTCGAGAAGACCAAGAAGGGCGTCGAGGACGAGGTTGACGGAGCCGGCGCTGACCCTGATGAGGGTAGAGCGGGTGATGGAGATGATGTCGTCGTGGTAGAGATCCTGGGCGGGAGCACCGGTGCGATGAGGCAGCTACATAACGGCACGGCAGCGGGGGGTTTCGGTCAGCAATTGTTGGGTTGTCATGGTATGTCTGTGATGGCAAGGGAAACGTACCCTGGTTGCGAGCCTCTCGACC